>NC_050455.1:70186242-70833742 GCF_903995425.1 Onychomys torridus
TGATTACCTGCACAAAACCTACCTAAGATGAACCCATTCAACACGCCATTTTGGATGGTGAAGAAACTCTTGGGGGCCCAACTCGTAGCTGAAGAGAAGTTGGCAGATGATGGCTGCAGAGGGAGCTTCAGAGACTCTCTTTCCTTTGGGGTCATGGCCACTAGTAAGTTTGCCACGTCCTCAGTGGATGGCCATCTACACACAGGTGTATGGGCAGCACTAATTGGACTCAGGGAGTTACTAATGACCCCAAAAAGAGAGCATGAATTTGAGAGCAAAACAGGGTGGGGACTCCTAAGGAGAACGGAGGAAGGTAGTAGTGGATATTATCAAAATATATTGTATAAACATATGGGGTTGACAAAGAGTAAATTAAAAATACGATTTAAAAGGAAAAAACCCACAGAAGTGATAATATGTTCAAACCACATATTGCTTAGAGAGAGAAAAGCTATACACAACCTCTGAAAGAAAGTCTCTAGATTCTAAGTGAAATGAGAAGTTGCATCTATTTCTAAATACTCGCCTGTCTTGTGAGTTATTTAATTAATAATTCAATTAAAATTAAAAATTATAATTTGTTGCTGTTTTTCAGGACAATGCCTCCTGAGGTTTGAGAGTGATGTGTTCCACAGAGGTGGAGCTCAGTTTAGTGGTTGTGTTATAAGCACGGCAGGCTTCATGATGGTCTCACTGGGGGTGTTGGGGCTCCTGGGAATGGATGAATTCTAGAAATGGTGAATTGTACTGAAAGAGAGAGCCTAATCTACCCCAGTGTCACCAAGTGCCCTGCCCTCCCCCACACGTCCCACCCTGTGGGACATCATGGGCCATGTTACCCTGCAGTCTGAAAGCTCTCACCAGAGGTTGCATAGATAGACATGCCTGATAGTGGACATTTGGTTCCTAAAATGTAAGTTGGATGACTTTGTATTTGTAAAGTACCAGACATCATGTACGTTATGATAGTAAAATGAAGCAGATGGAGACAATCCACTTGATAGTCAGAGGCACACCTCATCAGGTCAGTGCACACGGAATACTAAGTAAGCACATAAATGGGTAAAATTTGAAGTCCTAAGTGCATAATTTAATTTTATTTGCATTACACCAATTGTGAACATTTTCAGTATAAGACTGCCATTTTAACTGGCCCAAGCTAACTCACTTGGGAACTGAGTGACATTGACAAGGGGACTTGCAGCACCAGGAGGCACACAGGACGTGGTCCTAAAATTCTGTCTGACCTGGTACTGGGAAAAGTGAAAAGAGGCACAGCTTCTTCCCTGCTGACGTAGAAGGGAGTAAGATTTAAAGCCAGAACAAAAAACATTTGAACAACTATTGGTTTTATACAAAAAATAAAAAATAAAGGACTCCGACAGCTTGATCAGCAAAGTCAAACAAAGGGACCCAAGTTCAGACCTCAACACCTGCATAAACAGCTGGACATAAGCAGCTAGAATCCAAACACTGGCAAAGCAAGCTGCAGGATCCTGAGGGTTCCCTGGATAGCTAGTCTTGCCAAATCAGCAGAGTTCCAGGCTCTGCGAGAGACTCTGTCTCAAAAGGTCAGTTGGTGGACTGGTGAGATGGCTTGGAAGGGCATGTATTGGCTCCACAGTCAGGATGACCTCAGGTCAGGTCTTTAAAGCCTCCATGAAAACCAACATGGGGATGAGCTTGGGAGCTCAGCCCAGGGGAAGCAGAGGCTGGGGATGAATATCATTGCCTAGCCAGCTTTGCCAGATTGATGGGCATCAGGTTCCGTGTCTCAAGTAATGAAGGTGAGGAGATCAAGGAAAGAATTTATTATACCATGAAAACCAGATCGGGCACGTAGCACTGACTCCAAGGCTCTGCAGGCAGCAAGAGGCTAGATCTGCAGGACAGTTAGTTCTCTCTGCTCCCAGGAGACTCAGTGGAGGCTGAAGGAATTGCCTAAGGTTCCAGGACCTTCCCTGAAGGCCTCTCCTTGGGAAACTTGGGTTTCCCATTGGCATGGCAGCTGAGCATCTGGAACAAGTTGCAAGAGAATTAAACCAAATCTGTAACACCACTTTGAAGATGGGGAAAAATTATATCCTAAAATGTAATTTCCTGCACCTCCAGAACACAATGCTATTGATTGCAGTAGCCACAAAATTCATGATTTTACCTTTTAGAACCTTGTAAGGAAATGCTATGTTCAACCTTGACTTTTGTTGCGTTTATGTTTGGATGTACGCACGTGTACAGGAGAGCACATCTGCATACGGAGTTGAGAGAATAGTCTATTCCATCATGTGGGATAGGAACTGAACTCAAATTGTCAGGTTTGTCAACAAACTGTACCTTTATCCACTGAGCCGTCTCACCTGCCCCTGCCTTTAAGCACGAAGTGTGTGTGTGTGTGTGTGTGTGTGTGTGTGTGTGTGTGTGTGTGTGTTTATTCCCTGTATGTGGGTACCTGAACAAGCCAGAGGGCATCAGATATTCTGTAGCTAGAGTTACAGGTAACTGTGAGGCATCTGACATGGATACTAAGAACCAAACTCATTTTTTTTAAAAAAGAAAAAGTGAGACATGTCTTTAGTCCCTCAAAAGAAAACATTAAAAATAAGAATTTCTTTATAATCAAGTTACCAAAATGCCATGCAAAAAAAAAAACAGCTCTATAATAAATTTATATCCCAATCATAAATGGTAAGAGATGGGGGGGAAGATGCCTGGTGTGTGTATTTAAGTTTCAAAAATATACTAAAGCTTGATGAAATGAAAGAACAAATTCCTTGTTCTTTGAAAAATAAATGCAGATTAAATCATGAACTGTAGTCCAGTTCAAGGGTTTCCACACCTTTGTGCAATGCTAGTTCAACCTTGATCAAATCCCACTGAAAAGAAGAAGACAGGAAGAAAGCCAGCAGTGAAGACAAGAAAATAAGGATGTCTTCAAATTACAGTGGTGGAACAGTTGGACTTATAGTGACTTAAGGAAGAACTTCTGCCCGTTCATAATTTTCATGTGAGTGATGAGGTTCAGGATGGAAGCTAAGACCCAGGCCTTCCGAGGCCATGCTGAAGAGATATTCTCATTTGATTACACAAAGAACTTTGAACTTGCATTGTTTCCATGTCCCCACATCAGAGGTGAGGTTAGGGTGTGAGAGAAAGGGAAACGCATTCTCATTGCCAGCAGGGTCCTGAGGACAATGAGCTGGAAAACAGTCACAGAAAGGCCAAGCCTGTCACTCACCAAGTGTCCAAATGGGAAATTTTGATTTTTTTTTAAATAAAAGGTAATTTGATCCATCATAGCTGAATGTGACATCAGAAGACAGTCCATTCTGGCTTGATAGCTACACAATAATGCTTCAAGGAACAATATCTGAGATCCCTCAGGTCTGGGTGGATGTATTGATTTCATCAGAGTTGATGAAGGTATAACAATAAAGTTTTCCAATCAGAGGCCATTGACAAAATACCACCTGCCCTTCTGAGAAATATCAATGGCCCTGCTTTTACTTACAAGTGATTTCTTTATTCATGTTCACCATCCCTCAATGTGCTTTCAACAAAGGGAATCTTCAAGTTCTTTGGGAACTGCCAGTCAAGGTTCTGGCTTAGAAAATAAAGCCAAGAGAGCAAACCACTGCTATGCACATGTTGTGTTTTAAGAGTTGGTTGGTGCTTGAGAGGTTCCCAGAAATCCACAAAGATACCTCCACTGAAGACTACTGGCAATGGTTGAGAGAGTGCCTGAGCTGACCTGCTCTGGTGATCAGATGGCAAAACACCCTGGCTGTCATGATAGAACTCAAAATCCAGTGTCTGATGGAAGCAGATGCAGAGATCCACAGCCAAACCCCAGGTGGAGATCTGGGATTCCAATCGGCGAGAGAGAGGAGGGATTGTATGAGGGAGAGATATTGAGACCATGATTGGAAAAAGCACAGGGACAAATAGCCAAACTAGTGGAAATGCATGAACTGTGAACCAGTGGCAGAGGAATCCCCATGGATAAGTGAGACAGTTGATTTGGTCAAACTGTTTGGGAGGCCCCCAGGCAGTGGAGACAGGACCTGTCCTTGGTGCATGGGCTGTCTTTTTGGAGCCTGGGTCCTATACTGGGACACTTTGTTCAGCCTTGGTGTAGGGAGGAGGGGACTGGACCTGCCTCAGCTGAGTCTACCAGGTTGGGCCTACTCCCCAGGGGAGACCTTGCCTTGCAGGAGGTAAGAATGGGGGGTGGATTGAGGGGGAGGGCTGGGGGATGGGAGGAGGGAGGACAGGGGAATCTGTGGCTGATATGTGAAATTAAGTTAATTATAAAATAAAAATACTATTAAAAAAGTTGGTTGGAATGCTGACTTTTCATCTTTGCTGAGCTTATTCATTCCTCAGAACATCACTTATCATCTAGCAATGTTCTCCTACCCAGCTGCTGTGTGGCTTTTCCAGAGGAAATGTGAACAGACATCTATTTACCCTAGACACAGCACCAATGACAGATTGATGACAGACCAAAGTGACCATTGTATCCAAGTCTAACTTGGTAATCCAGCTTACTTACCAGGGATATCTACAGGAGAATGTATATGAGAAGTTACCCACAGTAGCATGGATGACTCAAAGGCAGCTTTATCATGAAAACTCTCTTCCCAGCATGGGTGAGAGCTAACCAATGCTGCAGCCTCAGCACTTTCTGTAGGTTGGAGAGTGTCTCCTATTCCTAGCAATTGTTACAGCTCCCCTTGTGGAGGGGGCTTGTGAATCTTGTAGGTTTCTGGAATTGACTGAGACTACTGAATTGTTTATTTCCTGAGCCTTGTAAGTTGTATTTTCTCCTGGAGTCTAAATGAGCCTCCCTTCAGGGTTAAAAAAAAAAAAAGAGCTTGGATTCAGAAGAAATTGCTGCTTAACACTAGCCAAACACCCAAACAATATTCATCCCTGCCTCCACATCAGCCACCAGACAAGCCAGTGGAGAAAGCCAGTAATACACAAAGCAGCTGTTCATATTGAGGGTGTGTGTGTGTGTGTGTGTGTGTGTGTGTGTGTGTGTGTGTGTGGTGTGTAAGGGTTACATTGAACCGGCAGCCAGAAACACTGGTCAAGTCCCAATCATACACTGTCAGCCCTCAAGGTCTTGTAAAGTAGCCCCTACCTTACTGCCTAAACCTGTGCAAAACTGGTTTCCAGAAAAGATGCCTTTGAGACCCCATCCACCTCTTAATATCTATAGATCAGTTAATGAAACTGAATCCAATGTTCTAATTCAAAGAATCACTCTGCAACTTCTGGGCTGAAACTTGCTTGAATTTCCAGATTTCCATAATCTCATGCAGAAAGCTGACTTGGGCTCTCATTTTTCTGAATGTACCCTGGGTTTCCTCCAGGGGCTGCAGACCACTCAGTGTAGTAATTCGTGCTGGTAGCTCTGTGTTGCAGGCCGAGGTACTTCTCAGATAAAGATTATCTGGTGTTTTTCTCATGGCTCAACACTTGTGTATGAAAACACATCAAAGGGTAACAAAGTAAGCCATTATTGTGTAAATTAATGACACCATTGCAACCCTTCAAATATCTCAGCCTGAACAGCTTTTGATTTACAATTCTTTCTATCTAGGTTATAAGAGTTAACATAAAGGAATTTTTATAAAACATTTCTTATCCCTCTTCATAACTGTAGTTTTTGAAAGGAGGCAAGTGTGTTCAATGCACCTCTTTGGTTCTCCTGTGGTTGTTTCTTCTCCATTATGGTGCTCTCTGTTCATCTCTTCTGGTCTGAAGGGATTTTCTTTGGGTACTGTTTTTACCTAGGATGCCTTGGGTTGCTATGCAATGTAAAATTTGATGACAGAGGTTTAAAACTTAAAACACGTAGAGATCCCACTTTGAATAAAGAAGAAAAACATCAAATAAACAGTTTTCAGAAGGTAATTTTTAATTTTTTTCATTTATTGTTACTTGTTTTGGGGTGTGTTGTCATAGAGGGTCCGATCCCAGGTACCCCTACATCGTGTTCACAGCCAGGGATATCCCTTATGATAGTCCTCCTTCTTTTCCATGCTTTGATATTTTGGTGATAAGAATTGGAGTATAAACTAAAATTCCCAGAAACAAACAAAAATAAAAACAAAATCACCACATCCATGCTAACCATTCTGCAAGCTTGACTGACAGATAAGAATCCCCACATTGTAGATTGTAGCTGTCATGCTCCAGGTTGGGTATTGTGAATGAAAATTTCTGAAAGAAACTGTGTCTGGCCAGAGTCAAATTATTTGGGGTGTCTTTAGTCCTCGTAACAGCCACTGATAGACCACCCCTTTGTGTTTGACTTAGCATCCTTGTTACTCTCCAGTAAATTCTTCTGGAGTGTACCCACTACCCACAAACCCTTGGCTACACCTATCACCGGGCAGCATCTGAGGCCTATGGCAGAGAAGTTCTGAATTTGCTGTAACCTGCCCATCTAATGTTTCCATCAATGTATTTTCCAAAGTACCTTGATTTGTGACTTAGTTACAAAACTATAAAACCTCCATCAAAGAGTCACTACTGGGACAACCTGAACCCGGGCTCTAGAATAAACTCTCTTACTCCCTTTGAGACAAGAGCTGAGTGTTTACAGACAGAGACAAGAAGATCAAGGCCCTCTTGTTCTAGTCTAAGCCTTGTCATAGCTACTGCAGTAGTGTGGTGACTGACCTGCCAAGGACACAGGCCATCTGGGAGCTGTAGAACATGATGAAACCTGGTATGAATTAAACACCTGGCCTGAACAGAATGGAAAATTCGTGTGCTCTTGAGTAATTTTGCCAAACTCATCCCCAAGGTAGAAACAGGAACACGACCAGCCTCCTGTATGCATTCTTGATAATGAGCCAGGGACAGTTAGAATGGACCCTACCATTAGACTTGAGAGACTCAAAAGCAAACCAGGATTTCTCTGGCCTGATTTGATCTTCCTGTGAAAATCTTCACCTTAAATACTAAGAGAACCATTTCACACCTTCACCCACCATCTAGCCTGGATAACCCTGGGAAGGAACTCAGTAGCTGGCTACTAACTGAGCAGTCATACCCAGAGTCCCAGCACACGGACTGCTTATCTAATGTGAGAAGAGGGTAGGGCACAGTATGAAGAATAAAGCTCTACCAGAAATTCCTTTTTACTAATTTAGTCCATTTTATGCATTAATGTGTCAATTGATATCAAATAGGTAAAGACCTCCCCTTGGAAAGAGAGGGAAAGCATATCTTCTTTTATTTAGCTCCACGGGATAAATGTAAATCGTAGAGGAGGTAACAAGTCACACACACACACACACACACACACACACACACACACACATACACACACATGCAGAGTTTGGGGGAGCGAGTGCTTGAGAGAACTGGCGATAATAAATAAATAATTTCTAAGTTGAAAGTTCTGGTATCTGCAAGCCTTGGGCAAGTGCTAATTGAAGCTCCTCCTCGTCCTAGGCAGTGTGCTCCTGGGAGGTTTTTGTTTGCTGCTGTTGGCCTCTCTTTGGATTTCCTTCTTTTGTCATGGAAGGGATCACCTCAGGAAATTGCTTGTGCTGTTCACTTGATTATACATAAAGAGCAGTGGGACCAAGAACGGAAGATCTCCATCCACTGCCAGGAGATTGCAAGGCAGCAAGAGAGGGTGGCTGGGCCCCTCTCTGACCTCCGGCTCGACCTTGACCTGAGTCTCACACCCTCCCAGTGAGAGAGAGAAAAAGGCACAGTGGAGGTCTCCCGGCCTTGACCATCCACCCTCCACCTAGTCAGAGGCCCTCACTGTCACTCCTACCTGCTCCCGAGAGCAGAGGGGACAGTGTCACTGCCCTGTCTGAATCAGCATTTCCAAAGGCCAGCCATGTCTGACTGCTTTTTGATTAGGTAATGTGTCTCTGCAGGGACTGAGAAAGGCTTGTCTATGAATAAAAGGAAAGGTCAACCTGCCTACACTATTTTGACCAGGCACAGAAGAGAAAATTAGCTTCCTTTGTCCCAGATCAGGCTTCTGTCACAGATGGCATGGCTGCAGCATATCCCTGAAAGCAGTGTGTGTGTGTGTGTGTGTGTGTGTGTGTGTGTGTGTGTGTGTATACATATGCATGTGTGTATGTATGTATGCATGTATATGTATATCTTATATGTATGCTTATGCCTGAGTATTTGCACCCAATGCATGCAAGTCCCCTCAGGGGCCAGAAGAAGGCATTGGGTCTCTGGCATTGGAGTTACAGGCAGCTGTGATCTGTCATGTAGGTGCTAGGACCCAAACTCAGGTCTTCTACAGGAGCAACACGTGCTCTTAACCACAGAGCCACCTCAGACCCTGAGCCTCAGTTTCTGCCTTCTATCAAGAGTATGTGTCATTGGCTCACAAGACAAATTCCCTAACCCTAACTCTAACACTAACCCTAATCCTAAATCCCCTACCCTAACCCTGATCTTAACCCTAATGGGCTGGGATGCAGTGGGAAAGGAGATAGAGGATGCCAAAGAAGGGGAAGGGTACAGAGGAAAGAGGAAGGTGTGTTTGTCCCAGTGGGTCAAAGGAATGCCTCTGGATAGAAGGAAGACAGATGTGGCACAGGAGCAAATGGTTTATAATGATAAAGGAGGAAACCCCATGTCAGTAGGAGGCCTTTATTCTTAATTGGGCATGTTAATTAGATGAACCAAAGGGGGCCTTAATTGCTGGGTCTTGGTACTCACCCTCAGGAGTAGGATGTGGCCAAGTAAGTGAATAGACTTTGGTGGCTAGCTTTCTTTTATAAGAGCTGCCTTGGCCATGGTATCTCTTCACAGTGACTAAGACAGTCCTTGACACTTCACTTTTTCATGATTTCCAGCCTTGAAGGCTTGTGCATTAGACAAGTACTTAGTTCTCACCTCTAGACACCATCCTGGGTGTTCTTAGGTGTAACACCCACCACATTGCTGGGAACTTGAGGTCTCCACACAGTCAACCATGCTGCTGACAAACACTGTAGAATAAACAGCACACATAAGACCTGTTGACATTCGAGCCCACACACACACAAATATAATGAAATCCATGCTGATCAAAATGAGATTTAAACAGAGAGTGTAAAGTGTGTGGAAAGGGATAGAAATTAAAGAACCGCTCATCAAAACTTGTATCCAACATAAGAGGCTGTAAGGCAGCTTTTAAATAAAGCCCAAAACACAAACAACAAAAACATACAGAAATGGAACTACAAGCAATGTGAGACAGTGACCAAAAATACTAAATTTCTTCCAAATATATAGTTTACAGGATACAGAGATCGCACAGTGAATAAAATGCTTGCCAGACGAGCATGGGTACCTGAGTTTGGATCTTCAGAACCAGGCAGGTATAGAAACCCACCTATGTAATTTCAACACTCAGAAGGCAAGGGCAAGTATAACTGGCCAGCTATATTCTCAATGACAACAAACCAACTCTGCATTGATCTATAAAATATAGAATAATCAAAGAAGAAAACACCCAACATCAACTTTGGCTCTCTACATGTTTAGTAGACACACACCTATACACACATAATGTTTGCCCACACAATACACATGAGGACACACATACATGCATGCACAGTACAGATCCAAATGTTTTCAAAACAATATAATATAATATATAGCACATATCAATTACCTTGCAAAAATGGCCTCACAAGAAAATAAGAATTTAGATAGTAGTATAAGCAATAAATGAAGCTGGATTGGTGCTGTAAATGCTTTCTACCAAGACAATCTTGACTGAGAAAGTTCTGCAGGTCGGTTTTATCAACTCTTTAAGTCAGTTTTATCAATCTTATCCATGATTCCAAGCTTACAGACTTTCTGAGAATGGAAAAATGTGCAGTCACTCCCAAATACATTTTTATGAGCTAAGTTAGCAATGCAATAAAAATCAATAGGGGAAATACAGAATACACCTAAAGTTAATTAACACACTAGGAAAAATTATAAAAATTTGATCTCCCAAAAAGACAAGATTTCTAATTTGTAGGCTGGAGAGACAGAAAACTGAAGTGACAAAACCAAAAGATATGTTTATTTCATAAATGAGAAAATAGAGTAAACTCGTTCATCAGATACCTGGGAGTTTCAGTAGAAAAAAATCTGAAATAGCTTCAGAAATAAAGAAAAAATTCAGTGATGATTACACCATGTCTTTAAAAATTATTGATCTAGTTCATGAACTGATAGTAATTTTAAAATTAATAGGCAATGAAAAACTCCAGGATAACAAAGTGATGCCTAACTTTTCAGGTTTTTATCTAGAGTTTTTAGATATTTTTGTTATGCAATAAAATAAGATAAAATAAATAAATTATAATAATTACTAAGAAGAGAAATAAACTAGTGGTTACTTAACCTAATAAAGCCAAAAATTTCTATGAAGTCACTTAAAATAATATCTGAGAGCTGTTAGAAGAATAATATTAATATGCAATCATCAATTTCCAAATCAAACAACTAAACAGAAAACATAATTGCTGTTCAAAGTGATTGAAAAGACTAAGGTACTTAAGAAGTGGTATAAAATAGAGAATGCCCACACATAGCACACTATGGTTTGTAAAGGAAAAGTTTTATTTTTTTTAAATATAGATAAATGAAGGGGGTTACTGTAGGGGAATCACCATTGTAAAGAATTGCATTTTCTCATATTTATTTATATAAATAATGCAATTCAAAACAAAATCCAAAATTTTGTGCACTAAAACTCAGCAAATCTATTTTAAACAACCCAGGCCCAGAGCTGGCAAGGTTGCTCAGCAAGTGAAGGCACAGATGTCTCACTTAGGATTAAGCACTCAAGAGTCACTAATTCTCAACATGTTGACTAGTTACGAGTTACTGTGTTAGCAGCTACCAACTGCAGAAAAAAGGTTCCCTGGCCAAGGTTAATGGCAGCATTGTCCTGTGGGTATAAACATGGATGTTTAGAAGGCACTTTAACAACTTGTCCATTTAACAAGCCAACAGTAGGTGGTTCAACCTTAGACCTGTGATGTCATAAACCTTTGGTTTTTGATCAGGGTTAAAGAACCAATCATGAACTTCCTCCTGTGGATTAATGTCAAATCTTATGAGAAATCGATTGATTAACCTCCTAAATTCCATGCCACTATTGCAAATATTCTTACTTGCCTGTAAGAGTGAGGTCATTGTAGCATGCAGATATCACTGATGAGTTCTACTGCAGATGGCTTTTCTCTTCCAGCAGGCTACAGAGCCAGCAGGAAGGAAGTTTTCAGGTTAGTTCCAGGTTATTCTTTTCTATCCTGTAACCAAATTCTGTTGTGCCTGCCTTCTGCTTTCTGAGATACTTACTGAGTATGGAGGAAATACAGAATGGATAGTACAGTAAAGTATCTGGAAATACCAGCTAAGGTCATGTGATCAGTTACAGAAATGAGAATTGTAATTAGCATGAGTGTTTCTATACTATTTCACTAAAAATGTTTGCTCATAAACACACTTTATATTAAGAGGATATTTGTATTTTCTTTCCTTTGTCATGTAACACAGCATCAATTAAGATAATATCAATTATTACATGTTTTAAATCTATATTATTATGTTCAACTTGGTAAGCACTGGAAGACTAAGCATTCTTCAAGGGACATGTATTATAAAATATACAATGCAATTGTGGTTTACATGTAATAGTTATGTTAGTTGCAGTCATGATCTTTATTTGGAAATTAAGCATGCTATAAAGAGTTATGCTATGAGCCAAGTTGACAAAGGTCAACTTATGATAGCTAATCTTGGTTGTCAACTTGGCTGTACCTCTAATCTATTAAAAACTCAAGCTGCTGGGCACTGGTATGAGGGATTTTCTTAATAGATTGTTTGAAGATAGAAGATCCAACCTAATCTCAGCCACGCCTCCTAATGACTTCCCACATAAAAGGACAAGAGAAGAAGGAATCTCTGTTTTGTTGCCTGTTTGCCCTCACTCTTGTTGGCAAGTTTTTCTACCCTCTTTTGAGATATTCCTTCACAGACATTAGAACCAACTTCTTCAAGGTTCCAACATGGATTGAAGATCAGCAGATTTTCAGGGATTTTCCAGAAATCCAGTTCCAGATTGGGACTGCTAAAACATCTAGCCTTATAGATTGAACAGCTACTGGGTTCTCAGGCCTTGCACCATAAGATAGCCAAACAACACCCTATAAACTAGTCTACCAAATTCCCTTTATATAGATTTATTATTTATATCAATTCTTTCCCTTTAGAGAATTCTAAATAATATAAGCACTTATTATAGTGGACAACCAAAATCAAGATCAATATCCTACACTGTTTGGGGTGGGGGTGGGGGACTTCCTGACCAATAACTCGTAAGGAACTACCCGAAGCCTGGCAGTGATATTTTCATTTAATAATCCATGCCTGCTAAAGAATATGTTGTCCATCCATGCAGGGTACACATAGTTAAATTCCTTTTTTATTATGTTTGTAAGGATATTAAATTTTGCATTAGTTATGACATGACATGCCTCAGGGAGGATGATAATAGATTATCAACCATCGATGCCTAAACCTAGAGAAGAATCACACTGACTTTGCACCCCTACAGACACACTGTAGGTAGGTAGGTCAGGAGGCCAGTCATGAAAGACACACCTCCCAACTTTACCAGCATATGAAAAGTGAAGATCTATCAATCAGGATGACTCAAATGCAAATCACCAGTGGAAAGAATGATAAATTCGCCAACATACATGGAAGGATACCTGACAAACCCAAGGCACCATTAGGAGAATGAGCAAAGGCAAGCGGAAGGCAATGGGAAGATGCTATTTATTATGCGTGAGAGAGATGAATCACCAGATTCTGGAATTTATGCAGAATTCCTATAGATCAAAGGAAAGTTTCAAAAATTCGTGTTGACAAATGGGCAAAAATTCAAATAAGCAATTTGTGGAAGAATAAACTCATGGCCATTAAGCTTATGAAAGTTCTCCAATCTTCCTTGAAACCAATAAATGGGAAAATTTGAAGCTATATTTCATATCTCCCAGATTAATGCATCTGAAAACAGGAGCCACACTGAGGACAGGGTCATAAATTGCAAGCAGACACTTTGTAGGTCTCATTCCTACTTTCTGTTGTGTTTGAGTTGAGCTGTCTCGAGAGCCAGAGGAGCGAGAGACAGTGTCTACCATGATGCTGCATCATAGTGGCTTTGTCTGTAGTTTTTATTGTTGTTATGTTTGTTATGAGACAGGCTCTCACTATGTAGCCCAGGATAACATAAAATTTGAGATCCTTCTGCTTCATACTCCCAAATTCTGGAATTGTGGGGGTGTGTGACCAATCAAGCCAAGGCTATATCTTCATAATCACATATATCTGCAATCCTATCAAACCCACAACAGCATGGTGGTAGGTAAAGGATAAGTTTCCATAATTCAGTGCTGGGTGCATCACACAGGAATGGCTGGATGTTTATACACCAGTGTGGATGTGCCAAAGTGAGCAAAACTTTGAGCTGAAAAATGTAATGGGAGAGAAAACCCAGTCTAGCTATAGAGAGGCCAATAGAACAATGCAATAATTTATAGTATTGAATATTTTATATATTTATGGGAAAGCCCCCAAAGAGTAAATATCTGAGCAAGAAGCTACATACAGCCCTTAGAGGTCAGGAGAGGAAGGAGCAAAAAGCAAGGACACAGGGTTTCAGAGGCACCAGCAGTTGTGCTCTGAGTGTACACAGGCTAATGTGTTATCTTTAAAAGCTAACCAATCTATTCACTGTCATCTGCTGCCTCATCTCAGGCTTCCCTTCCTTAGCAAATTATGCCATTAGATAGAAAATTGTAAATAAATCTTTCTAATCCCCCCCCCCCCGTGTGTGTGTGTGTGTGTGTGTGTGTGTGTGTGTGTGTGTGTGCAAGTGCATGTGTATCTTCCTTTAATCATCTTCCATCTTATTCTTTTGAGGCAAGGTCTCTCAGTCAAACTCAAAGCTTACAAATGTGACATGCTCCCTATCCATTTTGCCCCAGGGATCCTATCTCCACACTTACACGGATTTGGGGCATATGAATTCTAATCCTCTTGATTGTTCAACAGATGCTCTAACCATTATGTCTTCTTCCTAACTCCTCGAATTGGATTGTAAAGTCTCTTTCCCCCACTGTGCTGGACACTCATCAGCCCTTCCTGACACTGCTTCTGAATATCTGAGCTCTGCCTCTGACCTCCGATCCCCACCACAGGCTTAGTACCACAGGCCACACTCCCTCGAGTGTCAGAAACCCCGCCCCCACCCAGGTTGGTGTCTTTCCATCACTGTCTGCTCTTCCATTATTGGTCCCATGTGCAGGAATGGCTCCCACTGCCTGTCTAAACCATCTCTGGGTTTCCCGTTGCCCCACACTGATACCCAGCTGCCTTTATGTGTCAGATCTCTCTGTACCACAGTCTCTGAAGTCTGCAGTTAGAGCCTGCCTTCCCCTTTATTTTAGACTCCTCAAGCGCAAGCAGGCCTTTGTTCGGTTCTCAGAAGCCCCACTTGCTGCTTCAGGCTGTTCCAGGGCTCTTTCTCTCTTTGCCTAGCTAATTTCGGCTCATTATTCAGGTCTCAGATTAAACATCACTTCTGCAGGAAAGCCTTTTCTTAATCTCCAATGTAATTTAGATCAGCCTGATATAAGGTCTTATAGCATCCGACACTTGTTCCTAGGAACCCTCTTGACAATTGTAATTACCCATTAGATTGTTTTCCCATTAGATTGCCATGCCATATCTCACCTGGACCCGTCCAATAACCTCCCACATGTGGTCCCTCCGCTCTGACGGCCTCCCTGCCACCCATTTAACACAGTAGCCTGGTCAGCCTGACACAAGCCATCAAGTAGAAATCATCTTACGTGGATGGCCCACTTACACATGGAGGACAGAATCCAGGTCCTCATGGCTGCCACCTGCCCACTGTAATCACCACTTTTGGTCACCTGGTTCCTTTGGTGCTCTCTAGTTATAGCCTCTGCACATGACACTTCATAAGAGGGTCAGCCATGTTTCCGTGCTTGCTGTGGAAGCCCCCTTGCCCATCCCTGTTTATTTCTCAATATGATTTACTTGAATGGTGTTTTTTCTTCCTGTTTGGTTCTACTGACCTGGACACTCCACAGTGCCAGTGCTCAGATGTACACTGTATGCAGAGTCTCCAGCAAGTGCCTAGGACAAAGCAATCAGCAATGCTTTTCTTAAAACTTGGGAGTCACAGGAAGAGGAGGGTGTACACAAGAATATCAGAAAGCATGCCTAGGTCAACTGAAACTTCCAAAGAGGAAAGGAAGCAAGAAAAAATCTGCGCCAAATGTTCCTGTGCAGAGAAACTAATTCTCTCTCTCTCTCTCTCTCTCTCTCTCTCTCTCTCTCTCTCTCTCTGTGTGTGTGTGTGTGTGTGTGTGTGTGTGTGTGTGTGTGTGTGTGTATGTGTGTGTGTGTGCACGCCTGCCATAGAATGAGAGTTTCTCTTTGGGGGTATTCTGGGTGAATATATAGTCATATATATGAATGAATACATATGAGATCTACTTGCCTCTACCTCCTGAGTGCTAGGGTTAAAGGGATGCCCCATCATACCCTGCCTGCATATATATATATATTTATTCACTGATTTGACTTTTAATATAGTAGAACCATAGAATTTCAGCTGAATGCTTCAGGTTGCTGTGAGCAACTAAAGGGGATGGACACGCATGTGGCTGTGGTGAGCATTACCCAGCAAATGGAAACACAAAATTCAAGGTTCAAAAGATCGTAGAAGAGCTGAAGGCACACAGTAATTGGTAGGGTGTGAGGAAAGAATGACGGAAAAGCCAACACACACACCACAGGGACCGTGTTCATTGGTGACGGCAGAGACACCTCTGATTTGGGGTCAAACGGATTGACTTTGGTTTATAGGTCTGTTGCATATTGTGGGATCTACCAACCAGCTTTGATAGCTGTAGAGATTGTGGCCCACCAGGTGATCAAACACCCGAGAGATACAGAGATGGTCTGATTGTCAAAAAGGTAAATCTGAAGATCATTTACTCCACAGCTGTCAGGACATACAAGAGTCAAAAGTTTAAACAGGAAAATCAAGTGAAATGGAGACTGTGATTGTAGCTTCTGGAGACTTCATTTAGCTGTGTGGGCTTGAGCAAGTACCCTGTCCTCCTCCTGTGAGTGCAAACTGGGCTTGATCAAACACCTCTGTCCTTCATCTGTGAGTGCAAATATGCATAGATTTAACTTATTTTTTATATGTATGGGTATTTTGCCTGCATGTATATATATGTACTATGTTCATGCCTGGTGCCCATGGAAGTCAGAAGGGCAATGAATTCTCTGGAAACTGAGACAGATGGTTCTAAACCACCACATGAAAAAGAACCTGGTCCCCTGCAAGGCCTGCAAGTGCTCTTAACCACTGAGCCATTTTTCCAGGCCCCTAAACAATTGATTCTTAGTGATGTGATTGGGAACTGGGAACTTGTATGTCAATTATCTTACCTTCCTCCTTTCCATCTTATCTCCACAAGTTTATGATACTTGTGCGTGTGAGAGTGTGCCGTGGCACACATGTGGAGGTCAGATCTCAGATATCTGCCATAACTATCTGACTGCCTTGTTTTGAGACAGAATCTCTGCTGATTGCTGCAGTGGATACCAGGATAGCAGCATGCATGCTTCCATAGACTCTCTTGTCTCTGCTACCCATTGGATCATAGGAGTTCAGAGTACTGATTAGTACGACCTCACCTGGCTATACATGAGTACTAGAGATTTGAACTCAGGTTCTCAAATTTGTGTGGCAAGTGTTTTATCCACTGAACCACCTTCTGAACCCTTCTCTTTCCTTTTAATTTGGTTTATCAGCTCAAATTCCCTTGATAAAATTTAAAACTTACCTGTCTATATGTACAAATTGTCTTGGGTTGTGATAGGAATCATGTTAAATTTGTCTATGAGTGAGGGGGAATCAACATACCTGTTGTGTTGTACATTTTGATCCATGACTACTGTGCTTCTCATGTATGTATCTTTTAACTTTTTTCAGTGTCCAAGCCAGGTATTTATATTGACAGTATAATAAATACATCTTTGAATCTTCTTCCCTGTATCCTGAAATATAGTTTCTAAAATCCCTATACATTTCTGCATGGTATAAGTATTGGTTGTTATTACACTTGCTCTTTGTCCTATGTTCTGTCATACAATTACTGAGCCTTTGAAACTCCAGGGTGTGATGAGACAGTTGGTGGCTGGGGCCTAGGGTCGTGGTAGGACTAGTAACAAGAAAAGCCCACTGTTGGTGAAATTATTAAGGCCACTCCACGTAGTTAAAAGGGAGGTTTATTTTGTGGGGTAACTTACCAATGAAGGGGTAGGTTGCAGGGTCTGGCAAAGGTATAGCGCAGTCCGGCGGTGTTCTCTGGAGAACTCTGCTCGGTCTACCTCCAGCGTCCAGGGTCCCAGAACCAAGAGAGGCCTCTCCTCTTGATCCTGGGTCTTCACCTTCCTCCCTCAGCCCCTGCCTTGTGGGCGTGACCATTACCGAAGCCTCACTGGGGGTTGGAACTTCCAGGCCAGGGCTGGGATGGCTACCCACTACAGTCTAGTGCGTCTTAGAAGAGTGGAATTCTCAGCCCCACTTGTTGCCCCTGGAAAGAGAAGAGAAGTAACAGAGGAAACAAGCCACCAAGACCAATTATAGAATTAATATTCTCACCCAAAGGGATCTCTTTAATCATTCTTAAGGACAGGTCAGTCTCAGGGAGCTTGGGTTGGCAGGGGCATCAAGATTCTGGCAGGTAGCATGCCTGAAGCGGGGATGGGAGTACCTTCCAGTTATGTTCAAACTTACCATATATATCTTTTTCATCGGTTGTTTCTCAGTTGTATCTTTTGTGATAAATCAGTATTACCAGGGAAATGTTTTTCCAGTACCTGGGAACAGTTGCAAGAAAAGTAGATCATCCAAGCACAGTGTTAGGGAGACATGGAGAATAGGGTACAGAGATAAGACTTTCCCTTCCAAGCTCTTAAATTCCAGGATCTGAAATTACTAGTAGATGAAATTACAACTGAATTGAACTGGGGGGAATGCTCATATGGACTTCCTGTTTACATCCTCCAAATACATATCTTAAAACTCTGTCTGCTGGTATTCATGGTATTGTGAGATAGAGTCTTTGCAAGTACACTGAGTAATGAGGGTGGGACCTGGTGAGTAACAGATTACAATTGGGTTTGCATCTTAGTGGGACAGAGATGGTAAGAAAGACAGGAAGATGACATGTGGGAAAGATTGAGCATCGGGTAAGGAGGGCACAGGAAATTATTTCAGAGTCCTGGAGAAGAGCAGTGTTCTAAGGACTTGATTCAGGTGTCCACACATACTCACTCAGGCAGGCCCACACATTCTTGAGTATGCACAGTTAAGGTGAACACCCCTGCGCATGCTTCCTAGAAGGAAGGAGAAGTAGGCATCTCTTACCACCATAGCAAACACTGGCCTTGGGCCATTATCACTTCACTCTGTTCATTTCACTTTTGTGAGAGGTTTGTTTTGGGGGAGAACTTGTTCTCTCGGGGGTGTGTGTGTTTTGTTTTATAGATGTTATGACTCTGAGGGGTTAAATCTAAATTATCACATGACAGACTGTGGTTTTTATAATGACACCTCTTTTATTAGATATTTATATGACTCACAGTTTTTTTATTGAGTATCTTATTCACTATTTAGATAGTTCTAATTACAGAAAATGAGAATTCCTAGGAGGGAAGTTCTGTGAGAAAGTATCTATTTTTTAATTTCATCTGACGTGTATGAATATATTGCCTGTATGTGTGTCTATGTACCATGTGCATGCAGTGCTGGCGATGGGCAGAAGAAGGTACTGGATTCCCTGGAACTAGAGTTACAGATAGTTGTGAGCCACTGTGTAAGTTCTAAGCACTGAACCTGGGTCCTCAGGATAAGCAGCCAGTACTGTAAACCACTGAGTCCTCTCTCCATCCCCCAAGGGATCTAAATTTTTGAAAACTTATGCATACATCAATGTATTTGTGTAACTTCAGTTCACAAATTACGTTGTCATTAATAGGTCAATTAGCACTTCATATGAGTTGGAAATTACTTTCTGCTTAATCAACACGAGAACACAACTGTTGGCACTCCTCCGTGTGATGTGCAGTGATGCAATCTCAAACATCCATTTGTTTGCTCTGTTACTCATCACCAGACGTTTATTTTAAACTCCTTTCTGATGTTCTAATAAGACTCTGTCCAAATGTAGTTTAGGGGAGGAAAGGGTCCAACTCAGTTTATTATGACATCCAAGGGACTGTCTCATCATTGGAGGAGTTCAGAACGGGGACACAAGGAAGATTTTGATGAAGTAACTATGGAGGAACATGGTGTGCTGATTTGCTCTTTGGATTGCTTACAAGCCCATGCCTACTTAGGTTTCTTATATAGTCTAGAACCACCTGCCTAGGGATGGCATCTCCCACATCAGCCCTCCTACATCAATTAACAGTCCAGACAATCACCCACAGACACACCTGCATGTCAATCTGTTCAGGGCAGTCCCTCGTTTAAGACTCAGGTAACTCTAGGCCATGTCAAGTTGGCAGTTGAAGCTAAGTAGGACAGTTTAATAGGTGAAGCAGATAATAGGTTAGGATTTGGATATTACTACATAATACATCACACAAAATGAGTCTTAGGAAACATCACTCAATGAGGAGTGTTTCTTTATACTAACATATTTGAATTATTATAAGACTAATAAATGCTTTAATTAAAGATGAAGGAGTTAAAGCTGATATTTAAGCTCTTAAAACTAAAAGATAAGAAACAGATGCCACTGCCTGGCACATTCATTTTCACTGTTTTTTATATTTTTCTTATACAGACCAATGAAGAAAAAGAAGCGAGAGACCCAATGTATCTAGAAACAATGAAAATACACCTTTCAAGGAGACTAAACCCCTCTTTATCTAAAGAGTATGAGGGGCATGCTCAAAAGTGTTATTGGATGGACGTTGGCCCAGAGAATTCTTTAACTGCCATTATTAGGAGCTAACACATTTTCCTTGCACAGTTAGCATAACACTTCCATGCTGTCTCAGGCTATATACACAGTCTTTAGCCTTCACCATCATGGTCAGAATTTCCAAGGAGGTTCTAATCACTTTTATTGAAATGTGAGTCTTACAGACTCTTACATATGGTATTGTGTAGCAGGAATCTTAAAAGGTCTTATTAATTAAATCAAACCTGAAGCCAGGTATTGGGGTGAATACTAGAAGATCAGAGAATCAGAACAAGCCACAGCTACCTCACCTTGCCATTTCCTCAGCTAATCCTATTTCCTCAGACTAGAAGCCTCTGAGTCCTCATCCAGAATGAATCTCAGCTGAACTGCTTCTCAAAAGCATGGATGCTTAACCAGCCAAAAGCTTTTAGTTTCTGGTCTTCACACTTTATATACCTTTCTGCTTTCTGCCTCACTCCCTGGGATTAAAGGTTCACTTTCTGGGATTAAAGGTGTGTGTGTCACCATGCCTGGCTATTTCCAACGTGGCCTTGAACTCACAGAGATCCAGAGGGATTTCTGCCTCTGGGATGATAGGATTAAAGGTGTGGGTGCCACCATTTTCTGGCCTCTGTATCTAGTGGCTGTTCTGTTCTCTGACCCCAGATAAGTTTATTAGGGTGCACAATATTTTGGGGAACACAATACCACCACAATATAGGTACATTTTATTTTGTCATATTTGTGCAAAGACTATTTGAAAGCTTAAGAAATTTAAAGAAGTTTTAGAAATTTCTGGGATGTAATGTTACATTACAAGCAAGTTAAGAGTTGATGTCACGAGTGAACTAACAAACTTCTTCCCTGTTGCTAGAGAGTAGCAGCTGCCGACCTTTGTATCTAGAAGCCCGCAGCCTGTAAACCTGATACTTTTCAAGTTGGAATATCACCCCACCAGCGGTGCTTATGGTCTTAAGGCAAGAGCATAAATACATATATTTAAACATTATTGAGAACTTGTACAATAAAATATAGTATCATTTGAAAATCATTGTTCTCAGTTCACACTACCTGGGAGGGCAGATGCTTTCCAATTTGCTATATACCTACTAATTAAACAGCTCTTGGTATCAGTGGTAGTGATTTTCAGTTTCACTAATGAGTTGGGAAGTTCTGCAGCTGTCAGAGAATACTTGATGGGACATGCCAGGTATCATTTGGTTCTGTAAGGATGGGAACAATCACAACTCATACAAGGAAAGGCATCATAGGCAAGAGGAATTAACTTCAGAGATAGTGAGTATGCCATGTTTAAAGGGTACCATGTGCTCATGGCAGAAAATGCAGACTATGGTTGAATAAAGGAAACACAAAGATAAAATGAACAAGTGTGATGGCCCATCTTCATTGTGAACTTGATTGGATTTAAAATCTTAAAATCACTCAGAAGACATGGTTCTGAGTCTAACTATAGGGATATTTCCAGTAAGGCTTAACTGTAATATCTAAGAAGGAAGACCCACACTGGATGTGTGTGACACCATTCCACAGGCTGGGCTCCTACTAAAGGGAAAAGGAGAACTCAAACTCGGTGCCCACATTCACATCTCCATGCTTCCTGACAATGGGGACAGTGATCAGCTGCGCCCATCCCTGCTGTCACAGCTGGAGCTGCAGTTAACATCCCACCTCCCCTGTCATGATCGACTATGCCCTCCAACCTGAGTCAGATTCAATCCTTCCTTCCTCAAATTGCTTCTTATGTGGTGTTTGTCATGGCAACAACAACAAAGTAATTAATACAACCAGGCACGGGGGAAGATGATGAGAACCCTGGCTTCAGCCATGGGAATTCTCAAGAATGACTTGGATCTAAGGCCAGCCTGAGACCAGGCTGCCCAGCCTCACCTTTAGGAAGATGTCATCACTCTGTGTCCTGGACCTTGCTTCCAATGGGAGGTGGGGCATCCAGAGTCCCAGGGATGCTCCATTTGTGAGATTAGTAAGTACTGCTCAGCTCGGATCATCCAGATTGCCCATGTACAGACAGCCCTGTGAACCTCCAGGTCTTGAGAGCTGATTGTCATTCTCACAAAGAAAACATCTTTCCTAGAATTGAAGCATTTCAAAAGCTGGCTATCCCACAGCCACAGTGTCAATTCTCTGGGTCCCTGGTCTGAAAAGGAGGATTATTTTTTTTAAAAAACTTGTTTGGGTAGATTTGTCTTTACATTAATCTTTTGAAGAGCAGCATCTCTTCTCCAAGGGTGAAGTCATGAAAAAACAGGGAACCCACAAACTGTAGCACAAACCAGACAGATGAAGAAAATATCCCTCAGCCCTTGTTCTCACTCTGGCAGAGAAAAGACCAAGCACAGTGAGGGTGCTGCTGGATCAGCCCTGGGATGTAACCCACAACCTGGCTCTGCTCCTGACCTCACCTATCATGAGGTCATTTACTCCTGTTCATGACATAAAGCTTCTGCATTGTGTTTATGGTCATTGCTGTCTTTCTGTCCTGACTGTCTCCCCTGGCTTCTGGAGTCGCCAGGTTAATTCTTGCACATTCCCCCTCCGCCCTACAATTGTTTTGTTACATGGTAGGTGCTCAGTAATTACTAGATGCACACAGAAACCTGGACCTGTTTCAACACTGGCTTGTTTTCTGTTTCCCACCAACAAACTACTTGTCTCTCATGAGGAAAGCCATTAACCCCTCTGCATCCCCCAGGGAGACATGTGTAACACTGCATGGAGCTGCAGGCCACACTGAGGGCTGGGGGTCAGGGGCAGCTCTGCTTATGAGTGAGTGTCCATTAGCAGCTGGCCAGACTCCAGGAGGAGTGCCTTTTACTCAGCTTGGGTACAGAAAAATGATCATTCCTATGCATTTTCAGAAGCAGCTGGGGAGGGGGACAAGGGCTGGCAGTGGGCAGCCAGCGCATGTCTGGGCTGTCCTGGGTGACTGCCACTCTGCTGTCCCTGCTGGAAATAGGGACTCAAGCTAAGAGCTCAAACACTATGCACTTAATTTAGTTTTGAGTGTTTCTGTTCTCTGTGTGTAGGCATTTGAACGTGCAAGTGTGTGCATGCCTGTGATGGTTTGAATGATGATAGCTACCATAGATTCATATATTTGAAAATTTTGCCCCAGTTTGTCAAACTATTTGGGAAGGATTAGAAGGTGTGGCTTTGCAACCTCTGCCCCCTTCCCCCCACCCCGACTCATGCTTAGGGATCAAGATGTGAGACCTCAGTGGTTGCTACAGCACCATGTCTGCCTGCCTGCCTGCTGCCATGCTCTCTACTATGATGGTCATGGACACTAAACCCTCTGGGACAGTGAGCCCCAAATTAAAGGCTTTCTTTTATGCTGCCTTAGTTGTAGTGTTTTGTCATGGCAACAGAAAAGCAACTAAGACAGAAGTTGGCACCAGAGAGTGGGCTATTGCTGGGACAGGCCAGACCATGATGTTTTTCAGAGGGATGTGGAAGACGTTTAGACTTTGGACTGTGAGAGCTGGGATGTGCAGGTCAAACCATCCTAGAAGAAGCTTT
Source organism: Onychomys torridus (assembly GCF_903995425.1). Taxonomy (NCBI): domain Eukaryota; kingdom Metazoa; phylum Chordata; class Mammalia; order Rodentia; family Cricetidae; genus Onychomys; species Onychomys torridus. Next base: position 70,209,882 of record NC_050455.1, read on the forward strand.
GAAGGTAACAGAGCTTTCCAAGGAGGACAATATTGATAACCAGCTTAGAGACCATGCTTGTGGTATTTTGACCAAGAGTGTGGCTACCTTCTGCCCTTGTCCTAAGAATCTACCTGTGGCTAAACTGAAAGTTTTGGGAAAAGTTTCATTAGCAAAGGAAATTTCAAGATCCCCAGATTTTAACTTTGTCTAGTGAATACTAATAATCACTTTTATGTAATTCTATAGTGAAAAAGAGCAACTTGAGACAAAAAAAAATGTACAATTTAAGGAGAAAAAGAACACTAGGATATTATGTTGATCCTGAAATTTCTGAGGATAAAAAAAGTGTAAAGAACTTTCTGTTTCTAAATAACAACAATAGTTCAAGACTTATGCAAATGTAATTCAGGATGGACATCAGCTCCATTTCAAGTGGGCAGCCGGATTTGACAACATCAGCCATGTGATTTTGGCTTTAGAGTCAGAAGGATACGGCGTAAAGTAGTTATGAAACTTTCTTCCATGCTTAAGAAAGCCACTGAGGCCAGACATGTGGCAGGGGAGTCCTAGAGGCCCTGAGAGGCCATTACTTGAAGGTAAAAGTGAAGCCTGGATTGCAATGGAGACCCCAACATGCTAGAGGTGCCAGAGCTGTGGGATGACTATCAGAGAGAGCTGCATGGGGGGCGGGGGAGACGGTCCAAGAGAAGGAAGGACGGTCAAGACATGCAACTATAAGGATTTTGATTTTGCCCTGCTGGGTATCAGTCTTGCTTCAAGCCTCATCATATTTTCATTCCTCCCTTTTGGGATAGTAATGTATATTCTATGCCATTGTGTATTGGAGGCACATGTTTTGTTTTGATTTTTTTTATTATATGGGGGTTACAATTAAAAGATTGCCTTGAGTCCCAAAAAAGACTTTGGACTTCTAAACTGTACTAAGACTGTGAAAGACCAGGGGAGCTTTTGAAGTTATAATAAATGCATTTGCATTACGGTATGGTCACAAGACTGTGAGGATCATGGAGTAGAATGTGATAGTTTGAATAAGAATGTCCCTTATAAGTTCATATTTGAGAAGGATTAGGAGGTAGGGCCTTGTTAAAAGAGGTGTGTCACCGGAATTGAATTTTAAGGTTTCAAAAGCCTACACCATCCCCAGTATCTCTCTGTGTCTCTCACTCTCTGTGTCTCTCTGTCACTGCCTTTCTCTGTCTCTGTCTGTCTGTCTGTCTGTCTGTCTCTCTCTCTCTCTCTCTCTCTCTCTCTCTCTCTCTCTCTCATAGGTCAAGATGTGAGTACTCAGCCACTGCTCTAGTGTCCTGTCTGCCTGCTATCATGCTTCCCACTGTGATATGCTTTCTTTTGTAAGTTGCCTTGGTCATAGTGCTTTAACATGGTAATAACAAAGTAGCCAAGCCAATATCCAGGCTATGTGCCTGTGTGATTTGTGCATGTACGTGCATCAATCTATCCCATTCATCCCCACAATAAGTAGAATAATGAATTTTCTGAGAGGAGGTACGTGTCTTAAAATCAAAACCCCAAAATTTTCCCTATGTTTTGAATTAAATAGATAAATAATAGTTTGAGGGGGTCTTAGCTAAATCCCCAAGAAGTAGGGGCCACCAATAAGCATACTTCTGGATGACATAAAAGTTTGTCCCACCTGTCATTCACCCCACTGAGTAAGCAAACAGACTTTCTTCATTCTTCTCTTCCTTAAAATGACTGCCTCCCAATTTCATGGCTGGGAATAGTAGTCTTCATGGGGAAAGAGGGGTTGTACAGATCCCTAACAGTTGGCAAAAGACTTTCTGATAGACTGGACATTTGCAAAGCTAAAAAGTTTTAGTTAAATAAGTGTCGCACCTGACATCATTTGCGTCCAGCAATAGAGACCCTATAGCTTGTATTGAGGTAACAGATCAACCAACATGAAGAAAACTCAGTCTATGTCTGGAGCAATGCTCTCAATCTGCAATGTCCTTGTCCGTATATCACTGGAAGCCAGTCCAAGAACTCACAGTCTAGAGAGCAGATGGAGAAGGCAGGAGGTCAAGACCAGAAGGCTGGCAGGTCACATCATATCCACACTCAGGAAGCCAGGAATCAGAGTGAACAGGAAGTAAAGACAAGCTATAAGACCTCAAGGACCAACCCACACAAGTGATGTACTGTAGTTCCCACCTCCTAATGTTTGCATAATCAAGTTTGCCAAGAAGTGCCACCAGTTGGGACCCAAATATATGAGCCTATGGGGGAGTGTTTTACATCCAAACCACAGAAGTACATAACATATAAGAATTTTTCTTCATTGTATTTATTTTTTCCTTTCTATGATCATTCCAGCATGCCCATTCTCCCCACCCACCTTGGTGTGAGCTCTTAAGAGTGACTGCAGGTTGTTGAGACTTCCTGCCATGTGCTGTTACATACCTAGCCATCTTGCTGTCTTTGAGAACTGTTCTTTATTTTTAACCATCAAAACAAGCATGGCGTTTTTTCTCTGGGTTCTGAAGCAATGAGACTGAGGATCGGCACAGTGGGTAAACCTTCTCAGGGTTGGGAAGACTTAACTCCTGTGGAGTTTGCCAGTAACTGCTACACCCACCTACTTAACACCAATCCCACTACAGTTCAAACTTGAAGGGGAAAAAGTGACTGAGACACTCCCATTGCCACAAGAGTGGAGTTTCGAGTTATTGCCAGTGTCCCCAGTGCTAGGGGACCCAGGACTAAACAAAACACCAGCCTCTTTGACTTTCCAGCAGGAAAGAAAACGTGATCTCTACCTTTTCATTATTTTCCTGATAGGCTATAATTACAAAGTCACACAACTTCTCAATGATCTTCAGACACATATGAGGTATTTTCTATTCAATTATTTGAAAATATGAAGTCAAATCCTCCTAAAAGCCAAGCTGTGTGTCCTTTTAGATTTTTGTTACCAAGTACAGAAATATTTTCTTTGGTTGATGGTTGGAATCACATATTTGACCCGGTATTGAGGGACAAGATATGTTGATTGATAGGTCTGGAAAGGAACAGGTCATGCTGAGACAACCTTCCCAGGATTCTGGGGTTCTAACTTGAAGTCACCTGTATAAACCCTGAATCAGAAACACAATGAAGTAAAGGACCAGAAGGACACTGCAGGCTCTGCTGCTCAGCATGTCCCACACTTCATTGTTTTCAATCTGATCCTGGGTGTAGGGCTTCTGTTTTGCACGTGTGTTCATACATGATAAACAAACACTCTTCCTCCAGCCCTCATTTTACTTTTTATTTTGAGACAGGAACTTCCTAGTTTTCACTACCCTTACCCTTGCTCTGTAGTCCAGGCATGACTTGAAATAAAACTCTTGCCTGCCTCGGCTTCCAGAGTGGCTGGAATACCTCACCAAGCTCAGCTTATGTTCAACTCACAACAGTTTGTCAGGGATCTTGAGACTAAAGGGAGAGAGAAGGACAGAAGGGCTGGGAGGTGGACCTTCAGCACCAGCATAGACGGGGCTTCCTGGGCTTTCCTCCTGTGTCCCTGACAGGCTGGTAGAAAACCAGATGATACCCAGAGAAACAGTGCTGAAAGAGAGGTCTGCAGAACTTAATGCACATTGCAGGAAGTGGAACGGCGTGGCATTTGTGCTTTTGCATCTCACTCATTTCCAGGAATATAACGTCCTCCATATTCATCCAAGTTATGGAAAAAAGATAAAATGTCTGAGTTTTTAACCTATAAAATTAGGCAGCAGAGTGGTGGTTACCAGGGACTGGGGGAGAGGACAGCAGAAAAAGGCAGAGGGCAGCTGAGGAGTGGGTGTGCAGACCACGTTCTAGAGCAGGGGCCAGTTCTATTCCACAGCATGATGGGGTGACCGACCGTGCTCAATAACACTGTGTTCTGTATTTCAACACAGCAAAGGGAAGCCTGGAAATTTCTTGCTATGATAAATGACAAATGCCTGAGACAGTGAATTTGGTAATAACCTGATTTGATCATCCTACATTGTAAATGTCTAGAAAAAAACTCCCTGTGGTACTCTATAAATATGTTTTGTTATTATTGGTCAACTGAAAATAAAATAAAGCTTGGTGTCATAATTAGGCTTCTATTGCTGGGACAAGCATCACAATCAAAAGCAACTTGGGGAGGAGAGTTTACTTCAGCTTGCAGTTGTAATACATTGTGCATGGAAGTGAGGACAGGAATTCAATTATATCTTTCCTTTTTCATTTTCCCCAAGATGCCATGTCAATATTAATATTACAATATCAAACATAATATAACTTTAAAAGGTTATATTGAAAAGTTATAGTCTTTAAAATTTTGAAAAAACTTTAAAATTTCAGTCTTTCTAAAACACCTAAGGTGAGCTCCTCAAAATCAAAATAAATGACACAGTTTCTTATTCTAAGAAGGAAGACCCAGGGTACAGTCACAATAAAATCAAAGCAAAGCCCAAGTCCTCTCAGAAAGGTAAATAGCTCCATTATAAGGCCTGGGAATCGTGGTCTTCCAGGTTCCAAAGGACTTGACCAGCTTCACTTGCCCAGCTCTTCTGTTCACAGGACAAGCAGCTGCTCTCATGGGCTCAGTTCTGCTCCATTCACAACAGGTGCTGTCTTTGTCCATCATCACATGGCACTAGTATATCCAATATTCTGGGGCCTTCACTACAACCAAGGTTGAACTCCACCAGTTGCTTCTCCCAGCCTCTCTTTAGGGATTCAAGACTTTCTACACAGAGCCAATCCTCCATTACTCTCCTATGGTGGTATTGTGTTCCCCAAAATATTGTGCACTCTAATAAACTTATCTGGGGTCAGAGACAGAACAGCCACAATATTTAACATAGAGGATAGGCAGTGGTAGCACATGCCTTTAATTCTAGCATTCCAGAGACAGAAATCCATCTGTTCAAGGATATAGCCAAGCATGGTGATTCACCCCTTTAATCCCAGAAAGCGAGCCTTTAATCCCAGGGAGTGATGGTAGAAAGTAGAAAGGTATATAAGGCATGAAGACCAGAAACTAGAAGCATTTGGCTGGTTAAGCTTTCAGGCTTTGAACAACAGTTCAGCTGAGATTCGTTTGGATAAGGACTCAGAGGCTTCCAGTCTGAGGAAACAGGATCAGCTGAGGAACTGGCAAGGTAAGGTGGCTGTGGCTTGTTCTGCTTCTCTGATCTTCCAGCATTCACCCCAATACCTGGCCTTGGATTTGGTTTTATTAATAAGACTCTTTAAGATTCCTGCTACATCCTCCATGACCCCTTCAGCAATTCAACATAACAACCAGTGAGGCGAACACCTGTTGACATTGAAAATGCACTCACAGCAAGACTTTAAGAAAGAAACAGACACAGGCAAGGACTGTATGAATTTATAAATATCTTCACAAACCTATGACTAATGTTGAAACTTATTGCTTATTGTAAAACTGTGAACAAGGCAAAAATATCCACTCTCACTGTAATCCTGGGAAGTCTACCCAGACAAGTAAGTCAGAAATGAAGTAAAAGACCAGATAGGAAGACAGAAACCTATTCCAGTGTTCAGATCACATGGTTGTCTATGTAGAAATATTTAAAAGGTCATACAAACATCTCTTGGAAGAGTACAGGGATACTAAGTATACACAGTTAATAAATTTCATTTCTATCAAGTATCATGTAAGTAACTATCATTAAACTGGCATCTAGAATGAAGAAAGACTTCTCAAACCTCAACATTGGAAGAAGCAAACAACCAAACAAGAATGTAGACAAAATCTTGCAGAGATGCTTCACCACCCAGACAAAAGTAAGTGCCAGTGCATGGGAAGATGCCTGACAGACATGACTAGATTTTAGAGAACTACAAACGAAGACCACAGGACAACTGCCACACACTTATCAGAGTGGCTCACATAAATATAAACATAAAACCCAAGTGAAGCTATAGGGAAAATGGATGGGTCGTTACTGACTTCTAAGAAATTGAAAGACCAAAACAGGTAACTATAGTAGAATCTAGCAGTGATACTTCTGGACATTTACCACAGAGAAATAAAGATAAATTCACATAAAATCTTACACACACAATGTGGCTTTGTTAATTAAATTTGAAATCTATAACCAACCTAAAATAGTTTTAAAGGTTGTGATGTATGTTGTATCCACACTATGAAATATTATTCAGCAAAAATAAGGGTAAATTATTATTATTATTTCAAAAGCTTTGGGTAATCCCAGTGGCATTTTGTTGAGCAAAGGGTCAACTTCCAAAGGTCATATACTATATGATTCATTAATATCATTCTTAAAGCCATCTAAGTAGAGGGCTACAGATCAGTGAATATCAAGGTAGAGATGGGAGAGGTAGAACTGGGTAATTTAGACTATATAACAGTATCAGAAGGGAAATCTTAGTGCAGGAAGAATATTTCTGTATCATTCTGTCCACAAACCTACACACACTGAATTGTGTACAACTCTGCAGGCCTGGTATCAACGTGGATTCCTGCATAGACATTCTATAGTAGATGTCCAAGGTATAACCAGTGGGGGAAAGCAAAACCATAGCGAAGACATTATAGGAACTACTGCAGCTATCCTTACAACTTGTTGTTAGCCTAGAAATGTTTAACAACTTAAAAAATTAAGGAAACCAACATGTAAATGAGTATTCTCAGGAGAAAGAGGAAGAAGTAGGCTGGGGCCCTTAAACACAACAGAAAATCAAAACAGAATAGAGAATGATGAATTTGGGGGAGTTTCATGTGTACTATGTGTTATGTATTGACAACCACGAGAATGTGGGGTCTGTCAAAAGTAGATTGAAGATGGGGGTCATCATGCTGCATAGCTTAGTACCCATTTGAATTCCTTCTGGATTATTTACTTCTGGAGATTGTGCAAATGCATACTATTTTTGAAGACGGAGTAGAACAGCTCTGATGTGGCATGTGCTTTTCCATCAGGTCCTTGGCTCTATTTTCTTCTTTCTTTGTCCTGTAGACACACTCTAAAGAGGCCATGAGCCCCTTTGTAGGCCGGAGCTGAGCAGAGTGTCACTTCAGTGTCCAGATTGCAGTTTAAATATGTAGACAACAATAGCTATTTGATTTATCATCATTTCTGTTGCTTCCATATATTCTGATCTTTTTAAAAAGTTGTAAACAAATCTGTATTTGGGATAACCGACAATGACTTCTGCCTCCCTACCCATACAGTAGAGGGATTGAGAATTCACAATTTACAATGGGCTAAATTGCTCAGACCTGTGTGTTCTTTTCAGCTTTCTCCAGGCCTAGGAGTCGTTAGCTGGCCTAATCTTACAGCTGGCAACACTTTAACGCGTCTCGTTTCACCCAAATTAATTTATAGACAGGGGAAATACACGGAGTCCCAATTAGACTGGGGATCCTGAGCAATTCCGCAACAGACACCTATTCAATTACCCAAGGTCGGGATGAGACCTGACTCGCCAAGTGCAATGAAAACGTGGAGATTGCTTTCCACTCTCGGCCGCTCCAGTCCCGCAGCTTCAGAGCGAGAACAATGTGTGTTGTGAAGTTGAGGTTTTCAAACTCCTGCACTTACCCAGAAGCCAATGCTTCAAGAAGGGAGGAAGCACGACGTGAAGGGTACTGCTGCTCCCTACATAGAAAGGGGCAGTCTCTGTTTACAGAACTTAAAGCCTGCTTGAATTGAAAATAAAAACATTTGCAAATTTGGCTATAAAGCATGAATATTGGTTTTCTGAGATTCCGAGCATAGGAAGTTTTTGAGGCATTAGACGGCCCCCACATTACACGCTTGCCCCACAGAGATCATAAATGTTCTCAGTATGAAAATAAGTGTAGTGTTTTGATTCACTTGAGTGTAGTAATTGGTTCTTGTAGTGTGCCTTATGTAAAAATCTGTCTCTCCACAAGTTAAAAATATACAGCTTAAATTATGTATGTATGTATGTATGTATGTATGAATGTATGTATGTATGTATGTATGTATGAATGTATGTATGTATGTATGAATGTATGTATGTATGTATGTATGTATGAATGTATGTATGTATGTATGTATGAATGTGTGTATGTATGTATGTATGTATGATGTATGTATGCAAGCTCTGGGTTCAAGGAGGGGAACTCATCTCACAAAACCTGACGGTGAGTGACCAAGGAAAACATAGGAGGTTAACCTGTGACCTGTACATATATACACATTTGTGCCTTCGCATTTATGAACACACACACTACACACACATGATCATTCCTATAGAAAAGTTGACCTTATCAACATATATATTATGTGATTTCTACTCCTTATTTTTATCTACATGTATCTTATTTTTCCCTTGTTATCTACTAGCTACACATTCGGAGGCTTGGGATGACCTATGACATCAACATCTAACACAGTGAGCCCTGTAAGTATTTGATACCTCCTTTCATTGTTTTCTAACGTCAAAACTAAAGTGCATTATGTGGATTTGGGTCTAGAACAGCTCAGCTAGTTTCCATTGCTGAATTAAGAACTTCTAACATTCACAACGGTTTCCATATTCTCCAATCTAGCCCAACATCACTCAATTTTGAAATCAGTCTTAAGTCCTGACTACATCTTCAAAGGGTAACCACAATTTTTCTTTAACATTTCTTTAACTTTCTCAAATGAAATGACTCTAGAAGTCTTTTCTAACTTAAGGAATTAATATGGCTGAGAAAAATCACTGTATTTGGGCAAGGTCTGATAGATTTCAGGGTAAAACTGACTATTCCCCAGACAGGAAGGCCATCATAGAAACCCTTAACCTGTGTCATGTGTCGCTTGACCTCAGGAACAGAGAATGAAGAAGTTTTAACCCTGGGGCAGCGGGGGAGTGTGCCTATTTGTACACCATCAATCAAGTTCTTGCCAGACCATAGGACTCACAGTAAGCTGTGTGCTTATCAAAATAAAGTAAAAATGATGTCATTAAACTTAATTTGCCATGAAAAATTATCTCAGAATCATGAAATAGCAGTTGTTAGGGCCGTCAGAAAGAAAATGCTGAATGGCCCTGTCATCTGAATATTGTTTATGGGGGCTCCTGCCCATTAGACCTGCCCCAGAAGCACTGGTTTTAATCTAATCCCCAAGCTCTCTGCCACTGATTGAGTTTTGCTTACTTGCACACGTTGACTTTGGGCATCCAGCAGAGACAATTTCATAGTTGGTTTCAGTTTTTATTACTTCATATCATTATTTTTTAATCTGTTGCCTCTAGGATTCTAAAACTAAAATATTTAAATGTCACACACACACACACACACACACACACACACACGCACACACGCACACACGCACATGCACACGCACACATACACGCACGCGCGCGCATACACACACATTCTCATAACAAGTAGAATCATTATCTAGTCGGAAGATGCCAGGGCTTGTGGAGAGCCTTGCTCCCTCAGACTCTCCACTACCTTTTTGACTCCTTCCAAGACCTTCACCTCCTCCCTGGCTCCTCCAAAACATTCCTATCTCCTCTCTAATCTCACAACCTCTTTATCTCCCTTTGATCCCCCCATATCTGCCCTGGGTCACTACATTGAACTTTTGATTGCTTTTTCTGATCCTCACTGATATACCTCAGTCCATGGCCCTATGATTCACTCCTTGGTCAGATCCATCACTTTGGAGTGGAGAACACCATAATGCCTGTGGTTTTGAATTTTTGTCCTCCCTTTGGGTTAGGAGCCATTTACAAGGTGTCTAAAGATTTCTGACCTCAGCATCCACACATATTTCTAAGAGCAGGAGAGTAGTCCACACTCACATGGGAAAAAAACAAAACAGGTTTTGAGACTGGCAAGTCCAGACTCACTCCCCTTACTATTTTCTCTAAATTCAACCTAAGACCCAAGGAACAACAGTATAGAGAGTCACATAAGGACTTGGGGAAATGGGAGATATCAGTATCAGGAGCTTGACTAGGCATGATCTAGAGTTCTTTGTACTCTTAAGTGGTTTTTGGAAAGGCTCCCATGAGACCCTAACTACAAACAACAAATCCATGTTCACTCCAAACAGAAGAAGCCTCTGTTCTAGACTGTGGATAGAAAATACCTGGGCTACAATGAGCCTGGTCTTCCACCATCTAGCTGCTAGACCAGTACTACTCTCTAGTGATACTAGACTACATGCTAGACTCTAGCATAAGTAAGGCCTCCAGGGGTACAGAGGTGGAGATAGTGCTAACAGACCAAGCCACAAAATAGTAGGTCCAAAACAGGTTCAAAGTCAGGCCTGGAAGACACATCCTACCCAGTGAAGGGGGTCTGTGGCCCAAGCTACTGGTCCCAGCATTAGCAACAGATCTAGGATCTCACAGACAATGACAGAAAGTGACCAGAGTCAGTGTGGCCTTAACCAACATCCAAAGGGCCAAGAGTGCAGGTAGGCCTCAGTAGAATGAGAGTAAAACCCACAGATTCTCCTCCGAAGAGCTCTGAGGGGAGATTGCACATCAGTAGAATTCAAGTTTCATAAACAAGCTGGGATCTGCACTCAGACCCAACGAAAGTGCATGCAAGATGGGAGATTTAAATCAAAGAAGGGAATCCTAATAGAACACCTCAACTATTTAAGACATCTAACCCTCTCATGATACAAGTAAATAGTAAATAGGAAAGAATTCAACCTGAGGGAGCAAAGGAATTCAACTGACTTTCCAAACATAGAGACAAATCAGATGTTTAGTCAGCACCAATAGTTCTAAAGGGATGGATAGAAAACTGAATAGAAACTTACACATTCTCTTGTAAATTTAAAACAGAAACTTGAATCTAATAATTACACTTTGGGGAAATAATTATATAACTGAAATATTGTATGAGTCAGAATTAAAATCTCAATGAAGGAGTTTCCTGGTTGTGCCCAATTTTATAACATTATAGCACCACAGTGTCATCCACAAAGTTCATACACTCAATAACTGTGCAATTTATTTACAAAAAAAATGCAAAATATGGTCTGGAGAGATGGTCCAGTGGTTAAGAGCACTGGTTGCTCTTCTAGAAGATCTTGGCTCAGTTCTCAGCACCCACATGGCAGTTAACAACTGTTTGTAACTCTAGTTCCTAAGAATCCAACACTCTCTTCTGGCCTCTGCAAATACCACAGGCACAAATTCAAGACATTCATGCAGGCAAAATGCCCACAGAGATAAAATCTTTTTAAAAAGTGTTTAAAGAATCTCATAATGTTTTAGATGTGTTGATGATTTTGTGTGGGGAACATGTGACCCTGGGTCAAAGGTTTGATATATCTAGAAGGGTGTGGAAAGGTAAGGAACAAGGGACAGTCAACATGAGGACAAACCACTGGCATTTACACACTACAGTTACAGAGAAAAGAGAGTTATAAAGGTTTATGGGAGAGAACCAGAGAGCCCTGCACCTATACCATTAGACTCCTAAGAAATGAACAATTATGAAGACATAGATACATTTGAAAAACAACTTTTTTTGCCAGTCATGTTTGGTTCTATCCTAAGTCTCTGGGCTCTCCAGCCTACCTCCAGGCAGTGTCAAGCATGGGTTCCATCTTGTGGTGTGGGTCTCAAGATGGACCAGTCATTTTGGTTAGCCACTCCCACAAGTTCTGCACCACCTTTACCCCAGGACATCTTGCAAGCAGGACAAATTGTAGGTCAAAGATTTTGTGGCTGGGTTGGTGTCCCAATTCTTCCACTGGAGGCATTGCCTGGTTACAAAAGATGACCATTTCAGGCTCTGTATACCACATTACGAAGAGTCTTCACTGAGGTCATCCTCATAGATTCCAGGGAATGGCCATTGCACTAGGTTTCTACCTAGACCCTGAGATGTTCCCCAGTTCCAGTCATCTCTCTCAGTCCTCTCTTCTTCCTTCCCTCCCCCATACCTTTTCCCTCCTGTTCCCATCTCTATCCATCCACAGATCACCTATACATTTATTCTATTTCCTCTTTTTCCTCTTCCCAGGGAGTTCCATGCACCCCCCTTGAGTCCTCCTTGTCACTTAGCCTGTCTGGGTTGGTGGATTGTATCATGGTTATCCTTTACTTTACAGCTACTGTCATAACTGGAGAAGAATAAGAAGAGGAAGAGGAAGAAAGAAAAGAAGTAGTCAATGAAATGATTCCTAGTGATATTCTGATATACTCATAGACTGGAGCCTAGCATAATAATCTTTAGAGAGACTTCATTCAGCAACTGATAGAAGCAGATGCAGAGACCCACAGTCAAATATCAGGAGGAGCTCGGGGAATCCCAAGGAAGAAGGGGAAGAAGGATTTTAAGAGCCAGAGGGGTCAAGGATACCACAAGAACACGGCCGACAGAATCAACTAAGCAGGGCTCATAAGGGCTCACAGAGATTGGAGTGGCACTCAGGGAGCCTGCATGGGTCTGACCTCTGCATATATGTTATGGTTGTGTAGCCTGGTGTTCCTGTGGGAGTCCTGAGAGTGGGGGCCTTCTGACTCTGTTGCCTGCTTTTGGGACCCTTTTCCCCCTACTGGGTTGCCTCATCCAGCCTTAGTATGAGGGGATGTGCCCAGTCTTATTGTAGCTTGTTATGCTGTGTTTGGTTGAGTTCACGGGGAAGCCTGCACTTTTATGAAGGTAAAGAAGATTAGATCTGGGAGAGAGAGGAGGTGGGGGGAGAAGGATTTGGAGGAGAGCGGATGGGGGAAACTGCTGTTGGGATGGAATGCATGAGAGAAGAAAAATAAAGTAATTTTTTAAAAAGAAAGGAAAAAATAACCTTATATTTTGGTGAGTTTTAAACAGTTTATATATTGTGGCTGAAAACTGCCCAAATATGTCAAAATATAGAACTCCAAATAGGAAACCAAAGAAATCCCCCCCAAAAATTTAAGAAGTAAAATTTTGCCACCTAAAGGTAAAGATAAACAACAATAAAATGGCAGGAGGGATCTGACACTTCATCGCCCGAGGGGTGAATTCAGATAAAGCAAATTTCTCTTTAAAAGGATGGCGGCCAGGATGTTACCATGGGTTCACTCAAGTCTGAAGAGAGAACTCTGTATCCAGAAGTAGAACCTTCTGGAAGGACAGGGACATCATCAGCTCCCCAGTTGAAGAAGCAGGAAGAGACTGTGTCATCAGCAGAGGGATTTTCAGAGAATGCAGAGGACAATTTAATGTATAAAGTCGTGAGGCAAAGGTGCTGAACTGGAAGGAAGGTTTGGTTTCAATACTTCAGCTGAGGTGATGAGCACTTGACAGCAATATGTTAGGATAAGGTGGAGCCATATACCGCAACACTCAGAAAAATGACTAATTAAAAACCCGTAAAGCAATACTCTTACACATATCAACAGCTCAAACCAAAAGTCCAAAATGAGATGCTCAAGTGTCCACCGGAAATGAAAGAAATAGGAAACAGAGGAATAAGAAGTTCAAGCTACCTACACAAAAAATTAGTAAGATTGTACAAATATCAGATGAAGGCTTCAGCGCAAAGGAAATTGCTAGGGATAAACAGGGCATTATGTAATAACAGCAGGGTCAACCCTAAATGTGGATTCAGTAACCAACAAATCTATACAGTGGATGAGAGGAAGTTGATAAAGATGGAGAAGAAAACAAATCCACATGAATTGTCCTCACCACCAACAGACAAAACTTGTAGACAAAATGTCAGTAAAAAGCCTCTTGGAAACTTATAGTAAGGTGTGCACCTGGTGTTATGGTGGCATCTCTAGGTGGGATGAAATAAGGGTGGAAGATGCCTGAGCATGGAGATTTCATTTCATAGGGAGAATATGGGGAAGGGGGAGAAAGTGACCAAGGATATGCTTTTGCTCTCAGCTTCATGGTTGCCATGTTTTGAGCATCGCCACTCCTCCCCAACCGCCTCACAATGGCTGATGGGAGCCTCAGAAACCATGAACACACCTGAATCTGTTGCCCCCTCTTGCTCTTTGCATCAAGTGTTTTGCCGTTATGAAGAAAAGTTGAACTGATATAAGGACCTCGCTAACACTTACAGAATGGTCAATCAACATTCTTCTCAAGCATCCAAGGCTGAGCACACATGTAAGAAAGAAAACCTTAACAAATCTACAGAAACCGAATATTCCAGTGTACGTATGTAACCACCTCACAATCAAGCTAGTTATGAATTATCAGTGGGTGGAAACATCTTCAAACACATATAATAACTGCCAAGTAATCCATAAACCCAAGAGGACATCTCCAGGGCATTCAAAATATCAAATATTCCACTTAAGGAAAACAAAATTACAACCTGACTAACGTGTGGAAGCTCAAAATGTGGAGAGGAAAACTCACAGCTGGCATCAACAAAGAAGAAAGATTTCCCATAGAGTCCCAATTCCTCCTCAGAGAATGGGAAAGAAAGCAAGACGAAGCGGGAAGAAGGTAGAGGTGTTGATAAGACTAAGAACAGAAATTAATGAAATTGAAAACAGAGCTACCAGAGAAAAATCACCAAAACACTCAAACAAACAAACAAACAAAAGTTACTCTGTGGGAAAACTGTCAATGAGATCAGTTAAAGTTCAGCAGAATTCACAAGGTTAGGAAGAGAAAAGGCATACATTACAACTATCAGTCATGGAACAAACAGACTCTGAAGTCATTAAAGGGAGCTGACAGCTCAATGCCCCTGTTTTCAATGACTTTGAAGAAAGCCAAAACCCCTGACAAGCCACGAAAGTGCCAAAACTTATTCCAAGAGAATAAACAAAAGTGACTTGCCATCAAAGACTTCCTGAAAACAGGTCTCCAGCTGTAGGATTGTGTTGAGACTGTCATCAGACTTGTAAAGTTTAACTATTGCTGAATGTAGGGAGGAGAGACCCCAACAAGGACAGGACAGTACCCCCACAGGAACGCAGACACACGTGTGTTAAAGCCTGAGAGTGATACAGCCTCACAGGCTCGTGTGTTTGATTGATTGGTAACCAGGGGGTAGTGATGCCTTTTGGGGAACTTGTGGAAGTTTTATGAGGTGGGACCTCACTAGAGACAGTAGGCAGCTGGGGCATGTCTTGAAGGTGAGAGTCAAGACTTGCTCCTGGGGGATCCCCTCTCTCTGCCTCTCTCTGACTTCTCTTTTAACCAGTCACCCCTCACTGCCTTCCCCATAGCTGTGAGCTGTTCCAGCCACTATGCCTTCTTTGCTATAATGGAATGTGCTCTCTCTAACAACAAAGCAAGATAAATCCTTCATTCCTTAAGTTACTTCTTTCATGTATTATATCACAATGATGGGGAAAGCAACAAAGAAATCCCAAGAAAATATTAGCAGATTAAATGTAGCAAAGTTTAAAACACAATAGACAGGTATCACTATCCTCAGGTGGGCAAGGCTGGTTCAATACTCAAAAGTCAGTCAATGCAATCTATCACAAAACCTAATAGGGAGCATAATACCATCAGATCAAGTCAGCCATCAAAAGTATTTGACAAAATATCTAACACTCATTCATGGGGAAAGGGGAGTCAGTATCTTAGATACAGACATGAACTTCTTTAGCATGAAAAAAAAAAAACCCTACTGCTAATATCACACTTAACAGTGAGAAACTGAATGCTTTCATGTTTTGATCTGGAAGAAGGGAGGAAGCCTTTGCTTGCCTTTACTACTCATCAGAACCGGAAGCTTTGGCCACTATAAAGACAAAGAAAACAAGCAAGGGCCTATAGATGGGAAAGACATAAAATACCATTTATGTAAGATTAGATTGCACATGTAAAGACAATGGAGAGCTTTATAACAGACTTCGTAGAACTAATGACTGAGTTCAGCAAAACTGGGAGATACAAATTCAACACCAAAGTGTGCACTGCGTTTCTCTCTACTGACAGAGGACATGTGAAAGCATAGGCTGGAGCATGGTTCTATTGAAAAGAACTCCAGAACAAAGTGAATACATAGACGTGAGTCCATCAAAGCATGGAGAGCCATCTATCTCCCCAAAGCTACAAAATGCCGATTCAAAGAAAAACAAAACTAAATAAATGGACAGACATACTGTGTCCAGAGACCGTGATAGTCTACTAAATAAAGGTGCCAATTTTTCCCAAATTGACCTAGAAATTAAATGTGCTTGCTATCAAAATTCAAGCAACACAATGTGTATGTACATAGCCACAGGTTTATCCAAACACTTACTGGAAAGAAAAAGCCCCCCCCAAAAAAAAAATCAAAATAAATTTTCCAAGGAATTATGCTCCTGATGTTCAGCATCCCACATGGCAGCATTCATCAAGCACAGGAGCCCAGCACAGACACATGGATCAATGAGACAGAATAGAGAGGCTGGGAACAGACCCACACCAAACATGCCCAGCTGATTTTTGACAAAGATAAAAAAGCAATTGAAAGGAGGAAGGCCAGCTTTTAAATAAATGATGTTGTAGTGATCAGACTTCCCTAGCAAAAATATGCACTTTGACCTAAGCCTCATCTTTAATACAAAGGTCCTTTAGTGCAGAGCATGGATTGAGGAAATATATTTATTATTCATTTGGACTGATTCACTAGCTGACCCAAAAGGCATAGAAGGATGATGCTCATCCTTGCAAGTACCTGAGTTTGCTTTGCAGGCAAAGAATTACACTTCCAGAATATCCCATTCATCTCCTTCACAGACGATTCACCTTTTACCTCCTCTATGCCTTGCTGACCCCACTACATGCAGGAGGGAAGCTGGGATCACTAGTCCATATGCCATGGTCTGCCATCTTCTCTCCTTGGACCTCAGGGTGACAATCTGCCACAGCTGCTTCCCTGAAGCATGGGCATCTCCTATGGTGGTGCAGGCAGGAGAGAGATGCCCTCCTCCCACCCCTCACCGCCTATGGCAGGTGGGAGAGCTAGCCCTGAGGTCATAAAAGCAGGGAGCTGTTCCTGCCCATCACCAACTGCAGCACTCAGGAGCTGGTGACCCTCACCAGCCGCAGCACCTCACCTAGGCAACACAGTAGAGCTGGCCCTGATGGTGGGCTGACCAGCCCTGCAACTACCCAGGCCCAGAACCAGGGCTATGAGTTGGCCCTCCTTAACATCCACCCCACCTATGATCTCTAGGAGCATGTGAAGGGGACAGTCCTGCAGACCCAAAGTTGCAGGATCTCCATGACAGAGGCCAACAATGGGATATCCAAGAAGAGTTCCAGTGAGGGCCCAGCATCAATAGTGTAGCAGAAGCCAGAGACCTCAAACCGGACCAATGACTCTTTGCAATGAACCCTTGCATGTAAATATATATGGACTAAAGGGTTTACTGTGTGACTCACTGTGTCACACTTCAGCTTCCATGATGACCTTTTTCCTTCTTTTTTTTCCTCTTAAAATGTATTCTATTTGCAAGGGCAGAGGAAGGATACAAAGGCACAGGGAAATGAATGAGATCGAGATGCATGATATGAATGATACAAATAATAAATAAAAAGAAAGTTTAAAAAAAAGAATGGGTCTCTTGCCCTCATCCACTCCTTCAGTGTTTCAAGTACCCAGAATCAAGTATGTGTCTACTCACTATGGTTATAAGGATTCTCACCATCACTTTATATGGAGATTAAATGTTCTCTGTGTCATTTGCCTTGATCAATTAATTATGCTCTGTGATCAAGAGAATTATACTAAAAACTGAGATCCCCAAGTAAAACAGCCAAGCTGAGGGATGGTAGTAGCTAGACTGGAACCTTAATCTGAATACTAATGTTTTCTTTGCATTCATAGTTTCTATCTTTAAAGTGGGGTGTAAGCAGCCTCTCCTCCACAGGGTAACACTAAGTTAAATTCAGTCATCCATATTCAATTATTGCTGTGTTCAGGGTTCAATACTTGAATGACTGATTTCCCCAAATGCTGTGACAATACACAATGATGTATTTAAACTGGTGATGATTTTCAACCCAGAATTAATGTCAGTCTCAACATTGTCAGACATACTGCAAAGACAGGTGTGTCACATGTAGGGTTTCGTATGGTTTAAAAAGAAGTCTGCATACATTGACTTGTAAGGTGGACTGTATTCATTTGCACAGGTATCTCTCTAAAGGCTGATATGAAAGGTATGGTTTTCATGAAATCGTATCCAATACACTCCAGGTTTCTGAGGACCATTAGGTTCTCCTTGTTGTTAACTATGTGACATTGGCTCTTACTTTAGATTAACACCAAGTCTTTGCAGTCACCCAAATAAGAACTTTTATTAAAACAATGAAAGTATCCACTCAGTTAAGCACTGTACCATTAGTTCTCTAC
The DNA here is from genome assembly GCF_903995425.1 of Onychomys torridus. Classification (NCBI taxonomy): domain Eukaryota; kingdom Metazoa; phylum Chordata; class Mammalia; order Rodentia; family Cricetidae; genus Onychomys; species Onychomys torridus. The sequence continues at coordinate 70,228,154 of NC_050455.1, forward strand.
CACTAGAGATAATACTTCCAATATGGAAATTTCCTTGTCATAATCATTTCTCTAGACAACATCTGCACCACTTCCCCTCTCACACCAAACTACTCTAGTCAGCCTTCTTCAGTTGGGATGCCCTGGTTAGAATCATGTCTGGACTCTTCTGCACTGGTGGGTCAAACTCCCAAGGGAGAGGAGGCCCTTGGATCAGCCGGTTTTCACTGCTGAGCATAGGGTTAGGAACTAAAGCAGTCTACTTTTATAGAATCTGGAAATTCTACGGGACTTAGGTTTGAGGTTTTGTTGCTGATTTCATAGGATGAGCTACTTTCTACTAATTCACTGGAGAACTCTGTCCCTCAAGCAGATATTGAAAGGGGCTAAAGGGTTATGTTTATTACAGCTTCTGCTCTTCCTAATAAAATATATATGTGATAATTCAATACCTGATGCATTATTGATATGTGGCCCATTCATGCTCACTGTAAATGAAAACTGTTTCATCTCCCCCATACACACCAGGAAACTTCGTATTGCATAAGAGAAGGCTAATGCTTGGAAGAGTCTAAAGTCCCATATAGAGATCTAAGGCTCTGCTTTGTCCACTCTAATTCCACAGAGCACAGACTCCTCAGAGTGAGAAGCAATCTCTTATACATCACACAGCAACAATGCAATCACGTAGTTTCCTTCCCTGTTCAGTTACTGATCACACACACACACACACACACACACACACACACACACACACACACACACACATGGTGTTTGACTGTGCAAAGTGACAAATATTCACCTCATTTCCACTGTCATCTGTATTTTTTCCTAAAAGTAAAATCACGGGTGCTGCACATCTGGAGGTGTATGTGGATGACATGTGGTTTGCCTTCTGCTCCCGTTTCCTGTAGAGTAGAGGTAGCAGTGGGAAGAGTGGCCTTGGTGGCCTGAAGATGGCTAGAGCACAGAGAAGAGCGACAGGAACAGGGGATGGGGCCGTGGCTCACAGGTACCCTATCTTCCTTCTGAGTTTATTCAAGAAGGAGACCTAAGTGTGCCTACATCCAGCTGCCTGCTTCTGCAGACTAACACTGGGTTCGTTGGGACTACACTGAACCTTGGACTGTGTCGCCAGACACAGGACACAGAATTCAGTGAGACAATCTAATGGAGAAAAGGCCATTCACATTGGGAGGGGTAGTCTATATTCCAAGACTTGCTTAAATGTGTGTCGCTTTAAAAAATACCTTCAAAGCAACATCTGAGCTAAAGTTTAAACGAAAGCTAAGTGCCATGACCTGGGGGCATAAAGGACACTTACAATTAACACTGATACTCACACTGTCTTAAGATTCCATACCACGTACATCTTTGTCTCTAAGCATGTCTGAGTGAGCGGTAAAAATGAAAAAAGCAAAAAGAACAGGTCTCATTGCAAAAGGTGTGAAGGGGTGGAAATAATCCAGTGGGGGCTGCTCCTGAGCCCTTGCCTGTGTGTCTCACCTCACCACTGCACCCCTTCAGCAGATCAGCTACCCCCAGGATGGGGACAAGTGCCTTCTGGTAGAGATTGAGCTGGGATAAGATTTTTTGCCATAGGTCAGAAATCCATGGCCAGGGGTAGCATCTGTTAGTAGGCTAGTACAGCTATGTGACACATCCAAATAGATGAGGACTGAACACCACCCCTTTGATAATTCAAAAGCTGCAGAGAAACCTTGAAGTTTATCAACCCCCATTTGATCTACCCCAATAATCCTGAACTTCTTTAAATACACAACCAGAGATGTCACAATCAATTGGGATGATGGTCAGTGACGTCATCTATGCAGAAACAACCACTCCATGTCCCCACACCTGCCTCTGTTCAGCCTGTATCTCTCCTGTACCACTGCCCCTAACTTCACCACATGACCACAAGCAATAGGCTCTCAGGGGACACTGTGGGCATCTAATTCTCTCTGAGGTCTCATTTTGGCAGTCATTCATTTCAGGGTCTCAGGTCTCCAGCCCAGATCCCAGGCTTCCTCCTAACTGGTTACTGCTGCCTGTGACAATTCCAGGATGCCAGAGGAAGAGAGAGGAAATAGAAGAGGAAGCCAATGAATATGCTTCAGATGGTCCCTCTTCTTGTGGTTACTAAGTAAGGGTCTTGCTGGGCCATGTCCTGGAAAAGCATCTAAAAGCTTCATGGGAAAAGAAGGGGAGAGGACTAGGCAGCAGTTTCCACATGCAGCCTGGGCTGAAGCACGCTTTCTAATAGAGGCATGCTGTTAGCTGCAAGGTGGCTTTCTTGCCCTTGTGTCACTGTGAACCACAGCAGGAGGCAAAGGGCCCAGGCTGATGTCTATGTTCCCATGAAGTACATGGAGATCAATGTTTGACATCCTGAGCTGACCACGGAAGGCCTTGGAGCCAGGGCAGATGCAGCGGCCCATGGTAACCCTCAGAAACATGGTCAGAGTGGTCTCCCAGTTGGTGGGGTTTCACGTAGTGGCAGGTGCTGGCCTTGGCTTCTTCCTGTCACTAAAGAGTGGGCAATGAATGGGCTGTTTCATAAATCACAGAATAGATTTCTGAGTCTTCGATGATCACCCACTCCTCTGATATTTTCTGTCATGGAAGACCACTGTGCTAAACACAAGAGGTCCCAGTGATGCTGGAAAATAGGAGGAGCTCTTACAGGCTGTTGGTGGAACACTTCCTGCACACTCCTTTCTCAGCAGGAGAGCATGGGTGCTGTGTGTTTGTTCAGCGCAAGGAGAAAGGCCACCCTTTGTCTTGCACTGGCCGCTAACATAATTTACCAGGCCAAAGGAGAGGCCCCAGGATCCAATTCTCAGCGGACCACAGGACCGAGATGAGGACCTAGCGGACCTGATAATCTCGTTCTGATCGATCAGTTTCTTAGGCAGTATCCTTTGGTTCAGACTTTTCAGATAAGTAAAGGAAATTAGGTTGGAAGCAAAATGCTTCTTTCTCAGGCGCGACTCACACGTGGCCCACTCAGCCCGAGGGTGCAGCTGGCTAGCCTCTCCTGGGGTTCTCCTGGCCCACAGAGGGGCAGTTACTGTACTCTAAGTAAAGCCCTCTGCGCTGTGGCTCAGTGAAGAAAGCGCCGCAGTTTCTCCCATTGACTTCCTGAAATAAAATAATCTATGATGCATGAACAAGTCTAAATGAAATAATAATATCCTTAGCAGTGAAAAACGGATTGGTAATACAGTAATTGAGCAGATTTATTGCCGTCTCCTTGAGCTAGCCTGCTGAAACAGCCGGTTATTTTATTTAATCTCATATCAGAGGAATTACTGGCTGGTAATCCATTGTTAAACATCATTTAGAATGATGGATGAAAATGTCAGCTTTTCCAACATAATCAATTCATATCTCATTAGCACATATTATTTATAGTTCTCATAATGGGACCTGCAGGGGTCTCCAGGGGGAGATGGAGACCTCAGCTGTTGTCGAAATGAGATGAGATATACTGTAGCTTATGAGTTAATAACTGCATATAAAAAATACTTCTCCACAGTATTGATTGTTCTCACCATTTTACGAATGAATTGAGCTCTGGGCCACCGCCCCTCGTGCTGTGTGCTACTGCATCTGGCAGCTCTCTCTCTCTCTCTCTCTCTCTCTCTCTCTCTCTCTCTCTCTCACATGACTGTTTAGATTCATAATTTAGCACTAAATATTTTTAAAGAAAATAATAATTGGGATTTTATTTGAGAAGAACTTCCTCATATTGGGAGAGTCAGTCCTTGAATGCCAAGTACCCTGAAGCAGGGGGTAATGCTCAGCAGCTGACCATTAAGGACCGGTTGCTCCCTGCCTGCCACCTATGAAGATGAATGGAGGCATTTCTTCGCTCCAGCCCAGTTGCTTTTTAAGGATATCGTGTGCTGCCTCCAAGACCAGTGGAAAGTAAACCTTGATTCATGGTCCTCACACCGCCGATGGCCCATCAGTAATCACGGTTACAGTGTCAACCGCTGTCTCAATTAAACTGCATTTGAGAATCATTTTATGCTCCAGCTCATAAACATCAATAAAGGAAAATGAGTTATAAATGACTGTCGGGAGTACAAAGGACCAGCTCATATTTCAGATGAAAATGAAGACGGAATGTAGCTTTTATTTGCCTGCGGAATTTCCATTAACTGCATCACTGACAGGAGAGGGCTGGATCAATAGCCGGCCGGCCGCAGAAAACCGTTTCTGGCTGTTCAGCAGCCGGTGCGAAAGGAAAGCCGTCATATTGTGATCTTTATCAGATAATCTTCATTACGGCAGCCTCGTGATCTATGTACACGCTGCAGCTCGGGGTGCTTCTAATTCGTGGCCCTGTTTGTGGTTTAGCCTGCGCAGGCCCATCACAAATTATTTGTTTAGGGCAATGAAAAATCTTCCACGATCATTCTCTTTATTCTTTTCATAGATAATCTATATCTAGAACTTTCTCCCAAGACCACTTTATCCACACAGGATTTTTAGGAAAGTATTATATCAAATCTAACCTTCCTGCCCTGCTAAGAGAAGAAGAGTCCATTCAAACTCTGGCTGCAGCTCCACAGAGCCCTTCCTAAGCTTCCTCTCCAAGTTCTGGGGGACATTTTGCTTTCTCTGTGAGTTGCTCATCTCTCCTTAATTGAACTGAAAGTGCTGCCGGCCATGAGGCATAGAAATGGATGCACCATGGACATGCAGATGCTACAGAATGTGTTTATTCTATAGTCTGTGTCTGTGTGGAAAGAAGGGGGAGGGAGATGTAATCTGCTAAGAGAGACGCAGAGTGAGCCATCTGAGAACCCTCTCACACTGAGGACACAAAGGATGGAATTCTGTGCTGATTGCAGAAGCTGTCTGTCAGGGCCTGTGGTGATGGATCAGTGAGTTAAGCTCTTGTCATGAAACCTGAGGACGTGAGTTCAAATCCACAGAATCCACAAGATAGGCTGCCGTGGCAATGTGCACTTGTGATTCCAGCATGGGGAGCAGAGGCAGGAGGATTGCTAAGGCTTACTGAGCAGCCAGTTTTGACAGATCAGTGAGCTCTGGTTCAGTAAGAGACTCAGTCTCAAAAAACCAAGGTGGATAAGTGATTGAGGAAGACAGTCAAGATTGACCTCTGGCTTCCACATGCATAGGTACACATGTGCACACATGAGGGCATATACCCTCAGACACGTGGACATACACATGAGCATTTACACATAAATATCCTCCTTCCCACATGCAAATCTGCTTTACCTAACAGCAGGACTGGACAGCCTCATAGGAGATGAGCTTGGCAGGCAGTAAGAACAAAGCAAGAATTCACACTCTTATACTCTCTCCTATTTCTCTACAATTGGACTCCTGGAGCTCCACCTGGCCAAGGATCTCTGCATCCACTTCCATCAGTTATTGGATGAGAGTTCCAGCATGACTGTTAGAGTGTTTGGCCATCTGATCACCAGACTAGGTCAGATCAGGCTTTCTCTCAACCATTGCCAGTAGTCTACAGTGGATGTATCATTGTGGATTTCTGGGGACCTCTCTAGCATGTTGCTTCTTCCTATTCTCATGTGGTCTTCATTTATCATGGTCTGTTATTCCTTGTTCTCCCTTTCTGTTCTTGATCCAGCTGGGATCTCCTGCTCCCCTAAGCTCTCTTTCCCTTGATCCTTGCCCTTCATTACTCCCAATGTCATCCAGGTTGTTCATGTAGATCTCATCCATTTCTCTGTCACTGCGTGATCCCTGTGTCTTTCCTAGGGTCCCATTTTCTAGGTAGCCTCCCTGGAGTTGTGTAGCAGTCTAGTCATCTTTGTTTTACATCTAGTATCCTACTATGAGTGAGTACATACCATGTTAGTCCTTCTGAGTCTGGGTTACCTCACTCAGGATGATTTTTTCTAGATCCGTCCATTTGCCTGCAAACCTCATGATGTCATTGTTTTTCTCTGCTGAGTAGTACTCCATTGTGTATATGTACCATATTTTCTTTATCCATTCTTCAGTTGAAAGGAATCTAGGTTGTTTCCAGGTTCAGGCTATTACAAACAATGCTGATATGAACATAGCTGAGCAAATGCCCTTGTGGTATGATTGAGCATTCCTTGGATATATGCCCAAGAGTGCTACAGCTGGGTCTTGGGGGAGATGGATTCCCAATTTTCTAAGGAAGCACCTTATTGATTTCCAAAGTGGCTGTACAAGATTGGAAAAGCACCGGGACAAATAGCCAAACTAATGGAAACACATGAACTGTGAACCAAAGGCTGTGGAGCCCCCAACTGGATCAGGCCCTCTGGATAAGTGAGACAATTGAATAGCTTGAACTGTTTTGAGAGGCATCCAGGCTGTGGGACCCGGACCTGTCCTTAGTGCATGAGCTGGCTGTTTGGAACCTTGGGCTTACACAGGGCCACTTTGCTCAGCCTGGAAGGAGAGGACTGGACCTGCGTGTACTGAATCCACCAGGTTGAATTGAATCCCCAGGGGTGTCTTGGCCCTGGTGGAGATGGGAATGGAGTGGAGGGGCTGGGGGGAAGGTGGGAGCAGGGGGTGGGAGGGGGGATGACAGGGGAACCCATGGCTGATGTGTAAAATTAAAACACAAATATAATAAATAAAAAAAGGAGAAAAAAAAAAAAGAACAAAGCAAGACTGGCTCAGGAGAAAGCACACAAGTGAAATACTCACACCCCAGTGTCCTTCCCTAGCGTTATTGCATCTCTAAGAATCTGCAGGAAGCCAGCATGGAGGTCCACGCTTTCAGATTCCTTAGCACTGTGACTCACGAATGGAGCTACTGAAAAGTCAGACCCGAGGAGCCGCCGAAAATGACTGATGGCCTCCCAGTCATGGAGTTTAGACACCGTACTTTGCAGTAATAAGATGTTCTCTTTAGATTTACTTCATTGTTTAAATCGTGTGGGTGGGTGTGTGGGGGTGTGTGCATGCACGCTCATGTGTACGCACTTTGTGCTGTTGTTGGCAGAGTCCAGAAGAGGGCTTCTGATGCCCTGGAGTTTCAATTACAGGTGGTTATGAGACACAGAATGTCGGTGCTGGGAACTGAACTCAGGTACTCTGCAAGAGCAGTGTGTGCTCTTTACCACTCATCTTTCTCAAGCCCCTAAAATCTTTAAATACATACATACATATATATATATATATATATATATATATATATATATATATATATATATATATATATCCCTTCTATCCCTTCTCTGTTGCCCCTCAGTGGCCAAGTCTCATCTCATCAAAGTGATATAAAATGGACACCATTGTCAAATTTCTCCTCTGATGTGAAACTCTTAAGTATTAAAGACATGGAGGAGGGACTGGGGACATAGCTTAGCTGGGAAAGTATTGGTCTTGGTAGCATGAGGTCCTAAATTCAATCCCTAGAACACACACATAGGGATACAGTAGTGTACACTTGTAATTCCAGTGCTGGGGATATGGATAGAGGCAGATCCCTAGGACTCACCGATGGACAGCCAGACTAGTTTTCAGGCCAGTTAGAGAATTTGCCTCAAAAATAACGTGGCCAGCTCCTGAGGAATGACCCTGAGGTTGCTGTCTGACCTTCACAGGTTTACACACATATGTATGCATGCGCTTATGCACATATATAAACATACACACACAGGAACACACACATACACACAAAGAATATGAAGGCAAGATTAGCTTAAAATGTAATGTACACATGAAATGCAGCACACAAGCTAACAGACTATGTATTCTCCAAGATATTTGCCTGGGAAGCCTCCTCTCTCTTCTGGCAATCCTCTTTGTACCCATTAGTCCTGGCTGCCAGCACTGCTTATTTCTCAGCAGCAAGTGGTAAGGATCTTGGAATGGGCATGACACCTGATAATGCTACATTATCAGGAGAGTTCTGCTCTACATTCCCAGGAGAATTATTTGAAATTTAATGTAGGTGTGTGACCTCAAAAGTCCCACAGGAAAGGTTCTGGTAGCCTTTCTTCTGACTTTCCTTCCAGAAAGGGGGACCACCAAGGAAAGGGGATGCTGCTGCTTTGTGTAACAGAACTGTTTACCTGTCCTATCAGTCACCCTGAAGCTGGACGACTTGAAGGAAGAAGGAAACCCTGTTAGGACATGTCTTTTTGCTGTATCCTACACAAGCATCCATCCCACATATCAGAAAGTAGAACAGGTGATTGCAGTTCAACACAGACAAGACCTTGCACCATTTCAGGGCTAGAACAGAGATTCCTCAGTTATTTGAATATTCACAAATAGAGTTGATAAAACAAAAATACTGGAAGGGTCTTAGACCCTCTGTGCATGGCTGGCAGGGATGTGAAATGGTATAGCTGCCTTGAAAAGTAGCTTGATATTTCTCAAAATATTGAAAGATATACGTCGCAGAAATTCTACTTCTTGCTATCTACCCAAGAGTAATAGAAACACATGTGCATACAAAGGCATATACAGAAAAAGTTCTGGCAAGAGTATCTATAATAGTGCAGATATGGAAACAGATATCCATCCTCTGGAGGGAGATAAGCATAGGTTGGAGGCATCAGATTGCAATATAATATATCAGTAAACAGAAACAAAGAAACTACTCACACTTTCAAGTGCATAATCCTGGAAGATATGCTAGTGAAGCCAGTCTCAAAGGTTTCACACTGTATGACCCCATTTACATGAAATGTGCAGAACAGTGGCAAATCATAAGGAACAGAATGGAGATTAGTAACTTCTAGGACCACAGGGAAGAGGTATGGATCTTGATGGATAAGGAGTGATGTGCATTCTTCATGGAGTGTTCTGGAGTCAGTGGCTCTGATACAAATCCCAGTGGTTGTGAGTGTCCTAAATGCTTACAAACACACTACAGGCCACATGATAATGCACTGTAAATGGGCCAAGAGTCTGGCACATGAATTAGATCCAGACAGAAGTCAAAGCAGTCAAGGATGGAATGACATTTTCATGACACATTAAGTAGAATGTCATGTGTAAATAACATACAGGGCAAGTAGAGGGGTTTCTTAGTGACTTTTCTGTCAGAGCACAAATATTACAGAAACATTCCATAATTCACCCAAATTCAGGTTTCCCAGATACATAAATGTCAGCTGGCTCATCTGTCAGCCACCAGGTTGTATCCATTGAGATCCCACTGAGTGCCTCCAATCCAGACAGGGAAGCAATGATAGCATGTAATGCTGACTGATTATGATTGATGTCTAATGTTAATGCAGTATGAGAGAAAGAAGAAGAAACCTCCCCAGCCTTCCAGCCTGTAGTATTATGGGTAGCAACACAACATCACGGAAAACCAGAAAGCAATATCTTTCCCAGGAAAAGTCCCACCAGACTCATCGTAAGGAAGAAAACAGGAACTCAATCTGCACAAGCGGGAGAGGAAAGGGTCCTGGAGCTCATGCCTAGATGACAAAAATATTCAGGCTGCCGTTTGCATCTGATTATATTAACTTCCACTCACGTTATTTCAGGAAACAAACACCCAGAGAACATCTGCTCTGAGCAGAGTCCAGTGTCCACACAATGAGAAGTCAGTGCATCTGGATTAGCCTGGCAAAAGTGTGTAGTCCAGCAAGAGAGAAGCCCCACCGTTCAGTGAGCATCCACAGCTAGGAGGCTGAATTCTGGACCCAGGCTCTTCTGCACCTCTTGCTGTCTGTGCCATTGGGATTTGGTTCCTGAACTTCACCGAGCACTAATTCTCTCATTATTTATCAAGTGGAGCTAATGTTATCTATCTTGCTTATCCCAGCAGAATCAGTCTCGTGGCCAAATGAGATAATGCATGAGGATTCATTTTATTAGAGGAGAAAATATGCAGGTGGAGGCATTTTCTTTGGATTCTGGTGGTAAATGGCTCTCTGGAAGGTGATAAGAGATGGGACCTGCAACATGAACAATGGCTGAAAGAGGAACAGGGAAAGCATGATATTTGGGGAGGAGAGAGTAAAAATGAGAAGGAAGGAGAGAAAGGAGGTAAATCAGAGGCTGCATCTCAACACCATATCAAAATAAGCATGGAAGCCTCAGTTATGACCGAGTGGGGCTCTGCCCTTGGGTCCCACCTAAGGGGCAACATTTGGAGTGCGGGCTGTGGTATTTCGTTTTCAGTTAAAATAAAGCAGGAAGTTCAAGAATGTAAGTGCAAACAATGAAATGCAATTCAGACCTCAGCAGTTGTGTATCTCTCAGTATCCCAAAGGGATGTCAATTAGCCACCTCCACTTTAAAACACCCCCGGCCATGATGGGGCCTAGACTGTCCTGGAGGCTGAAAAGGCAAAGGCTTAGGACTGGCTCAATGGCTATTTCTTGGACCACAGCTAGTACACTGGAGGCAATGATGGATGTGGTTAACATACTATGCCTTAGCCAGTTTAAAATCATACCATGGAGAACAAAGTAAATGTCACATAACTCATGAAAAAAATCACTTCATAAAGACTTTATTTTATCAGTAAGACCAGGTTGTTTGTTTGTTAAAACAGAAACTCCCAAGTTGATCTCAAATTTGCTATGTAAGGCACAGACGACCTTGGGCTTCTGATCCTCCTCCTCCTCCTCCTCCTTCTCCTAAGTAGTGAAATTACAGCCATGCACCATAGCGACTCATGGATTAGGTGCTGGTGCCAGAACCCAGGGCTTCACGCCTGCTAGGCTAGCATTCTGTCACGTGAGAACATCTCCAGCCTTTCATGATAGCTGTATAATAAAAATAAGAGTTGATTTTATGAGAATGGACTAACAAGAGCAAGACCTTCGAACACACTCTAGGTCCTGGGGTTGGGAGATGGCTTTGCAGGTAGAGGCGTTTGTTGCCATGCCTGGTAGACTGAGTTCTATCCCTAGGACCTACAGTGGAAGGAAGTAACTAATTCTTCTGATCAGTGCATGTGTGCCATGGAATACACACACACACACACACACACACACACACACACACACACACAAAGTAAAAACATTTAAATACTCTGTTTTTCTAGAACACATCTTTAGCCTCACTCCTAGCAGACTCCCAGTTTCCTAAGATGTCATTTCTCTTCTCCCCTGGCAGCCTGCACAACAGGGTTATTACCCTGATCACACACAACAAAGCCTTCAACCCACCTGGACCCAGGGAACTTCAACACAAAATCAGTGTATCAATGGCTAATCTACACAAGAGGTTACAATCCATAATCATGTCCTATTGCTGTCATGTGCCACAAATGTCTGCGAATTTATCCCCTCAAAATCTCACCCTGAATAGCCACAGGGCAGAAGTCCAATGTGGACGGATTGGATCCTCATTCTGGGTCTCCTAAGGCCCAACACCGGTGACTGTGAGCCTGCAGACAAACATGGAGTCTATTGGGGGACTCAGACTCATCCAAACTGTTTTCAGAATTTTCTTCCATTTTCTTTCATAGGTCTGTGTGTGGCTGGGTTTACTTGAAGCTTCCAAAACCTGGTTTCTTCTGTGTATTTATGGTTTCTCAACCCTTAAGCTCATATCCAAACCACCTCCTGCTTCACATCTGATGTTTCCTTGCAAGGTGTCCCTCCAGCTGCCTCTCCTGTTCTTACTTTGGAGAGCAAGTAGGATAATTTTGGTCCCATGCAGATAATCGAAGACAGCCTCTTGCCATTTGAAAGTCAACTACCCTTTTACCTGTAGGGTAGCGTATTCAAACGTGTGTCTCTTATAACTATGGTGACAGGGAAGGGCACTTCTGCTGTGTAATTCCATTCCCACAGCAGTGTTCCACCCATGAGCATGTCTGCCTGGTGCTCGTGGCTGTGCCCATGCATGGCGCCACCCTCCTCAGTCAGCTCTCAGCTGCCTCACTCACCCTTCTTTGGTTAGTGTACATGGTCTCTCAGTGTTACTCCAGATTCTCAAGACTCCATAGCAGGCCCCGTGAACATTTTGGGAAATAATTTGCCTTTTATTTAATGGAAAGAGGGAGTATAAGTTACTTTTTCTCATTGCTGTGACCAAATGTTTGACAGAAGCAGCTGAGGGGGAAGGCTTTATTCAGGGTAAGGATGCTGTGGGGTGAGGGTGTAGTCCACCATGGTGAGAGGCATAAAAGTTGGACAGGGTTGGCTCAAATCCAAGAGAGTTTTTAGTATGGCTTGCTCATATCACAGTAGTTCAGAAACCATGGAGGTTGGAAGCCAAGCCTGACCATAACCCACACATCTGGCCTAGGTCCACTTCCTCAATGTTCCACAACCTCCCCCAAGTACCTGGGGATGAAGTATTCCACACACAGACTCCTGGGGACCTTTCACGTTCAAATCCTAACTGAAGGGAAGGCTGCCAGCCACTCACCTCCTGCTCAATGGCGAGTCACCTGAACGTGGTTGGTGTATACCCCAATCCAGGGGGAGAGTCTTGAGGCACTCAGGACTGTACCCTGCCTAAATTCTTACTCCAGTCTCCCTGATCCAGGTTCTACATTCACAAGAGCTCCCCTGAACTGTGGGCACTGCCTTCCCACCCTCTTCTCTGTCCCTTGAAGTCTTTGGCAGTCCACAGAATCCCACTCTGCCTACCTCTCATGCAGCCTGCTCATCCACTCCTGTTCGCCTGAACACCACAAAGTCAAATCCCTCTGGGTGGGCTTCTTCCTAACCCTAGCTCTACTTCCGTCTTCTGCCCCACCCCCCAACACAGCTCCGGTCACTCCTAACACGCTTCAGGTCTCCTAACCCTGAAGAACCACTTTAACTTCATATCATTTCTGTTCTGCCTGTGGTTTCAGGGTATCAGCCATTTTTCACTGTAGCTTCGTGTTCTACCATGAAGCTCCTGGCCCTCCTCATGCTCCATCCTTTCCCCGTGACCCCCTCCCTCTGGAGGCCACTTGTCCATGCTCAAGGTCAGCTGTGAGCACTTGCACGCTGTACAAGTTCAAGCCGGACACATTCAAATCTAACATGATTTCTATAGCCTCCGAATATTTCTTCTTCTTGTCTTCCAGGTTTACCTTCCACAGTCTGCTAGCACCCTTAAACCTGAACATTCCCTGGGGTGCTCCACTCAACATGCAAGGGACAGCAAACTGCTTCTGCTGTTATTCCTGAGCCCTTGACCCATCTGTCCTTTTCTCTCGCTCTCTAGGACGCCTCACCAGGCTGAGCTGTGGTCAACTCAGGGCTTGTATTGGACACTTTTCTCATTGCTATGAACTTACATGGACAGACTTAAGATGGGTTTATTTGGGCTTACAGTTCAAGAGCGCTAGTCCATCGCTGCAGGGAAAGCTTTGTGGGGCCAGGGCATGAGTCAGCTTACAGGAAGCAGAGAGAGATGAATTCTGGCATACATCTGGTTTTTTCCCTTTTTCTCCATTATTCCATTTGTAACCTGAACACATGGGATGATACCATCTACTTCAGAGTGGATTTTCCCTCCTCACTTAGTCCTGACTAGGAACATCCTTATATACATGCCCAGATGCTGTGGGATGCCTTTCTGTATGCTATTAATATATGTTGTTCTGGTTGTTTGATCAATAAAGCTGCTTTGGCCTATGGCAGGGCAGGATGGAGCCAGGTGGGAAAATCCAGAGAGACAGTGAAAGGAGAGAGGAGAGGAAGGGAGATTCCATCCACCACCAAAGAAGCCACAAATCAGCAAACCCAACAGCTACATGGCAACAAATGGATTAATAGAAATGGATTTGAGTTAAGTTATAAGAGCTAGCTAGCAAGAAGCCTGACCCATAGACCACACAATTTGTAAATAATACAAGCCTCTGTGTGTTTACTTGGGATCAAGTGCTGCAGGATGCAGGTTGGAGAGATTTGTCCTGACTTCGAGGCTGGGCAGGACTGGAGAAACTTCCAGCTACACCCAGAAGTGGGTTTCACTAATGCCGTAGGCCTTTCTTAAGTTCAGTCAAGTTGGCCAACACAAGTAATCACCACAGGGATTCCTAAAACAAGTTCCCAGCCAGCCTGCGGGCCTCTCACCTCCACTGCTAAAGTGAGTTGTCCTGGGTATAGCATGCTCATCCTCTTCTCTGTTGTTCTGAAACATTGCCAGCTCTTCCCAAGTGTGCACCCACATCCCAGAGTCACCCCCAGACCACCAGACTCCTTCACACCAGCCTGAATTCTCCTGGTCTCATCCTTCCTTTCAGAGTCAGAGCACTGTGCCCTCTCTCTCCACTCCCATGGTGCCACGCTCTTTTTCACTTCCATACACCTGACCTGTGTTGTATGAAGGGCTACATCCCAGTTTCCATCCCCACCCCCACCTCCAGCACCTCCTTCTTTAAGTGAGGAATTCCCAGTTTTCCTCTCAGACACAATCATATCTTTCGTGCAGTTTTGAGATGGGAAATGTGTCTGTCTTTGGCTTCTCTCTGATTATGTCCCTGAACTTGCTGAGTTTTGTGTCATTGCCTGCTCTGAGTCCCTAAAACAGCCCTGTAGCACTGCAAGCCACTGTAGAAATGCAGCGTGGAGGGACGGGCAAGGGAACAGCCACGGAAGGATGGTGTCAGCAGGCCACAGTTAGGGATGCTTGTCCAGCCACACTGAGATGTGAACATAAGCTGGCACAATGCTCAGGGGCACAGACTTCAGTTTAATGAGCTCCGGATGCCCAGAGCCTCCCTCAGAACCTGCCTGCACTGTCCAGTCCTGAGCAGCAGGTCACAGCTACCCAGAGCTGTGCTTTCTAGGAGGAGAAATACTTCCTTCTGACTCAGAAGGCTTGGATGAACACACGCGGGCCCTTTTCCAATGAGTTCTGGAAACCAGGTTATGGTTGTCTGGGGTGTACTGTCTAGACCTGAGCTGACTGAAGTCAACGTGCAAGTCATCTAAATCCTGCTTCAAAAACAAGTTTGAAATACTACCAAAAACAGCACTGTAGGCTGACCCTGGAGCGTAGGGAACAGCAAGGCTGTATATTTGTCTGAATGCATAAAATGTACTTTGTCTGAACCTTTTCTCCACTATAAACACCAGAGTGTACATATCTATCAGTTGTATTACTTTTTGGATTATTTATGCTATATATCTATAAGTATCTGAGTCTTGCACTAAATCTGAATGATAGCCCAAGTATTTATATTTAATTTTAAATCACTAAAATATTAGGAAATCTCAAGCTATCAAAGGAAAATAAAATGGTCCAGAGCAATTATTTTACAAAGACACCAATGAAAAGAATTTCAAGTGGAAACAAATGTTAGCAAAAGGGGAAATGGACTTAGCTGGTGGGTTTGGGTACCACACTGGCAGCAGAGCTATCATCTCCTCTTCATGCAGAGCACCAAAAGTTTCTGTGGGAATAAATGACGGGTCATCATGTTTTTCACTCCTGCTTCTACCCAGAGACAGAAAAACACTGAGAAAAGGAGCCACTGAGTGACTCTTGAGAACCTGGGTGAGCAGTGCAGCTGGGCGAGCGGTGCACCCGGGTGAGGGGCTCTGAAGTGGCTCATGGGTGTCAGCACCTCCACAGTGTTGCAGACCCTGGAAGCCAGCAACTGTTAGTCCCTGGGGAAGTGGGTGGGGCTCTGCCATTCCACTTTAGGAGAGGACCGTGCTGAGAATAGCCAGCAATGTGCTCACTGTTTGCCTAAGAAAATCCCAGGTTCCTCGTTCTTACTATTTGTTCCTAAAGAAATTTCCATCCATAAGCACCTGAATGGCTGCCATGGGGTTGTATTCTCTGCTGTTGGCCACAGAGCACAAGCAGGCAGAAGAAGTCTCAAGAGTTTATTGAAACCTAAAGTCTCTGTGTTTAAGAAGCAAACTTTAAAAAGAGAAAGAAAGAAGAACAAATGATACTTGTCCAAATCATTTACTAATTTGAGTATAAATGAATGAACTTTAAGTTGGATGCAGTAGGGGCTTGGGGACCTCAACTTCCAGCACTTGGGTGATAGAGGCAGGAAAATCAGGAGAAGAAGGTCATCCTCAGCCTCAGACCAAGTGTGAGCCCAGCCTGTACTACATGAGGCTTTCTATCAAAAAATTTAAAACAACAACTAACAATGGGTGCAACAGACACTGACACACTGTGTTTAGACCCATGGTCCAGACACTCTGGTGGCCAGAGCCAGTGAGCAGGACAGGGAGGAAGATGGAGACTCGTCAGAGTGGTTCTGGAGGTGGGATTGGCTCTGGCATGTGGCCTCCATAACTAAGGGATAAAAATAATGTTGATTCTGTGTGCTCATTGACAGTGGATTCTCCCCATTGTTCTGAAGAGGGGAGAAATCTTTCCACTACCATAACCAGCAAGATACTTCCCCATCGAACACCAAAGATCCCCATGGGATACTTCACCCAAATCACAAACAATGAATTCATGAGCGTGTTCTCTGCATAGAAACTTTGTATGTACACATAAAGCATGGCCCAATTTTAAAACTCATATTTTCGCCAGGCGGTGGTGGCGCATGCCTTTAATCCCAGCACTCGGGAGGCAGAGCCAGGTGGATCTCTGTAAGTTCGAGGCCAGCCTGAGCTACCAAGTGAGTTCCAGGATAGCCTCCAAAGCTACAGAGAAACCCTGTCTCGAAAAAAACAAAACACAAAAACAAACAAAAAACCTCATATTATCAGTGCTAGGTTAGCGCAGCGTTTTTGAATGAATGATCATAAATTAAGGATCTGGGTCCTTTCTGTTCAAACATACAAAGTTCAACATGCCTAGGTTCAAATCCATATGGAAAAGTAACGTGATGGGTCTGGCATTTCCTCTCAAGGACAGTCTCTGTATGCTAGCTGTTCACAGGGTCTACACAAATTATCTCCACTTTGGAGTATGCAATGAGTTGAGGGGAGTTGTAACTCTACTGTGGAGTGCCACAGTAGCCACTGGTCTAGACACAAGTAGTGTTGAGTGGGGGGTGAGGTCAAGCCACCCCATCATTGCAGCAGGCTCTGCAGGAGAGGGTTGATGAGAGTACTATTATGGTAGAAGGCCCATGGGCATTGCAGGATGCACCAACAGCAAGGTAACAGTGCAGTGGAGACCATTTGAGCACGTGCAAAGTTAGCTTAACTGAAGAAGTGAGAACAGCTGGGGGTTTGCCCGCCTGTCACTCCACCTACTGACCAGACCCATCTCTTGTGTTCTGTGAGCCTCCAGTATTCACAAGCACCTCGAACCCAGCCCTTAGCTCAAAGGCAGTGGGCCATAGTGCCAAGGAAGGATCCCGAATGCTTTTCCAGTAGGTGTGCCGACAGTATGAGGAATTCAACAGGAAAATCCTGAATGAACTGAAGCCATGAGAACAGGAGGACACAGCAAACAAAAGAAGACCAAAAACACCGGACGGAACGCTCCAGCTGTGCCTCCTTCCTGATTCTCAGCACGGCAGCCTCAAGCCTTGAGTCACCCTGGTATAAAACACTGCGAACGCTTCTAAGGTAACAGTCTCAGTGGCTGCCGCTTGCTGCATACTTTGCTGGATGTGGGGGTGTGGCCCAGAAGGATCATCTGTCACCTTTCCTAGTATCAGCCCATCACGTGTTCCCCATCCCCAGGGCCACTGATGGCCACTGCCCACAGGGTTCTCTGTTCTTGGGACCTTGATGCCCAGCCTGCCCACAGTCCATCTCTCCTATATGTGGCCTACTTCCAAGATGGAGTGCGAAGTTGTTAAAAAAGATATATACACTTTGATGAACACTATGGAGGCCATGAAATGTGACTTTGGTGTCAAAATTTTGGCTTTGGCGGGTTTGAAGATAAGTGCAAGGGTATCTGCTGGGTGCAGAGTATCCTTGAAAGCCATGCTGTTCTTTCTTCACACAGGCATGGAAAACAGCATGGAAGTGAGCAGCTTCTGATAAGGCAGGACCATCACAAACCCCTCTGGGTGTCATGTGAGCACAGTCTGTGACCACTGAAACAACCTTCTGCAGTCATTCTGAACATTGCATTTAAAAAGGCCTGGCACCTTACTAGTTAATTTATTTTATGCAATGCTGGTATTTCGAGACAGGATCTTATACACCTAGGCTGACACTCTAGCACTGAACCGGATCTTCAGCTCTTGAATACTAAAATTTTAAAATAGAAAATACACGTGTTCGTTTTTTATAGTTAGTTAAAGCATTGCTGGTTCCCAGACCCCTTTATGTTCTTTAGTGGACACAAATTTACCTTAATAAGGATCAGCGTTCTCCTACTGATTATGACAAGGGGCTGGTTCTTGGTTTGAAAAGCCGAAACTTGAGTGTCATCACACCGGCTGGGAGACTGCCCTGTGGAGATCCTACTCTCTCCCTCACGGCATCCTCCAACCGCAGGGCAGGGGAAGCCGATCTGCAACACAGAGCTGTGGCGCCTAGTTCAATCAAGATTACAGAGTATTGACAGGTGCCTTCAGCAAAGCTCAAAATTCCCAATTATTGCTTCGATGTCTGCTGTCAGAACCTGGTGAAGCGTCTAGGGTCTGTGGTGTGAGGTCTGTGGTACATGACAAAGGGCTGAGCCACTCAGCGTGTCCACAGAGGACGAGGTGGGTTTGCGATTATGCGTACTGATGGTTGGTACAGACTCAGGCATACCATATACCTGTACCTCTTGGGGTGCCACACAGGCTCTGTGCCCATAACAGGTGCCAAAATGCACTCATGAAAAGTAGGCACACGATTCAAAACGCTTAGAAACAGTGGGGTGTACAGTAATGGAGCCCTATATAATCTCAGCACTGGAGACCCTGAGGCAGGAGGATTTTGAGTCTGAGGTCAGTCTGAACTTCATATGAGACCCTACTCCAACAGACAAAAACAAAAGGCAGACAGAGAGGGAGAAAGGAGATATGAATAGTGGACTGAGAAAACTGTTGATTCTAAGCTAGGAAGAGCTGGCTGGATCTCACTTCCCCAGATCCTGAGCATGTCCTATGAGCACACGCACACGCACACGCATTGAAACAAAAAAACTGTAGGCACTGGGCGTCCTTGCCCATCATAAAAAGCATGTGACATCCCGTCAATATCTAATTGCATTAGTTATTCTGCCTGGGTTCCAGGAAAACTGATGGAGAGGACCCTCTGTATTGATCAACCCTCTGAAATCCCACATCCATTGTTTACTGAGCTGGTCAATTATCATTGAATTTTTCATTTTGAGTTGAAATGGAAAATTAACAAAAATCAAGAAAATTTAAAACCTATTACTAATGAATTAGAGAGGACGGGAGCTTTTACATCACAGACTTACTTCAGACTATTTGCTTCTTTTCTACCCAGACTCTTTACAGGAATGAATCCGGCATTACTGTCTCGGTTTGTATCTGTCCCGTCCCCTTCCCTTCCTCTTCCTATTGAGTATAACAGAATAAAAACAATACCAACTTTCCTGTTATAACTGCCAGAATACTGAGAGCTACTGCAAAACCTCCTTGATAAATTCTGTCTGCCAAAGCGAATAAGCTGGTTTTAAAAGACCCATTGGCCAAAAAAAAAAAAAAAAAAAAAGATGCGTATGACTCATAATTTTTCAAGAAGTAGTAAACATTTTTTAAATGAAATTAATCTACCAGTCTCAAAATTGGGCAATGGGAAATTCATAAAACTGATGCTTTTCCGGATAAGTAGCAGCACAGAGGGAAGGGCCACACCTATCCTCCCACCCCCCTACCCCAAAATGACATAAGCCAACAATGGAACTGTAGGGGCCTTTAAAATATGCACAGCCCAGAAAGGCCAAAGTGTAGACGCGTTGAGGACAATGCAGGCAGTGAGGACCAAGGGTGCATCTGAGAGGAGCCTGGACTTGAGGGGTTGCGTTGGCCACACACCCGGGAAGTCATGCTGGCGGGGGGGAACTGTGACCGAGAGAGCTGGAAGGAATGGGCGGGCCCAACAGCTAAATGAAAGGATAGTCTGCAGCAACGAAGCACTGCACCCTTCTTGGGTGACCTCTCACCCTCAGAGTGTAATCTGTTCACCAACAAATCCCAGCAGTTGCAGAGGCAGAAAAGTTGCTTTTGCGATCCGAGACTTCAGGAAACATCAGTATTATCTAGCATGAAGTAACAAGGAGGTTGGGTGATGGGAAAGAAACACAGATGGATGTGGGCTGTAAAATAGCCACACTGACTGGAGTAGACGGGGAGAGATTGCTCAGCCCCAGGAAACCACACTCTGTCAAGGGCAGGACACTCTTTAATTTTGCTCCATATTATTTGCAGAGTGCAAGATGCACAATCAGGACTCACTGATGGGCTCTTTAGTTCCCAGGCGACATCATAGGAAGAGACGAGGTTGCTTCATCTTAGAGATCCTTTATTTCATCATTCTTTATTTTATCTAATCAAAAGTAATGTCTGTATAGTTTTTTCCTTGTAATAATGGCCTACTGTGGCCAAAAGAGTCAACAAAAAGAGCAATCTTAATTGCTTTAAAGGGGTCCAATCAGATTGTAATTTGCCTTATAAACCACGTCACTAGACCCGAGATTTACAGCAAGGCTAGATCTTTAAATATACTGTATATCACCTTCCTGATGGTCATGCAATTAAGGAACTGGACATGAGGAACAATGCGGCACCAAAAAAAAATCACCCTCAAAAGAGAGCTTGGAATGTCAAGGAAGACGAAAATCACTCAGAACTTGGGACAGCATGATTTTAATGCTAAGTACCCTGTAAGATTGTGTCTCTGAGTACCCCAGCTCTGTGCAGCATCATCACTCCAATCAACACGGATGGAAAGGAAGGAAGTAAAGACAAAATGGAAAGAAAAAGGTTTAATCAGGCAACAGGCAGGAGTGTATGTAGACTCAATAAAAATGCAATCGCTTATTTTCTATATAAGAGTTCTTTTCTTACAGTCTTTTAAAAATATCATCATAATGTTTATTTATTTTGTGTGTGCATGATGTGTGTATGCTTGTGAATATGTATTGCCACAGTGCACATGTAGAGGTCAGGGAACAAGCTTTGGAGTTGGTTTGTTACTTCCACATTGAGGGTCCTAGGAATTGAACTCACGTCCTCAAGTCTGGCAAGCAAGCACCCTTACCATCTGAGCCACCTCACTAGCCTCTAGATAAGTGATCTTTACAAGAAAATGTCAGACACCCAAATAAAAGAGTTCTGCCTGTTAGTCTCTACTCCCCTAATCCTGACCCCATGTTGTTTGCAGAATCAGACTGTGGTACACCTTCTTAAGCATGGCTGCCCTTGCCCTGGGCTCATTCCAGGATATCCCTATGCCATTTTAGGAGAAACCATTGAGAAAGAAAATTGACAGCCAGATATTCATCTCACTTTATACTCCCAGAACTTGAGAAACTGAGGAAGGAGAATTTCTAGTGTTCCAGGTCGATGTGGGCCACATAGTGAGTCACGGGTTAGCACAGGCTGAAGAGCAAGAATCTACAAACACACAAAATAGCAACTAAGCCACAGAGAACTAGCCAACAGCAGAGAAAGAAATTTTAGCTATTTTCATCTCCGATATACTATGATTTGGTAGGTTCAGTGCAGATTAAAATCATAATTTAAGCATTATTTGCACAATGATTTGGGTATTGTTTATCTATGCTGAGCTTCAAGCATCCAGGGACCATTTTTACTTTATATTTTATCCTTAACTTCTTACACAAAGACCTGAAAAGAATAGATGTGCAAGACAGGCTCAGTGAACACATGAATCAAATTAACTTCCAGGGTCTTTCTCCAAATATTCAATGTCTCAGGTTACTGCTCTTCTTATTTATATTATCAGTGTGCCATAAATATGATATGTGCATACTGCATATATGTGTGCAATGTATATACATGATATATTGCACATATGGATATATATATATTGCACATATGTATATATGTAGTTTATATACCAATATAAACTCAAAAAACCCACTTCTCCCATTTAATTATGAACCAGAATGTTTATGAGGGGGTAGTCCTCACAGCTCTAATCAAATTCATGTGTCTGTAATGGGTTTTGCGTGCAGTATATTAATTGTAATGTTCTCAATACATAAATACGATCTCTTTTTTCTTTGTGTAAAAACTGAAGAATACTCACGTGGCGATCAGAGATAGAGCAGAGAGCAGTGGAAACATGAACAAGAGGACGCCCAGCAGTGTTTTCCTCCGTAAGAACACCCAGTATAGAACCATCCTGACCAGGTGTGCAAACCCTGAAGCTCCATGAGAATGCTCAGCCCAGGGCCACCTGTGGCCCAAGGGCACAGCTTATAAGGTCAGGAATTTTATTTCCCCTCCCCTCCTATCCCTCCCCTTCCTTCCCTTCCCCTCCCCTCCCCCCCCCCTCCTCCTTTTCTGTCCTTGTCTTTAAAGACCATGTCTCCAGTAACCTGGGCTGGCCTCAAAGTTGCTCTGCAGCCTTAGATGACTGACCTCGAACTCCTGATCCTCCTGTCTCCCCCCTCCCAAGCGCTGGGACATCAAGTGTGTTTATGAGTGCTTTGGTGGGGACCAGGCTTGGCTTGGGTAGAGAAAGACACACAAACTCATGCTGGCGTCCACCTTTGCTCAGAGTCCTGTGCACACTGTGATGGACCCAGTGTGTTGCGGTCTACTTCGACAGGCAGACCCAAAGAATCCATCTTAAGTTACCATCGGTACTGCTGTTCTCCGCTGAATCCCAGGAAATGGGTCTATGACTTGAGCTTCTCTCTCTCTCTCTCTCTCTCTCTCTCTCTCTCTCTCTCTCTCTCTCTCCCTCTCTCTTTTATTGCTCTGTTGCTAGTTCTGAGGCTCAAACCCAGGGCTTTATATATTCTAGGCAAGTGCTCTATAACTGAACTACATCCATGGCTCTAAATGTATTTTTTTAAACCCATATTTTATTTTATTTTTTAAATTTAATTTAATTTTACATATCAGCCATGGATTCTCCTCCCCCCCCCCCACCTTCCCCCCATCTCCTCCCCTCCATTCCCATGTCCTCCAGAGCCAAAACTCCCCTGGGAATTCATTTAAACCTGGTGGATTCAGTACAGGCAGGTCCAGTCCCCTCCTCCCAAGCTGAGCAGAGTGTCCCTGTGTAAGCCCAAGGTTCCAAACAGCCAGCTCATGCACTAAGGATAGGTCCGGGTCCCACTGCCTGGGTGCCTCCCAAACAGTTCAAGCTATTCAATTGTCTCACTTATCCAGAGGGCCTGATCCAGTTGGGGGCTCCACAGCTTTTGGTTCACAGTTCATGCGTTTCCATTAGTTTGGCTATTTGTCCCTGTGCTTTTCCAATCTTGGATTCAACTATTCACACTCTTACAGACCCTCCTCTTTCTCGACAATTGGACTCCTGGAACTCCACCTGGGGCCTGGCCGAGCATCTCTGCATCCACTTCCATCAGTTATTGGATGAGAGTTCCAGGACGACAGTTAGGGTGTTTGGCCATCTGATCACCAGAGTAGGTCAGATCAGGCTTTCTCTCGACTATTGCCAGTAGTCTACAGTGGAGGTATCATTGTGGATTTCTGGGGACCTCTCTAGCACTTTTCTTAACAGCAGAAGCTGATTCAAATTATTTAAAATTTTTCTTCAGATCATCTTTATACGGTGGATCATTGCTATACAAAACATGGAAATTCTCTACAGAACCACAATTTATCGTGACTTTTCCAAGACTTATTCTCTTGCAATTTTATCTGATCAAAGGATGGTGCCCAACACTGCTTTTTATGCAACAGCAAGCCCAGGGCTGAGAATCATTTAAGAAGAGGTCACTGGTCACTGCCTCAGTGACAAAGATGTTCAAGAGAGCAGAATTGGGGGGTGAGCCTTTGCCTAGACTCCAGGTGGCCCTAAGAAAGGCATCGCTTGAGAGACTAGCTGGTATGTTTTCTGTTTCCTTGGTCTCTTTTATTAATCGGCTGGCAGGTATGCCTGTGTGGGCCAAAAGGACAGGAGGAGGGAAGCACCTGTCCCTGCAGGTAGAGCCCCCAGGGGCTGCCCACCAGCTGCCGCCACCTTCCCCACAAGCACCCGGGAAGAGCAGGTCCCTGTCCTGAAACAAAAGGTCCTTTGTCCCCTGATGGCATGACTCCTAGGCCACTGCCTCATCATCTTCCAAGATTTCTTTAGGTGAGAAAAAAAAAATTCTGGGCACTTAGATTTTGCTGTTGATACTGATCAACTTTGGGGTTTCAAATAAATGCCTGGGGTGTCAATTGAAAATTCAAACTTGGAAGTTAATTTTCAGAGTCAAAATATCTTAGATTAATGAGGCACTGGAGATCATAGTGTGGCTACATGATCTTTCTCACACTTGTGTCTGAACCATGTGTGCCTCTTAATAAAGTAAACATCTAATATGTGTATTTCAGTAAGGAAAGAGCTTTACCTTGCTCCGCCCCCCCCCCAAAAAAAAACCATACCTCTAATCCTTTTATTTGTAGAAGGTACATACTTAGATTTTTATGAACCTAAATTGTCTTTTTCATTTTTTGTTTGCCTGGGACTATTTTTCAAGCAATATACACTATTCCTGTAAAACAGCAAGACCCAGGTTGAGGGTTTCAAATCCACAGCTGTGAAACTCACGACACTCACACTGCCTGGGAGACCAGTGAACCAAATCGTGTAGAAAGTGTCATCATTTTTGCCCTGTTCCAGCAGCTACTGGGCTTTCTGGAACATCAAGGTTAACATGGGATTTTAGGCGAATACTGTACAACTGTAATTTTTCGTGGATTTTTGTAACTTGTGATATATACCTATATTGTTAACTGGTGACAGGGCTTCTAAGGAGGATCATACTTAAAATCGTGCGTGCCACGCGGTCCGCGCTCTAATTCTGAAGTCATCACCCCAGAAACACACTTGGACACCTGGCCACACTCCCCGCATGCCAGCTGCACATTTCGGAGCAATGCTGCCACCTCGTGGTAGAAATCCTAACAGGAGGTTCGGCCGGCCCTCCAGGCAGGTCGGATTTCTCACAGAAACCAGAGGTTCTAAAAGGCAGAAACCGCAAGCCGGCTTGTGTGTGCACCTACGTCCTCTTCGGCCACCGGCCACCACAGCGTATCCTGGGGATGCAGACTGAGTGCTGAGCTGGCCCGAGACCGTCGCCTTCCGCGGGCCTTGGCTGTAAGACCCCGGACCACGCCAGCGTTGTCCTGAGCGAGCACAGTAGGCTGAGAAAATCTCCAATGCATGGTTGTTGCTAAAATGGCATTGAAACCGATTTGGGGGGAAATTCAACATTCAGAACCCGACCCCTGGGCCGCTTCAGGCAGAAACCTGTGTCAAAGCTGTGAGTGAAGATAACAATAGCAACCGCATCCTTAATTAGCACTGAAAGCAGCTACCAGGGATGCTGGCGCGCTCGGGAACCCTTCTCCGGGTCCCCAGTCACGCACTGCCGCCAGCCAGAATTCCAGAAGCAGAAGCAGAGGTGCAAAGCCCCTTCTGTGGCTGAAACCATTGCGCTCCTCACCCCCACACCCCCACAGTGCTGAACAAGGCCCTTCTTACCACAGGGTGCTTAGTAAAGATTTGCAAAGGAAAAGCAACCTGCACTGGCCGTCTGAAATACCGAAACACATTTTAAATTCGTCTCAGTATAGAAGTATTAAATTTTTACAGCTAAAGATATTATTCGTTGAATAGTTAATTTAAACGAAGTGCATGGTTTTTTGTTTTTTGTTGTTGTTTTTTGTTTGTTTGTTTGTTTTTTAAAGCCAAAAGCTAATACATTAATCATCAATGACCTGGATTAGTGGAAACCTTTTTAAAAATTACTTATGAATAAACTACTACTAGAAAAATAAAAACTACATACATATTTGTTAATATATTATAGTTTATTGTAGATACTTATGAAAAACAGAAATGCAATTATAGATGATGCCAATGCAATAACATAATCATTATGTGTAACCAACTTTTCCCAACCTGAGTATACTTAATTTTCTCTTAAAAATACTGTTTTTAAGACTTTAAACTGATGGTAATGTATTAAAACTCTTTTATCTGATGTGCATGTGGATGTGTAACCATAGCTTTGAAACTATTCTTAAAATTTACAGAATACTAATAATGCATTTGACCATGAGTCCACACAACTACAGACCCTGCTCATTTTAACCTAAGCATGCTGGAGCCTTTTCAGTTACAGTGTGTTTAACTTTGCTGTGGACTATTGGATATCATAATCATTAGAAAGCATCCTCGCTCTCAGAGGTTGCCCACCAGCCAGGATGTCAGTGTAGTGTGGATTTTTCTGCAACTTACCAACATGGTATACCAAAGGCTCCCAGCCTCTTAGGTGTTAGGCCCTGCATTCTGCACACCCCTTCTCCTGTGGGTTGGAGTCACCCACGATATTATTTTAATTTCGGGGTTTGGTGGGGGGATATGCATGCAGGTGGGTGGGGATGGGGGAGTGACCCTGCCAGGTAAATTCACTTGCTGTGAATGAGTGAGGGATGTCTGTGAGCTTGAGGAGTCTTCACAGAGGGGCCTCAGGGATGATGTTCAGACACATCATAAGCAGCCAGGATGCGGAAGCTTTGTAACAGGGAGTCTTCATCAGTCTCTAAGGACATCTGTGCCACTGTGAGATGTGATCTTCCGCCCAAGCTGCCCTAAGAGAAAGCTCCCCGGAAGCTAGAGAGATTCAGGGATGGGAGAGGAAGGGAATTACAGTACTCAGTTTTTAGGGATCAACAAACACCTTATACCTCCAGCTTAGCGGGTAGAAGCACATCACATCACATTCTTGAGTGGCAACTTACTGTTGGTGAAGGGGTGTGAGAGTGTCACAGAGCTCACAGCAGAACAGAGAGTGCCAGGGGACTCCGTCTAAGTCATGGAGAGTCACACAAGCAAACACAGCCAACAGCCTTAGATAGATAGATAGATAGATAGATAGATAGATAGATAGATAGATAGATAAAACAGTGCCACATGGATTCAGAAGGAGAGAGTTTGGAAGGAGTATAAATTAGCAACTTTAATGATCAGTAGAATTTGAGGGCTTTAAAAAGTAATTAATGTTGATGAATGTTCACTTACGTAGTGATGCCCATGGTTTTGGTTACTCATGCATGTGTGGCTATTTGCATAATTGTGTCTGTGTGGCACTGCCCCTTTTAATTAGTTAATTTTTTAAATTTTAAAGTATATACTAAAAAAGGCTATGGTCAAAAATTACTAGCAAGCGCGCCAAGGGAAGCATACGTTTTTAGAATAGTGACGTTCTCTGTGTAAGACGTTTAGTGATGGAACCAGAGTGACTATTTCCTCAGTACTCACCAAGTGAAACTCTTTCTAAAAATCTTTATCAGTTTGAACACTACAATTTCCAACATTTGCCCACCACAAACATTTTGTAAAGCCCTGCTCTCCTGTGCAGTATTGTGAATAATTTATTCAACAGTGAGGCAGGAATTTTAATTGATAGCATTTAGTGAACCTTCTAAATTTGTAAAAACTTCAACATGCCTCAGCTTCCAAGAAATGCCAATGTCTATTTTTACACCCCTGCCTCTCCTTAACAGAAAGCCAAGTGCCTCACCCTGCAGCTGCTGAAGCTGCCAATGCTAAACCCATTATTTATTATTCCACCTACAGTGGCGTGGGAGTGCTGTTCTAGATTGGTGTATTTGCTATTTGATATTCCTGCGATCAAGGGGGAGGAGCCATGTCCTTAAAGGGGTAGATTCCCAGGCCTGAGCAGAGGTCATAGTAAAAAAGTGTTTTGTGGGTGTCCTGTACATGTTCACACAAGCTCAAATTTAGTTTAAAAAAAAAAAAAAAAACATTAAAACATAACAAAAACAAAATAAACAAACAAACAAAAAATGTGTAGTGGCCTAGGCTCTGGAGTCTGGATGCCCAAGGGATGCACTGTGTGTGGCTGCCATGCCCCTTTGCAACAGTCTCAGTCAAGGAAAGCTGTGTTCTCTGTTTCTGACCTTTTATTTTATATTATAAAACGTGCATAGTTGTGAGCGCCAAAGTCTTTAGTAGCCGTTACATTTTCACGTACTACTTAATCTGATAAAACAATATCATTAATGGAAAATTATGGGGAAATGACCAAATTCCTGCTCTCCAGAACCCAGAGGAAGAGTAACTGAGAGGAGACAATTTCTGCCTTTGGATACCAGGGGGCAAGCAAGTGCCAAGTGGCAAGGATTGTGCGTTTGAATAAAAAATGTCTTCATTCTTGAGGTACCACAGTGCAGTCAGCAGATCCAAGTCTGTTGGGAAGACCCCACAACTGATGCCTGTGTGTATCCATCTTCAAGTTGTTTCCCTTTGGAAGTAGCGGTGGGTGTTCTAAAACCTTCATGACTGTTTGTGGCTGCCCTTCCAGCATGCTTACTGTCCGAAACGATGAAGATGTCATTTTCTTCAGAACACATCTGAGAGACTGAGCTAGACATCTTAGACATTTTGGACTCCGATTCCTTTCAGGTTAATCATGCTCCTGTTAGGTGCTTGAGTAAATTCTCACTAAATACACACACATCCTCTTCCAGTCCTTTAGTTTGCTCAGCCAGCCGAGGCCAGCCAGCCGAGAGAGACTTCCTGTGCATTAGATGCTCCTGGCGACTTGACTTCACCATCCAGACAGGAAAGCTGGTTCCTTTCCCACCTGCTTTTTCATGACTCTGAGCTGAGGACAGCTTATGGTTGCCGTGACCAATGAATGCTGTCAGAGGGCTATATCCTGCTGTCACACTCTGAACATCCCCAAAGTAGGGAAGCCTTTGGTAATGGCCCTGCCACCTTACCTGTTTGCTCAGCCATGCTGCCTGAGCCTTGCTCCTGGTTTCACATAGCCACACTGAGCTCTGAGGAGACTCGGTGACCCTGTGGTCTGTGCCTATACCAAGTCACAGTTCAGAATGCATGGAGGCTGGTAGTTAGGGAGACCAGGAAGATCTTGCCTGGTCCATATGAGGGGTCCTAATGGGACCCACCAGTCTCTACTGGGCTCCAACAAAGCCTCTTTAATTGACTTCTTATGAATGGACTGTTTTCACTGTGGTTTCAAATTACCTAACATAGCAACTTCTCCAGCCCATTAGCCGCTTTATAGTTACATTTGACTTTCAGAGATAAAGGATATAGAAGTGCTCCAAAAGTACCTGATGCAAGTAATGGGTTCCTCACCAATCAGATGCTGTAACCAGCTACTCAAGTGATATCATAGTTAAAGTCCAAGACTCAGGGCCACTCACTTCTGTCCCATATTCTTAGTCAATGTCCCAGACAAACTACCTACTCCTCTTTCTGGACCTCATCACAATGTGCCAAGCAGTCCACTGCCTCTGTTACCATGTGCTACACTCCTTCAATTTGCCTCTGTAAAATACTCCAAGTGGCAAGCCCAGCTTTCCAGAGCTAAGACTTCCACCTGGTACATAGTAGGTCTTCACTCCACAGGAATGAGTGGAACACTGTCTCCTCCTCCCAACTCTCAGAGGCGATGATGACTACCTTTATTCCCCGGTGAACAAGTTCATCAATACCTGGCCTAGTGTGGCTTCTCCTTATGCTCCCCAGGCTGTGTGTCAGAGTCTTGTCCCCATCCACAGCTCTTCAAGTTTCACTTGGTCCCCACTTTCAAGCTCCGCATCTTCAAGGCTGTGAGGAAAGTACAGAAAAAATTTCCTCGCTTCCTGGTCGTTACTACTGGCCAATCATGCTCCTTCTTCTAACACATTGTTCTTTGAAACAAAACAGAGGTTAGGTCAAGGATTTCTGTTAACACTCCCAGCCAGGATCCCTTGAGTTTTCTCTATCTAGATTGGCCTTTTTTTTCTTTTTCTAAAATTCCCTCCCAAGGGTTCTCAAGAACTACAAGGTCAGCTAAACATTCCTGTCCCCAGCCTTCCTGCTTTCAACTGATCAGCAGATCAGCATCAGTCCCTCCCCCTCCCTCCTCCCCTCCCCCAACACCGGGTTCTATACTGGCCCCTTCTTGTTCCCTGCTGTCTCAATTAGGGTTTCTATTGCTGTGATAATACACTGTGACCAAAAGCAATGTGTGGGGGGAAAGGGTTGATTTCAGCTAAGATTCTCAGGTCATACTCCATCACTGAGGGAAGTCAGGGTAGGAACTCAAGGCAAGAAGCTGGAGGCAGGAACTGAAGCCAAGTCCATGAGGGATGCCCTCTATGCTTGCTCTCCATGGCTTGCTCAGCATGCTTTCTTATACACCCCAGGACTACGTACCCTTGAGTGGTACTGCTAACAGTGCCCTGGGCTTCCACATCAATCTTAATCAAGAAAAATGTTCCACGTACTTGGTTACGGGTAATCTGATGCAGGTGTTTTCTCAGTTGAGATTCCTCTTCCCAGATAACTTGAGCTTCAGTTGAGCTGACAAAAGCCAACCAGGACCCTTGGGGGTCTACTTAACTGACTGCTCCTGCTTTCTTCTCTTTGTCTTTAGTTTTCCAACCAATGACATTCTTCACAGTTTGTTTATTGACAGTTCTCCCTCTTTTCGGGCCAGTTATTCACTGTGAAGATTTAAACCAGCCTCCTTGTGAAGGAGAAGCACTTGAGGCCCAACTGCAACCATTTTCCACTGCAGGGCATGGGATGCTTCCTCAGAACAGGCAGCATCTCCTCTGGAGCACACCTACTAGGTGACTTGGTGACTGGATCTGGGGGTCTCTCCCTCCCTCTCTCCTCCCTCTCCTCCCTTCTCCTCCCTTCTCCTCCCTTCTCCTCCCCTCCTTTTCTATCCTTTCCCTTCCACAGTCTTTCCCCACCCCTCTTTCCCTCTCTTTTGCAGTATCCAGACTCCCGTTGCCAGCATCACTCATCACTGACTCTCACTTCCCCTCCATCACCACTGTGAAACCTTTGGTTTCTGTTTCTCTTCCATGCTCTTCCTCCCTTACTGACCTCAAAGCAACTTGTTTCTTCATAGTATTTTCCCAGCACTATTTTCTTTCCGTGGAACTGTGACCAACCACACTCAGATTTTCAAAAGGCCCTCCCTTGGGCTGGGCAGTGGTGGCACACCCCTATAATCCCAGCACTCTTGAGGCAGAGGCAGGTGGATCTGGATCTCTGTGAGTTCCAGGGAGTGCCTACAGGACACCCTGTAGAGTGAGTGCCAAGAAAAGGTGCCAAAGCTACACAGAGAAATTCTGATCCACTGTTCTTACTCTTTGAGTGAATGAATAGTGTGGATAACTGTGGGCCAAATCCAAAGAGATAGAGTCTTAGAAAGATGATTCCCTGAGTATGCTGGGAAGAAACACACACACACACCAATTGTAATATACACACCTTGAATAGACTCCCATCATATTACTGAATACTACCCAATTTACTTAACTTGATACATTCTTCAGGACATCATAATACTTATTATTCAATGCTTGCTTTTTGTTTTCTCACTACTTTACTAATTCACTGAATATTTCCAGCCTCAGATGCCTATATTTATAATGAAAATGGAGACAGTAAATACACTATTAAATTTTTTAAAAGAAATAAACCAAAGTAAAGTATCTTTAAAGAATATAGAAATTAACCTTGGGGTAAATGTTTGGCTAAAGGCTTCTCTTTGAAACCCAACCAATGTAACAGTAAAACAAGTTGGGCCTGTTTTTTATGGAAGTTTGACCTGAGTAATATTCCAAATTAGCAGTGCCCTGGCCAACAGATATTTATCGTGTGCACAAATGTGGTGTTGAACGTGATATTGGACCTGACTCTGTCCCTTTTCCATTCTTACAACCAAACAAGCTGACAACAAGCAGTTTCAAGGAGAATGGGAATGATTTTGGCTCCAAATTTGAGAGGACAGTCCCCAGTCCCCATGGAGCAGGAACACGGAGAGGCATGCTCCCATCTCAGCGGAACAGGAAGCAGAGAGCTGGGAAGTGGCCACCTGGCTGGTTTTCCTCTACTCCTTGGCCTGTAATTTAGGCCTCAGCACGTGGACTTGCTCCCTCCTTGGTCTTCCCTCCTCAGCTTATATTCTCTGGAAACCGGGCACGGCCAGGGGTGTGTCTTCTAGGAGGTTCTAAATCCAGCTGAGTAGACAGTGAAGTCTAACTGTCACAGCATTCTCTTTCAGCTTTTCTCACAAAGTTTCCGAGTCAGCATAAGTTGCTATGAGTACTGTCTGCCTATCTTCAAGTCTGTTCTTGGGGCCAGTGAGTTATCTCAGTGGGAAAAGCTTCTGGGCACTAAGGCTGGGGACCTGAGTTCAATCCCTGAGACTGCACAGTGAAGGAGAGGACTGACTCCTGCGAGTTCTCCTCTCATCTCTAAGTGTTCAACATGGTATGTGTGTACATGTGTGTACACACACACAATAAATAAATAAATAAATAATAAAAATTCAGAAAAAAATAAAAACAGAAGTTCTTAGTTTGCCTGCAGGAAAGGACTGCACTGTGAAAGAGGTAATGTAGTCTACATGTAGTCTACATGTCATCTACCAGATAATAAGGTAGTGTAAGCGTCACACTGCAATAAGTAGCCCTCCAGGCTTGTTAGCCACAGTCTGACCAGTTCTTCCACGGAGAACTGGAAACATTGTGGGGATCAATGTCGTCAGCACAGGCCACTCGTCTCATGTCCCCTGGCCCCTCCTTGGGTGACTCCACCAGCCATTCCTCACGATGGGTCTCTATGACCTACAGACAGGTATGGGAAAGTTGTAGTGTTTTACTTTGCTTTTATACTGTTGTGGTTTGAAAGAAAATGACCCCCAAAAGGAGTGTCACTATTAGGAGGCGTGGCCTTCCTGTTGGAAGAAATGTGTCACAGTGGGAGTGGATTTTGAGATCTCTTTTTCTCCAGCTTCCCTCCGTGTGACAGTCAGCCAACTTCCTTTTTCCTGCACGATGAAGCACTCTCAGCACCAGCACCCTGTCTGCCTGCATGCCGCCATGCTCTGCACCATGATGAGAGTGGACTGAACCTCTGAAACTGTAAGCAAGTCGCCCCAGTTATATGTTTTCTTCGTAAGAGTTTCCGTGATCATGGTGTCTCTTCACCTTTCCTAGAACTCACTCTGTAGCCCAGGCTGGCCTCCGACACACAGAGATCTGCCTGCCTCTGCCTCCTAAGTGCCGGGATTAAGGGTGTGTGCCACCACTGCCAGGCGACAGGAAGAATTTTTAACATTGAATACATCTTGTCTTTCTCTAGATCTAATATCACCAGTAGGCAAGGGCTCTGCTTTATCCACAACAGATCAGCTGATGGAAATATATTTATGTCTACATTAAGGAATTATTTCTTCTTTAATTTTTATTTACATATATGTGTGGTGTGGGTAAGTATATGTATGCTTTTGTGCTAATGGGCACATGTGTATTCTGTTGCACATGTACATGGGTGTGCATGCATATGGAAACCCAAGTTGGAAATCATCCTTAATCTCTCTTCCACCTTGTTCATTGAGTCAGGGTCTCTCAATCAAACTCCAAGCTAACAGATGTGGCTCATCTTGTTCAACAGCTTGCTCTAGGAATTTCCTGCTTCGACCTATATGAAATTATAGGTGGACCACAGTGCCTACTCAGCATTATGTGGACTTTGTGGTTCCAAATTCTAGTCCCTACACTGTAACAAGTGCTTAACAACTAAGACATCACCCTAGCCTTAGGTTAAATAATTTGAAAAGCCAGGCAGTGGTGGCGCACGCCTTTAATCCCAGCACTTGGGAGGCAGAACCAGGCGGATCTCTGTGAGTTTGAGGCCAGCCTGGGATACCAAGTGAGTTCCAGGAAAGGCACAAAGCTACCCAGAGAAACCCTGTCTCAGAAAAACAAACAAACAAACAAACAAAATAATAATTTGAAAAGATAAGTCTAGCGATTTGGTTACTTCAACTATGGCCATGGCATAGCAATTTTAGAAAATGGAGTTTCCCTGGCTCTCGTTATTAATCAGGACACACAGACAGAAGACACAGATGGCAGATTTTAACCTCTGGTCATAAATTCTGTTGCAAACTCCTATGAATTCCACAAATCCATTCTGGGATTTCTACAAATCTCTTGGAATAATACCTCTCTGCTGCTCTCTCTCTCTCTCTCTCTCTCTCTCTCTCTCTCTCTCTCTCTCTCTCTCTGTGTGTGTGTGTGTGTGTGTGTGTGTGTGTGTGTGTGTGTGTGTGTGTGTGTGTGTTTTCTGGGGAAGGAGTCCATTGTTGAAAGGCTGCATCGATCAATGACCAACCTCCTGGGAAGCGAAGATGAGCGCTATAAAGCGAACAGAAGGCTTCTCTTTTCTCTAAAGAAATTCTGGGGCCCAAGTCTGAGACCTTTACCTTGCACTGCATGGGTAGAGCCAGGGATCATCACCTGGGTCGCTGAGGCAGGAGTACAGCTAAAACTAACTGCAATCAAAAGATAAGACCAGCATGGTGAATTCCAAAGGAAGAAATCTGATAAAATTAAAGTGTAATAGACACTTCAAACTGTGTGATCTGACCTAATAAGTTATTAATAGGGGACCATTACTCCTCATACATTTTTTATTAGGAAGCCATTGCCTTTTTGTCAAGATTAGTGGATTATAAAATATTTGTGCTACACAATATAAATGACCCTAGCTATTAATAAGTCTCCAGAAAGATATGCTTAAATTGAATTACATTAGGAAGAGAAGTGCCAACAGAAAATTAGGCATAATTAATGGGAACACATAAATAAACCAGATATGGAGGAAAGGACATTCTCGCCATTGATCATGTTGAGAATTAATCGCCTCTATACGCTAATGACATACCAAATATTACTGTTTGCATAAGGATTGCTTCACAGAAGTAAAGCTCATGCAACTATGAATATGTGTTATGATTTATAGCTGGGAGACAACCAGCCTGATCATATGCTTCTAATTAGTGGACATAATTGTGAAGAGTTAAAAGCTACCACTTCCAACACAGTGTTACAATGCGGGCTCATTAAAGCGTATTCCACTGAAGCCTCAGCCTGCAAATTAAGTGCTGGCTGCCCCCAGGAAGCTGGGAGCCAGGCTGCCTGGGGTCCTTCTTGCCTGTGGCCATGTAGGCAATGCAGCTTTATTATTTTGTGTGGGCTGGAGCCAGCAATCTACTTAGTGTTGGGATACCTTGACAACGTGGGCAACAACTCTAACAGCTTCTTCCCTTAATAGGTGATGGGGTTGAGTGACAGGTGGGTGAATGCTTCAAGGTCTCTATCTGCAAATACTGATAAGGTTTCCTCTGATATCACCACACCACCTCCAAAGAGCTTTGTCCATCAAGCATTTGCACTCTGCTCTTACCTTTGATAGGGAAAGATTGTAAGAGCCAGAGATGGTAGAGGACCAGAGCAAAACAGTGTCTTCTGGACATGACAGGAAGGCTGCATGGCTACACTCACAAACTCACAGCAGCTGTGGTCGTCTGCACAAGACCTGTACAGGATCAAGCCAGTGGACATTCCAGAAAGAAGTGGGGAGGGTTTCCTGAGCCCCCACCCACATTGAGGAACTATGGGCAATTGATGGCTTCTGGAGAAGGAGAATCATTTTCTTTAAGAGTGTGGTTTCTAGTTGTTAGGGTCTGAGAAAAGCCCCCCCAAAAGACCAACAATCACATATGCAATTTAGCAAGAGTGTTTATTTCCAGCATGATAGGGTGGCAAATAGTGACCCCAGAGGGGGGCTTGCAAACTCCTTTTAAGCAGAGTTAGGGGAATTACAGAGAGGAGGGATTAATCTGGTGCTAATTGGTGGAGGAAAGATTAGTCTGGGAGTTGATTGGTGGGAGGCTGTAGTGGTTAGGGGCCCATCATTGGTGGTGGTTGTGGGATCGAGTGTCTTGACAAGAGGGCAGGGAAAGCTATCTTTAGCTAGCAGAAGTCTGGGGGGACATCTGGTGAGCCAGCAGAAAGGGCTTGGGGAGCTGCT
Source organism: Onychomys torridus (assembly GCF_903995425.1). NCBI lineage: Eukaryota > Metazoa > Chordata > Mammalia > Rodentia > Cricetidae > Onychomys > Onychomys torridus. The sequence goes on from NC_050455.1 coordinate 70,263,991, forward strand.
GAGCCAGCAGAGGGGACACCTGCTGAGCCGGCAGGAGGCTGAGGGACACTTGTTGATTGGTTGATGCTAAGATGTGGTTTTCCTGAGAATCGCTTGCTCAGCTGCAGTCCGTTCTAGTGAACCAAAACTAAGGTGTGGTCCATGCCAGGGCTGCTGGGGAGCCTGTTAGGGCCCTGGTGTGGCCATCAAGTCCTTTTACTAGCCAGTCGACCATGTTCCGGTGGATTGCCCACACCTGTGTATGGAGAGTACAAATTAAAGTTCATGAGTTACGGAATTTTTTTAAAAGGACACACAGTTGTGGAGGTAGGAAGGTGGAAACTGAGCTGGGAAGACTTAAGGGGAGAAGGCAGAAAAAAATATGAAAATTTCAATTAATACAAATCTTTGTTTTAAAAAATAAATGTTCAAAGACTGATTTGAAGTAGTTGCCAATGCAACGCTCACAGCTCGTTGACCATCCAGGCTACTAGGATGAGCTAACACCCTGGGGCAGTGTTCACAGTGCTGGAGAACCTGGAAGGCTAAGGTTGGGCTCCCACAGAGAGACCTCCCATGCTTTGTCACTTTGTCTGCTGTAGGGTGAGTGCATGGGAAGTATTCCTGTCACATGTGCAGTCAGGGGCTTTTTGATTGGTCCTGCATCACCTATCTCAGCAACTGTCTTAGAGACCCACCTGCTTCCCCTGTGACTAAGAAGGACTCGTGGTTTTTCGGTTTGTTTGGTTTTGTTTTTTTGAGACAGGGTTTCTCTGCATAGCTTTGCACCTTTCTTGGAACTCACTTGGTAGCCCAGGCTGGCCTCGAACTCACAGAGATTCGCCTGGCTCTGCCTCCCGAGTGATGGGATTAAAGGCGTGCACCACCACTGCCAGGCCTAGGACACATGCTTTAATCACGCTTTGGGGAAGATTGTCTCAATACCAGAGAACATCTTATGTGTGCAGTGAACATCCTCAGCGTATTTGTATCCAGCTCCATCCCGCCGAAGCCTTCCACATTGTACCCTTTGACAGTCTCACACCCCTGTTCCAATTGGAGAAGGTTGGACCGAGTAAAGGAGATGGCACTGAAGTTCCAGACGCTACACGTGGAAGAGAGCGACAAAATGGCCTGCTTGGGGGAAAGACGATGATAAAGATGGATGCAGAGGCTCTGGTGGGGAAGGAAATCCAGTACTGGAATGGAGGTGGGTGCGTTTCTAGGTCAGCAGAGTTTTACCTTTTCACATTAATCAAGTTGATTAATGTTGCCTTTCGTTTTTTGTATTCTTTTTTTTTGTTGTTGTTTTGTTTTTCAAGACAGGGTTTCTCTGTGTAGCTTTGGAGCCTGTCCTGGATCTCGCTCTGTATCCCAGGCTGGCCTCGAACTCACAGAGATCCACCTGCCTCTGCTTCATGCAATTGAAAAATGTCCAGCCTAAAGTTTAAGAATAGAGGTGGCAGAGAGAACATGGTTACCTGTGTGCTCAGTTTCTCTGAAAAGACACTGTAAATGTCAGAGGAGGGGAGTCCGGGTCACACCCCGTCTGTCACTGGTGTCACGGGGCTCTTCTGCCTTGTCTAAGGTGGCATTTGGAGCTCATTCACACTCTGGTTTGGATTCTCACTTAGCTTCAACCCCGAGGGTCCCTAAAGGAACCTGCAGAGGAGCACTTGTCTGTCTCCACTTGCAGCCCTCTTGAGATAGGAAAACCAGGAATCACACAGACATACTGTGAGAGTTAGCAAGTATCTCCAACAGGAGAGTGTGCCCCAGTGCCCCTGGCCACCAGTGCCTAGCCAATCTGAAAGGGCACATATGTTGTTCGAATGTTAGATGGTCTTTTAATAAAAAGCCCAGAGCCAGATATCAGGGTGAAAGCTGAAAGATCAGAAAAGCAGAACAGCCAGCCACTAGTTCTTACCTCTATGAAATCCTCAGCCTAAAGAGAGTGAGTTCCTGTTACCTCACAACTTATATGCCTTTCTCTGCCCTGCCATATTACTTCCTGGGATTAAAGGCATGTGTGTTTCCCAAGCAAGGGCAAGAGATCTCAAGTGATAGGGCTAAAAGTGTGAGCCACCACTGTGTGGCTCTATGTCTAATCTAGTGGCTGGCTCTGTCCTCTGATCCTCAGGCAAGCTTTTTTAGGGTACACAATATATCACCACAACATAGGTGTTCCAGGGGCAGTTTGAAGGGAGTATCACAGGCTATGCTTATGTTATGAACCACATGAAGCTCAATGCTCAGCCTGTGCACATGTACACATGGGTCCCTGACCAGGGATGGACAGGGCAGGGCATGGTGGGTATGAGGGCAACCCAAATATCATCAGAGTATCCCAAGGAGCCATGTTAGTTTTCAAGGTGACTGTGCCTTTGTGTCCCTTTATAAGGACTCCAACCATCATAATTAGAGTCTTCCCTTGTCCAGTAAGACCTCTTGTTAACCTAGAGAGGATAATAACACCAAAGAACATCACAGTTGGGACTTCTAGGTAGACAAGAACTTGGAGGACACTTTGTACCCTAGAGTGGACCTTAACTTTCCCTTTGCATATTCCTCTAGAGTCTGGTTGCTTCTTCTCCTTCTCCTGGCTTCCACAGGTCTTTCTCATATATCCAAGGTCCATTTCCATAGAGGAAAAGGGAGCCAGCCACTAGGGCCACCATCCCACCAAGCTGTTCACACTTTTTGTAGGATGACCTTGTTTGAAATTCTTTACTGGATCCATGTAAATCACAAAGAATATGTCCCAGAGGAACCCCTGGCATAATTAATAATACACCCTGTAACCACAAATCGTCTCTCACCACTACAATGCCATATGGGCAGCCTTGCAGCCTGGAGTTCATCGGGAGACTTTGTCCCCAGGCTCTAATTTTGAGGAAAAGAATTATGACATAGATTTTATTTATAAGATAGTTGTGTAAGGTTAAGTCTGCAACTTACCCTGTGTTTTCCAAAAGAAGTTGAGGAATAGACACTGGTGGGAACAGTCACCCTTGGGTCCATGCCATGTGTAGACTCCATACAAGCTGTGTTTGTGTTCATCTGAAAATACTGTGTTTGTAACTCCTCTCTCTGGAATGCAGCTGCTTAGGCTCAGCATCTTCCAGCAAGTGAATGATCCTGGTGCTCACATGATTGGACAGACTTCAAATACCTCCAGCTCATACTATTTTGCCTCCATGGTGTCTGGTTCAAGGGTGAGCATTTTTCATAAAGGTGTCCCTTGACTCAAGGGCAACTTAAAATATCAAAATCTAGCACAGTAAAATGCAGTCTATACATCAACGGCTTCATCTGTGAGTGCCGCCCCAGTGCTGGGCTTCTCTCGGCTTCTTTGCTTTTTATTCTGTATCTTTCACAGTGACTTCCAAAAGCTTTGTGTGAGAGCAACAGTGTGCTTTAAAAATACATTTAGGGGTAAACAATATTTTTTAAAATACCTTTCGGGGGCATGGGTATATATCTGAGTGACATAATAGACATTTAACAACAGATGAGGCCCTGGTTACAATCCCGGGGGGAGGGGGGGGTTACATAAAATAAAAATTTGAAGGATGTACGTGGAGCCCATGCCTGTATTCCCAAAATTTTGGAATTGGAGGCCAAAGATCAGGAGTTCAAGGTCTTCCTGGACTACACAGCAAGTTCTAGGGCAATCTGAGTCCTTGGCTCAAAACAACATAATACAGCAGAACAAAAAGAAAACTGAAATTAAAAAAGTGTCTGCCCATTTCCCTGTCTGGCTTCCTACCGGCAGCACCCTGGAGTTTTGCATGTGGTCTGTATGCATGCTGCCTCGGTACCGCGGCTGTCCCTTCTGTGCTTTCTGATAGCTCACTTGCCTATGCTCAGAGACGGATGATGCATGCCACACGCCGTCACTGTGCAGAGAACATCTGGGCAGCAGTTTGCATTCTCGGCCACACTCAGGGTGATGTCATGGGGCCACTGTGTGGTGCGTTTTGTTCACCGAGCTTGATAATTGCAGGAACACCAGCAATACATGGTAAATAATAACTCTGCACCTCACCACTGAGAAAATGAAGTGAGCATTCGGCAGCCGCCCGCTTCCTGATTTCAGACCTGCTGTGGAGTGGTTAGCCGCCACACACTGGGCACTAGAATGCACAGCCCGTCCGGCCTGAGGCTTCTCGCAGAGTTATTTGTGCACTGATTGCCAGGTAGACCTGCCCGCTGCATTAGGCTGGCACCTCCTGTTTCCAACTCCATTTGTATCTAGGGGATTCAAAGGTGGGAAAACAACATTCCCAAACCTTCCAACACACACAGATAAGCGCGCATGCGTGTATACACACACACACACACACACACACACACACACACACACACAAACCCATACACCTGGTTTCTGTGAAACATCAGACTTTCAGGCTCTTTCTCTTAGAAGAATAGTATATGTAAATAAACAGTGCATACATATACACACACAAAAGACTTTATATCTACAAATATACTTTTCTCCTATAAATTTAATATCATCTAATAAAATTAAAGCTACAGTTTAATGGCCTTCAAGAATTTAAAAGGGCTACATAATCTGTGGTGATTTCTGGCTTTTAATATATGTGTGTCTGCCTCACTGGTAATAATGAGAAGTGTCAATTACCCCCAGCCTGTAAGACTCCTCCATACAAACCTGGGGTCTGGCGCCCTCTGGTGGCCACTCCTTTCAAAGACCCAGGGGGAGGCAGAGCTGGTGCCTCCCTTGCTAATCTGTGTCCTTGTACCAGTCCCGTCTACATGGACACGTTGACGCATTCCTTTTTCCTGACATACCATAAACGCTTTGGGGTCACATATAGAGAATGCTCCCTTTTCAGCTGAAAGCCATCATGAATAATAATGCTTCCACTGTATAGATTCATTGCTTTTGACAAAAGATTATTCCTTTAAATAATACAGAAACATGACCATGTCAATGGGAGCCATGTGATGCTTTGGTACAAGTATATATGGCATGCAGTTCAAGTCAAACTAAACACTTATTTTTCCCAATACTGATCATTTCTTAGTGGCAAAAATGCTCAAAATTAAAAAAAAGTCTTATTATTATATGTTACATGAATAAATTTAATCCAGTCATCCATGTTGGGGACATAGCCCGAACCAAAATGCTTAACAGGAAATAATTTCAAAAAGGTGATGACTGGGAAGAGACTCAGAAAAATGTGACCATGCCCCCAGTGTGATGGCCTCACAGATGCTCGGCTTTCATTTTCATAGCATAGCTCACACAACCGCCTGAGGACACTGGCGCCACAAGGATTCTCTTTAAACCCTCCCAGAACAGAGAGAATGCGGTGGCTGATGACAGGCAGTGTGCTGGTTCATGCAAGAAGAGAGCGCTAAGAATGCCAGAGGTGAGGCCTGGTGATAGGGGTGGGGTACAGGGGCTGGGGGGGGCGGGAAATGGGGGAAACAGATGCATATGCAAATGGGGGAGGCGTGAGTGTGTGAGAGCATATGTGTCTGTCTACATCCATTCACAGAAATGTATGCTTGCGTTTTTACTCTTGGATAGTCTTAGTGTTAAATCTGCAGTGGAGATATATTTGTTTATAAGCAAAAGTTAAACAGCACACGACACATTTGCCAGGGGCTGAATCTAAGGTTACAAAATCCATGGAAAAGTACAGAAGCATGGAGTCAATCTTCTAGAAAGACCCACCCAGAGCTACATCTAATAACCATAAGAATGTACGTATAATTTGCAAAATAATGAAGTCACACAAAAATACACACATAATTATTCTACTCAAGTTAAGAAACAGATCAAGCTAAATTAAAATTTCAGACACACAACTATAGAAGCCTGTGCCAAGTACACAGGCAGAAAAGCTGTCCCTAAGGGCAAGGAGCAGCTTGTGGAGGAGTGGGGGGGGGGGGCTCCTGGTTCCATGTGCCTGCCGCTTGACCTGGAGGCTAGCTGATGTTCCTTTTCTCTGTCAAACAACTGACTCCTTCATGACACAGTGTGTCCCTTACCGCTTGGATCAGTCCTTGCTCACAGCTGTCCTCTGCCAGACAGCTTTATATGGGTCTTTATAGTGAGTTTCATTTTATACATGTAGTCATTGGCTTTATTGTTTGCTGTCAGACTGTGGTTAGTCTGATCGAACCTGCTCACAGCTGATACATGTGAAAAGTTGACAGGAGTCTGTCTCTAATCTCTCTGTTTCAACTGCTGTGTGTTTTTTCTCCTTTCCTCTCTTCTCTTGGATGAAATGACCTTGCCTTTGCTCTCACTGCCCCCAGCGTTGACTTACTGATGTATCCTTAAAAAACATTAAGGACTGGAGAGATGATTCCGCAGTTGAGAGCACAGGAGTGGGTATGCTCTTGCAGGGTGTCCAGACTCAGTTTCCAGTACCTAGCCAGCAACTCACAACCACAAGTGTAGCTCAGGGGCATTCAATGTCCTTTGCCTGGCCTCCATCGGCACCAGGCACATGTGTGGGTACGCATATATACATGCAGGCAATACATTCACCCACACCAAAATAAACAAGTCTTAAAGGTATGGTTTTCTAATTAAAGGTGGGGTTTGGGAGCTAGGTCACCCAGTGAAGTCCCTTACACCTGCATGAAGATGTGAGTTCCAGCTCCAGAAACGACGTAAAATGCACAGTGGGATGGTGTGTGCAGTTGTAATCCTAGTGGGCTGGGTTCACATACAAATGGAAGAGGTGAGTGCTTGCTGTCTATTCCCCAAAAGTGTCTTTCTAGGCTTCTTTCTCAGCTCACTGGACCCTTTGATCCCAAGAAGTGCCTTCTCCTTTTTCTAGTCCTGTGTCTCCCTGGTGCAGTCTCTGTCCTGGAACACAAGAGGGTAGACTCATAGGCCCTCTTGCTCAGCCCTGTGGTTCAGTGGTAAGTATGTCTCCTTTTTCTCTCTATCCCAGGTTTTGGACACTGATCAAAGGCCTAGCATGCTTTCCACAACAGGCTGGGTTTATATGTTCTTTCAGTAAAGCCCCTCTCCTCCACCAAGGAGTTCCTTGTCATCTTCCACACAAGAGGCATGGCGTTCTCTTTTTCTTCTGCATCTTACTGAATCTTTTGTTTCAAATGATTCATAGTTGATCTGTCCTGCTGTTGGTCTTTGGGCTTCCTTCTGTTTCCAAATTCTTGTATTAAAACTATTAAGGCCCCCGGAGGAAATGCAGATTCCCAGGTAACGTCTTCACACTGTCTCTCTCCAGACTACCCATGCTAGTTCTCCTTCTCTTGCCTCCCTCTTCTGTTCTCGCTGTCTTGCCCCACGTGGCGGCCACCTTGGACTCCAGTCACAGGGACCCACTAGCCCTCAGGCTCCCTTCTGAAGTCCTCCTACAACAACATATTCTTTCCCGGCTATCAGGACTTCAGTTATCTGAAAGAATGCCTTCCCGACTGCTTCCACTTCGCCGCTCACCCTGTCTCCCTCAGGTCTATCCCCACACTGACTTCGAAGCCATGACCTTCCAGAAGGTCATGTCTTTCCCAATACCTGAAAGGCCGAGAGTAATAATATGTTGAACAAGTATTTTGAGAGAATCGAGATAGATCTCAAACTACATTTTTCTGTACAACACAAGGGCAACTGATCTGTGCCATGTGTGTGTGGGGTGTGGGAATGTGAATGTGTGAGACAGAGAGTGTGTGAGTGTGTGTGCATGTTGGTGTGGGTATGAGTTGTTACACATACTTTGTCTTGTCTTACAGATAAGAGACTGCATTTCTAAGTAGATTAGTTTAGGGTTCTTCAAGTAGGATAAGGGTCCATGAGTTTCATAAGAAATTCTGAAGGTGTTGGGCAGTGGTGGTGCACGCCTTTAATCCCAGCACTTGGGAGGCAGAGCCAAGTGGATCTCTGTGAGTTCGAGGCCAGCCTGGTCTACAGAGCTAGTCCAGGACAGGCACCAAAACTACACAGAGAAACCCTGTCTCGAAAAACCAAAAAAAAAAAAAAAAAAAGGAAAGAAAAGAAATACTGAAGGCTGCTTTTGTTGTTGTTATTGTTTATTTAAAGAATCTCTGTGTGAAATCTGGGATAAAATACCATAAATTGTATTTGTATATACAGTATGTTACATTAATTAACTGATCGACTTGACTTCAAAATGGTGATGACCCTTGGTACACTACAAAGATTTGTCTATGTATTTGAGGAGGTCGGTGTTTTCTTTGGCTACATTAGCCCTGACTGTATCCATCAAACATAGCTTCACCTCAATCCACCAAGAGCTGATCAATAGTTCATATACTGCTTCCATATCAGAAGCATGCATGCTCACCTGGACATGAGCTTCCATTAACGTCTAAGTTAGCAATCTCCCTTGTATGGGATCACTTCTGTAATATTGTATGTTTATTAAGAGATTGTGTTTCCCTCTGAATGCACACTCAGAATTAAATTCTTAAATACTCATTTGTTTAGAAGCGACTCATCAAACATTTCTTCCACACACTCTCATTTCTTGCAGGTCCAGAGGACTATGGGAAGGGTGCTGCTGTGAAGAAAGGGCCTCTGGCCGTGGAGAGTCCCCTCAGCAAAGACGGCTCCTCATGTGAGCCTGTGTCACCTCAGACCTGAAGGCTTGGGCTTCTAACTCTCTATAATTATTACATGACTCTAATGGGATAGTTGATGCTGGTTGCAATTTTTTTTCATTTATGAGTTCCATATTAGTCGACAGAAAAATCTTTATCATAACTTCTATGAGGTGAAGCCCTTTTGCCTGCCATTGGAGTTTGTGCAATTACCCCGTCTCTCTAATGAGCAGACAAATGAGATGCCATTACATGTCTTTCTACATCAGTCTCCCTCTTCCTTCTAGATGTGGGATCATTTCTTGTATCAGAAGCAAAAGGCAAAATTAGCTCCCCAAAGTAGCTGCTGAGCCCTGTGCAATTGAAAGTGACTTCACTCTTTGACAGTTGAACATCAGCGTTGACATGTTTCTCTCTCAGGACTCGTCTTCCCGCCTCCATACTTCATTTATGGTCAATTTGGTAATTTGGGGCTAGCTCATCTTTTCTTAGCTCTGTTTATGCTAATTTCCTTGTTCACTTTAATAGCACCTGCTGAAGTTCCGGAACCACTCATGGGATAAAGCCACCGCGCACAGCCTCGTTATCTTTGCCATCTATTGCCTCTGCTGTACAGTGCTTTTCAATCCCCACCGTTTTTACAAATTCCTGCTGATTATTTTTGTGGGCTCTTTCGTCGGGTTTCTATATTTACTCTATCATCATAATGCTGTGGCCTTATTAGTTAACTTAATTATGACTTTAGGTCTTAACTGTGAGTCATTTTGAGTTGTTTTATTTTAGAATACCCTGCATGCATGGGAGCAGCATGGCCCTGATTCACCCATTTAATAATTTCTGAGACTGCAGGAGAGTTCATGTGACTCACTGCTCCAAAGTCAACTGAAGATCCCAGAATTGGAGGTTGGCACTGATTTCGAGATAATTGTTATGTTGTTCCTTCAACGAAACAATGAGTGTTCCATTATATATGGCAATAAATATCTCCACGGTCTTCGGGGTGAGTGTGGCACATGAGACAGCAGTTGAATGTGGGGTCTTCCTGCCTGACTGACAGGAGGGCCCCTAAGGCTGACGGGAACCTCAGTTCATGTAGAAAACCCACAGCACAGCTTGAGAGCAGTAACCATCCTCATCCCAGAGCTTTTCTGAGCTGACCCACCACAGTTCAGCACTGTGATAAGATGTAAAACTCTCATGAGGAAGATTCTGGAACATCTGGAGATAAGCCAGTCAAAGGTCTCAAACTCGGTGTTTTCTTCGTATTCTAATCCTTGCACGGATGTCTATCTGCCATCACTGAGTTAATTTAAAGCTTTTGCAGTTTAATTGCTTAGGACAGTATAGGGATAAACATGGTTGTAGCTGACCCTCGTGGGCTGTTTTTTGTTTGTTTGTTTGTTTGTTTGTTTGTTTTAAGATTTATTTATTTATTATGTACACAGAAGAGGGTGTCAGATCTCATTGCAGATGGTTGTGAGCCACCATATGGGTGCTGGGAATTGAACTCAGGACCTCTGGAAGATCAGTCAGTGCTCTTAACCTCTGAGCCATCTCTCTGGCCCCAAAGATTTATTTATTTATTATGTATACAGTGTTCTGCCTGCATGTATGCCTGCAGACCAGAAGAGGGCATCATTACAGATGGTTGTGAGCCACCATGTGGTTGCTGGGAATTGAACTCAGAACCTTTGGAAGAGCAGCCAGTGCTCTTAACTGTTGAGCCATCTCTCCAGCCCAAGAAATTGGTCTGTAGTTTTTTGTTTGTTTGGTTGGTTGGTTGGTTGGTTTCTTTCTTTGTGTGTTTGTTTGTTTGTTTTGCCAGAGCTGAGGATCAAACCCAGGGCCTTACTCTTGCTAGGCAAGCACTCTACCACTGAGCTAAATCCCCAACCCCATGGGCTGGTTTTATGTCCTTTACACACCTGCCCAGGAGGAGGATTGCAGGACCTGACTGTGCTTCTGACTTTTGCTTTGGGGAACCCCCTACTGCTCCTCCTAATGGCTCGACTAGCTTACATTTCTGTCTGTAGAAGCTGTCCTTTCTCTAGATCTCTGTCAGCTTTGTCATTTTTGTGCTTTTTCTAGCCTTAATGGCCTCAGCTGAGACATGTACTGGCAAATGAATAGATGGTAAAAGAAATGTGATGTGTATACACAACAGAATATTATCCACTTATATAAAGGAATGAAATCCTGTCATTTTGAGATAATAGACAGGAATGGAGGACATTGTATCAAGAGAGGTGAGCCAGGCACAGAAGGGTAACTATTGCACGTTCTCACACAGAGGTAGAATCCAGCAGACTAGATTTTATAGAGACAGAGTATTTCTAGCAGGTGAAAAGGGCAAGCAGTCAGGGAATGGTGATTCTGTCTTATTGCACACTGATGCTGCAGAGCTCACAGCAATTCATCTCATAACAAACTGGAAGAGTTCCAGGGCTTCAACACAGAAAAGTGGTAAGAGTTCATGAAAATGGAAAATTGAACATTATAACTTGAGTATATGTTTGGAATTATCACATGGTAGTCAATAGAATATATAATTATGAGTGGACCCTTTAAAAGACTTAAAAAACTTTTTACTTTGAATTATTTGTGTGACTAAGTATGGGTAGACACACATAAGTGCAGGTGCTCATGGAGGCCAGTAGAGGGAGTTGGTACCCCCTGGAGCTGGAGTTATACTCAGCTGGGAGCTAGCTACTGGACATAGATGCTGGGAATTGAACTTGGGTCCTCTGCAAGAGCATCATGCTTTCTTAACCACTGAATCACCTCTTCAGTCCCTGTGTGTGTATTTTTTGAAGATGAAGTAAAGTTTAATCATTCTAAACCACCCAAAACTCTGTGTTGTTAATATCATTTAGAATGCCTAAACACATTCTCACAAATGTGGGAGAATTCATGAGCATCTCTCCAGTGTTCAGGGCACATGGGAGCTCTCACACAGGTGTAATAAGAATATGTGTGCTATTACTCAAGTGTTCCAGGAACAGAGATCTGGAAAGGAATCTCTTGATTTCCATTTCTCCACATCTCATGAAGGATGCTTTCAACTAAGCCCATGGCATCATCACTATTTTGGTTTTAATATATTCCATTTACTTTGGTGTTCTTCAATAACTTTTCCTAAGACAATGTTAAAGGTTATTTTCAAATTTTAGGTCATTTTTTTTTAAATGGTGTGACTCCTCTCATTTGTTCTAAACTATTTTAGCTCTGTTTCATCAGAGATACAGCCTCCAACATGGAGATTCTGATCCTTTCCATGTCATCCTTCCAGACCAACCATGCAAGAAATGCAGTAAAGGAATGTTCACTATAACAGGAAGTCCCCTGTGACCCAAGCACACCTGCTCCAGATGTGAGTGATCTTCTCTGTAACTCAGTGATGGGAAAGCAGGTAGGTTTACTGGAGTTTATCCACCCTTCTCCAAATATTTGAAAGATCAAATGTCAGCTCTGTGGGAATGGTACCTCCTTATCATAAGGGGGTGACCTGGAACTGTGCCAAGATTTCCTTCAGTGTTCTTCATCACTTCAGAGGTCATATTCCCAAGACCTGTAACAAATGAATTTAACTGTATTTTAATCAGGCCTTTTGACAAGTCAAGAAAAACAATCACAGGTTGGTTTGTTTAATTTTTTTTGAACTAATGAACTGAAAAAAAATGTCTGTATTTTAGCAGGCCAACATCAATAACTCCAGAACTAAGATACTATTTTAAATACAGCACTATCTAAATACAGCAAAAAGAATTCTTTGATTCACTAAATAAACACCATTTTAAATTGGATAGACCTCTAGGTAGACAGGTCTAGGAAATATAGGAACTTCAGTGTGCTCTGTCCAGCTCCCAGTCTGATTAGCTCACAGATTCAGAAGATGGAGTGAAAACACAAACCATCAATTAGCATCATATATCTATGCAAATCATTTGTTGTTAAAGTCCTAAACTTTTCAGAGGGCTGGATGGCTCAGTCCATAAAGCAATTCCTTTTTAAGCCCAAGAACTTGAGTTCCATCCCAAGAACATGGGTAAAATAAAGACAGGCATGATGCCATATACTTGAGAAGCAGAGTTAAGAAGCGCCTGGGACTCACTGGCCACCCAGCCTAGCCTATTTGGCAAGCTCCAGGCCTGGGAGAGACCCTGTCTTACAAAAGCCAAGGAAGACTGTGAACAACATCTGGGCTTGTCTTCTGCTTTCCATTCATATGTGCACTCGTGAGCACCTGCACACACAGGAAGACACACAGGTACACACAACAGTTGATAATAGCTCTCTTATAGCATAAGCCTTTCTCTCCCTTTCCTAGGTGCTACAGGGATCATGGTGGCAGGTCCATGTGATCCTCAAGGGGAAGATGAAATTACCAGACACCAGGAAGTACTGATTCAGGGGAAATGCTGACATTAGAAAGTTGCCATCTATGATTCTGTTCTGTTCATGCCTGGGGTATGATTGACAGTTCCCGCTTACTCGCTGTCACCATACAGCCTGTCACTTGACCCATCTCTGTAGGCTACTTGTTTCCAAGTTAAATGAAACTTCTTCCACTGGGATTGCCATAACTGTCTCCACTGACCTTCTCTGGGGTTCTCAATCTTAGCTGTGTTTTAGGGACATGGCCCTATTAATTTGTGCTCTAGACAAGTGTTAGATTATTCTGTCCTTAATTACACTATGTCAGTTTCCTGGCTCAGAGGTCTGTAATTATGGAGGTCTTCCCTTGTGGCCATGTTGGTATCTTTCCATCTTGAGAGAAACAGTTTCTATCTTTGGAAGCACAGATCCACTTCCTTCCATGGCTGTCCCTTCTGGACACTTGGGTGACTTCTCTTTGAACCTAGTAATTTAGTTCTCCTGCTTTACACAAGGAAAGGCTTCAACCTTCTCATTGTTTTTCGTGCTGACCCCTGTCTTCATATGGCACTGATGGAATACATTTCCAAAGTTATTTGTCCTTCTGTCACTGAATTACTCGGTGACTCCCCAGCAGCAAAGTCAAGGAAGGCCATTGCCTTCTCTGAGGATCTTTTGAATTAGTATTTTATTTTACCTTATTTCAACAGTAATTTGGAAGTTATTGCCTCTCCTAGAAATAAATCATGATGAAGAAAGGTTTTGAGTAAAATAATGCATCAACTTTCAACTTTCCCTTTTTCAATTCAAACTATGTTTTTAAAAAGGAACTTGCATGTAAAAGTCAGAAAAGTAAAAAAAGGGAAAAGTTAACTATCATTTGGTTCTGAACCATTGCTGCTGTGTGGGGAAATGTTCCCTCACTGAATGCTAGTGACATTCAAATTAGCCCATTTCCAAAAATAGCTTGAAATTTTATTGTCTCTTTCACAGTTTTAGGGCAATATCATAAGCATTCTCATCTCTGTATTAAGGAGTGAAAGATTTTAAAGAGTCTATTTTACAGCATACTCTGGGATTAATTTTATAAACACTTGAAAGAATTGTGGATCTGGAGAGACACGTCAGCATTAAAGAACACTGGCTGATCTTCCAGAGGACCTGAGTTCAGTTCTGAGCACACATGTCCGGCCTGTAGCACCCAAGGTGTCCTAGGCCTTCTTCTGTCTTCCACAGCCACTCTCATGCATGTGTGTACACACACACACACACACACACACACACACACACACACACACACACACACATCAATTAAAATAAAATAAATCCTAAAAGAGTTGTGTTTTCACTACTTTGCCTGATACACTTTTAAAATTGTTAAAAAATGAGATTCTAAACACATTTCCCGACAAACAAAAAAATGAAAATTAAACAATGAAAGATTGAGGACAAAAAAAAAAAAACCTTAGGTTTTCTTTTTCTCTTTACAAGCAGCTTTTATACTCCAGGAAGCAAGATCTTTACCTCAGTCAAATCCAAAAACACACCAAGCTGTTGAGGTTCTAAAGCGTAAATTAATGTTCTTCATAGCTGTCTACTTTGGAAACATGACATTGAATTAGCCATCTTTTTTTTTTCAATCAGTATTTGGGGCTAGAGAGATGACTCAGCATTTGAGAGAGCATGCTGCCCTTGCAGGGGACCCAAGTTTAGTTGCAAACACCCATATTGGACATCACACAACTACCTGTAATTCCAGCTCTGGGGAATTTGGTGCCTTATAGCTTCCCTAGACACCCCTACCCAGATGCCCACACCCACACTCAGACATACATAAATAAAAACAAGTGCAAGCTGGAAATGAGTGTTGGAAATACACTTGAACTTCACTCGGTGATTCAGGGCGTCACCCTAGCCTGCTTCCTAAGGAACACATCTTTGTAGCGTTTCTGTTTTTCTTTTCATTTTCCCAGTTTTATTTAAGATGGTTTGTCAGCTGCCTTTAGAGGACACTGCACACATAGAGTAGGTGTTTTAAGGACCCTGAGCCCAGTTACACTCCTACTCAAAGACCTAGACCTGTGCACACGGGAGACTGTCATAATCTGTCCTGTGCATCTGCTTCTGTGACAGTGATAGGCTCCTCCTTTTTTTTTTTTTCTAGAATATTTTGATGTTTTTCTAAATAGGAACATAACCTCAATTTTATTTTATTCCTTGCACATGCTCTCTGTGGAATATGTAATAATTGGCATTCTTCTTCTTGCATTAAAAATATTCTCCAGGGGGTCACAATTGGGTATTAAGCTTCCTACTACACAAAATATCTTGAATTAATACTTATCTTCCAAGGGTTTCCAGCTGTTAAAGTCAACTGGCATTGATGTATCCAGCAGGGTTGCCAGGGGATTTCAGGTGGGAAGCTGGGGGTTAAGAGGCTCGGTCACTTCTACCAGTCAGTTGTAGAGCTAAGCCTTTCCACTGGGGTGACTGAAGAGAATGTGTGTGTGTGAAAATCCAAGCAAAGTTATCATCTGCACACACAGACACCCAGAGGCCAGCCTAGCTCTGTTCATCTCGCATCTAATGAAAGGACAGTGTTAGAATACCAAGTATGTCTTAATATCAAAACAGAGACTTCATTTGACGGCTGCTCATTCCAGCCTTTTCCTTAGTTATACAAATCGTACATTGTACACAAAACCATTTACATTCCAAACCCTGTGTGTGAATTTCAATTCAGGAGGAAGTTGTACATATTATTTTTGGATACTTCAGATGTTATATGAATAAAACACATATTCATCCCCAAGCGTTGGTGAATGTTGAAAAGCCATTCGGCAGCACAGAGCTAACATTGCTTTTGTTTGGACTTGAAAACACTGAAGGATGCATGAAACCAACCTATGGTTTGGGCATATTTACAATTTAGACCTTCTAGTCCAGATCTGCTTCCCTTCAGAAATTCTCCCATGAAGTGGCACTAAAAGCATTCCAATTCTCCATTGTTGTTCATCTTTAGCTAAATCTTCACAAGATGGCAGGCTGATAGCCACATCAATGAAGCAAGTACTGAGCAAGGAGACAGACACTGGCTCCTGGATTTTCAGCTACATGATAAAGGATGTCATCTAGAAATGGGTGTGCTCCTCTGAGTTTGGAGTCCTGTGTCTTCATGGGCTCTCCGCAGGTCTTCAGGGCCTTCTCTCCCCAGCTGTTTTAAATTTTCCTAATACAACTTGAAGACTGAGCAAGAGAAAAGAAAGGAAGGGCAGAACCAAGAGGAGGAGAAGAGATGGATGGAGAAGGTGGTGAGAAGTGAGAAGAGGAGAGAGAGGAAGAGAAGTATGGAGAACAGAAAGGGAGTGGAAGGAGAGGCAAAGAGATAGGGAGGGAGAGGGGAAGGAAGGGAAGGAGGGAGGAAGGAAGGAAGGAAAGAAAGAATAGAGAAAGGGAGGAGACAGCAGGGAGGGATTTTAGGGCAACTGGGTGTACAGGAGGCCATTAAACTAGTAACAGGTGGCCCTGAATTATGAACAAATTGGATTTTTGGTGTCTTAATATCCTTGGGCCGACATTTGGCTTAAGTGTCATCTTTCAGCTTACCCTCAGAATGGGTGAAATCTTGGAGCATTAGTGTCTCTCGTTTCTTCCTTTTTCTGAAAATGTATTTTAAATTTGAAGTGAACATTTGAAAATCAGACACACAATTGGTAAAACTGTCTTGTCAAAGGAGAATCCACGTATCTGGTTTTCCGTTTCTGTCTCATTTTCTTTTCCTGACAAAACTGAATTGGCTGTGTTAAGTTTAAGCGC
Organism: Onychomys torridus; assembly: GCF_903995425.1. Classification (NCBI taxonomy): domain Eukaryota; kingdom Metazoa; phylum Chordata; class Mammalia; order Rodentia; family Cricetidae; genus Onychomys; species Onychomys torridus. The sequence continues at coordinate 70,280,731 of NC_050455.1, forward strand.
TGCAGCTAAATCCAGCAAGAGCCCCTCCCTAGAATCCCTCTCTGTGCGGAAGCTTCTCTATGCCGCCTCACCCAGCGCTCCCCACCCTGACCTTGACCTCTCTGCAGACCTTGGCGTTTGAGGGCAACTTTGGTCTGCAGTGACACTAACCACAGAACCCAATCTCTTGAGTGGCTCTGGGCAGCACTTCTGTGGGCTAATGGCATGTTTGCCTTCTGTTGAGCTGCCTTACTTTCTATTGTGAGTTGGAAAGCAAGTAGAGCAAATGGAAACGACCTATAAAAGGTGGAGAGCTCCTTGCAGAAATCAGGGCCACGGGGGGTTCATGGTGCTGTCCCCCCCGCTTCAGAAGAGGATGCCTCTGTGTAATGTGTGAGCAGTTTCATTTTACAGCACAGTGACCCTCTGTGAACACAAGCACAATGGCAAGCTGCCGCTGTAGGCGACTTTGTGCTTTGTTTCTAATCACATGGAGTAGCCTGAAATAAAGAGACACGTGATATGTTTACATCATGGAAATGTCCGCATTCGCCAGAGGAGACATGGCTGGCAACACTCTCCTAAGAAATGGCGAACATGGAAGAAATACACTTTGCTAAAAATGCACCACCAACCTGGAGTGTGGATACAAAAATCTGCCTGCGCCAGAGGAAAGGCCACAGTAGGCATACCCGGTCACTTCACTGATGCTTTCCAATGCGACCCACACGGCTTGGATCTAGAGACTTGACTAGGGTGCCAAGCAAATGAAAAAATGGCAGACATATGTACAGAAAAGCTGATGCAGTTGCACCTACTGAATCACAACTCGGAGCCTCAGTGTGTTTATTGTGGGCAGCACGGGGGCAGGGCTACCCAGTTTTGGTAGGAAGTCTCTGGGGGGACACTTGTAAGTTAATGGTGGAAGACCTGAATTCACAATACACGTCAACTCAGGACTTTAACTGAGTGAATGCAGGTCTTCCACCATTCACTTACAAGTGCCCAGTGCCAGCTGTCATTTAAAACTCTATTTAAGTAAGTCCAGCGGAGCTCTTCTTGTAAGTATATAGCCAGGCATAACAGAGTGTGTTGACCAGACAAGTTTCTAAGGAAATATCGTCATTTCCCTAGGAAGTGTGGCATAGCCACCTCACTCCTGCTGTGTTCTCCCTGTTAAATTCAGGACAATGCTCTCACCCCCATGACTGCCATTTACTATTTGTTCTTTGCAAGGAATCAGATGAGGAGTAAAGCCACACGGGTTGATGTGGGCACACAGGTAGGTGTGACAGGCAGGTCAAGGGGCACTGTGCACACAGGAGTGTTCTGTAAGACAAGGCTTGGCAGGTAATGCTTTCTCCTGACCATGCACTCTCTGTGTTCTTCAGGAAAAAGATGGTATTTTAAAGTTGGCACTTATCAAATTCCTGGGTTTTTTTTTTCTTTAAAGAAGACATAGCATTTTATTTTTTCAAATGAGATTACAGCTCTTCCCTTCAAAATTAACAGCCTCTTTGAGATGAATTCCAGAAGAACATTGTATTTTTCATGGAGTAAGCAATAAAGGTGATTTTCTATTCATCAAGTGGGAATTGGGGTGAAAAAGAGCAGGAAAGGCCAAATTCACACCAGATGTACACAGCAGGCTTGAGTATGGCTGTCCTTTAAAGAGCCAGGCCTAAATAATTTAGGAAGAACTAATTAATAGTGTATTTTGTGTCTCTTATAATTACTAACATTGGTTAAAGGGAACTCTAATAAATATCACATTAGCTATGGAAAAGTTCACTGTGGTCAGTGAGACCGATCCCCCCTGAACACCTCCAGATAAATTATTTCTTTAGAACTAGAAGATTCTTGCTCTCTCTGATCTTTTAAAATTGATGGATTGATAGAATATGAGGGACAATACTTTTTTGCCAGTTTGTATAAGTAACATTTTAATCTATTCTTGACATCTGAGGTCATAGTTCCATCATAATCATACAAATGAGACATAAAATGAATTTATGAAAATAGCACTCCTGGTGTAATGAAAGGTTTGTATTTGACCATAAAACCACCTTAGAATAACAGTTCAGAAAGAGATCGCATTGGTTAGGAACTGGGGTCTCTATCATCTCATCAATGACAATTTATTTTAACAATCTGCTTGCTGTCCTTGGCTACAAATGTAGTTCAGTGACAGAGTGCTTGCCTAGTACTTGGAAGGCCTCAGGTTCAACCCCCACTGCCATCAAAAATAAATTGAATTAAAGGAAATCATTTACCACTGTCTCTGGCAGCTTTAATGTTGAGGGTCTGTGCATGCAGGTAGAAGGTCTTTCCCCAGCATACAGGCCAGAGGCGATATGCTTGGTTGGTTTGTGACTGGTCATAAACTCTATCATGGATACAGGTTTGTTCTGAGAAGAGGGCACAGTCAGACCTCCAGTCTCTGTGGAGCAAACATTGGGTATGGCCATGCTGCATTAACTTACTGTAAGTGTTGTATACAACATATTATTTTTTAAAATTTTATTATTATTATTATTATTATTATTATTATTATTATTATTATATTTGTGTTTTAATTGTACATATCAGCCATGGGTTCCCCTGTCCTCCCCCCTCCCGTCCCCACTCCCACCTTCCCCCCAATGCCCTCCCCTCCATTCCCATCTCCTCCAGGGACAAGACTCCCTTGGGGATTCATTTAAACCTGGTGGATTCAGTACAGGCAGGTCCAGTGCCCTCCTTCCAGGCTGAGCATGTATCCCTGTGTAAGCGCAAGGTTCCAAACAGCCAGCTCATACACTAAGGACAGGTCCTGGTCCCACAGCCTGGATGCCTCCCAAACAGTTCAAGCTATTCAATTGTCTCACTTATCCAGAGGGCCTGTTCCAGCTGGGTCTCCACAGCCTTTGGTTCATAATTCATCTATTTTTAAGGTAACACAACCATGAGCACTTCATCTCCACCCCAAGAACCCACGTGAAAAAATCCAGGCATGGAAAGGCAGGTAGACAGGAGGATCCCTGGGACTTATGGCCCATCCAGAAAATTCAGCCAGCTTATGCTCCGGGTCCAGTGAGAGACATTGTCTTACAACCTAAGATGGGGAAGACTGAGGGAGAAAGTCAATGTCAACCTGAGGCCTCCGTGTGCGTGCGTGCGTGTGTGTGTGTGTGTGTGTGTGTGTGTGTGTGTGCACTTGCATACACATGTATACAAAGATAAACATATACATAAAAAGTTTTACTATTGCTTTTTTTGATGCTATCACACAAATCACTTTGAAAGGGTATTACAGATCCACAATGACCGTCATGTGACCAGCACATTTGCTAACCAATCACAACTGCAGCTGTACCTTACACAAGGTGGATGTGTTTAAAATCTGACCCCTAGTCCCATGTAAAGGACACTGACAGAGTGCTGGGAGGCTCCTCAGAGGCTACCAACATTGTTCTTCAGCATTTTCTCTATCCATTATGCAAATATTTCAACTTATTAATAATTGAAATGGCAACACATTAATAATTAGGATCTCCATTACAAATCTGACCTTTAATTGAATTCTATAGAATTGGGTTGAAAAATGAGCCTCTTGATTTATGCAAGAATAAAGGTTAAAAACCATTTCCAACTCAATCTATTTTTCTCGTATTTGTTACATAAGAAATACTGAAGGAAGTTAGTTCTTCCTTTGGGTATATTCTCTCCAGTGTTTTGGATAATGAGGTAACAGCAGTCCAGGATCCTGGTATTCTCATTGTAAGTCCAGAAATCTCAATTCTGGGGCATTTGGAGAAGTTGAGCCTTTCCAAGGGTTCCAGAAACACAACTCCATGTAAATTCCATACTCAGAGTTCCCTCTTGATGCAGGCAGATACCCAGGGACTGCCATCCATCAGCATGAAGGTGTCTTACCTCATCTGATTAGGCATTTACAGCCTGGGGATTGACAGGATGCCCTGCACTGGTGTTATCACACACAACTCTAAGACAATTCTCAACATGAGTGCAACCTCACCTTCATCATTTATTGCCTTGGAGGCAAGGTGCCAACTGACCCATGTCTACAGGAACATCATTAGGGGAAGAAGTGCTATGTTGGCATGGGATGGCTGTGACAGGGAGCCTAGAAGCTGGTGTCTCCCACTTGAGAAGCTCAGGGAGCAGCTGTGAGAAGCTTGAGGTCTCTACCTTCCCTGATTCCACCCTCTGATGTCGTCATACAGGTGGTTCACCTGCAGGAAAGATGGCGCCCTTTTCAACTGCACACACAAAACATTTTATCTGCTCACACCCCAAAGGTCTCCGAGGGCACAGAGAGAGCAGCCAAAGAAGGAGGCCAGGAAATGAGTTCAGCCAAGCTACTGGCTGTTCTGCAGGAGACACCTGTGGTTCCAGTGACATGACGATCTCATGTCCTCTCCACTGTCCCCAGAAAAGTATCAACAGTGAATGAATCTGTGCTTACCACAAAGATTTCCTAAAGGCTCCAAATGTTACTAGCAGTCAAAACTGGAATTGAGGGTTGGGGATTTAGCTCAGTGGTAGAGTGCTTGCCTAGCAAGCACAAGGCCCTGGGTTCGATCCTCGGCTCAAAAAAAAAAAGAAAGAAAAGAAAAAAAAAAAACCCTGGAATTGGTTGAGTTATGCTAATGAGTTCTATGTCCTGATTTATTTTAAAAAAATTGAGAAGAGCTTAAAGGCAATCATATCATAAATGTGCTGATCTCCAGGCAGGCCTCAATATTGTCAAACAATCCATTGCCAATGTTTAGAATTAAGAGATTTAACAGAACAATTTAGAGTTTTAAAACCCTTTTAAAAAATTTAGTTGGGGTTTTAGCTCAGTGGTAGAGCATTTGCCTAGCAAGTGCAAGGCCCTGGGTTCGATCCTCAGCTCCAAAAAAAAAAGTTTATTATACTAGGAGCTAAAGCCATGTCTCAGTGGTTAAGAACACTTGCTACTCTTCCAGAGGACCCAAATTTGGTTCCAACACTGTCACATGCAATATAATAGTCTAACTCCAGTTTGGGGGGGGGGGATGTGAAGTCCTCTTTTGCCCTCCAAGGGTATCCACACCTATAGCTTATGTACACACACACACACACACACACACACACACACACAACTCATACACACACAAGCACATATCCAAAAATTAAAATGTTCTTAAATTTTTTTATTAGACTGTGGAACATAAAGGGCCTTTTCATGTGAATATATAATGTACTTTGTATAATCTTGCCCATACGCCATACTCCCCCTTTCTCGCCCCTCTCCTATACTGTTAGCCCCCTTATTTCTCTAGATAGTTTCACATCCCCTTTCATTTGTGATTTTATGATCTTATGACCTACAATGTCTAGGACTTAGTGAGGTCACAAATGAGAAAAGACATTGTGTTGTTTGTCTTTCTGAGGCTGTCTTAATTCACTGAACATGTTATCTCCAGTACATTTATTTTTCTTGCAAACGTCTACAGGGCTTAGAGGCCTCCCAGCAGCTATCTGCAGAGTGGAGAATCTGTTACCGCTGAGTCCCTCCTGACATTTTTTAGGAATACAAACAGAGAGGAATAAGGAAAGTCCTAACAGTGGGATTAGTTTTTCATTTGTTTGTTTTGTTTTGGGTAACAAAGAAGTATGATGCTATGTCATTTGCAGGAAGTGGGGATTCTTGCACTTTGAAGATCACCTGGGGCTTCTGGAGGATATATTGTCACATAGATCAAACTTGACCTTGCATTTTCTCCTTGAAAACATTACAGCTGGGAAACGCAATAATCACCAGGTGCTCTGTCCATGCTTGGGTATGAGGAGTTAGAAGAGAACCTTGAAGATCTGGAAGCTGCAACTGTCCCTTCTTACTTCATCTGGGAGGGTTCTGTGTTACTCTGAGTGGGCAGGAGCTTGACAGTCTTGCTGTAAGTTATAAAAGAAGAGGTGTGTCTTAGTCACCAGGAACTCTCCTGTTCCTTCTGGCTCTTATTCCCAGTTATGATAGGGCTTGCCCACAAAGGCTGCATCCTCATCAAAACTCATGTGCAGGTGAGCATGTGCTACTGTTACACTTACTTTTCCCAAGACCCCTTGTCATATTAATGTAGCATTTAGAGCACAGTCAACTGAGAGAAGGCCACCAACTTGTTCTGTAATGAACAAGTACGATAAGCCTGGCACCCCCAGGCATGAATGGTCTCACGGCTGTTGTTCCCGTGAGAGTACAAGGAAAAACTGAATTAGGAACGAAGAAAGGACACATCAAGCAGGCTGTGGTCTTTCTGTCTGACTGTTGGGGGAGAGTGTGCAGCAAGGGGGGAAAAGTGTGAGTTTCTGCAATGATGATTTAAAGTCTATGGGAACATGTGTGCAGTATGCAGGTCATATACAAATGCTATGCCACTTTAGTTAAGGAACTCAAGCATCTTCAGATTTTGGTATCTGGGGGAATCCCAAAGCTACTCCATTTGGATATCATGGTGATACAGTGGTGGAGCGTGGCCAAACCTTTCACAGCCCAGTTGTGTATCCAAAGCTCTAAAACACTATAGTGCCAGACACCGGCATCTAGAGTAGGCCCACATACTCTACAGATGTCACCTTCTCCCCCTCTAGAGATGATCCTGTGTCATTCATGGGCTGCCAGCTTGTTGAAGGGTGGTTACAGCCTCCCTCTGTCCTTCTCTGCCTCGGACCTTGTTGGTTGTTGATCAGGACTGTCTGACTCCCACAAGCGCCCAAACATGACCAGAGCCTTTCTTGGTGACATCTTGGCGCCTTGTTTCTGGGGTGGTCTGGGGTGGTCTTCTAGGTAGAGACCTCTTGGCAGAAGTCATCCTTACTTACAATTTACTCCACCACAATGAGCTGTATCAGAAGCAAGGATGAGCAAAAAGAGGGTACAGTGCCTTTATGTGTTCTTCAAGAGCCTTGGGGATCAGCTGGCTGTCACTGGCTAGAGCCCTAGCCTTCTCTCATCTATCAAGATTGATTATCATATAGCCAACCATAAGCCCTCATGTTTTCTACATTTCGTTGTATTAATACTTGTTTGTCGACTTCTGTATTGGTGTGTTTGAGTGTTTTGATTGCATATAAGCATGTGCAGTGTGTACACACTTGTTCATGACTGAGATAAAAAAGGGAGCATTGCATCCCCTGGAACTTGAGTTACAGGCAGTGTGAGCCACCATGGAGATGCTGGGAACCCAAACTGGGTCTCCTGCAAGAGCAATAGGTGCTCTTTACCTCTGAGCCATCTCTCCATACCCTGCTGCATTAACTCTTCTTTTTCTATTGAAAAAGATTTTTTTCATGTATCCTGATCATGCTTTTCTCCTCCCTGAGCTCCTCCTAGATCTTCCCCACTTCCTCACCCACCCAGCTCTGTGCTCTTTCTTTTCACTCTTTAAAATATTAATTCTTGCACTAAGGACAGGTCCCGGTCCTTAGTGCATGAGCTGGCTGTTTGGAACCTTGGGACACTTTGCTCAGCCTCGAAGGAGGGGACTGGACCTGACTGTACTGAATCCATCAGGTTTAAATGAATCCCCAGGGGAGACTTGTCCCTGGAGGAGATGGGAATGGAGGGGAGGGGATGGGAGGAAGGTGGGTGTAGGGGTAGGAAGGGGGGAGGGGGGAGGACAGGGGAACCCATGACTGATGTGTAAAATTATAACACAAATATAATAATAATAATAATAATAATAATAATAATAATAATTCATCTTCCTTTAACCTGTCCTCTGATCTCACTGCAACATATGTGAACAGCCTGCAGTTCCCACCATGGACTTTTCTCCCTTCCTTTCTACTGGTGAGCTAGCAACTACCCAGGAAAGGTATTCTCATCAGTTCAAGTCTCCCTTAACAAATACACTGAGACACTAAGAAAATGTGTTGAAATGGTTTTCAAGATTTATCCTGTAGAAAAAGAACCATGAAGAGGCTTAACTAGTGTTTTCTGTAACTAAAACAGTTATGTGGAATGTTATATTTCTGAGTTTCCACTTATGTCTTAATTAGTTATAATTATTATATACTCTTTTGCAATTTATAGAGTCACGATGTTTCTGAGACTGTAAAAAAAAAATGTAATCAGTGGTTAGGAATCTGGCTAGGTGAGAGAACACTTACCTAAATGTGCAAGGGCCTGGGGTACACTCTGCACACCAAAAACAGCAAAACAACAATAATCCGAAATACTCCAATACCCCATCATTATCCTTCAAATACCTAAATGTTCCGTTTGGACATCTCAGCAGCCCCTAGTAACCTCTATCATCAAAAGCCAGTTGTCTGGTCTGGTCTTTTCACCAAACATCTTGTGCTGAGTCCAGAAAGGCAAACCTTCCTAAGAGGTCATTGATAGGATTCTACTACTCCCTTGGAATTAACTGTGGGGAGACAGGCTCTTCCAGCCGATCTGTGAGATCACAGGTCTAACTTGGCTGAGTAACTACAGCCATCCTCAGTTCATACTTTGTCTTATAATAAAGTCCATTTTTTCCCTTATGCTATTAAAAGTTCCCAGTGGGCCGGGTGGTGGTAACGCATGCCTGTAATTCCAGCACTCAGGAGGCAGAGACAGGTGGATCTCTGTGAGTTCGATGCCAGCCTGGTCTACAGAGCTAGTCCAGGACAGGCTTCAAAGCTACAGAGAAACCCTGTCTTGTAAAAGAAATTCCCAGTGGTTAACATTTAGTCTAAGTGGGAATCATTTGACACCCCAGATCCAGGCTGAACCAGGGCAGCATCATGACATCCTTAAGATACTGGATCCTTCTTCTCTTAGGCCTCCTTAGTCCTGTTTTCCCACTGGTCCTGCATAACTGTAGGTCTGCCCCCTGTGAGTTAAGTCCCTGTGAGTGGCTTACTGAAGTGGAACCTGGGGCAGTGTAAAAGTAGCTTGTGTGAAAATGTGTGGCTTTCATCATCACGTCTGTTTCTGGTAAGTCAGTCTTGGCATACTTCTATACTATGGACTTGACCTTTGCAAGCCAGAAAGATACCTGCAAAGCAGCCAGGGGAGTGGACATTCAAGTCACAAGGACTAGCATAGTTCAGGGCAAAACACTAAGTAGCCGTTTGAGTTGAGAGGGGAGTTGCTATCCCTCAAACAGTGCCAAGCCATTCTAGGCTCCCTGGTGGAGACCAGAAGAAGCCTGCTGAAGATAACTTGGCTGCTCGCCTTTGTCAGCCTGAGAGAGGAGAGAGGCCCAGAAGTGAGTAACTTTATGACAACCAGAGCCACACTGTGTTTCAGAAGAAATGCAGAAACAGAGACAAGATGGTATTCACCATCCCCAGCATGGCATCGGTGGAGATGGAGAGTGAGGTGGGGAGGGGAGCTTAGCTTCCAGGATGAGCTCCCTTCAGAAGAAAAGAAATGCATGAAGCAGAGACTGGAGAACAGTTTACTCACAACTTGGTCACAGGACAGGTAGGGTCTATGTTGTTGGGACCTCACAGGACTCTACAAAGCAAACAAGAAAGCAGGTGATTTAAATGTCAGAGAAATGTGAGTGTTGGCAGCAGGAGCCTGGCACTTTCTGATGACATGGTCTCTGTGTAGCTGGGCTCCAACATGACAATTAAATCCCAGCCAGAGGGCCCTTCTTAGGCTTTCTCCAGGCCTTGGGAGCACCAGTAGATCTAGAAATGTGTGTTTCAACAGAAACAGAGTGCTGTCTTGGAAAAATGAAATTGACAATGTTTTTGCTTATGTAATTTATTAACTGCTGTTATTTCTTTGTTTAATGATCAACAGATAGTTAAAGAAATAGTGATGTCCAGTAAGCATGTTTATCCAAAGGAGCTTCTGTCTATTCACTCAGATAGGACAGCCTGTTGGACATAATCACCGCTAACATTTTCAGACTCAGGCAACCAAGATTACTCAATGGGTAGTGATTGTCTCTCAAGCCTCATGACCTGAGTTCTGAATCTACTACCAATGTAAAGCCAAATGCATGGCATACACAGCTGTAGTCCTAGCCCTCTTCTGGAAGACAGGAAGCAAGGACAAAAGAGTTATCAAAAGCTTTTGGTCCAGTGAGCCTGTTATATGCAATGGTGAACAAGAAAGACCTCATTTCAAACAAAGTAGAAAGTGGGGTCAATACCCAGCATTGTCCCGTGACTTCTACATACATGGCATGGCATACAGCCTTATCCCCCCCCAACACATGCATAAGATAAAAAGAGAGATTTTCAGAGTCACAAGAACATTCAGACACCTTCCAGACTCTCAAGCCCTGACCATTGCTCTCTGAGTGTGGTGCTTCTGCCTGTTGAATACTGGAGTAGATAATACATGAACGCATTCAAGACCCAATCATCTCGAAAAAAAAGTAGGAAGTTGCATTTTGGGGTGGTATTATAGTGCTGATAACCCCACAGGAACTGATTAGTAGCCATGAATAATTCTTCAAATACACATATAGTGCCTTAATCTTCAGTCTTCTGGAAGAAGCTGCTGTTTAAATATGAAGAAAGCCATTAGACTTCAAAAGCAGCCAGCATCTTCTCCTAGGGGAGCTACTGGTGTTGGTAGTTTACTGAAATGTCTGTGTCCTGAATAGTTATCAGAACTCTTATGGACGACGTACTCCCAACATATAGACTACAATCAGGTGTGTCCAAACTCCTGACATTATGTGAGGTATTTTCACCTACAACATTTATGCTCAGGAGCCAAACAACTCAGTTACAAAAAGAAAGAAAAACAACCACACACAACCACACACACACACACACACACACACACACACACACACACACACACACCCCTCAAATTGTCTTTAAAAATGTTCTGGTTGGCATTCTGTTGCTCTGAAGCATGACCAAAACCAATGTGGAGAGAAAAAGGTTTGTTTCAGCTTACAGGTCACAGTCCATCATCAAAGGAAGCCAGGGCAGAAACCTGAAGGCAGGAACTGATGCAGAGACCATGGGGAAAAGCTTCTTAATGATTTGCTTCCCTTGGCTTGCTCGGCTATCTTTCTTACACGACCCAGACACCTGCTCAGGGATGGCACCGCCCTGTGTGGGCTGGGCCATCCTCTATCACTTAGCAACAAGAAGATGGTCCTCAGACAGGCACACAGGCCAATCTAACAGAGGCAATTCCTCAGTTGGGAATCTGTCCAGATGTGTCAAGTTGACAATGAATCACAGTACATTTACACAATACCAGAGAGATAAAATGATACTTGCACGGTATAGTCTTTTAGTTGAAGACATGTTTCTTAGCCCAAGCAAGTGTGGGCCAGTTGTCTGCGATTCCCCTGTTACCAGTGCCAGGTCACTTACTAGCAGCCCCAGCCTTTAGTCTTCAATGCATCCGCTGCACGATGGACAGAGCCCCCAGGAAGTCTGAGGATCTACCTGCTTCTACCCACCACCCTCCTATCCACACTCACTTTTAACATATCCATTTTGAAGATTGGGTGTGTAATGAACTCTCAGGCCCTTGGAAAGATCTCCCAGGTAGAATGAGCAAAGGAAATACGTTTGTTTGTTTGTAAATCTTTGCTGAGTGAGACTATTATTAACTATAAATTTAAATGTAAGCTAGGGTTCAAATTACAATGCTGAGTCTTACAGAGCAAGGTTCAGGGAGCCTTCAAGAGTCATTGTTTAAAGTGATGTGGTTTCAAAATCCCCTTCTCACTTCAGTTTATTCAGTATTAAAATCCATAAAAATATGGATCTCTCTCATATCTTGTGCTCTGCAGAACTGATATGCTGCTCAAGAGGTTCTGAATGAAGCCTACCAAATACTTCTGGAGGAAAACCAAATTAGACCACTCAACATTCCACACAGGAGGGACAGACACCAGAGAACAAGGGTCAGCAGTAACTGAAGCATGAGCCACAGGCTGAAGATGCTGGGGCATTCGTGCCAGCCTAAGACAGGCAGCTTGTGCTGGGCAAAACACAGGACAGGTACAGCACAGAACCCCAGACCCCTTCTGAGACCTTGCCTCCAAGTCCCGTACCCTGCCCTTCACCAGCTTGTATTCACATGGCCAGTGTCCAGCCAGCATCTGCTGTAGGTTGAGTCAGCGAAAAGGTGTGGATGTTTCCTGTGTGGGTTTCTCAGACATCTGGCACATGGATGCTACCTGATGTCTTCTTCTGAGTGTCCTTCGGACGGGGTCTGAACTGGCCAGATAAAGAAAGCGGAGAGGCAGGTAGAGGTCACAACGTGCGCAGAGCAGAATAGTGAAGAGAAACATTGTCTTCACAGTGAGAGTCAACCACAGATATACACAGGGTGTGTGTGTTTATCCTTTCAGCAGATGGCGTACACCTCTGTCTGTAACTGCAAAATTTGGGCTGAGGCAGTTGACCCTGTTTAGAAAGTGTTTGCCATGTCAACATGAGGGCCTGAGTTCAACCCCTGAAATCACATTTTAAGACACCACCGGGCATGGTGGCACACACTTGTAATCCCAGTGCTGGGGAGGCTGAGATGGGAGGAGGAGGTCTAGGGATCAAGTGCCTAGAGTACCAGCCCACGTAGACACCCTTTCCGAGAAACAATGTGGATGAGTCCTAAACAACACCCCAAGTTGTGCATTTAAAAATAGTACAATGTTAATTTATTCCATATGTGCTATCATTCTCACCTTAAATAGGGACAGCTACAATATGGACTGTGCCTGTCTCGTCTAGACCTATACTGTATTTCATTAGTTCCACCACTTCATTGACTCCCATCAATCTGCATCTTAATTATTTGAATTATAGGAATAAACACATGTTAATTCTGGATGGTTTGATGCACTTCTTAGGTATTTGCTTACAATATTCTCTTCTCTTTAAAAATTTATAAGCTGCAATAATGACTATGCCACAAATTAAGTAAAACGGCATTGTGGTGTTCTGATACTCCCTTGCCCTAAGGTAGCTCTGGTTTTATATCCAGAAGACAGTTTCTTCTCAGTGCCACCTTGTCCAAGCCAGATGACCTGAGGGATGCTGAGTGATTTTAAAGCCTTGCTTGGGAAGGTGACAGTTTCCCTTTCTCAGGTGGCTCTATTATAAAGCTAATGCTATGGTATCAAGTCCAGGGTCTACCAGCAAATCCATCAGACTGAGGTCCTAGACCACAGCCAGGATCCATCCATGGACAGACACATAGCTGATTCCTTTAGCCACCCCTAAGGGATGCTATAGAAGAAAAAGCCACCTCTCATAGCCAAGACCAACACAGGCTCCTGAGCCCAGGGGACTAGCAATTGACAAGCAGTCTCATGTTCCAGGGAAGAGGTGACAGGTGAATCTGATACCTCCACCTTTCCACAGCTTCTGCTGCTTGGCTTCAGTGCCTTAATGAGCTCAGTGGTGTGTCCATGCCTGGATCCTTACTCCCATCTGAAGGGAAGCCTTGTGCACAGAAGTGCTTAGAAGTCCGTTATTGTCCGTGCCTGGCTCCCTTCTCCCCATATGAAGGGACAGCCTTGTGTACAGAAGTGCTCAGAACTCAGGTAACCTAGGGGGTCCATAAACACAGTTTTCTAGCACTCCCAATATCAGCTGATCACTAATACTACTCAAGACAATACTGTAAACCCAATGACATCACACAACAATCCTTAAACCACAGTGACATTTTTTCATGTGTACATTTTGACCTTTATCCACTTTGAACTTCCTGTTATCTAAGTTTATAATAAAATAGAAGACACTATCATTTATTTTATATTTGTATTTGTATTTATGACTTATATCATATATACATACACACATACACAAACATACACACACACACACACACACACACACACACACACACACACACAATAATATCCCCTTTAAGATGTGTGGCCCATACCTTTCTCCAGCTATTAGTAGATGGGTGGGTTATATATACATGGGTGTGTGCTTGCTGACAAGACTGGTGTCCTGCATTCAGTTTCTGATATCTACAAAGCAGAAAAAGTAAACTGACCCCTTCAAGCTGCCCTCTGTCTTCTGTATATGTGCATGTACATGAGTCTCCCCCTGCCATGCATGCACACAAGATAAACTTTAAAATTTGATAAAATAAAATAATATTCAGTGTTCGAAACCTTTGATACTAACTTTCCTTATACCAAGGAACCTGAAGTTTGATTTTATATTTTAAAGATTTATTTATTTATTTTGGTTTTTTGAGACAGGGTATCTCTGTATAGCTTTGCGCCTTTTCTGGAACTAACTTTAGAGACCAGGCTGGTCTCGAACTCACAGAGATCTGCCTGGCTCTGCCTCCCAAATGCTGGTATTAAAGGCGTGCACCACCACCTCCCGGCAAGATTTATTTTTATTAATGTATACAGCTGCCTGTCTGTGTAAATATGTGTGTGTGTGTGTGTGTGTGTGTGTGTGTGTGTGTGTGTGTGTGTGTGTGCAGTGCCCACAGAGGCCAGAAGAGGGCATCCGATGCCCCTGTAGCTGGAGTTATAGGTGGTCTTACAACCTGACATGGGTACTGACCACTGAAATCAGGTACTGATAACTGAAATCGGGTACTGAGGATGCAAATTGGGTACTGCGGACTGAAATCGGGTACTGAAGGCAGAAATCGGGTCCTGAGGACTGAAATCAGGTACTGAGGACTGAAATCTGGTACTGAGGAGGAATTTGGGTCCTCTGGAAGAACAGCAAGTGCTTGGTCCTAACCACACTGCTCCATCTTTCCTTAAAGCCCAGAAAGCTTGTTCTTATAACTAAATATAAGCATAATAGCTTTATGTGGTACTGAGGGTGGCATCTAGGCCCTTGCACATTCTAGGTAAACATCCCAACACTGAGCTGTAACCCTAACCCATTATGAAACCTGTTAATGTGTGTGCTTGTGGGTGCACACACCCATGCACACACCCATACACGCACCTAGGAAGCCAGAGATGGATGCCAGGTGTCTTCTCCTGTTGTTCTCCATTTCGTTTGTGGAAAAAAGCAATTCTCACTAAGCCCTGCTCTTACAAATCAGCTAGGCTGGGGGGCCAGTGAGGCCCTGGGGTCCCCCTGTACCCACCTCTAAGAACAGAGTTACAGGTACTCAGAGCCACAGCTGGCTTTATTCACACCAGTCCTGGAGAGCCTAACTCAGGCCTCAGGCTTGTGCAGCACACTTTATCCACTGAGCCATCACCCCTCCCCCACACATTCATTATGAAACATTTTTATTGCAAAAACCCACATTATCCAATCTTGAGAAAAAGCCCCTAATACATAAACACTAAAAGAAAACACTCTATTCATGTAAAATTATACCTGCTGACAATGTTTAAACGCAGCATATGAAAATATGAATCAGTATTCACTTTCTAAGTGTGACGCCTATTATTTTAACACTTGGGGAATTATTTGCTTATTATTCCCTTTAAAAGACATACTGTTATGGTTACTATGCAATCAAAATGGGCTTTATTTTTACAGTGAACAAGCTAACGTGCTTTCTTGTAGAGTATTTGGTTGTATTTTCAAAATATCTGATCACCAATTAAAAGCCTTGAGTCTGATAAGTTGCCAACCCAACTGCGTTAATAAAACAATTTCTAATTACAGTGTCATTTTTCCAAATGATTATCTTTTGTGTGCTAATGGTACCTTTTCTCCTTTAAAATTGCTTTGGGTCTCTGTAGCGATGGATTATTCTAGAAGACAATTTTAAGTAAGTATGTTTCTCCCAGCAGGGACAGTACAGCTCAGCATGCTGAAGTAGATTTGAGTCTCAGTCCAGTAAAGGTACACAGTCAAAACATCTCAAAACGTCAATCTATGTAGACTAGTCCCATCAACCCAGGACCATATTTGTCCCTGGAGACCCTTCAAACCCTCACTACAAACTACACCTTAGCACAGTGGACCTGTTTGGCTTCTGGGCAAGCTGAGGGTGAGAAAGGGCCTGTTCCCTGGCACAAGGGAGTCCTGAGCCTGAGGTGCTTTGAATTCAAAGCCTGAGGCACCCTGCATCATCTTTGTAAGTCAGATTGGTCTCTGGTTGGTTGACTTGCTCATGGAAGACAAGGTACTGGGGCGTTGAGAAGTAACTGAATGGTAAACACATTGGCAGTCATTATGGACTCCACTTTCTAAAATTTCCACTCTGGAGATGTCTATAGTCAGAACGACAGTCATGACTGTCATCTCAAACTGCATCCTGTGACCATTGCATTCCCTTTGGATTGATCGCAGGGAGAGTCCAGTGTGGAGTCAGTTGCTCAAGGACATAAGGCAGAACAACAGAATAGGAGGACAGGTGTCCGTCCATTGGACCACATGTTTATATGATTTGTTTAGGAAACAGAGCAGTGCACAACTAAAATAAAGAAAAAAAAAACCACAAAGCATGCATGGTCTGTTTTCTCTTCTGATGGATGCACCTTCCCAGGACCTGGAGTGCCAGCTTTGAAGGCTGAATCTGTGGAGTACAGAGCTCCACACTGGGGCAGGCACTTAGGCTGCTCCCGGATGCTAGACCATAGACCAATTGCTTCAGAGGCTGGTCATTCAGGAGTCAAGATCACAAAGGCTAAAAAAAAAAAAAAAAAAAAAAAATCCGATCACACCTCCACCACAGCTTCTCTCTCTCTCTCTCTCTCTCTCTCTCTCTCTCTCTCTCTCTCTCTCTCTCTCTCTCTCTCTCAAAAAGATAAGAAGCTATGCTGGGGCTTCATGTTCCCCAGGGCCTGGCTATTCCATGCTCTTTGCGACACAGGCTATCCCAGACTACATCACGTGGTGCGGAACTTCCTGCTACCTCCTAAAGGATCTAAAAATCAGGTATTTTCCTTTATTCGGGGGATCTCTCTGAAGTTTCTCCTCTGGGCTACCCCTCACACCTTCATCCTTCCCCGTTGTCTGTCTCAGTAGGTAAGAGAGCTTGCTCTGCAATCACGATAACCCAAATTGAGTTAGGATTTCCAGCAACTGTGTAAAACGTTGGGCATGGCTGTGAGTGCCTGTAACTCCACACTGTAGGGTGAAGAGACAGGTGGGTCACAGAGATCACTGGTAAACTTCAGGTCAGTGAGGACAGTAAAGCAGAGACAAGGTCTCCATCTATGAGCTGTGTCCCCAGCCCTGGGGTTTCTTTTTATGTAAAGATAGCTGCCTAGCCCAGCCATGTCACAGTTACAGTTATAGGGCTCATATCCTGCATTTCCCTCTCTCTGTCCCCTACATCTTTACATCCTTTTCTCCAGAGTAACAGGCTTTTGTGTCAGATACAATGCATTTGTTTTGAATTTTCAGAGGCACAGAATTACCAAAATGTATGCTTGCATCACATCAACTAAATTACTTTCATACTGCTCCAGAAAGTAGTTTCTGAATTTTATCTAAAGTACGTATCAGGGAATTACTGTGGTGTTACCTTGAGAATATTTCTCTTGTGTCCACTGGCTACATATTGTTACATGAAATAAATTATGTTGCTTTCCCATTTATGAACTTCAGCTCCTTTTCTCTTGTTGCAAAACAGATTTTTAAAAAATTTAAAAAAAAACAAAGAATATAATTGCACTTGACCTGTTTTTCAAACACGCATATAGTTATGTATAATATAAATGTAGAATTGAAATTGATGAGTTGAAAACAACAGGAATTTAAAATGTTGATAGAACCTGGCAATTGCCTTCTAAAATGCATCTGAATACGAAGCCCCAGTTTGTCAGAATGCAAATTTCTCTGTGTTCTGGGCCCATAACAGGTTTGCAAAAAGCAAACAGTAACTTTCCTGTTCATAAGTAGAATATTACGTCATTGTGTCCCTAGTTTCCCTGATAATAAGTTATAAAATATTCTTTGTCATTATTCACCCATTTAAAATGTGATTTTAATTTTTTTCTTGAATTACCTTTGATTTTACTGTTAATTAAGAGTGCTTTGCTACATAATAAATAAATAAATCTTAAAAAAAAAAAAAAAAAAGGGCTGGAGAGATGGCTCAGCGGTTAAGAGCACTGGCTGTTCTTCCAGAGGTCCTGAGTTCAATTCCCAGCAACCACATGGTGGCTCACAACCATCTATAATGAGATCTGGTGCCCTCTTCTGGCATGCAGGCAGAACACTGTATACATAATAAATAAATAAATCTTAAAAAAAAAAAAGAGTGCTTTGCAATGCTCATTGGTTTTGGGTTTGTCTTAAGGCTACCTTGTCTGCATCTACTACTTCTGCTCCAACGTTTCTACTAAGTTACAAATACTTTAAAAAATGTCCAGTGTACAAAATCTCTCAACATTTTCCTCTTCTGATCTCAGAGTTTTTGTACTGAATAAGAAAGTCTTCCATAATCTAAACTCAAAAGCTAAGTTTGGCGGTCTGACTCAGTAGGGAAAGTCCCTAGCTTCTGGGGAGATGGCTTAGTGGTCAACTGAGTTTTTTAATCTGTTTCTCTGTCATATTATATAGCTTTATGGTGGCTTAAAAGAAAATGTCACCCATAAGGAGTGGCACTATTGGGAGGTGTGGCTTTGTTGGAGGAAGTGTGTCACTGTGGGGGTGGGCTTTGAGGTCTTTTGTTTAAGCTTCACTCAGTGTTACAGTCTGTCTCCTTCCCGTTGCCTCCAAGATATAGGACTCTTTGCCTGATCCTGCAGCACCACATCTTCCTGCAGGCTGCCATGCTCCCCACCATGATGATAATGGACTGAACCCCTGAAACTGAAAGCAAGCCGCCACAATTAAATGTTTTCTTTATAAGAGTTGCCATGGTCATGGTGTCTCTTCACAGCAATAGAAACTCTAAGACAAGCTTAAAGCATCTATGTCTTTGATCTGCCTGTAACTGAATGATTTTAGGTAGCTTATAGCTGATGCTCAGTTTCTCCAGCAGCATAATTATTTTAAAAGACTGCTATTTTCCACATGTCTGTCACGTAGGTGAAACTCACATTCAGTGTCTTCCTTGGTAGGTTGGAGTTTTGACCATTCCATTGTGTACATTTATATGTTTGCCACAATCGCAAGGTCAAAACATTCTGGAGAATGTGTGAAAGATCATCATTTATCCCAGGATGGAGGATCCTAGTCAATTTGTTTGTGGTTGTATCTCCCTGGGTAGAGGCCTTAATTCTCCTTTGACCCTAGCTTGCTGTCCTGAAGGCCACTGGTTATACATGTGATCAGCCAAATGAGTAGAGCTCCTCATGTTTCTAGAGCTGAGGAAGTTCTGGACAGTGAGACATGGGCAGTTACAAGGAGAAAGAGCTTCACCACTGCTCTGCAGGCATCTCATTGCCCCAGCTACCTCTGACGTCAACATCACCGCCATGGCTCTGATCCCCCTGGATTCTAACTTACATTTTAGGTGCATGTTCTGGTTTGTTTTCTGATGCTGTGATAAACACTGTGACCAAAATCAACTTCAGGGAGAAAAGAGGTTTTTCTGGCTCATAATTCCAGATCACAATCAATCCTTGATAGAAGTCAAGACAAGACCCAAGTAGCAGCCGAAGCAGAAACCATGAAGGGAAGCTGTATACTGACTAGCTCACTCCTTCCAGCTTGTACCCAGCCAGCTTTCTTAAACACCCCAGGACCATCTGCCCAGAGGTAAAATTGACTACAGTAGACTGGGCCTTCCTATACCAATCAATCATCAAAACACAAAAACCACCGCATATCCAGGCCAGTCTGACCAAGTCAAGCCACACACACACATACCAACTGAGACTCCTACAGATGATTCTGGTCTCTGTCACACTGACATCTGAAGCTAACTAGGAGAGCATGCATCCTTACCCCAGCTGTCTGATGATACTTTGAGTTCCATCGTTACTACAGTCATTCACATTTTGGCCCAGAATAAGCATTTCTTATTTCAGACTTGTTATTCTATGCCAACCATATGAGTAGGATATGGCTGTTCAGCAAATAGATGAGATAGATCACACACTATCAAACAACAGCAGATGATAGACATGTAGGTGATGTACATATGCGAGCCTGATCTAATTGTGAAGGATAATTGATTATAGACAGTCTGAAAAGGAACACATCCAGGCTTCTACAAAGACTTTACAGGGGGTTGGTTACACTGGATTTTCTGAGGTTCCAATGGCCTAAGCCACTTAGTAGTGCTTTCAATACCAAAGAGTGTAGACCTCTATGAATAGATCGCCACATCTATCAGTATTCCCTGCACATGTGTGTTAAGTGAGCCCTGAGCAGAGTTTCCCATAAACCCTAGGAAGTCCATCTCTGTGGAGTCCTATATCTGAGCAGGTAAGTGTTGTGGGAAAAACAGAGAAAGGGGGCCTCTCCAAATTGAAAGGTGCTCTCCTGGAAAGATGAAGGCTCATCAGACTTAGGGAGTAAACAGAACAGGTTTCCAGGAGCTTCTGAAACTCAGAAGATTCCCAAGGCTCTCCCCAGGGTTACAGAGGCAGTGACAGATGGTGACTGTGCTGCTGGGACAGCTGTGGGCCAGCTGTTTAAGGAGCTCCAGGATGACAGCTGCAGTGAGCTGTCACCCACACTGGGGTGAGTTGTGCACTGAGGCAGCTACCTCTGAGTCATACACAGTCTTGTGAGTACCCCTCACTCGTGCTCTTTAAGGAACCCCAACAAACTCACCAGTTCACTGACTTAGACTGATGGAATCATCACTTCAGTCTGTTGTTGGTGCCCAACTTGGGGTGAGTAAGAGTTTGATTGTGTCTCTCAGGGAAAAGCCATCGAACAGGGGTTTTGAGGTGAACGCTGCAGAATCATTAAGAAGGCAGACTACTCCCCTGAGGAGAGGGCCATTGGGGAATCCTAGAAGGAAGTTCTTCTGAGCGGTTGGAGACAAGCCAAAGAGAGCCGGACACCACCACGGTGGCCCTGAGCAGGCAAGGACAAAGCTGAGGGATGGGAAGTCCTGTCCGCTGAAGACAGGCTGGGGTGGGGTCCATGCCCGCTGTGGAAAAGATGAATGCAAGAACCATCTATGGAAATAAACCAGGGTGGCTGCCTTAGCCGCAGCAGTTCAGTGTTTTGATCTTGGATCTAATAAATGGCCACAATAGCCAGCATGTAAAGAGGAAAGCTAAAACTATAGAGAGAAAAATCGATTGCGTCCCTGGAGTAGAGGTGCGGTGATTATTCTTAGACAAAGGAATTGCAGGACAGCTTGTCGACCACGTAATTGATGAACACACCAGTAAATTTAAGGGACAAGAGCTTTAGAATAAACGGGTTGTGGGTTGCATTAAGTGCTTTATTCCAACCTATGCTTAGGGGACTCTGTGATGATTTTGATACAGCATAGGAAACCTGCTTAGTAGCACACAACTGTGACTTACTTTAGCAAGCCCACTTCTTACCTAGAAGGACACCCATCCTCTTGGATAATCTCATCCCCCTCCTTCTTGCACTGTCACAACCCATGTGTTCCAAAGACCACTTGTCACAATGCTTGTTGGAGACTCTTCTGAAGGTTTTGCCTTCTGTGTTGGATAGCTAGTTGAGGTCTCCAGTGCAAAAGGAGAAAGGAGGTAGTGTGCATGTCTCTGAACTGGTTGTCTGCAGTGTGCCTTTGTGATTATTCTCTTCCCTGGAGAGACTGAGAAAAATACATAGCAGCATTTAAACAACATGAGCTTCGGGGACCCAAGCTACATTAAAAACTATGAGACTCAAACTGAGGAACCTGGAACAGGCAAGATGGGGCATCATACAGAGAAGCTTGCTGTCCAAGCCTAATGACCCAAGTTCAGATTCCATGACCCACAGTGGAGGGAAAAGCAAGGCTCCTGGAAGTCGTCTTGTGACCCTACGTACATACTGTTGCATGCATGTGCCTAGACACACACACACACACACACACACACAGACACACAGACACACACACACACACCCTACAATAACAATAACAACTAAGAAAGCTGAATTCAGGGAGTAGCTGCCCCTTTACTGTCCTACAATTTATTTTCAAGCCGTTCCACTTAAAGGAGGAGGCAAGTAATCCAGTGGACTCTTCAGATGTCACATTCTACTGAAGGTGGCCCCATTTTATGAGGATGCTTGGCTTCTTAAGGCACCTTAGTGCATCCATGACTCATTTCTAAGCATCTGGGCTAAGAAAGACCTTGGCTCTGAGGCCTCCCCCCTAGCCTAGATCCTTTCTTGCTAAAATTATTTTTAACTTCCTTTATAGGATATACATCTCTTTGTGTGGTTTTGGAGCTCCGGGGAAGCATTTCTGAGTGCTGTGTATGTATAGAGACTCCTCGGGAAAGCACTGAAGCATTTGCTTCTTTTCAACGGCTCTTAGTGCCTTCTCCAAGTAAAGCAGAAGCTCAGTTTTGAGAAGAACAAATGACTCTAAGGAAAGTTGGCATTGCTTGCGTACCTTGCACGTGGCATTGTCACTAGGGGCTTGGCATGCATCATTTACTGATCCGTGGAATGCTGGAGCTGGCTGCCCAAGCAGGTGCTGCTCTCCCTAGGTTTGCTAAGGCAATCTTCTACCTGGGAATGTGCACACCTGCTACCCAATCACACAGATGTGGGCTTCACATCTGCCTCCCAGGTGCAGGCACACCTGTGGTTGTTGTGAGCTCCCATTGGCAAGCACAGGGTGACCAGCTAGCTTCCACAAGTGTACCACCCACTGGACAGAGGAAGATATGTCACCCTTCCAAGCAGCACAGACTACTTGCACCTTGAACCTTCCCAAATTTTGACTCATTGTTGTTCTTCTGAACATCCATTTCTGACACATTCCACATTGGCATTTAGTTTACAATCTCATTGAAAAAATAGCATTTATAGTCTTTTTAATGTTCAAGTATCTATTATGGCTTATTGTAGAAAATTGAATGGGAAAATAATCAATTATTTTTAGTAAAATTTGCATACCACATGGCCTTTTCTATTAGAGAAAATACAATATTAATTTGTAATTCATTTTAAACATAAAATGTTTTACGTTTCAAATATTGTGAGAGCAAAATATTATAAATCTTAAAATATACACTGATAAAAATAATTCATATTCAAAACTTGATAAAAATATTGACAAATGAAATTATATACTAACAGTATCAGAACAGAATAGATGTCAGGATCCTGACCCCAACCTGAGGTCAGTGGAGAAGAGACATTGTATTTGAGCAGAGCATGTTCAGTGGCCAAGGTATAGTTACCTTCATACATATTAGTATCTCATTCAGCCTTCCCACAAGACTAACATGAAATGAAATATTTAGTCCAATGTTCTTAATGAGGTTTGATGAAGTTTCTTTCTTTTAATTTCCCCTTGCTGTAGTGCAGCCAGATGTTGTTTCTTGTGTCTTCTTCAGAAATTAAAGTCACGTGCCCTCTGCTTGCATTTCTAGTGTCTGGAATCTGGCGTGATCTCTCTTCTCCTTTCCATAAGTTTACTTCTTCTAGAACAGGTTAGCTTTGAGTAGCTGTGTGTGATGAAAGCACCTGAGAGAATGTCTTAATTTAACCTGGCTCGTGGTTTAAGGGGGTTTGCTGCATCATTGTGGGTCCCAGGAACTTGGGCAGAACATTATGGCAGCAGATAATGTGCAAACGAGCTTCCTGGAGGGGTGTGAGAGAGGAACAGAGCAAGAGAATGCCAACACTGGATGTGTACCTGTGTGAAATTGCAAAAGTATAAAAGAGAAAAGAAAAGCTTCTCCAGTGACTCCTGTAAGAACACAAAGCAAGATGTAGCCTTCAAGGGACAGCTTCTTCCAGGTAGGACCCACCTCTGACTTTTTACCTGACATTAATGCAATCAGATTATGAATCCAGCATAGTATTAAGCCATTAATTACATCAGAGTCCTCATAATCTAGTCTCTCAAAATACCCTTAGGGCCATATCCAGAGGTATGCTTTACTAGTAACCCCAGCAGCTCATTTCCTGTCAGTTTGGCACCCAAATTTATTTTCCCATATCATTGCATTACACATTTGGCTTCCAGAAAGCTCATGGCCATCTTATAATCCTAAACACAATCAGCCCATCTTTGTGAGTTTCTAACAATTCCCACGATGTTCAAAAGTCCGAGTTAAAAGTCTCCTTGGAAACTCAACTCTTTTCTATGAATCAGCCTAAATCCCACAGCTCCAAATGCAGTGTTTGGGATATATGACGTCATGAGGCAAGTCTCACAGGCTCAGGCAGCCTTGTCCTTGCAGCCTTGCTGTTTGCCCCCTGCATGGCCTCTCTATTGGGCTCTACTCATAGCTCATGGCTTCCTTTGGTAGACCTTCTTCATCCCTGGCATCTCCAACACCTAGAAGTCACATATGTTGGCTTCACCAACAAAGCTTCACATATTACTGTCTCTGTAACTTCCTGCAGGGACCTTCCTCATGTTGGCTGGCCTTCTAGGCTTTCTTTTGAAATTTGTATGGAAGTATTCATGGCATACATGTAACTCTTTCATTCTGTGTTGTGTGATATTTTGTTTGTGTTCTGACAAATGATTGCTTGGAAAGGGTGGAGCTAGCCACTAGTTAACCATGGACATTTGAAGGACCTCAGAGAGAGGGACTGGAAGTGGTAAGGTGGGCTGAGACAGGATCTTGGCCCTTTTGGATAGAGGAACTGAAGAGGTAGGAAGTCACTGGTGGCTGCCCCCCTGCTTCTCTGATCTTTCAGGTTTTTAGCCCATATCTGACTCCCGATTTTTATTGATAAAGTTTAATTAGATTAGTGCTTTGATTTTGCATAGCTGTAAAACCAGCATAGGATACTTGATTGCATGATCTGCCACCAACTAAAACAATGGCTATACCTCCTTGGATCAGAACTACATTAGCCTCTGAGGGACAGCATGGCCGAATCAAGGGAAGTGAACCCTGTGAAAGTCTGAAGTGTCATGCCCCCCCCCTTCTCAAAACAACAACAACAACAACAAAGTCTTTCAAATTTACAACCTCCAGTGTCTGCAGGGCCTGGCCAGTTCCTGAGATGCTGTCAAGGCACCCCTCCTCTCAAAACAAAGTATTTGCCTTCTCATTTGTCATGCTAATCTCTTTCATGACAATGCCTTTCTTCTCTCTCTCTCTCTCTCTCTCTCTCTCTCTCTCTCTCTCTCTCTCTGTTACTTTTATTTTATTTATTTATTTGTTTGTTTGTTTGTTTATTTTTGGTTTTTCAAGACAGGGTTTCTCTGTGTAGCTTTGCACCTTTCCTGGAACTCACTTTGTAGACCAGACTGGCCTTAAACTCACAGAGATCCACCTGCCTCTGCCTCCTGAGTGCTGGGATTAAAGGCGTGCACCACCACTGCCCAGCGACTACACCTTTCTTATTCAAAAGTTTCTACTTGCTGTTTTTCTGGCCAAGCCACACATTGCACATCTTCCAAACTTTTATATGTTAAGTTTTCTCCTGATTCTCACTGTAAATCTTGCCCAAAACAAAAAACAGTAACTGTGCCAAAGCCCAGATTCTATTCTGGTTTGAAATTCCCTCCAGATTATTTTGTCCATTTCTTTCTAATGCAGCCTCATTTGGAGCATCAGGACACAGACAAGATGGTCATTCCCATTAACATTCTGGACTTCTTAGCATCAATTACACTCTGCTTACAGCTTCCTGGAACAAACATCTCTGTTCTGAAAACCTTCCCTAATTTTCCCATAGACTAGCTCCAAATGAACTAATTCCAAAGGATTAAGATACGATCCAGTCAGGTTCAGTCATAGCCCCATTCCTCTGGTACCAGTTTTCTATTCAGTTAATTATTTATTTCTGTGACTAAAATATCTGAGAAAAGTTGAAGGAAAAAAATTCATTTGGATGACTGTTTCAGAGATTTCAGGACAGTTACTCAGCCCCATGCAATTCAGCAAAACATCATTCTTACAAGTCAGGGCAAGATATAGCCTTCTAGGCTCTATCTCATATATTTCATTTACCCTTTAAAAATTATGTATTATTGTATTATGAGTCCAGCCATCCAGGACTGAATCCAGCCATCAAGTCAGAGCTTTCATGATCTAAATGTCTGTAGAAGCCCTTCCTATACTTTACATAGACATAGCCAAAGGTATATTTAATCTTAGACAGCAACTCTCAATCCAGTCCAGTTGTCAATCAAAACTAACCATCACAAGAAATAACACAAATGCTGGGTGTTTCCAGGGTGGGTACAGGATGCAGGAGTAGTCACTCATCTTTAGTTGTCAGGGGATATTGCTGCAGGAGCAAGAGAAAACGTAAGATCCTGAGACCAGTCTTGGGCATCAGAAACTGTGTACTGACCTTCACAAAGGTCGACCAGGTGTGGGAAAGAACACAAGACAGGCTTACCAGTGATGACATGCTCAACACCAAAATGCAGCCGGAACATCTCAGGATGCTGGACGTGACAGAGGGAAGCTGCTTCTGGAAAGGTGGTGAGCCTTGACCTAGCCATTTTGCACCTTCTTCTGCTGCCATTTTTAATCCTGAATATATATGTGCAGTGCTAACCAGAGTGGCGTATTATATAGACGATGCACACAAACTGCTTGCTTTCATGTCTGAGAATTTTTTCCTTTCTCCTCAGGGGAGATTCCTATTTATAAAATATGAATATGTCAACCTTCATGACATATATGTGGTGTTTCTGTTTACTAGAAATGAAACTAGCAAGGTCTGCATTAGGATGTGTGCAAGACAGTAAGTAGGGATAGTGGGCAGGTTCTCCTTGGGCTCTGCAGGTAACACGTGTGTAAACTATCTTTTGTTCTGTCTTTATAGTAGAATGTTGAAGATTATTTAATTCAAAGAAATGTTGTTTGGCGGTAATTTCATAGACGGCAAAGCTTCCCTCAGTGGTCGGGTGTGTGGGCCCTGAGTGCTGAATGATGGCTGAGGAGCTTGCTTGCGTGTATTCCTCCCTCTGATCCATCAGCTCCACTAACCCTGGGAGAAGACAGAATGCAAAATAATATTTTAAGGAAATTTGATTTCTGGAGTTGTTGTGCTTCCTTATACATAAATTACCTTTAAACCACAGTGGTTATTGAAATAAAAATTCCATTTCTCTTACATTGACAGTCCATCCGGGGGGAGCAGGGGAGTTTCCCGCCACAAACTGGATGACCAGAATTGGCCGTGACATCAATGCGATTATTACAGTCATGCCTTTTATTTTTAATATTTTCTAGTGACAGATTTATTTCTTTTCAAATCAGGAATATTTCTTCTGAGGAAAAAATATATAGCTCCTGTATGTTTTTCTGATACTGAAAATTACCAAATGCCAGGCTGTGAATGTAAGGAAATTGAAGACCCTTGCAGGTGACCTTAAGGACCATGAAGGTGGAGAATTGTGATATAGCAGCTTAGGCAATTTCATTGCAGCTGCTTGGCTTGTGAAAAATGAGAAATAGGTTTTCTATTACCAAATATAATGAATTTCCTCCCTGTCCTGTCACAAATTGTCAAACTTCATTGAGCAGAAAAAAGATCTGGACCCACATTGGTAGGAGGGTAGTGTGATCCCCAGATGCCCAGGGAGGAGAGATGAGGCCGGTGATACCACTTTACATTGACCTAAAATTTTATACTAATGCACTGACTGAGCAAGGTCATGCTCCACACTTCGACTTACAAAGAAAATGCTTTAAATTTTATGGGATAAAACTGCACACATATATGTTTGGTCTTGCACATTGTGCAGTGTATCCAAAGTAGATCCATGAAGCGGTTAATCATTTAACCACCTCATAGGAAAACCAAGGGACTCATTGAATATCTGTCACATCAGTCATGAAACAATGCTGGGGAGGGGTGGGCCTTGTGTGATGACAGAAGAGTGAGTGATCTACAGAAGAGTGGGGAAGAGAGAGATGACAGCTCTGGGTACCTGGATGTCAAGTGATGTCTACCTTATTACTTGAAGGTCAGAAGCGTCCAGTGTGTCAAGAAGCATTTTCATCACCTTTTGACCCATGCTGTAGGGTAGCTGTTGAACTTAGGAGAAGCATGCATTCTATTATTGAAGGTCACCCTCACTACTGGAAACATGACACTGTTCTGTCACTCTCCCACATCCCAAGAAGGAAAGATGAGGTTTGGAATTGGGTGATAAGACTAATGGTCTTGGCATAGTGTAGTCACTCAAGGCAAGACCTTAGAATCTTAGAAGCCACAGTTCCCTCTGAGACACATGGCAGTGATTACACCTACTATTTAGAGAAGGAGAGGCAATTTCTGTAAGCTCCGTCAATGTTCCTGGCATGTTGGAAACACTTGAGCATCTGTGGGATGTGGGTATGTTTAACTTGAGTTTCAATCCAAAGGGACAGAATGACAACATTTAAATGGTACTGAGTAGCAGGCATCATGAATTGAGTAAGAAATGCAGAAATATCCAGGAAACAACTTTAATGACTAGTGGGGCCATCTGGCATAAATAGTATCTAAGAAGAGTTTGGTTGACTCATAGGAGACTCAGAAGAACTTGACATGTCCCTCAGTGTCATGTGTAACAGACAGATGTTCAAAATGTAGACTTTCATAAAGACTGGTTGCAGAAAGTAGAGAGGAATCCAGAGTTGGCTCAATGTCCATGGGCTCTGAAGCATAAGACAGCTTTAAAGACCTAGAAAAGAGACTAGTTATCAAAACTGACATGTGGATGCTTATCCATCCAGAACTAAATGAACAGGGTTAGGGCTGGCCATGGAAATCCACCTGGCCATTCTGTTTTGCACACACCTGTAGAAACATGACATGCAAGCATTATTCCATTTCATCAAGAAGTGAGACAGGAATGTTTTCAGTGCTTTACTGATACAAAGGTTCCAAGAAACTGAAACTAAGGACATACAGCAACCAAATAAACATGCATACAGACTTAAGGCACAAGAAACCAGTGCAACCCACACCTCTGATGCTGGGCCCAGTATACACATATTATCACTAACTTTAAATAAAATAATAAAAAGAGACATAGAATAACACATTCTGACTTTTACACTAACATGTGATATCACCTGCCTAAGTTCCCATGGATCAGAATCTAAGCTCCGAGCTGCACACAGAAAGAACCAGACCCGAGCGTGGACCCATGGGCTTCAGCATCCATGAGTCTCCTGGAATCTGATGAAGGATGATCATTCACATACCTGTGTGATGATCTAGTTGCATTACACCTATATCTCACTGGAGTCTAGAAGATTCTCCTGCAAGTGACAGCCTGAGTCTCATACAAGAGCATGGTAGTCCCCTTGAAAACAAAGATACTAGAGACAGTCCAGTTCCCTTCCCTGGGCTGGTGTCCTCTTTACATGGAACACCCTAGACTTTAAGCATAAAGGGGCCCCATAGCCAGAAAATTTAACTTCAGCATGAGTTCAGTGTTCTCCCTTGGGAAGTCACTTTGATACCCCAGAGATTGGTTTCTGGAGCAACTGCTGAAGTTGTATCTAGAGGTAGGAGGAAGAAGGCAGAAAATGGGGGGTAAAAGGAGAGGAGGGAGAAAGAGAATGTGCAGGGAAGGAGAAAGATAGAGAGGAGGGAAGGGAGGGAGAAGAGAGGGAGGGAAAGGAAGGAAGAGGGAAAGAGGAAGAATGGAAAAAGGAGATAAAGGACGCTCTGCGGTCGCCCACTTGTCTAGCATATTCAACAATCTAGGTTCAATTCCTAGTATCAAGAAAAGAAAGAAAAATAACCTTTTGAGGAGCTGACTGTTTTTCAGAGATGCTCTGATGTTTTGCCTATCTATCAAGCAGCAGGAGAAGGCTCTAGTTTCTCCACTTTCTCACCAGCACATGTTATTTCGTCTCATTGATGGTAGTTTTCCTAGTGGGTACCAAGTAGCATGTCAGTGCCATTCCAACTTGCACATCCCTAAAGATTAAAGATGTGGGTTTCTTCTAATAGCATTTAATGATGTATGTGCATCTTCTGAAGAACTATCCAGCCAAAGCTTTTGTCTTATTTTCTTTTTGGGTTGCTTATTTTTTAAAGTTTATTTTTGAAATATTTCATAATTTTGATTATATCCTTTCTTGCTCCAAAAACTACCACTTATTAACCACCCATTCTCTCTCTCTCTCTCTCTCTCTCTCTCTCTCTCTCTCTCTCTCTCTCTCTCTCTCTCTCTCTCTCTCTCTCTCTCTCTCTCTCTCTCTCTCTCTCTCTCTCTCTCTCTCTCTCTCTCTCTCTCTCTCTCTCTCTCACACACACACACACACACACACACACACACACACACACACACCCTATCAAATCATAACCAAAATAAAAAAGCACACAAAAACATGGAGTCCATTTTGTGTTGGCCACTACTTCTATGCATTAAGTCTACCCTGGGGTGTGGTTGATATACTCAAAATCGCTCCATTGGAGAAATTTGATTTTTCCTCTCCCAGCAGGTATTAATTACAAATAGCTTCTTGGTTAGGGGTGGGACTTTTTGTCCACTTCCTCCTCTCTGTGTTAGGATTTTTTCTGTCTTGAACCTGTGCAGGTCTTGCATATGCTGTCACAGTCTCTGTGAATTCATATATGTACCCATCCTGTTGCGTCTGGAAAGCACTCTTTTATTGAAATCTTCCACAACCTCTGGCTCTTATAATCTGCACAGACCCCTGAGCCTTGAGGGGGCGAATGTGATAAAGACATCCCATTTAAGGCTGACTATTCCAAAGTCTCTCACTCTATACATTATCTAACTGTGGGTCCCTGTGTTAATTATTATCTACTGTAAAAAAGAAGCTTCTCTGATGAGTGCTGCATGATGAACTGGTCTATGGATATAGCAATATGTCATTAGGAGTCAATTTATTGCTATGTTTATTTAGCAGAATGATAGTAGTAGATTTTCCCCTGGGGCTCATGACCTATCTAGTCTCAGGTTCTTGGTCTCATTAACTGTGTCAGGTTTGGGTTTCATCTCATGGAGTGGGCCTTAAATCCAATTTTAAAAGGTGGTTGGTTGCTCCCATAAGATATATAGTTAGCAAATACTTTCTCTTATTGTGTGGGTGTTTACTGAGATCCAATTTATCTATTTTTGTTATTTACTTGTGCATTGGATATCATATCTCAGAAACTATGGCCAAGGTCATGAGAATTTTTATGGCATTCTTTTCTAGACATTTTAACATTTTAGCTCACACTTAAATTTTTAATGAAGTTTGAATTGGTTTTAGTGTATGATTTTATATGAAGCAGGAATTAATGTCATTATTTGTATAGGATTCCAGTTGTCTGAATAACACTTATTTGAAAAACTGTTTTATCTGTCTATCTATCTATCTATCTATCTATCTATCTATCTATCTATCTATCTCTACCTAACCTATCTTTTTCATCTATTTACCTATCACCTATAATCTACCTATCATTTACCTATAATCTACTATTCATAATCTCTCATCCATCTCTCATCTACTATCATCTTCTATCTATCCTTATCTACCTATCACCTATCTATAACTATGTGTGTAGTTATTTCTTTACTATCTAACTTCTTTCCTTGCTCTTCATAAATTTACACGGGTGTCTTCTAGCTCTATGACCCAGTGCTGAGACTGTTAGTCATGGCCTTCTTCCCACATCGTTCTACGTCCTTTGGGGTTCCCTTGTGTATAGCAAACTGTTTCTTTTTTCCTTCATGGATTTTCTTTTGTCCTTTACTCTGGGGATCTTCACATGTCGTCACTGAGTTTCCTGGCTGTAACATCCTCCTTAGATTTGGAGGTTTCTAGTCATAGTTCCTTTGACTATGGTGCCTCCCCACGCCCTCTCCTTTTCCTGGTTCTCGCACACTAGTGTCTTGACAGCTCTTTATACTTACAGCTAGGGTTCTTTTGTTCATTTGTCTTGATCCTTTTTAGCTCTTCTCATATGAATTTTCTGACTTTGGGGTTCCTGAATCTTTCTTTTTGCTCATTTACATCTACCATGGAGTTTATTTTAACTCCAGTGCATTGGTATGTAATGTTTTCATTTGCACCATGTCTTACCTGAGTTTTAGCATTTTGTGCTGGCATTGCCCACTTGACTATCACCACCATAGCTTCTAGCTTTCTTAATCACATTCCCTTGTAGCAGGAATCTTAAAGAGTCTTATTAATAAAAGCAAACCTGAGGCCAGGTATTGGGGTGAATGCTGGAAGATCAGAGAAGCAGAACAAGCCACAGCTTCCTCACCTCACCAGTTCCTCAGCTGATCCTGTTTCCTCAGACTGGAAGCCTCTGAGTCCTCATCAAGAATGAATCTCAGCTGAACTGTTTCTCAAAAGCCTGAAAGCTTAACCAGCCAAAATGCTTCTAGTTTCTGATCTTCACGCCTTATATACCTTTCTGCTTTCTGCCATCACTCCCTGGGATTAAAGGTGTGAGTCACCATGCCTGGCTGTATGCTTGAACAGATGGATTTCTGCCTCTGGAATGCTAGGGTTAAAGGCGTGTGCTACCACTGCCTATCCTCGTGTTTAATATTGTGGCTGTCCTGTCTCTGACCCCAGATAAGTTTATTAGGGTGCACAATATTTTGGGGAACACAGTGCCACCACACTCCCTTTTCACTTATTGGCTGGAGATACTGACACATCTGCTGTGAGGTCTGCCTTCCAAGCCACCATCAGCTTTTTTCTTAAGCAGCATTTACCACATGATTGGCTTTGGCTTCGCTGATATCTTCACCCATCTCACAGTTTTGTGTGTGACACTTGGCGTTCTGAACAGTGCGTTGTAGCAAAAGAGGATGCTGGACCTTGTCTTCTACTCTCTGTAGGTTATGAAGTCCTGGTAGTTTGAAATGCAGAAGTATACATTTTTTCCCTTGGCATTAAAATTAGACCATTAGACAAAAAGTAAATATTGTCACAAGTAGTAGGATTTATTTAAGTGAATAGATTCAATAATCTAAATCTACTTTGTGCTGTGACCCATGGTGCTTTCCAAAACGTTGAATTACTATAGCCGAATGCTGAACTATCAGTTGGGGCAATGTCTCATCACGGAATTTAATGTTCAGAAATAAGTCCCACCAGTCTGTGGGACCAACTGTGACTTCCAACAATGGGAAAAGAACCAGAATTAATTATAGCATAAGCATGTCCCAGAACTGTCGCCCAGAAAGAAAAAGTTTGAAAATATTAATTATACTATTTCTCAGATTTGTAAATGTCATTTTAAATAAAGCAAAATTGGAAAAAAAAAATAATGCAATTGCTAAAATGATTTACATTTGGAATCATTTTAAAAGCTTAAGACTTTCTCTTAGCTGCAGAGCCCTCTAGTGGGGTAACAGTTGTCAGAAATAAATGTGTAGATGAAGGGCCTGCTGCTGTGGGTATTAAATGATTAGTCTCCGCTTTCAATTATCTTCTTCACAACAATGCATCTGCTTAGCAAAAGAAACAATATACCACTCTAGGAAAAAGATTTGCAAATCTAGTTTTTTATATAAGTCTTTTAACGTAAGTTTTAATTTATTCCTTGACAATTTCATGCATATGTATATGTGTATACTGTATTTTGCTCATATTTATTGACCCACAACACCCCCTCTTATTCCCACCCATTGCCTCTGGACTCCTTCTTCCCATCATGTCCTCCTATTTTTTTTTTAACATTCCGAGTTTAATTAGGGTTACTTGCATGTGCATGGGTGTCAGTTTTTAAATCAATATTTTTATTAATTCTTTGAAAATTTAATACAATGATTTTGATCATATTCACCAACCATCCCTCAACTCCTAACAGATCCAATTCCCTTAGCTACTCACCCAATTTGTGTCCTTTTTTTGATTTGTTATTTTAAACACATCAAGTTTCCAATTGTACTGCCTATATACTCTTAAAAGAAGGGCTCTCCACTGGAGCATGGTGGACCCACCAGGGGTCACACCCTTAGAGAAAACTGACTCTCCTTCTCCTAGCGTCTGTCAACCACCCATAGCTCCTCAGCTAGGAGTGGGAGCTTATGTCCACCTCTCCTCCCATTTGGGGGTTTTGTCTGGCTTGAACTTGCACAGGTTTGTGCATATTCTGTGACCTCACATGTGCAACTGTCCCGCTGTGTCAGGGAAGCACCCAGTCGCCACAGTCGTCCACCACCTCTGGTTCTTCAGATCTTCCCACCCCTCTTTTATGATGATCCCTCAGTCTTGGGAGGCCAGAGTGTCCCACCTAGGTCTGCACACTCTGCATGCAATCTCTTCTACTGTGTGTACTGACCAGTTAGAAGGTCTCTGTGTTGATTGCCATGTACTGTAAGAGGGAGCCTCTCTGATGAGAGATGAGAGGAGTGTGGCAATCTTTGGTTGTGGCAATAAAGCTTTAGAAGTTGGTTTAATGCTGACTACTTAGCAGAGTAGTAGTAGTTAGTAGGGGTAGTAATAGTTAATAGGGGTAGTAGCAGTTAATAGTAGTGATAGTAGTTAGTAGGGGTAGTAGTAGTTAGTAGTAGTAGTCATAGAAATAGTATCACTTATCACTGCCCAGATTGGAGATGAAAAAGACTTGAGGTCTCCTGGTTGATTCTTAATGACAGATTAATCCCCGATAAAACAACTTGTCACTGATATTGGGCACGAGGGTAATTATTTGGGCCTTGGCCTTTTGGGAGCTGAGTGGAAGATCCTCTTGGGTCTTGGAAGCAGAAAGCCATATGCCAACACATGTGGCTAAGAGAAGAGGTCAATGACCACTAACAATCCAAGGGCTTTCAACAGCTGAAGGCTGGTTTAGGGGAGAGACGAGAGCAAGGGGGAGACAGTGGCTAGTGGGTTGAGCAGGGCAGACCTGGACTAGTGTGTTGCCCTCAGTTGTCTCATCCCTGTCCCCAGAATCCATGCTGAGGATGACCATAGTCCAAAAGCCCTTCTCCTCCTCCTGCCTTCCCCCCCCCCCCCCGCACACCCACGTCCACTGGGCCCGGAGGTTTGGCTTGCTTTCCATCGTTTCCTGGATTATTTGGTTGAATATCCCTGGTGGCTACAGTTTTCACCACCAAGGACAATGTCTCTTATCAAAGATAGGTAAGGGTTCACTTCAATAAGAAGAGCCAACTGCAGAACCAAAGCTTCTCAATGAGAAGAGGATGGGGCTGGGCTTGTTACAGGCTCCTAAGGAGGGCATAGGAGACTTGATATAGGCTCTAGGTCCTGGGACAGGGAGATGGGCTTGTTATAAATTTTAGCTGCGGAGAAGGGGAGGGCTTTGTGTAGGCTCCTAAAGAGTGAACAAGGGTGCTTGTTACAGACTCTAAATAGTTGGAAAGGAAGGGTGAACTTGTTGTAGGTTCTGCTTCCTAGGGTGGAGGTGGGGCCTTATTGCAGGTTTTGACTCCTAAGGAAGGGACAGGGACTTGATATATGTAGTATATAGTTCTAGGTATATAGTGCAGTACATAGTTCTAGGAGAGGAAAAGAGGGACGTTGTATATTTAGTATGTGGGTTCTGGAGAAGGAGCAGAGAGGCTTATTGCAAGCTCTGGCTCCTGGGAACGGGACATGGAATCTGACAGAAGCTCTGAAGTCTTGAGAGGGGACAGGGAGTCTTGTCACATTCTCTGGCTCCTGGTGTGTGAGTTTGGATGTGGTTCAAAAAGAATTGCAGCAAAAGGAAGGAAGAGGAAGAGGAGGTGAGGAGGGGAAACAGTCACTCTGCATGGGACACTGCCATAGCTGTGAGTCTGTTCTTGGAGGAAGGGACCAGAGCGTGACAGCGGAAGAGGAACACATCTGATGACTCTCTGGTGTGGACAGTGTCCTCCACCAGTCCTTTGCTCTCATTGTCCGGGGTTGTCTCACCTGTGGCCAGTGTTCTGTGAGACTTCTCAGCCAAAAGGAAGGGTCCAGACTCAGGGCTACATGTCCCCTCTCCCAGGAATCAGGGGCTTTTCTAAGGAGAAAACAAGGGACTTGTTACAGAATCCAATTCCATGTTCCCTCCTCTTCCAGTTCTCATCTTGGGCATGGCTTGACCAACATACAACCTGCCCTGCCCCCCCCAGTCTCCTCTTGGTCACTGTCTTCCTCCTCCTCAGTGTTCTGAAATCCTTAAGTTCTGAGACTAACCATCTCTCCTACTCACTCCCAAGACTCTGCCCCAGTGTCAACTTCTGTTAATGAAGTCTTGCTGGTGCTTTAAGCTGCTAGTATCCTACCATGGTCCATGACCTTGCAACCTCCGACAGTGGCTGCTGTGGCTCTCCCTGGTTTCTGCTTGAATCTCCTGCTCCTTCCCCTTGGTGGCATGAAGCACTTCTCATACATCTCCCAGTGGGGTATTCCTTTCTCAAGTCCACTCATTCTCCCTGGATGTTATATTCTGGTGTACTCACAATGCCTGTATTGAAGCCTTGATTACCTTCTCACTGTGGGAACTGAAGGATGAATGGGTCCTATTTCTGTTTTCTTCTTCTTGGACTATTTCCTTGACTATAGAAAATGCTCAATAAAGAAACAGAAATGTTCACCAAGGAAGCATTTCTTGTTTCCCCATCTAGAATGTTCGGTCTGTGAATTGGCTATTCTATGTCTCAGTGCATTCAGCCAGGGCCTGGAAACTTCTGGCAGCTGATTACTAGGCTTGTTTTCAAACTCCTCTCTTTCAGCCTTTACTCCCAACAATTTCCTTACATAAATCCAGTTCCCATGAATCAGAACAACCCACTTCACTTCCTCTCATGCACACCTTCTGCATCCCCGTCCCTCTGCTTTATCCCTCCATGTCTTGGTCAAGGGTCACTGTAACCGTCCTCTGAACCCTGTCCACTGCTTCCACAAGTATGGAAGCACCTAATATCAGTAGCTAGGTCCTGAGATTGCCTTAACTCACCCTCACTCTCTTTGGATTCACTTTTTTCAAACAGAGAGGTTGATGAATTCAAACGAATTGTATTATGTTTTACACTGCTTACCTGTGATATTCAAAATCCATTTCTCAGTGGGCATAATACTTTAGAGAAAGACACTTTTTTTTCAAATAATATATTTTGATCATGTTTTCTCTCACCTAGTTCCTTCTAAATCTTTCTCACATCACTACCCACTCAATTTCATTTTTTCTGCACTCTTAAAAAAAAGACACACATAAAATAAAAGGCAAAATTAACAAGCAAAAATGAGATTTAAAAAATGCCAGAATAAAACAAAAAGAAATCCCTTCACCACACACACACATACACACACACACACACACAAAACCACCGAGTTCATTTTGTGTTGTCCAACTACTTCTGGCATGGGGCCTTCCCTTAAGTGTGGTTAATAGGCCAATGGCATTTTTCAACATCCTTGGCTATCAGGGAAATAGTAAAGACATTTTGTATTTAAAATGCTAATATATCAAATGATATTTTTATTATAAATTCTATCCTACTTTATAGTAGATTATAACAATGAGCTAGAATGCCAGTCATTCACAGAGGTTATGAGGACCCTCTCAGTCATCCACGGGAGATGATAGACACCTACTCAGTCATCTGTGGAGGCTGTAAGATATGTCTTATTTAGGGTTTGAATTGCTATGAAGAGACACCAGGACCACAGCAACTATCAAGGAAAACATGTAATTGAGGTGGCTCACTTACAGTTTCAGAGGTTCAGTTCATTGTTACCAAAGGCAAGGAGCATGGTGGTGTGCAGGCAGATGTGGTGCTGGAGCTTATGGGGTTCAATTACATTCAAACTACCACATTCCACTCCCTGGCCCCCATAAGCTTGTAACAGTATCATAACACAAAATGCATTTAGTCCAACTCAAAAGTCCCCATAGTCTATTACAGTCTCAACAATGTTTAAAAGTCAAAAGTTCAAAGTCTCTTCTGAGATTCATGCAATCTCTTAACTGAAATCACATGTAAAAATCAAAAAGCAGATTGCATACTTCCAATATATAATGGCACAAAGTATACATTACCATTCCAAGATGTAGGGAAGGGCGCATAGGGAGAAAATACTGGACCAAAGCAGGGTAAACTCCAAACTCTGCATCCCCATGTCCGATGTCAAAATGCTCTTCAGATCTCCAATTCTATTCAGCTCTGTTGACTGTAACATACTTCTTTCTCTTAGGCTGGTTTGACTCACTGTTAGTAGCTTTCCTCAGCAGGTGTCCCATGACTCTGGCAACTCTAACATCTTTGGGTCACCAAGACAATCCAGGCTTCAACTTCACAGTTACATGCAATGGCCTCTCTAGGCCTCCATTCAGGGACACCCCTGATACATCCATGTCCTCAGTGGCTTTATTTCGTAACTCCTTTCTTCTATCCTTAACTTTAAATTCAGAACCATGTGGCCAAAGCTGCCATGTTCTGCTACCTGCTGGGTCTGGAATATGTCCCCCTTATTTAACTACATCTTTCTGTTTTCCTTCGCTGCCTAAGCTCGCTTGTCCTTGAACTTGCTGTGTAGATCAGGCTGGCCTCAAACTCAGAGGTCTGTCAACCTCTGCCTTCCCAGTGCTAGGATTAAAGGCATATACCACCACACCTGTCTCTAAGCTTTTCTTGAGTTCCTTTTCATAAGCTGGAAATTTATCTGGGTAGGATCTTTACCTGAGGTCACCTCTCCCTTTATTCTATTTCTTGATCTGTTTTTCTCCTTGAACACAAAACTTAGCTCCATTTCACTTTTCTGGTCCTCCTTTTCCCCTCAAATATTTTTCCTTGTTCAGCTTGCTCTTTTTATAAATCTTCATAAGAATCACAACTAATAACCACACTACAGAGCTTATACT
This sequence comes from Onychomys torridus, assembly GCF_903995425.1. Lineage (NCBI taxonomy): Eukaryota > Metazoa > Chordata > Mammalia > Rodentia > Cricetidae > Onychomys > Onychomys torridus. Next base: position 70,319,365 of record NC_050455.1, read on the forward strand.
AAGCTGTTTTGAGATTTCCTTTGCCAATGGAATTAATCCAAAATTCTTGGCCTCAGCCTCAGTCAGACTCTTCAGAGAAGGGCAAAAAGCACCCACTTTCTTCACCAAAATATCATAAGAATAATCTCTAGGCAGCATACTAATATTCTTCTCCTCAATAACCTCTTGATATAGCTCCCCAAAATTTATCAAATCACATTCAACAACAATGCTTCTACTAGTACAGTCCATTAAGCAGTACTTAAAGCATTCCACTGCTTTCAAATATCAATATCCAAATTTCTCCAAACAAAAACATGGTCAGACCTATCACAGAAATACCCTGCTCCTGGTACCAACTTCCGTCTTAGGGTTTGGATTGCTGTGAAGAGACACTATGACCATGACAACCCTTATAAAGGAAAACATATAATTGGGGTAGCTTCAGAGGTTTAGCACATCATCATCAAGGCAAGGAGCGTAGTGGTGTGCAAACAGACATGCTGTTGGAGTAGAAGCTGTGCATTCTATATCTTGAAGACAACAGGAAGTCAACTGACACACTGAGTGGGACCCTAGACATAGGAAACCTCAAAGCCTGCCCCACAGTGACACACTTCCTCCAACATACCAAATTCAACAAAGACACACCTCCTAATAGTGCCACTTCCTATGAGATTATGAGGGCCAATTACATTCACACTACCACAGATACCTTCTCAGTTATCTGTGGAAGACAGAAGGGATACTCCCTGTCATCCATACAGGATGGGGGGGGGGCTTCTCAGTCATCCATAGAAAATGCTAGAGACCTTATCAGTCACCAGTAGAGCATGAGAGGAACACAGTCATCTATGGAGTCTGTGAGGGACATCTTCAATATCTATGGAGGCTGTGAGGGGCCTTCTCAGTCATCTGTGGAGGCTGTGAGGGGCCTTCTCAGTCATCTGTGAAGGTTGTGAGGGGCATTCTCAATCATAGTCTTTGCAGGTATAGTCAGAATATATATTGTCTTTAACAAAGCTTATCACATACATTTATATTCTGAGAAAAAAATCATTAAAGACACCTATTTATGACAGAATTTAGAATTTTCTGAAAACTGAGTATAGATGACCATTGCTTTAGTGTCTCCAGCCAGCAGATGGCAGTAGTCTCACATGATTTTGGTATCCTGGAAGAGTTTTGTTACATCAGAACTGAAGCTGCCTTTTCCCCCTATAAAGTCTAATCAGACTGACATCCAGTAAATATTCCTAATATAATTATAGCGAGGGAGAGTTAGATTCAAGCAGCAGTCACACTATATAGTCATTTGTGGAGAAAAAAATTAAAAGACCAAAACCTATTTGTATCCAACTTTATAGTGTTGACCCTAGCATCATGTCACAATCCCCAAATAACCGTTGCTAACTATATGTTATAATACATACATTTTAAACACTATAAACACCTTTATCAATAATTATATATAATGATAGGTTTCATTCTAGCATTTTCAGACATGAATTTGATGTATTTTGATCATATCTATTTCATTGCCCTCTCTGTCGCTCTCATTGCTGCTCCCTTCCCCCTCCCTACTAGCTCCTCTCACACCACCATGTATGTCCCTTTGCATGTGTGTTTATGAGCTGATAAGTTCAGCTAGACTGTTTCATAGGAATGTGGGAGAGCAGCTGTTCATGGGTGCACAGGCTAGCCACTGAGGGAAAAAGGTCTATGCCTTCCTCAGGAACCATTAGCTGCCTGTGAGCCCTCATCTAAGTGATTTCACAACAGTGATGCTCTATATCATCATCATCATCATCATCATCATCATCATCATCATCATCATTTTAGTTTAAATGCTGGCCAGAAGTTCCTCATACTCCTGCCTTGACCTCCCAAGTGCTGGTGTCACACATATGCCACCATGTCCTGCTTATTCTTTAATAAATTTTCCCCTTTCAAGTCACAAGATCATTCAAGAGTGAATTTCCATTCCTCCACAACTGAAACTGTGTTTTTCCTAAAATGGTATCACTCAACTTCCAGATAAAACAGAAGCATCCATGTGGCCTCCCTCCTTGCTCAGCTGCCTGAAGTCATATAAGTCAGCCCTAAATGCAGCTCATGTTGACCAAGCTCTATCTCTGTCTACCTACTAGTCTTCCATGGTGGATTTTAGTCTTCTAATCTGGTTCTCAGTTTAGACTGAATTGGAACAATCAGTTACGATTTTCTAACCTTTCCCCTGGCAACTTAGTATTTGGCAGGGTTTCTCTGTACTTCTGTTATGTAATGTGGCCAGAAACAAAATAGTTATGCCATTTTAACCTGTCAGTTGGGTCAGAAATGCAGCTAACGTAACTGTTTCTATGTCTAAACTTCTTTGGCTATCTAGATCTTGAACATTGTCTGTCCCATGTGCTTATTGGACATAAATCTGTTTTTTCATATGCTTATGGGCTTTGAGACATTGAGATTACAACAAAGCAGTGGATGAATTAAACAGAAGAGATAATTTGTAAACTAGAAAAAGAATAAAAATCTGAGAGTGTAATTTGGGAGGTAGGAAAGATACAACTGAGGCACCTACACAAAGGCCCAACACCACCACCAAAGGACAGAGCAGAGATGACAGGACAGGAACGAGAGCTCTAGAACAGCAGTTCTGGAAGTGTTCTAGAATTAGCATGAATGTGGCTGTAAGTGTTCTCCTGCACTCTGTGTGATTTGATAGAGTGAAAGTATAGAAGGAGTGTATGCTTAGCAGCCTCCCTTAGTCACCAAACAAGTAAACAATCTTAACGTTAGCTTGAAAAATCTTACTTTCTCTTAAATAGAAAAAGCCTGAAGGCTGACTTCTTCGTAGTGAATGAAGAAGTCGGAGCGTAGTGAGACTTCTCTCAGGGGAAGGAGGGCAGCGAGTGGTAAGATAAGGTGGTCTTAGCTCTTGGCTACTGCTCAATCTCTGGGCTTTTAACTCTTTATTTGCCTCTCTGTTTCTTATTTAATAAGACTGTTTAGAATTACATCTACATCTGGCGCCCAACGTTTGTGGTATGAATTCATGAGAAAGCTGCTGGCCTGTGTCTTTGTGGGGCCCAGGTCAGATCTGAGCTATCCTCAGCTGGTTGTGGTGGAGCACGCTGGTAGGATTTGCTGAAGAAGGGACAGGCAGGAAGATCCCAAGTTTGAAGCTGGCCTAGGAGGCTTGCTAAGGAGAAGCTTCGGCCAGGACCAAGCTCCAAACGGTGGCAGTGGGACCATGGAGGCAGCGGCTGCTGCTTTGAGTTGCTGGCTCCTTCTCATCATGTTGGTGACTGCGGTGATGCTGTTACCTAGGACAAAGGGCTTACTGCTGCTTGTTCAGAGAAGAATTGCCCAGACCATTACAAGAAAGCATTGGCAAAGGTCAGTTTGGAAAAGTTTGGCAAGACAAATGGGGGTGGGGAATTGCTGGGAAGATATTCTCTTCTAGGGAAGAACATTCATGGTTCTGAAAGACAGACATTTATCAGACTGTGATTGCTTCAAACTACAGAGGAGGAAAAAATAAAGTCTGTAGGGAACCATTACTGTGACTAACAGCAACTTTGAAATCTTCAAAAGGATGATAGGACCCCACAATGATGATTCCACAATGGACTATGGTAAAGCCAGTAAGCTGATTAACACCACGGAAAGATCAAGTTTGGACTACAAACTGCTCAGGACAATTTTGAGATGGCTAGCTGAGATGATCCAGATTCACAGACAACTCGAGCAAGGACTTGAGACAAGCCCTACATTTTTCCATTTTGCAGAGACTGGACAACAAATGATACAGCTGCCTCTCCCAGGACTTGACAGTTAACCCCAAAATTTCCTTTTCAGGATCCCCTAAAGATGTCTTTGCCCCCAGACAGCAGGAAGTAATTTTAAGAAAACAATGCCCACATTCCCAAGAGGTGGGGTGGGTAGTCTTTTGGTCGTTCAATGACTTATGGATAATTGTCATTGTTTATGGTGGTTGGTTACAAGTTGCTAATTGTTAACGGTCATGAAAAAAGCTGAACAAGGAGATTAGATTCAGAGTTTTTGTTTAAAAAAAGAGAAAAAAGAGAATATAGACATGAGATAGATAATTGAATCTACTCTGAGAAAAAAGATAAAGAAATAATAGGATAAATGGGTAGATCATTGAATCTACTCTAAAAAGAAAAAGGGGAAGATATAAAAATGACAAAAGGTAGATTACTGAATCTATTATGAAAAGAAAAAAGATAGAATATGGATATGATAAGATAAAAGGTCAATTATTGAATATACTTTTAAAAAGGAACTACTTGTTTTAAATAGGATAAGTAGTGAAAATTTTTTTTGCCTGAGTTTATCAAATGTTAATGGACTAGACATTGTTAATGTAATTCTTGACTGTATATATTGTATATACTTATTGGATATAGATTTTCTTGTATTAGTTATAAGCTTTTTTAATTTTAGACAAAAAAAGGGGGGAAATGTGGTGATACTGTGTTCCCTAATATATTGTATATCCTAATAAACTTATCTGGGGTCAGAGGACAGAACAGCCACTAGTCATACATTGAGGCCAGAAAATGGTGGCACTCACACCTTTAATCCTAACCTTCTGGAGGCAGAGATCAATCCAGATCTCTGTGAGTTCAAAGCCACACTGGAAACAGCCAGGCATAGTGACTCATGCCTTTAATCCCAGGAAGTAACGGCAGAAAGCAGAAAGGTATATAAGGCATGAAAACCAGGAACTAGAGCCTGGTTAAGCTTTTAGGCTTTTGAGCAACAGTTTAGCTGAGATCCATCTGGATGAGGACACAGAGGCTCCCAGTTTGAGGAAACAGGATCAGCTGAGGAATTGGTGGGGCTGAGAAAGCTGTGGCTTGTTCTGCTTCTCTGATCTTCCAGCATTCACCCCAGTACCTGGATCCAGGTTTGTTCTTATTAATATGACCTTTTAAGATTCATGCTACATGTGTCTTCACCACACAGACAAAGCAACTGTTGACCCTGAACTCTAAACCCAATCCGAGCCACAATGGAGGAAGAAAAGCATTGTCATGTGACATGAAAGCTGAAGGAAGGCCTGTGGGGGGAGGGGCAGCTGGTAGAAGGGAGCAGTGGAGGAGGAAGAAGTTAGAACAAAGAATCATGACATATGAAATGCCATTAAAAAACATAAAACATTGCACTCTAAATTAAAAGATGAATGATTTTAAAAAAGTAAAAGCACCAAATATCTCATTCACAGTACTTTGACCAATTCTACATTTCTGCATTGACTACTGCCCACTGCAAAAGGAAGTTTCTCTAATCAAAACTGAGGGCAGCTTGTGTCTACAGCTACAAATCCGATATTTAGAAAGCACTTTGACACCTTGGCCATTTAACAAAGTGAACATAGCAGGTTCTATCCTAGGGCCTATGGCTACCGCAGCCGTGGGCTTTTGACCATGACGACTACAGTACCAGGCATCAAGGAACATCACCCTAGAGGGAGTAGAAAGAATGTGAAAGCTGGAGGTAGGCAAGTCACACTAACTGTTGTCTTCTAGACATGGCCACTGAACTCATGAGCTCATAGCAGCTGGTATTACATGCAAAAGATTTACATAAGAACAAGACAGCTAATATTCCAGCACAAACGTAGCAGATGACTTCTAGGTCCCCAGCCCTTACTATGGAAGTATTTACTATGGCTGCTGGGAGAGTGTAGAAACACGCTTTTGAGGAGGTGGCCACTGGCACGTTTCCCATGCTCCAAGGGATGGCCCCATGAAAATGTACATTTAGGGAGCACTAGCTGAAGTTGATGGGTTGTCTGAAAAATGGAGGTACAAAGTCAAGAAGGAAACTTATTGAGGGACTATGAGGGGAGTTGGAAGGGAAAATGGGGGTAGATATGACCATATTTTATATAGATATGCGAAATTATCAGAACAAACAAAGATGTTAAATATGAAAAAACAAAAGGAAAAGAAAAAATGTTCTCAGGCAGGATAATTAGAAGTAGCACAGTGCTAAAGCCAAGGGCTTCAGGAAGCAGTAGAGAATCCCGGAGCTATAGACACAAAGGAGGGGGCACGTGGGGTCAGGTATACCAGGCACAGGCATGCGGTCAGCTTCCGTCAGACATGCTGACCGGAATTGTTCTGGACACTAGATGCAATGGGGTCCTGATGCTGAAAGTCCCTTGATGAGAGTTAACTCAGACTCTACATGGCCCAACTCCCCAGCTCAGAGGTCACACTGAGACTCACCATCTAAATAACCCAAATTGACACAATGATGTGTGGTCATGAGAAAAGAGCAAGTTTAATGCAGATTGAAGAGAGGCCATCGTGGCAGGGCTGAGGTGGAACATCAGAACCACTGGCTGGGTAGGTGGCTGTGCAAGCTGTGGTGACATACACCCTGATTTTAAAGAGCAGACAAAGAGAGACAGTCTTTGTCTAATACTCTTATCATTGTGCTGTCCATATCGTCAGATGTTGCATGCCACCTGAACAATTCATGTTATAACTTTTAAGCCAAAATATACACTCAATTGCTTTTGTTAAGCATCTACCTTCTTGTAAGTAGAAGTGTTCTGCAGTTGAAAGTTTTGCTGTGTCCTGGCTGGCTGGCAGTCAGGACAAATCTTTCTCACTCGCATCCCCCAAGTAAACACACAGAGGATTATATTAATTATAACTGCTTGGCCATTAGCTCAGGCTTATTACTGACTAGCTCTTGCATTTAAATTAACCCATAATTCTTATTTATGTTATCCAGGTGGCTTGGTATCTTTTCTAAGTTCTGCCTTGACATCTTGCTTCCTCTGTATCTGGCTGGTGACTCCTGACTCTGCCTTCCTCATCTCAGAATTCTCCTTTTCTGCTTATCCAGCTGATACTTCCCACCTGGCTACTGGCCAGTCAGCATTTTATTTATTAACCAATCAGAGCAACACATATTCACAGCATACAGATTGACATTCCACAGCAGCTTTCTGAGCTCTCTGGGTCTCAGCAGTATCTAGATGCCACTTTATGTAGAGGTTCTACATATGAACATGTAGAGGCTAAAATGTATGGAGAGCTCTGTATAGAATATTCTTGCTTTACACAGCACAGTAGCACTTGGGATATATTTGGTGACTTTTAGATTTATGGGTGATGTGGAGTAGATGGCTGACTATACTTACTGCAGTTTCATAGGATATTGATCCTATTTTTTTTTAAATAAGTGAATATTTCAAATAAAAGCGAACAGAACAGTTCGTGTAAAACCTCTTTCCTCTCTGGAACTGCTGAACAAAGATGATGATAAGGATGATGATGATCATGAGGATAATGATGATATAATAGTGAAGATAAGATTGATGATGAGAGGTTGAGAAAGAGGATGGTGATGGTGGTAATTTGGGGAGATGCTGCTGGTAGTGGTGCTGATGAGAACGGTAATGGTGGTCGTGATGGTGAAGATGGTGATATTGGTGGTAGTGATGATGAGGATTGATGATAATAGTGATGGTGAGATTGGTGATGCTGGTGATGATGGTAAGATGCTAAGGCAGATGATAGTGATGGCAGTGAAATGCGGATGATGATGGCAACAATGGTTGTGATGATGGTGGTGGTGAGATGATAGAGAGGAAGATGGTGCTGATATGCTGATGTTGATGTCAATAGTGATGATGAAGATGAGGAGGAGGTGGTACAGAATATAAAGTCAATGGTGGTGATGCTATAACATGGACTAAAGAAGAGAAGTGCCTCAGGCTGATGTTTCAAGATACTTGGATACTTCCATCATGTTTCAGAACTTAGGAGCACACTATGTCACTCTCCTCCTCTTTCCTTTCTGCTGTGGGGTAGCACACATGAAGACCTTGCTAGATGATAGTCCCTTGGCATTGGGTATCCAGGACAGTGAGAAATAAATTATATATATATATAAAATTACCCAGGTTGTAACATCCTGTACCGACAAGCCAAAATGGAGTGGAGCAGAAACAAAATGCTGCATTCACCCATGCCATATGTTCACAAACTTTTTCAGCTTGATAATTTTAGGATGAAAATGGCCCAAGTCAGCAATCTTACCAATGAGGTAACTGTAGATGAGGCTTGAAGGTTTGTTTGTTTGTTGTTTGTTTGTTTTAATCGATGCTTGTTTCTCTTGACAATCTTGTGCTGCTTCGCCTAATGGTGCCTTCTGGCTATCAAGGCAATCATTGGTGTCTAGATAGGAGGGAACACAACATTATCATTTTTCACATGAGAAATCTATGGTAGAAAGAAAACGTGATTTGCCTATGGTCACAAACTAAAACCAAACTGGAGTCTGGGAGAGCACACATGTGCTTGTCAGAGGCGCCTATGATGGACTGCTTTACAGTTCTCTGAATCAGTTTAAGGACACATTCACTTTTATGCCTCCTTGGGTCTATAGCTTGACGATGTGATGGCTATTTGCATTCACATGTGGCAAGGATGCAGCAGCATCGTTCCTTCTTTCTCTCATTCTTCGCGGTGTCAAGGACTTGTCTATGTTCTCTTATTGTCTAATTATGGCAACATGCTCTTCATTTCAATTCTTGGTTAGTAAAAAAAAAAAAATCACAATATTTAATCTTTAAAAGTTGAGTTACCCAGATGAAGAGATCCACAGGCAAGCATCAGGACGAGCTATGGAAGTCCAGTCGAAGAGAGGAAGAGGGATTCTATGAGCAAGGAAAATCAAGATCATGATGTGAAACGTACAGAGACAATTGAACCAAGCTAGTGGGAACTTACGAACTTTAGACCAACAGTTGTAGAGACTGCTTAGGACTGGTTTGGCTCTCGGCATAAGTTGTGTAGCTTGTTCTGTTTAAGGGATCCCTGGCATGGGAATAGGATCTATCCCTGGTGCAGGAACTAGCTTCTGAAGCCCATTACCTATGATGGAACAACAATCACAGCCATGATGCAGGGGGAGGGCCTTTGACCTGCCTCAACTGAATATACCAGGCTTTGCTGACTCCCCATGGGAGACCTTACCTTTTTAGGGAAGGGAATGTGGGATGGGCTGAGGGGAAGGCTAAGGGGAGCAGGAAGAGGGATGAGAGGCTGATTTATAGTTGGTATGTAAAAATGAATAAAAAATTTCTTAATAATAAAAAATGAAGTTGAGTTTCCTTTCAAAATATAGCAATAGGAAAGTCTGAATATTTTTCAAATAAAATTTTGTTTAAAATCATCATTATATTAAACAATATTCAGTTTGGGGGTTAGAGGGAAAGCCCATAGCTAGCAATGCCTTGGAATCACCATGGGATTGAACTCAAGGGTCCAATCCCCTAGCATGCTAGGCTTAGCCTCTTTTATAAACAGCAACTATGGCATAAAAGCCAGTTTCACAAAGATACTCTGCCAAATAAAGTTCTAATTTTTATTCTTTTATATAATTCAACTCTTTCTGAGAGAAAAATGTAACAGTTAAAGGTTGAAAAGGATGTTATGGTTATGCCAACAATCAACAAATGAGACCTCATGAAATTAAAAAATCTCTAATAAAGCAAAGGAAACTGTCAATAGAGTAAAGAAGAAGCTCCCAGAATGGGAGACAAGCTTTGCCAGCTACTCCTCAGCACAGGATTAGTGTCTAATATACAAAGAATGAAAAAAATCTAAACACCATGAAAACAAATACTCTAATTAAGAAATGGGCTATGGAACTGAGCAGAAGTCTCAAAGGAAGAAATTAAATGGCCAGTAAACCCTTAAAAGTGTTCAACAGCCTTAGTCATTCAGAAAAGGCATATGAATAATCCTTTTGTACACCGTAAAGATTTGTTACTCAAGTTGGTTTAATAAAATGCTGATTGGCCAGTAGCCAGGCAGGAAGTAACAAAACTAAGAATGCTGGGAAGGAGAAGGGTGGAGAGTAAAGAGACACCAACCAGCCATGTTGGAAGCAAGACATGCTAGAGAACAGGTAAAGCCACAAGCTATGTGACAATACATAGATTAATAGAAATGAGATAATTTGATAATTTATAATTAATACTAAGTTTGTGGTAATTTGGAAGCAGCTGCTAGGACTGGGTGCAACCAGACAGGACAGGAAACATCATCTACATTGAGATCCTGTCTCTTGTTATTTGAAATAGCCATCATCAAGAGTGGGTATAGCCACTGAAGGAATGAGTTTGGGTGTCTCTCAAGAACCTAGAAGTAGAACTAACTTGTGATTCAGCTATCCCACTCCTGGTTTTCAAAGGACTCTCTAGTCTATGTCAGAGAGCTTGCCCATTTGCATCCATTACTTTTCTATTCACAAGAACCAGGAAATGGAAACAGCCCAGATGCCCATTAACAGATGAAGAGATCACGGAAATACAATACATATACACAGTGTAATTTCATTCAGCCATAGCAAAATGAAATTTTGGGGGGAAATCTATGGAAAATATTATACTAAGATAACTCAGGTCATGAAGTCAAATGATGCACATTCACCCGCAGATATGGATCATAACTTCAAATTTATAAATGTATGTATTTAACTTGGAGTTTCTATCGAGACCTAGGAACTATAGAGGATCTGGGAGGGAATGCCTTGTAGAGCAGATGTGGTATAAATGTAGAGGGCCTGGTACCAGAGGATACAAGGTTTCAACTGTGATGATGACACAGGGATGGAGTTCCGATCAGGTAGGAGCCAGGGATAAACAAAAATAAGGATGTAAGAAGAAGCCATATGGAAACCTACTACCTTATAAACTCATTTTGAAATATAATTAAGAATGAAGAGTTTGAACATAAGTACCTCAGATGGGAAGATAATGCTGGCCTCAGAATTATTAATTGATAATCCCAATGGTAGGCATGGGAGACCTCCTTATAAGTTGTTAGTCAGGATGACACCAGAGACCCTCCCCCAAACAACACAAGATCTCACCATTACCCTTGTCTGACCACCAAAATTAGACGGTAAGACAGATGTAGAGCATAGAGACATCCAGCTGGACCTGAGCTGGAAGCTTCCTCTCTATTGCCAGCTTTCACGGTGCTGGAAGTTTCTATGGAGATACCTGGGAGGGAAAAATTAACAACAGTTTCAGCTAGCTGTGGACCTAAAGCTAGCTAAAATATAAACCTACCAGGCAAGATGTGATGTAGTGCCGTAACCCATACAGGGCTCAATAACTGTATTATACTTGGAGCTGAGGCCTGCTCTGCAGGAGGGGGTCATTCCCGGTAGACCCAGTCAAAGGCCCACAGCACTGGTGGACAGGGGAGAGATCCATTGCTTCTGTTTGCTAAATGGACATGTCACACTGTGTCATGTGTGTTTGCACATATACACACATACATACATACAGGTATGTACGAGAGAGAGGCTAGTGCTGCTCTTGGTTTTGGTCAGATGAGCTTCTTTTTGCAGTATTCGGTGTATGTGGATTAATTCAGAGACTCCTGGTTGGACTTGATACTGGTAATAGTAACTACTGAGTGCCAAGTCCTCAAGGAGCAGCATGTCACCCCTTCCAATATGCAGGGAAGTTCTCTGAGGAGGAAACTGAAAGCATGGAAGAGCCAACAATGGGGAAGGCCACTGGGAAAGTATTTTCTAAGCATGCCACTGCCACTGCATGCACAAACCCATAGCACGCGGTTACCTGCATAGAGCCTGCACAAGACTAGATCTGTCAACACTTAGTCATGGAGAGGGAAGCACTCATTGGATCCCAATTGTCTCCAGAGAGGTATTGGCACTTAATGGCTGCTGGGAGACACGATGTCCTTGTCTTCAATAACATAACTGATAGTGAGTTATCCATGCTCCATACATACCCATGACCATGTGAGTGACCCCTGTTGAACTCAGTGGGTCACACACCAAAACAACCAACTACACTAACAAAAAAGGTGTGATAGTGGGAAACATACTTCTTGCAAGGCTGGGGGCAGAGAGTGGGAAGCCCAGAACATAATCTACACATGTATGAAATTGTTAAGGAATGAATCAGCTCTAAGGAAAAGCTTAGGGAAGGATTTCAAGTTTGTGGTAAAATTAAACCACGTTGTAGGATGTGGTTTTCCAATATTTGCTACGGTTTGTGGCATTTGTCTCTAAAGAGCATTTTAACATGAAATTTCAAAAAGGAACCGAGACATTGAGTGAAAACCCCCACCATCATTGTCTAGATGATGACTACAGTCATGACTCCTCTGTGTTCACATCAGTGTCCTTCCTGCAATGAAAACTAAGACAAGACAGGCAAAAGAAGGTATCTCACCCCCTAGCTCCCCTTTAACCTGCTAGGATATATGGGTGACATATTAATCCAATGATCTACCATGAACAACAAGGTAGTTACATTTGACAGAAGCTGTGCAGAGTGATATCTGATACTGCACTTACCAAGGGAAAGAAAAGTTCCAGAGTTTATGCACAGCCCTAAAAGTCACACAATGTCACATGTGAGACTTTCATGTCTCTTTATCAAATATATTTCTAAGCAACTAGACACCTTTGCAAAGAATATTTTCATATTTGTGTAGCTATAGCTCTAGATATTATTATGTGCATATTGTTTGGATCACACTGTTGTAATGGCTTCAAAATTTGTGTGCCCCCTCCCCCAATTCACATAACTCCCAGGTGGTATTACCCAGAGATGAAACCTTTGAGAGACAATCTGACCATGAGTGACGAGCCTTCATTAATGGAATTATAGCCTTATGAATAGATCTGAGGTGACCCCTTACCCTTTTCTACCATGTGAAGTCATAGAGAAAAGATGGCTACCTGTGAACTAAAGCATTGACCTTTGTTAGACGTATGATCTGCTACTGCATTGGTCTTGAATTTCCCAGTTGTCCAGAACTGAAAAAATTATGTTTATTATATAAGTGCCTAGCTCATAGTTTGCTTTGACCATATGATCTGACAAGGATAGAAAATGGCATCAAGAAGAAGGGCACCACTGTCTGTGACCAACACTCAACAACATGGTCAAGGCTGTAGAGCTTGAGACGAAGAGAGTTCCAGAGCACACGCTAAAGAAAGTCTGGATTCAGAGCTGAGAACATGGCCCAAGTGCCACACAAGTATGAAGAACGGACTCAGGTCCTGAGAACCCATGTCATGCCAGACGTGGAGAGTGCCAGTCTGTGGTTAGAGTGTTCTTATGGAGAGGCCAGGAATAAGAGGAGACTCTGTCTCCAACAAGGTGCAAGGCAGTAACACCTGAGGTTTTCTTCTAAACTCCACATGTGTGCTGTGGCACATGGGCTCCTATAATCACTCACACTGACGTGTACATGCATTACATACACAACACACACACACACACACACACACACACACACACACACACACACATCATACATACACATATACTACATATGTGCCAGACACACACATCATGCACATGAATGTACATCAAAAACATACATACAAACACAAATCACAGACATATATATATATATATATATATATGCACATATAATATACCTACACACAAACACACACATGTACACACATACACACACACCATACATACATACACACACACATACATGCATACATACACACATCATCCATACACAGACACATCACATACACAAACATACACACACACACACACACACACACACACCATCTATGTACATGCACACACAGTTGTCTTTGTAAGAAAAGCATAGCTATTGATGCCACCATTCAAAAGGGATCCTTGTGAAGGATCAGGAGGCACTGAGGGAGGAGAGACTGAAGTAAGCATCCATCTTCTCACAGAGCACATGCAGCAATAGATTGTTGGGAGAAATACAACAATAAGACAACACTGCTGAAACTCTCTGTCTAAAAGGGGAAACACTTCCCTAGGAACTGGAGGGAAGGTGTCGTTTCAGCAAGACCCAGGCTGAAAGGGGTCTGTATTCTGGTGTCACATGGATGGTAGACAGGAAGTGATGAAACTGGGTGTTAAGCTGAGGAGACCCCTTCATAGAGTGCTGAAGCACACACAGGCTTGCTCCTCATGGGGGTTTGAAAGAAAATGGCCCCCAAAGGGAGTGGCACTATTATGAGGTGTGGCCTTGTTGGAGGAGGTGTGGTCTTGTTGAGGAAGTGTGTCACTGTGGAACAGGCTTTGAGGTTTCATATATGCGGAAGATACCACCCAGTATCTCAGACCACTTCCTGTTGCCTGCAAAATGTAGGAATCAGCTACTTCTCCAGCACCATGTCTGCCAGCACGCTGCCATGTCCTTTCATGATGATAATGGACTGAATCTCTGAAACTGTAAACTGCCCAATCAAATGTTTTCCTTTATGAAAGTTGCCATAGTCAAGGTGTCTCTTCACAGCAATAGAAGACCTAAGAAACTCCTCTTGACTAGTTGTAAAACATGAGAGCAAGAAAATGGCTGGAAGGTGTAGTTACTGAGCACAGTGGGAGTAGAATTGGAAACATTGTCCGGTCATGTTGTAAAATAGGAGAGAGCATGTTTGGAGGACACGGTGTGGGTGAGTGACAGCTAGGTAAGAAGATAAGCATGATTGTGGAGCAGAGCTTATCCAGCCACCCCAGGAGGACATTTCCCAGATGACTGATGGGAAAAGGCAGCATAGGTTAGACATCTGGGTTTTTCAGGACTGGATCTCATGACTGTTTATCTGGAAATATTAACTGATCTTCTAGACTGGGAAGGAAGGACTGGGTGTGATGGTATATATCTATAGTATGAGCATCCAGAAGCTACAGTCAACAGTTCACTTCTAGTTCAAGCCAGCCAGATAGATGCACAAAGCAGGTTCGAGGCAAGCCAGGGCTGTAGAGCAAGACCTTAAAAATAGGAAACAACAAAGAAAGAAGGGTGTAAGGAGGCCCCAGGTGTAACTCAGCAATCACCGGAATTCACCTGTGGGTCTGGAGGGTGTATGGTGATGCTCCACCCTCAATAGACTGAACCATATCTGTGCACAGCTGCAGCATACAGTGCACAGAGGCAGGTGGAATAAAGCCTGTTGTGACTCCTCCTATCATGGCTCCAGAGGCAGGTAAAACCTGGAGGAAAACAGAAGTTCCCAAGCCTGGAAAACTCACTAAACTTGCTGTGCTGTGCTTCAGACTTGCAGGGGAAGCATCCCTCTTCTCCCCAACCCATCCCTCTACTTGCCTGATGAGGCTGGTCCCATGGCTGTTTCTTGAAGCTTCTCAATCCTTTGGTTCACAGCCTTGTTGTTAGGGTTGCCACAACCCTCTCAAATTCTGTGTGGCTTGAGGAGACATAGATGAGACTTTGAACTTCACATTTGACTAGGAGTTGACATTTGACTTGATGTATTAAGGCTCTTGCAACAAACTATCATGGTCTGTGGCTCTAAACAGTGAATGCCTATCCCTCATTGACTGTGGATGGTGGAACCTAAACAGCAAAAACTCATTCCTTGCAGACTATAGGCTATGAATACAAACACCAAACAGGCATCCCTTGCTGTTCTGAAGGCTGGGATTCCAAGATCATCATAATTGTAGATCTGGAGTGTGGCAATGATCTCTTCTCTGGTTTTCAGATGGTCTTTTCTCATAAAGGAGTTCTTGGGTCTGTCTAGTATAAACACCATTATCTTTTGGGAAGTAGGATCCTTGTAGCCCATCCTACTCAAAGGCATCACCTCCTAATGCTGTCACCCCAGAGGTCAGAATTGCAACATACTAATGTGCTCAACTGAAGCATTCCCACCAGAGCCATGTTGAAGTGACTTCAAGAGTCTGAGTTGTAGAGGGGAACACATGTATTTAATACAAATTGAAACCACATTAACACTTGATTTTTAGAGAGTGGAATTCAGGGCACAATGCTGAGAAAGTGAAGTACTGAAAGATTTGTGTTGTTCTCTCTCTCTCTCTCTCTCTCTCTCTCTCTCTCTCTCTCTGTGTGTGTCTGTCTCTGTCTATCTCTCTTTCTCTCTCTCTCTGTTTCTGTCTCTCTCTGTCTCTATCAGTCTCTCTGTCTGCCTCTGTCTCTGTCTCTCCTCAGATTTGGAGGCTTCTTCCCTAGGCATTAGTATTCAGAGTTGACTGGATCACAAGGACGTCTCTGCCTTCATTTATATATTCATGCGTGGGTGGGTACATATCTGAAATAAACTGTGTGTCAGTGTGGTGACACTTCTTGCTTTACCACGTGTTACCTGCCATGATCTCTGCCTAGCCATTGTCCAGAAGCAATGGGGCCAAGGGACAATGAACAGGAATCTTAAGAATCTTAACAGGCCATTAGCTCAGACACCCATACTACTTTCAAAGGCTAGTGCTAAACCACATCATGTTCTTCAAACACTAAATGGTGAGCAGATGAAGTTCATATTAGGCTATCAAATTCTAAAAATTATAGATAAAATTTGTTTTTGATTTTTTCACTATGAATAAAAATAACCAAGGATATTTAATTTTAAACAATTATACTGTGCTATAAATTCACACATATAAAAAGTATTGTTTATTACTTAAATTTAGGCACCCTCATAAATTACTCTGTAATTTTTTTCATTTTGGGAGCAGTTTAGAAATTATAATCTTTAGCCCATAAATGAAAAATTGAACAGGAATAAATCTTCTCAGGAGAATTGATTTTTTTTTTGAAGAATTAACTGTGGGTTCTTAGTAGAGATGGGAAAATTACCAAACTGGAAAGAAAGACAGGTGGAAAGGGTTCCAGTGTAAATGAAATTGATTGAGAGCTGGAGTGTGCAGCTCACTCTGCTCACCCACTCGGTAGCTTCACAACTCCAATGCCCAGAAGGCTTGACAGCTCCCATCAGAGGGCGAGACCTCAGGGTGAGATCCACAGGGCTGGGACATGAGTGCCCTGTGAGTGTTTCAATTTCCTCAGGCAAAGTCAAGTTCGTGAGTAAGTGTCAGTTTGGAACAGAACAGTGCACTGCCCCAGATAACTCAGATTTATTTATATTTCCAATAAACTTACTCTCTGGAGAGCCACGTTTACCTCAGAGTCTCCTCTGAGCATTGAGCACACACACCAGGTTGCCTCATATTTTATTTTCATTTGCTTTTTACGCAACATTGAGCCCACTGCTTTTGTGAACATGAGAGCGCACCAGCACTGAGTTCTAAGGTGGTTGGGTGTGTGCAAAGCGAAGACCTCTAACAGAGGCCCTTATGGACAGTAATCTGCCGGCAAATGCACCTGTAAACTCAAAACAAAGCACCAAATAAGGTAACAGTGTCCGAGGAAAATTCTACAGGTGAGGATGTGACAAGGCTACCTGTCAATATTTCATCAATGTTCAAAAGAGTCACTTCTCTGATGAATGTACATTCTGGCTTTGATGGTGTGAAGTTTTATTAAGCCCCTCCTTAGAAATGATAATTTTAATCATAAGTAAGTTTATACTTTGTTTCAGAAATTTTGGAAAAATTAAGAAACCATTCAAAAGAAAAATTTATAAAGATTGTCATTGCTAACTAAACATTATTAACATTTTTATTCTCTGCCTGTCAATTTGTTTTTTTCTATGCTAGTCTGTTCATTTCAAGTGATGCTGTGGTTCTGAGTGGCATGATGGAGTCCATCTCCCACACAATAGATCATGACTATTTTACATGGTCCCTAGAAGGCGTTTTAGATGACTGTTCGGCATCTCTGTGAAGATGATTTTTGTTTTGTTAAATATAATAATCTTTTAATATTCTCATTAGTTAGAGATGCACATGGAGAGGTATTTAGAGGTGAGATGACACCATGCTTTGCTTGATAAAACACAAGAAGCGCCAGGCGCAATACCAGCACTTGGGAGGCAGAGCCAGGTGGATCTCTGTGAGTTCAAGGCCAGCCTGGGCTACATAGTGAGTTCCAGGAAAAGCGCAAAGCTACACAGAGAAACGCTGTCTGGAAAAACCAACCAACCAAACAAACAAACAAAAACCCACAAGAAGCAGGTGCCTGGATGAGCACACCAAATGGTGCCCGTAACTTTTGAGGTGGGAAGGGGAATCCAAATTCTTTGCTGCTATATGTTTTTATATGGAAGCAGGGAATCCTACCTCACTTATATCAGTGGTTCTCAACCTTCCTAATGCCGTGACCCTTTAATACAGTTCCTCATGCTATGGTGACACCCAGCCATGTAATTATTTCATTGCTACTTCATAGCTGTAATTTTGCTACTGTTATGAATCATAATGTAGCTATCCAATACATAGGATATCTAATATGCAACCCCATGAAAGGATTGTTCAATGACAGGGGTCATGACCCATAGGTTGAGAAATGCTGACTTATGTTTATGCTTTGGAAGTATTCTTTTACTTCTATCTCCTGGACAATGGACTAAACCCCTCTTTACTCAGTTTGTGGTTTTCTGCTTGGGTCCACGGATCCATGCATGGTGGCAGCAACGTGTACATGTGCATTGCTACTAGCCTCTGGTCAAGGTGAATCTGGCATTCAGTTCTATGCCACCACTTGTCACTCACCTCTGATATGGATTCCATGCTACATTTTCTCATTCCTGCCTGTCTCAGCCTCCTCCCCAGCTTGTTTCCAAGCATGAGTTCTATTTTTATTTTAGGTAGTTAACATCTTGTTTTGGGGCCATTACCCATCCATGAGCATTAGTGTTATTGTCAACTTGCCAGAATCTAGAATTTCCTGGGAGGCAAGCCTCCAGGAACACCTGTGAGTGATTACCTAGGTTGGGTTAGCCTCTGGCAAGTCTTTGAGAGATTAGCTTGATGATGTTGACTGATGTGGAAATACTCAACTATGGGTGAGACCATTGCCTGGGTGGGGATTCTGGATTCTACAAGATGGAGAAGGGCATCAGAGCACCAACATTCAACGCTTTTTCTCATGATGTTTTGTCATAGTAATAGAAAGATAACCAACACACTGGCATGGGTTTCATTTCCTCTAGTGAGGGCAGCTGGCCATTTTCTGCTCACATCCACTGCCCAGGACATTGTTGCCTCTGCTGTGTGGCACTGTGTGGCCAATGAGTGCTGGCTTCCAGGCTCCTCATAACTGCATGAGGGGAGTTCTCACACTCAAGCTCTGCTGAGTTGTAGGATCTGTAGCTTGCACCATCCAAACTATGGAATCCTCAGTGCTTGGCAAGCTTTTGGCAGGCTACTAGACAGCCTGTGGTACAGATGCTCCATATATGAGTCCAAATCCCACGCATCCTTGGCTGGACCAAGACGATATTGGATTTACCTCCTACTGTCTGGGTCTTTTTTACTCTGCACAGGAGAGTGATTTGGAAACAATCAAACATCCTATCATTGGTAGTGACAAAGGTTCTCCTCTTGACAAAGACTCTCTTCTTAATGAAGGGTTCTCTCCCCAACAAATCTTTCTCCTTGGCAAGGGTTTGATCCTTGGCTCAGTTTTGCTGAATCTCTTCCAACTTCCAACTGAGGCCCAACTCAGGAAGATTCAGGATTTCTCTGCTCCTCTCTGTTTTGTCCAGTTTCAGAGAGAATCTTGCTCAGTCACCTTCACCAGATCCTTCAGTCCTTTGTATTCTTATCCAATCATCTTTGATATCTGATCTAGTTCCTCAGCCTCCACCATCCAACATGATACATGACCATCCTTTAGGTTGGCCACAATCCTTTCCCTTCTGAAGTCTCTTTTTATAGTTTGTTTTCCATCATGGGTAGATGTGTGTGTCCATGTGGTGTGTGTACATATGGTTACAGGGACCCTTAGAGGCCAGATGCATTGGAACTCTGGAACTGAAGCTCCAGGAGCTTGTGCACCACTCCAATGTGGGTGCTGGTAACTGAACTCAGGTCCTCTGCAAGCTTAGTACAGGTTCTTAACCATCTCTGCAGCTCCTGAAGTCTCTTCTGAGACTTTTTTACTTTTCCATCCCTGATCTGAATCTTCTGGTTCCCTGGCTGCAAGTCTGCCTTTCCTGAGCTGTACTGGGACTCAGGGTAAGTCTTTCTTCCCACTGCAATGTCCCACAATGGTGGCCCAGGTGCCTGCTGTTGTAGCTGCCGCCATCAACAAAAATCTATACTGGGTGGCTGCAAAGTCAAGTGTACATGTACATATGGGTATGTACGTATGTGTATACAGGTGTGTATGCACATGTGTGTATGTATATATGTGTGTACAGGTATTTATGTACATGTGTGTATGCATGTATGTGTGTACAGGTGTGTATGTACATGTGTGTATGTATGTGTTTACAGGTGTGTATGCTCATGTGTGTATGTATGTGTGTACATGCGTGTATGTACATGTGTGTATGCATGTGTGTGCAGGTGTGGATGCACATGTGTGTATGTATGTATGTGTGTACAGGTGTATATGCACAGGTGTGCATGTCTATGTGGGGGTCAGAGGTCAAAACTTAGTATTTTCTTCAAATACTCTTCATCTTAATTTTTGAGACAATACCTCTCAATGAACCCGGGGTTCACTGCTTCTGTGGGGTATTTGGTCATAGCATCAGAAAGAGAAACTGATGCAAGAACCCAAAGCCTGTCGTTTCAATAGGATGTTTCATTGTATCTTTCATACAAATCAAGGATCCATGTGTTTCTGCCTCCACAGTGTATGTGCCACTATGCCTGGCTTTTTTATGTGGGCTTGGGCATTGAACTCGGGTCCTCATGCTTACATAGCCAGCATGTAACAGAATGAGCCATGGTGCTAGTTCCCGATTTTTCCTTTAATTATTTTTTTTGCCTCTTTGCTGCAGAATGTCACTGAAGGAGACTCTAAGTCCCAACAGTGAGAGAACCAACCAAATTCAGCTCATTTTCCTCGCTTGGTTTCTTAGAGTTGCTATTTCTCAGTAAGATTGCATTGTTTTCTCATTGTTATATAAACGATCAGCACAAGTCCATCAGCTTTCCCAGCAGAAATGAGCTCTCTCTGGGCTCCAGAGATTACCTGTCCTGCCTGCACAGTGCGTGGCAGGGAGGGAGCTGTCAGGGGCTTCAGGAGTGTGGTCTGTGCCTCCTGTGACTGGCAATTTATCTCCTGCCTCACTCTTTCCTCTTTTTGTTCTGTCCTTGTGTGTGTGTGCGTATTTATGTGTGGGAGCACATGGGCTTGGTAGCACACATCTCTTGGCATGTATGCCTTTGGTGGAGGCTGGAGGTCGACCTTGAGAGTCTTCTGCTGTCATTCTCCCCCTTATTCTTTCAGGAAGCTGGGTTTGGGAAGCTCTGGGATTGCAGTCAGGACGACACACCCAGGTGGATTCATGTGGGTTCTGAGAAACGGAACTCAAGTCTTTGCATGTGCATGGCAAGCTCCATAGTTACAGGTCCACACCCCAGCCTTCTTCCTCATTCTCAGTGCCAAGAGGACCCCCCTTTCCAGTGCACAGTGGGCAGCTCCCATTCAACATCTACAGGTGGCCCTTGCCCTGCTGAACTAAGCAGAAGAGACCCACCCCAAATGTGGGTAGTACCATCCCTTACGCTGGAGTCACAGAGTGACTAAACAGAAAAGTGAGCTGACTACCAGCATTCATCTTGCCATTTTCTGAGGACACAATGTGAGGAGCTGCCCTCTGCTATGGCTGCCACACTTTTCCTGCCATGAAGGACTGTATCCTCTCAAACTATGAGCCAGTACAAGTCTTTCCTCCCCTAAGCTGCTTCTGTGGGGTGTTTGGTCATAGCATCAGAAAGAGAAACTAAGACATGTACCCAGAGCCTACCCTTTCAATAGTATGTTTTTGTTGTATCTTTCACATGAAGTTCAGTAGATCTCTGGCTTTGACCATTCAGACCAGCAGACACAGCATTCCAGTTGTGGGTTTGGAGTGTGTCTCTCCCTAAATGCTAATGGAGCTGTGGGATCACATATATAGTCATGCCAGGCTCCCTCACAACAGATATTGATTACCATAGACACAGCTGAACTCTGTTAGGGCCAACCCAGGCTAGGTTCCTGGAAAAGACTTGCAACCAAACCTGAAAGATTGGAGACTGACTTAATTATGCTACCATCATGCAAAATTCAAGGATTTGCTTGTCAGTTCCTATAGAAACAACCCTGTGATTTTAAACAAACAATGACAGCAACAATAAAAATGGAATGGGCTGCCCCATCTCTTCCTAACTTAGCAGCAAATAAAATCACAGTAACAAACACTACTGTATCTGTGGACCATGTTTCTTTCAGACAAAACATCCTTTGAAGTTCAGGCAATCCTCCCTTACCTGAATCCTGTTTTGCTGGTACCTGGGTATCATCTCATATATATAAAACATGGCATATTAAAAAGAAGTGAGAGGGACAGAAAAATACAGAGAAAATTGAACACAGGTCACTGAGGACTCATTTTCTTCCCAAGAACTCTGCCATTGACAATGCCTCCTTTCTCCACTGACCAGATACTTATCTCTTGTCAACAAACATCATTATACCTTATGAAGTAAAGATGTCTCAGTTAGGGTTTCTATTGCTATGAAGAGACACCATGACTATGGCAACTCTGATAAAGAAAAAACATTTAACTGTGGTGGCTTACAGTCAAGAGGTCCATTATCATCATGGCAGGACATGGTGGCATGTAGGCAGACATGGTGCTGGAGCTGAGAGTTCTCCATCTTGTAGGCCACAGAAAGTAAACTATGATGTGGTATCCTGAGCATATATGAGACCTCAAAACCCACCTCCACAGTAGCACACTTCCTCCAATGAGACCATACTTACTCTAACCAAGCCACACCTCCTAATAGTGCCATTCACTTTGGAGGCCATTTTCTTTCAAACCACCACAAATGCTTATATCACTTGAATGTTCATTTAATTAAACTGACATATGTTAGCCAATTATGGCAAGTTCTTGAAAATATATGATATTACCCAAAGAATGCAATTCCAGGATAATGAGATAGCTCAGTTGTTAAAAAACAAAACAAAACAAACAAAAAAAAAAAACCAAAAAACCACTTGTCAGCAAGCCTGGCAGCCACTGCCTGACAGTTGTTTTACCAACTGAGCTATCTCAGTCTCCACAATCCAAATGAAAAGAGAAGTAGAGAACTCCATTGACCAGCTAGCTACTCATCTCTTGTCAACAAGAAACCCTTCTCAGCCGGGTGGTGGTGGCACACACCTTTAATCCCAGCACTCGGGAGGCAGAGCCAGGTGGATTTCTGTAAGTTTGAGGCCAGCCTGGGCTACCAAGTGAGTTCCAGGAAAGGTGCAAAGCTACACAGAGAAACCCTGTCTCAAAAAAACAAAAACAAAAAAAAAATGAAAGAAAAGAAACCCCTTTGACTTTCTGACTTTTACATGTGTGCTGTGGCATCCACACATTCACTCGAATAGACAGGAATAAGAAGAAAACACTGTTTTTTAAAAGGATTTTAAGAAAGCAATTCACTTGACTCATCCTGCTTGAGTAATTTTTATGCACTTATCACATACGACACTCTGTTGTGTGTTTATTCTGCTTTAAGTCACAGGAAGAAAGCTTTGCACTCAATGCTTTGTTTGTTAATGTATGAGTTTTAATGACACTAATGGGTCATCCAGGCCCCCCAACTGGCATTCAGTCCTCCAGGCAAGAAATGGATTGTGGGGAAAAAGTGAAATCATTTAGCAGTTTCTTCAACTTTTGAATAAATATCTAGTTTGTATACCTGTGAAATGAGTTGGGCCAATGAGACCTGAGGAAAAGATTAGAGGGATCAAATTTGATGATAAACACATACCTCAATAAAATAATTCAACAAAATGGAAGTAAATGTCCACAACATCTTCAGATATTGTCAGATATTAGGAGATGGATGGTCATGGGTATCTTGTTTCTCTTTGTGTGATAGGCTTCTTCCCTCTGGAGACAAAAGCTAAAACATGGAGGTGGAAAGGGCAGGAAGCAACAACACACCAGGTCCTTGGATAGAGCAGACCACAGCACTGCCTTGGACTGGAGTGAGCTGGCATGGTGGGGAAAATGGAAGCTAGACAGGGAGATCAGGGTTCATGGTGAATCTGCAAGATGATGTAGGACTTAAACCTTCAAACAGTTATGGTTTTATCACAAAGACAGTGGCAAGTCCTCAGATTTCTTGAAATTCCAAATAGATAGGTGACAAGATCTTACAACAAAACACCTGGCTGTGGGTGAAGAGAGTATATGCATGTGCACCTTGGAGATAACACCTTGATCAGGCATGGAGACTTGGCTTCATCGTTTTCTTGGATCACATCCGCATCATCTGGGAAACTCAGCCTGTGAGTCACAGCATCCGGCCAAATATCAACAGCTTTATAAGCTGGATTATATTCAATGATAAAGGTGGGGAACAGTTAGGATTCTGTTTTCCCTGCACCATCCACTCTCCCATGGATGCCCAGCTGTCCCCAGCAGCCAGTGGCCATGCCTCTCTGTGGAGAGGATGTTTAGGCTCAACAAATTAGTATTGCTCCAAAGAAGGTTACATTGCCTTTGATGGTTCAGGGTTTCATTTCCCTGTGCTTGGTGACTTCACATGAGCCAGAGAGTTAGGAGCCCTGCATCCTCAGATCCAATTGATGCCTTGACTTACAGAGGAGCAGCCCATCATCCAGAACTTGTCTGTACAGCCTGGGCCACCTGTGAAGGGGCCAGAGATAGGCTCGCTGTTGAGACTGTTGAGAACCAAGAAGATGAGTGATACACAGTACTGCCTCTGCCACACCACTGAGGCACGAGAAGCACACTTGCTGTAGCTGCCTGGGAGGCCACTGTGAGCACCCCCTTGACAACTTGGGACCGCCTCGCTGGCAGCTTAAAAATCAGATCTGGGGGAGTGAGAGGGTTAATGCTGTGATCGATGAGGGTCTTTTTTCTTTTTTAATTTCTGGACAGACAGTTTGATTCACACTTCTGTTTTAGGGTGCCTCTTACAGATGTGTGCAGGTTTTCAACGGAGGAATTGAACAACATGCATATTCATCTGATCACTTTTCCCATTGGCTGAAAAAAAATGCATCTATATGTACAGCCACCAGGGACTGATGTCACCTTGGCAGTGGAGGGAAGGAACTTTTTACCCTGTCAACTGTACAGTGACGGTGCTATCTAAGGAGTCAGAAGAGTGAGGAAAGGGAAGCAAGCATGCAGCCATGGCATGGCACTCCAGGTGGGAGGGCAAGCCATAAAACAAAGTGTTGTAGTAGCCCTTTCTGGTATTCCCATGAATATACATGTGTGGGGAAAACTATGAGTTACTTAATCCATCTAGACATTAACAGTGTTTCCTTCTCATCAGTGGTGGTTTGGGTCCTTTCACACTTGACCTTTATTTATGGTTCAGTTTTCTTTCTGGCAGAAACATATTCCATCTGTAAGCAATTACATGAGTGAGAACAGAATGATGCCTGTGTTAGGAGAGAGAGAGAGGGCAGCAAAAAGGATTCGAACTGTGGGATGGGAATGCAGAGAGATGAAGGACACAGGGCTTGGAATGTTCACTGGTGCCCTGTGAAGACAGCGGTGCAGCTGCCTCCTGCCAAAGTCACTGTCTGCAAAGCCTCTCAACACGAGGTGTCTGGGATCACACTGAAGAACTTAGCCTGGGCAGCCTCAGATTTTTGTAGCCCAACCTGGCCTTGAACTTTCAAGATACCTACAGATAACCTTGAACTTATGGTACTTACACCTCCACTTCCAGAGTTCAGGGATTCCACCACTACTGGTTTACGCAGCACTTGGGATCAAACTTGGAGCTTTGTGCATGCAAGGCAAGCACCCAAGAACCTAGTGCACTGGATAGTGTTATGTCAACTTGATACAAACTACAGTCATGAGAAAGGAAGGAACCTCAGCTGAGAAAATGCCTCCATGAGATCCAGATCTAAGGCATTTTCTTAATTAGTGATTGATAGGGGAGGGCCTAGCCCTTAGTGGGTGGTGTTATCCATGGGCTGGTGGTCCTGGGTTCTATAAGAAAGCAGGCTGAGCAAGCCAGGGGAAGCAATCCAGTGAGCAGCACCTCTCCATGGCCTCTGCATCAGCTCCTGCCTCCAGGTTCCTCCCCTGTTTGAGTTCCTATACTGACTTCTTTTGGTGATGAACAGCAATATGGAAATGTAAGCTGAATAATCCCTTTCCTCTGCAAGGTGCTTTTTGGTCATGGTGTTTCATGGCAGTAACAGAAACTCTAAGACAGTCACATCCTTTCATGTCACCTCAACTTTTCCTTGTTGTCCTTGTTTCTAAAAACTCATTTGTATGACCTGTTCTTTATCGAACCCTTCCTACAGGTAAGGAATGAGCCATGATGTGGCCCATCCTGAAGCAGGCAATTAAGGTGACACTGATTAGCATGTTCTAGACAGTGCCTGTCTGGTCCTTAGAGGCCTTGGGGCTCACTCCACTGATGCTGTCCTTTTGTGCATACACTGCACAGTCACTGTTTCCCACAAGCTTCCTTCTTTCATCATGAGCATGCATCAGGACTTGTGATACACATTGATGGAAACCTTTTGCTCAGAGAAGAACTTCTGAGAGCTAAAATGTAGCAAGAGGATAGACTTTTCAAAGTGGTATAATTGGGAATGTTTTGACATTTAAATGGTCTAGAGGGCTGAGGGTGTGCCTGCCTCAGAGGGTAGAGTGCTTGCAGCCATGCAAAGTTTTGAACTTGATCCCAGCATCATATAAAACAAGCGTGATAACCCGCACCTGTCATTCCAGTACATAGGAGGTGATTTTAGTTAGTTCTGGATGCTAACTGTTTTTTCCCTCTTAGGCCAGCTAGACCAGGAGCCTTTTTATCCTACACCACTAGTGTTTGCCGTAAGATTAATAGTTATCAACCTATTACTGTTGCATTAGTTGGGAGTCCCTAGAGGAACAGAATGGGTGGAATAATACACATTAATTAGATTGGCTTAAATCCATACCTGCTGGATCACTCTAATGGTGGCTGTCCATATGCTACAGGGGCTGAGACCTGTGATGGAGAGCAGAAGAGTGTTTGGATACCTAACATGGAAATGCAGAGTTTGGAGTTTGCCCAGCTAGTTTTCTGCCTTGCTTTGGTCCAGTATTTCCTCACTATGCCCCCTTCCCTACATTTTGGAATGGCAGTGTATATCCTGTGCCATTATATGTTGAATCTGGTTTTTTTTTTATTTTGAATTTACAGGGGATTACAATTAATACATCATAATGATAATGGACTGAACCTCTGAAACTGTATGTGAACCATCTCAATTAAATGTTTTTATTTATACGAGTTGCTGTGGTCATAGTGTCTCTTTATAGCAATAAAAACGCTAACTAAAACAATGTGGTAGCACATGGAGGAATTTCTTCCAGCCCTTTCCCCATGAGAGAGGGATCTCATGGGGAATCTCCTTATCCTTGGTAGAGCTGATGCTCAACACTGGGCAGTGGGCATTGAGAGTCATGGAAACTTCTTTGAGCCTGGGACTGGGAACCATTTTGGTTCCCTGAGATATTTTTCTTTTGCACACTGATGGCATTAATTTGAGAGTCTCTGGTCCATGGTACTTTTCAAATGCTCTGTGGGTGTGACTAGAGGTGGTGGCATCCTCCTGGGGTAGAGTGTATCCTGGATGGAGGAGAGTACCTGTCACTGCTGGATCACCAGCACCTGATATCCTGTCCCAAGCCTGCACTGAGTGACAGCCACTTCGGCTGTCACACAGGGCTGTCAACATCAGACTGTCCATACTGTCCTGATTGGTAGCTTCTGTACCTGGGTTGGTATTTCTGCCTCAAATTCTAATTAAAGTCCAGCTCAATTAAGATGTTTGCTTTTAACTATGGATACATTTTTGCCTTGGTTATAATTATTTATTTTTATATATAAAGCCCATAATAAAACATGAGTTGCTTCTGGGTAACCATAAGAATAGAAGGAATTTTTGCTAGCTAGACAGATTTGAGAGAAGGAAGTATTTGTGCAGGTCTGTAAAGAAAAGCAAGTGAGTCATGCCTCCCAGGTGACTTTAAAATGCAGCAGTCAGTGATGTGAGGTCTCCTGGGCAGCTTTTCTCCAGGAAGGGATGTATACTTAATACAGACTCTAAACCTCACTAAGAGGAAATTATATTTGTTGAAGGCTTGCTGTAATCCACAAGGTAACTCCACATTATAATGGAACAATATAACAATCCCCAGAAACTAATTACTCCTGCTCTCTTCCTTTGCTTGGACTGTAGCGCCTCTCTCTCTCTCTCTCTCTCTCTCTCTCTCTCTCACACACACACACACACACACACACACACACACACACACAATCTAAGAATGACTCCTGTGATCATAGGCAAAGCTGTGTCTTTGGAGTCAACAGCATTTTTTTATTTCTGCTTATAGTCATCTCAAGACCACAGATGCCAAGTCACAAAGAGTATATTCACTAAGAAATATTTAATGATCTGGGTCTGAGGAGATGGCTCAGCACTAAGAGCTCATACTACGCAAACATGAAGATCTGAACTAAGACCCCAGCTCCCTTGTAAAAAAAAAACAGGATGGCCATCTGTTCCTGTAATCCCAGCCCTGGTTATCAAGCTTGTGGGAAGACACAGGGCAATTGCTGGAGTTGGCTGGTCCATCTGCCTAGCTCCAGGTTCAGGGAGAAGCCTTGTCCTAGGAATAATGTCAGAAGTGATAGAGCAGTACACCCAATGTCCTCCTCTGATCTCTGTGGGTACACAGGAGTAAGCACCTACTCAAATGCACACACACACACACACTGAATTAATAAAGCCTTACAACCTAATCATGGAACATAGAGGGGTATCTGAGAATGAGATCAGACCCGCAATCTGGGAGACTAAGGACTTGGCTCTATATCCTGGAAGCCTGTGTACACCCAAACACAGGAGGCCTTGCTGGGGTTGATGGGAACTCAACTTCTTTCAAACAAGCCTCAGGGGCAACCTTTCAGTGAGTGACCTCATCTGCCCCCTTTCCAGATGAACCGTCCACATCTAGAGTGTTCCATACACCCAGGGCCCTGGGTCACAGCAAAGGTAAGTGTCAGAGTGTGATGGAAAGAGCCATGCCAGAAGGTAAGAAAGTGACAGGGCTACACGCTGTTACCCAGAGCAGTGGCGGGCTGCCTACTCCCTGTTTCCAGTGTAGAGAACTATTGCTGATCCAGAAGACTGGATATCTTTAGCTTCTTTCTCAGTGTCAGCTCTCACCATCACTTCCTCTTCACTTGACTTGTGTCTCCCTTGCTTCAAAGGCAACAAGATTTTGTGCCAAGTAGCAGTGGCCATGGCACCAAAACACAGATTCAGGAACATACTTCCTAGAATGCTCCAACACCAAACAGCGCCATGAAGTTTCCATAGTTACGGGGTAAAAGTAATCCATCCTCCCAAACATGTTGATGGGAACATCGGGTAAGCAGGTTACAGAAAAGACAGAAGCTCTCTGTTACAGGTCTCCCATGTTATCTGAGGACAGTCTTAGCTTCTGGGCTGGTGGAGCTGGTGATATTTCCAAAGGCTTAAAGTGACAGTTGCAAGAACATTAGGGTAAACACAGAGGTGGGCAGTCGATGGCTTAAAATGCCGCTGAAGACAACGCAAGATCATCTGTAACATGCCAACTCTCCACAATCACAAAGTTCTAATTGGCCAAAAGAATCTGAGCATGGTGGAGTGGCTTATTTTCTGGGAACTTTCGTTCTCAGTGCATTACATCAGAGTATTGGTTACATTCTCTAAGGAGCATGGCTGCCCCTCTTGCCCTGTAGCTATGTATCTGCTTGAGAGAATCCTGAAGTGTGCCTTCTAAAGAATGGTTCACCTGCTTGTCAAACTTGTGACACCTGGAGATGCTGCACTTCTCTAAAGTGTGGTGCTCTTGTCCCCCACTTTAAAGGTCAGATAATGCACAAAGTGGGGAAATGCCAGCTCTGCCCCTTCCTGTGCTCTCATCAGAGGAGGTTATTTATGATGTAACTGTTTAATGTGTTGAAGAAAAAGGCTCGAATTTTTCACTCTATATCTGGATATCTTGGGGCTCTGGGCAATGTGGAGACAAGCCTAGTCAGTTTCTTTTCTAGTGGTGTTAATGGAGTCTCGGCTTACAAGAATTTCTTCAGAAACTTAGTATGGGAGGGAAGCACAGATGGGAAGGGAGAGTTTTTTAAAATGTGTCTATGGAGACACAGTTACTATCTCTGATAAAGCAAATCCCTGTCATCTAGCACACCATTCTTCCTGAGGCAAGAGGAAGCCATTGCCATTTGGGGAGGAAATACTACATGATTATATCTGTCAGTCCAGAAGTTTTGGGGCAAGTGTGAATGAAATGTTCTCTGTCTAGTCTTAGAATTGTCCTCAGCCATTTCCTTCAGCATGTACTTATTACCTCTGTTACACTCTCTAAGAAATAAAATATACAGGGTCTATTTGCAGTATCAGAGGTGCCTCAGACTCAAGTTTACCAGATCACAAATAACTAAGACATCGAGCTCGCCTTACCGGGCAACTACGTGTTGCCTGCTTACCTAGGTGTTTGGTTTATCTTAAGTTCGAAAAGTTACATTCTGCTCTGAAACTGAGCTCATACATCAGGGACAGAAAGGGAATCTTGAGCCCCAGGATGATGGGGAATTTTAGGTGGAGTATGCTAGGTGAACAGGAAGATTCACCTGAACTCTGAACTTTGGCTGAAGTACCCAGCCAAAGGGGAGAGAGCAGGAACTTGCGATTAGAATTATGAAGACCTCTGCTGCCATCAGACTGGCATGGCAGCCATTTTGTCTCTTGGTTTGGACAGCAGCCAGCTCTACAGAAACAAAGGGTGAACTGTCTTACCTCCGCTACTTGTGGTTACTTGAACTGATTATTAGAAAGTAAAGCTCTCATTTGTCACAGCTCTGTGATGAGAAAATGCACTGGCCCACACTTCAGGATGGCTGATATCCTTTAGGGAATGAGTTTGAAGTTGGCTGGTGGCATTTGGGGACCTGGGCTTGGGGACACCTACTATACTGTTGGGGCAGCACTGGTTTGCAGTGTCTCACTGCACATGTGTGCTTACTTTGCATGTTTTATTTTGGCTGCTCTAGTCTAGGTTTATAGATACTGTCAGATAGCTCGTAGTAGTTTTGAAACAAAAGCTTTCATTGTCTAGTAGGTGTACCAGGTACTTTCAGGACTTTCTAGGCTGAGTCACTTGCATTTTAAATGTTGTCCATCACCTGCTTACAACCACGATCAGTTTATAAGTGAGGGAAATGCAGAGGGAAATAGAGACTACATGATCCAGGCTTCTTGGTTCAACCAATAGCCACTGCAGAGGATCTCAGCCCATGTATGGTCTGCCTCTCCTTCCAGGTAGCCACAGAATGAGCCACCACTGGAACTTGGTCTACTCTCTGTCTGTGACCAACAGGAGACAAGATGAAGGGAACATGCTGATTCTTCAGAGGCAAGACCACCTTGCTCATACCCCTCTCCCAATAATGCAGTCAGGGGGTCATTCGGCAGCAAGGATGATGGGAAAGAGGATTGGAGGCCAGAGGGTTCAGGGAAATGTTTTTTTTTTAATCAAACAGGAAGACAATAAATAGTAAAGCATGTTCACTTCTGTGATAGCTACCAAGCATGGAGGGAAGCTATGATAACAGGACAGGAAACCAGAAATCATTCCAAAGACATCAGTTATTGTTGTAAATACAGCTGCTTGTTTACTGTGTGAGCCATGGGTCTATTCATATTGCAAAATATAAACAGAGCAAGGAGAAATTAAAGGATCAGAGGTCAAGGATGGTTCCAGGGAATCAGTAATGTCAGCTCCCCCACAAAGGCCATCAACATTTGCTGATCAGAACTGAGCCTCTTAAGCCAACAGCTGATGAGGCCAAGCTGGATTTGAGCAGACTGCTGGTGCCTTGTAAGGGACCCAGACAGGCTTTTGTGCAGTTTACTGCCTCGGAGCCTCTCCCAAGGCAGGGGACAGTGTAGATCAGCATGGGTGGTATGGAACTGATGGACAAGCAAATGAGAATTTTGAGGTGATTCTTCAAAAACAAGCTATTGCCTTGATTTTAAAAGAAACGCTTGTTTCTCTATAAGGAAACGCTGTGGTTTGAGGATGACCCATTGCCCAAAGTCTCATTTGAGCACACATGTGGTCCCTAGTTGGCAGGGCTGTTGGAGAGGTTGTGGAACCTGAAGGAGGTGGACACTTGCTAGAGGAATTAGGTCTCCAAAGGCAGGCTTTCAAGGTTTATAGTTTAGCCTGGCTTCCAGACTACAACTCTCTCTTGCAGCTCCCTAGTCCTCCTGTCCCTGTCTCTCATGGCTTCCTGGTCCTTCTGTCCCTCACTCTCATGGCTTCCTGGTCCTTCTGTCCCTCTCTCTCTCATGGCTTCCTGGTCCTCCCGAGTGTATGAGGTCCTAGGCACTCACCCTGCTACCATGAAGTCTGCCATGTCTTCCCTACTGTGATGGATGGTACCCTCTAATGAGCTTGCTTGGCTCTGTAAGTCACTCTATTCTGTCTCAGCAATGAAAAAGTTACTAACTTGACAATGAAACATCAAATTGGCTTGCAGGATGTCTCTGAGCAACAGACAAGTCACATGCTTTTCCACAGCCTCGCCTTCATAAGAACATCCTGCCACAGTGAACAGTATGCCCACCAGGCAGTCTCAGGGCCTACATCAGACAAGGTGGACACAGGAAGGCCCCCTGCCCATGGTCCACCAGCTTCCATCAGAAGCTGCTGGCTCTGGTCTGTGGCACTGCAAAACTGGGGGAGTGGGTCACCGGCGCTGCTGTGGCTGCCAGCTCCGTCCTGTACCTCAGCTCATCTCTCTCTCTCTCTCTCTCTCTCTCTCTCTCTCTCTCTCTCTCTCACACACACACACACACACACACACACACACACACACACACACACATGCACACACACACATGCACACGCACACATAACGTTAGAGGGTGTGGTGAGCATTCATGAGGAAGAAGCGAAAGACAGGCAGCGTTCGTACAGCATTGTGCTAGATATTGACAGTGCAGCAGGAAAAATGTCTGCAGTGCATGCACTTCCTGTTAGAAGAGACATTTGTCTGCAGTGCTGTTATCCCAAGAAACATTATCAGTTTATCACTGATCTATGGTCTTTATCCAGTTACTTTAATTTACAAGGTGAAGTAAATGCTGGGTGTCACTTTTCTCTGCACCAAGGGACAATGAAGCATCAGTCATTGTGAAGATCACTGTTCCCTTGGAAACACATTCAAAGAAAGATGAGAGACATGAAAAATCTAACATAAAAAGATGAATCAATGCTCAACTTTAAAAGGAAATATTATATATATGTGTGTGTGTGTGTATGTACATGTGTGATATCTATCTATATAGATAGATATAGTTATAACATATATATATAACCAAGAAATTACATTCAGAACTGTAAGGAGGCAAAACATTAATTTAGCAAAATGGACAAAATAATGAAACAGACACTTGAGAAAAGTAAAGAAGAGACCACGAGTATGAAAATGTATTCATGATAATGTTTCCTAAGGGAAACACAAATCACACTGGGCTGATATAGTACCATACATACTCCTGTGCACAGCGTGTGGGGCTTCCGGATGTAGTTTGTGTGTGCTCATGAATGTGCAGTTCATGTTTATGCAAAAACATAGGTGTGTGTGTGTGTGTGTGTGTGTGTGTGTGTGTGTGTGTGTGTGTGTGCTGAACAGAGGTCAGCCTCCAATATCATGTCTTAGACACAGTCCATCTTGTTTGTTGAAACAGGGTTTCTCACTGGCCTGGGACACATCAAATAGGTCAGGCTGGCTAACCAGCAAGCAGCAGGGACCCACCTGTCTTCCACTCAGACCTTTACACATGATTTTTGAAATGATAAGTTACAGAACACAGACAGCTATGGTCATCAGGGAGAGTTGGGGCATTTACAAGATGCTCCATATCTTAATGTTGGTAATTTCACATTTTGTGCGCTTATCAGACTTCATCAAGTGTTCAGTTGATATGGGATATGGAGAGGGGGGTGCTTTGCTGAAGGTAAACACCCAGCAGTGCTGTTTCCCACAGAGGAAGCAGCAGCTAGGCCAGCCTGAGGCCTTTCCCTCCAGGCCTCATCCTTCTCACCATGGCCGCCATCTACTCCATGCTACAGGAGAGGAGATATTTCTTTTTTTAAGTAGCAGCTATGGATAAAATAATTTGGCAAAATTCTGCTGGTTTTAAGGATAGACAATGGGCACACAGCTTGTCTCTGACTCATCTCTGTTATTCTAACTTTGCTTTTTCCACCCATATGACAAAACGTTTGATGGCCCAGATTCCAGTCCCCAAGTCTCTCATGGGTGACTGTGAAGTCCTCTCACTGAAGAGAACTCCCTGATTTCCTAACTTGGGATATGATCTGTATCTAGCTTGGCCACTGGCCTGTAAGCTCAGTATGTGGATAAGACACAGGTATCTGTAAAAGCAGCTGCCTGGAGCCCTGTTACCTTGTCCTTCATCTGGGGTACAAGTGTGCTCTGCCAGCCTTGGATGCCAGCAGGGACCCTCTGCCGACCCCCCATGCTGGTGTGAGCCTTAGAGCTCAGCCTGCCCAGGGCATGGAGAGTTCCGAGCTGAAGCCTTGAACATGTGCAAAAGTGTCTCACCCAATTTCAGCTTCAGGTGATGAATAGAATTCCTATATCACCCCTGTTGCTCAGATATAACACTCTAGCCAAAAGCAACTTGCAGGAGGAAGAGTTTACTAAGCATACAGGTCCAGGTTACAGTCAAGAGCAGGGAGAGGTGAATGCATGCATGCCCGGTGTCCGATACCCTCCACTGCTTCTGAATGGTTCCAGGCCCCAAACCAGAGAATGGTGCTATCCACAGTCAGCTGGGTCTTCCCACATGCATGAACTAAATCAGGACAGCCCCCAAAAAAACATGCCCATAAGCCAATCTGATCCATGCAGTCCCTTAGTGAGACTCTCTT
Organism: Onychomys torridus; assembly: GCF_903995425.1. Classification (NCBI taxonomy): domain Eukaryota; kingdom Metazoa; phylum Chordata; class Mammalia; order Rodentia; family Cricetidae; genus Onychomys; species Onychomys torridus. Next base: position 70,354,300 of record NC_050455.1, read on the forward strand.
CCCAAGTGACTGTCTACTTGGCAAGACAAGCCAACCATCACAGACAGTGTCTGAGAATCCAAGAATACTATGCTCTAGGTGTGAAAGTAGAGTTGGGAGGATTTACAGCCAGGAGTCACAGCTTCACACTATGTGCATTTCTAGGTCAAATTAATTATAGGAATCGGTGATCCCTGTGGCTCAGAAACTGAATTTCTGAATTTCCAATGGTTTCAAGAACAGTGGCTTTCTGGAGCCATGTCAGCTACAGGGAGTCAGAGTGTATCTTGACTCATCAGTGCCTACAGACACGCAACAGAATTACAAGTAGTGCAAAAGACTTCCCCCAACTTTACCCACTTTTAAAATATATCACCATATAGGAGATAGAGCTGATCTCTTTATTGTTTACTTTATAAATAATACAGCGTATATTGATCATAACCATTTGCCAGGACTCCCCTTACCACCTCTTCCTCCCAACTTCTTGTCCTCTAATTTATTTATTTAATGTGACCAAGTAACAGTAAAATATAAATGTAGGTGGGTCCCACCGGAAGCAGTGGTAAGGGTCTCGGGTGTTTACATCTCCATCCCATACACTGCTCCATCAGGAAACAACGTGAGCACTGTTCTGTGTTACATTCCTTACAACCCTCAGGAAATGTATCCTATGTTCTGTAAGCTCACTCCTGCAATTTGTATAGAGGCAGCAATTCGTGAGTGATTGCTAGACACCGACCACAGCACTCATCCTAACATCCACCCTGGTTCCAGGGCTCAATAATGTCCACCCCAAGGCCGAGGATTAACACAGGACTTACCCTAACATCCACTCAACCCTGGATGTTATACGAGATGAGCATGAGTTATTGGGCTTATCGCCTTACAAAAAAATAATCAAGTGTGCGTACCTCAGACCCTGCAGTGTGCTTTGTAGCTGTGCCTATTGTCTTCCTACTTGTGTGACTGTGTGTGCAGGACTGAGGGCTTCACCCACCCTGAAAAGCTCTCTCTGTCTCACAGAGTCAGGTGGCACACAGGGGACATTCTGTCCTCTCTGCCTGGGGTAAGCACAGGCTAAATATGTGGGGGTCTGGGGGCCTGCACACTGGTAGCAGGAGGCTATTGGGAATCGCACCCCTGTTCCCTTCTCAGGCCACCAGACTTGCCCAGAAGTTGAACTTCATCCAGCATGGGATAGAAACTGTGAGGCACAGGAGAGGGTAGTTATGGCTGTCCCTAGGCTGCGGGCACCCCTGACCCCATTTCATCCCTGAAGAAACCCTCCCTCTGGTCTAGTATTGTATTGTTATCTATGTCTCTCCTTCAGAGACAGGCAATCTGTGACTCATCTGAGGCTTAAATGACACAACAGTGAGTCAGACCGGAATCATCTGGGTGCCTGGTAGCATGTCAGTAGTTATAAGACTGTATGGCTTCTTGCATTCACTCCTTAAACAAGGTATTTTATTTAAAAGAATGAAGATCAAATATAACCCCAAGTCATTTTCAATATCCTGTAATAAAAACTTTAATAAAAGAACCTCCAGTCTCCTGCAATCTAGACTCCTGCTATGACATGTAATTATAAACTAGGAAGACTCCAGGCTCTAATCCAGAGCAGTGAACACCTGTTTCTTCTGTGCTCAGGATTAGCTGCGGTACCACAGAAGGCCAGAAGGGGACAATGATGACACACAGTGGCGCTCAAGGTACTGCAGAGAGGCTGCTCCCCATTGCAGTGCAGGGTCCTGGTGTGCCTGCCTGCTTCAATGCCAGTGTGTGGGAACAGAGCACACTCATTGAATTCAATGGCAATGAAAGGTTGCCTTTGTCCATGTTCAGAGTCGCTCCTATATAGACATATTCCATCCATCAATAACATGAAACAAGAGGTAATAGTTGCTAAATTAGGGACAGATTTCAGGATGCTAGGGGATAGCTCAGTGGTAGAAGACCTACCTGGCATAGGCAAGATAGCTCACTGGTAGAGGGTTTGCCTGATATGGGCAGGACCTTGGCTTCATCTTCCAGTTCTATAAAGAAAAAAAATTCCTCTAAATACAGTAATTAAAATAAACATTTTAAATCAACGAAGGAAAATTTAAATTGTATTGCATATTTGTTTTTATGATTTAACTTTGCCTAACTATCTTCCTGGTAAAATATGCATGGGGTTCAAAGCAGCATATATATTTATGACGCCACAGGAAAGGAATAATATCCAGGATTCACAGTCGAGGTCCAGGGAGGTGATTGCATGAACTAAAATGGTACCCAGGAACGGAACATCTGGGCTGGAAGGCAAGCAGATCCACTGCTTCTGTGCTGGCCATCTCCACAGCCCTTCAGAGCTCAGCCCCTCTCTCTGCTGATGGGCTCAGACTCCTCCTTTAAGATGCCCTATCAGAAGTTCACCAGGACATGCCAGCCATGGGCACAATGGAACCACACTTGCAGAGAGGCTAAAAGGGCAGGCAGAGAGTCCTAGCTGAGCGTGGAGTGCACCACACTTGGGAGTGAACCCAGTGCCTTTCAAAGATCACCTGTACTCGCTCACCTGGTGGTGGGATGCAGTCACAACCCCTCCACCCTCTATAACTGGTTCACAGAGTGGAGACTGACGGAGCTAGGGGGAAAAGAGAAAGGCAGCCTATTAGAGATGACAAAAGGGATGAAAACATGGATTCTACGACAATCATGTTCAAACTCCTAAGTGGTTCTTTTACTGTCTTATTATTTATGTACATATGTGTTTTGTCGGAACGTATGTCTGTACACCACATATATACAGTGTCATAAGAGGACATTGGATCCCTGGAACTGGAATTACAGACAGTTGTGAGTTGTGATGTGAGAGTCAGTATTCTTAACTGCTGAGCCATCTCTCTGGACCCAACCATATTTATTAAACGTTTGTTTTATTTATCTCACTATGTAACTTTGGCTGACATGGAGCTTTCTATGTGGACCAGCCTGGCCCTGAACTCCCAAAGACCATCTGCCTCAGCCTCTGAGTTCTGAGATTAAAGGTCTCGAGTATTTATTAAGAAACTACCAAATGTTGGCAGTTTATAAAACACTGAGGACAAAGCATGGGGACTGCTGTGCTTGTGAGACGCTGGTGCTAGAAATGCAAGGAAAATCAGCTTGGAAAACGCAAGTCCATGTCACAAGTCTTTAAGCAAAGTCTCCTGGTGTACCTTAGAGTGAGAGTACTTCTTCAAAGTGTAAGCCACAGTGGAGTCAAAGTTTGGGTGATGTTAGGGTCTCCTAACCACAATATGTGTAACTTTCAAAGTGAATACATTTGGTTTTTTTAAGGAAATTGTTATGAAAATAAAATTGAGGGACAGTGAGACATCTCAGAGGGTACAGGTGCTTGTAGCCAAGAACCAAGACTGAGAGCCTGAGTTCAATCCCCAGAACCCACAGTGGAGAAAGAGAACTCTCTTTAGCAAGTAGTCCTCTGACCTCTACCTATGTGTCATGATTTGTTCAAAAAATTGAACAAAATTAACATGAAAAATAAGTTTTCTAAAATTGCTCTAATTGGAAACTTCTATAGGTAAGTGAGGATTCATAGTTCGGGACTTGGCCTTCCCTGCTTTGACCCTACCTCAAGAGGAGAGTCCATCAGGAAGGATGATGCTTGGTCCATTAGTATGAGAGGTAAGAGCCAGTGACCACGGTCTTTACTTCCTCACTTCTGCCTGATTCCTTGTCTTGGGATGGTTTTCTCTGAGCTGGAGCAGATTTTTCTTTTTGGTCTTTGATTTTAGAAGTTTACCAACATCAAAGGTTTGCATTTAGAGTCTGTCAGGTAAGACCTTGGTGGGGTGGTTGTTGACTGCTGTTGAAAACCTGGCTGTAGTTTTTATTTGTTTCATGACAATAATGCAAAGGTAAAGGTTTGCCAGGTTCAGCATCATGGAAAAAGCACTTTCATAGAATTTCAACCCAAGAATGAGTCATTGGGAAGTTTAGAACTCAAAGTCCCTTTCCCCCTTTCTTTCATTTGTTTATGAGGGTTTAAATTGTATGTGGGCATGTGTGTGTGCAGTGAGTGTGCACATGTGTGTGCCTATGGAGCCCCGAGCTTAATGTCAGGTGTGGTCCTTGATCACTCTCTCTCTATCCACTGAAGTGAGGTCTTGAAATTGAACACAGAGCTGTCTGATTGCAATTGGTCTGCTGGCCAGCTTGCCCCAGGAATGCTGTCTCTGTCTTCCTAAACCTGGAATGATGAGTGAGCTGCAGTGTACCTCTGGGACTTACAGGGGTTCTGGGGATCTGATCTCTGGTCCTCGAGCTGGTATAGTAAGAACTTTAACCATCAGCACATATCTCCATCCTTGGAGCTTACAATTCTTAATCCAACAGATTAGATCCAAACAAACTTAATGTTTGTGTGACAAGGCTGATGTTGCATTTGTCAAGATGCACACGTGCAGGCATGCACACACACACTGTATCACAATGTTCGTGTGACAAGGCTGATGTTGAACTGTAAAGAAAAAAACTTTGGTATGCCAATGTCTTTTCTCTTTGTCTATAATCCATCAGCAAGCAAATTTGGGTAAGTTTGAATATTTCAAGAATTTGCTTTGTGAATCAACCACAGTTTCTTACAGTTACCTAGAACGTCATTACAGGTGAGCCCTCTAAATGCAGCTGTCCTCTTGTCCTTGGGGGTCCTTAATTGAGTATTGGAGATATAATATGCCAAACCTTTTCTCCTCGGCAACTGGATCACAATAACAAAAACCTTATAGTAAATAAGAAGAAACAGGTAGGCAGGCTCCAAGTCAGAAAATGCTGAACGGTCTAACCTCTATAAAGCAAGTGTACTCTGGCACACACCAGCATGGGGAGACTCCTGCTAAAGTGCTCATTCTTCATTAGAAATATTAAATTGGACATGTATCTATCCCAATATGAATGAGTTCAAGTTGAGAAGACCTATAATTTTGTAGCAGGTAAATTAATGAGACATTTAATAAGACAATTATTTGATTTATTTTTGCCATATAAAAGTCAAAAAATCATTTTGGCTACCAAATATTCAATATTGTGCTATAAAAACAGACCAAAACCAACTCTAGCCAACTCTATCTTCATGAAACAATGAGTCTATTGAGGTTATTCACAGGGGTGTGGGTGATTCAAAGGCAGCTCTATCACCCAAAATCCCATCCCATATAGGTTTCACTCAGAAAAGCTGCATTCCTAAAATTTCCCTACACAACTTTCAGATGGCTTTGCTAAAGAGTCTCTTGCTCCTCAGAAATCGTCCACTGCTTATAGAACATTAGAGAGAGGCCTTGCTGGTCCATGTAAGGTTCTGAGATGTGGGAAGTTCCCTCCTCCCTCAAGGGTGGATTGTCTCAATTCAGAGGAAATAGCTATACAGCAGCCTTGGTTTACATACAATCAAGAACTTTCAGCACTAGGTGGATGCATAGTAAGAGGAATATACTTGTGTGTTCCTTGTTCTAATGATAAATGGTAATACAGAAAGAAGCATTTTAAAGCATCTTGCTCTGATTTGTATAGATACATATCGTTTTTAAAAATATAAAAACTGTAAATTGCTTCTTTTTAGTTGACTTAGCACCTTCTTTTTTGGGGGAGGGGTTCGGCTTTATTTTTATCTTTTTATTATTAAGAAATTTTCTATTTATTTTACATACCAACCACAGATCCCTTCCCCTCCCTCCTCCCACCCTCCGGGCTTCCCCCTCATCTTAACCCCCATTCCCACCTCCTCCAAGGCAAGGCCTCCTGTGGGGAGTCAGCAGAGCCTGGTACACTCAGTTAAGGCAGATCCAAGACCCTCCCTCTGAACCAAGGCAATGTAAGGTGTCTCACCACAGGCAGTGGGCTCCAAAAGGCCCTCTCATGCCCTAGCAATGGGTCCTGATCCCAATGCCAGGGAGCCCCTTAAGCAAATCAAGCTACATAATTGTCTCACCTATCCAGAGGGTCTAGTCCAGTACCATGAGGATTCCATAGCTATTGGTCCACAGTTCATGAGTTCCCACTAGTTTGGTTTGCTTGTCTCTGTATGTTTCTTCATCATGATCTCCGTGCCCCTTGCTCATAGAATCTCTCTTCTCTTTTTTTCAAATGGACTCCTAGAGCTCGGCCTGGCACTTGGCTGTAGATCTCTGGATCTGCTTCCATCAGTTACTGGATGAAGGTTCATGTTTTTCCTTCTGAGTCTGGGTTACCTCACTCAGGATGGGATTTTCTAGTTCCATCCATTTGCCTGAATATTTCATGATGTCATTGTTTTTTACTGTTGAGTAGTATTCCATTGTGTGTATGTGCCACATTTTCTTTATTAATTCTTCAGTTGAAAGGCATCTAGGTTGTTTCCAGGTTCTGGTTATTATGAACAATGCTGCTATGAACATAGTTGAGTATGTGTCCTTGTGGTATGATTGAGCTTTCCTCGGATATGTGCCCAAGAGTGGTATTTCTGAGTCCTGAGGTAGATTAACTCCCAATTTTCTGAGAAACTTCCATACTGATTTCCAAAGTATCTGTACAAGTTTGCACTCCCAACAACAGAAGAGGAGTGTTCCCCTTGCTCCACATCCTCTCCAACAAAAGCTGTTAACAGTGTTTTTGATCATAGCCATCCTGACAGGTGTAAGATGATATCTCAGTGTCATTTTAATTTGCATTTTCCTGATGACTAAAGATGTTGAGCAATTCCTTAAATGTCTTTTGGCCACTTGAGATTCTTCTGTTGAGAATTTTCTGTTTAACCCTGTGGCCCATTTTTTAAATGGATTGTTTGGTGTTTTGATGTCTAGTTTCTTGAGTTCTTTATGTATTTTGGAGGTCAGCTCTCTGTCAGATGTGGGGTCGGTGAAGGTCTTTTCCCATCTGTGGGCTGTCATTTCTGTACAATAAAGCAACCTCTGGAGACATCACTATCCCTGACCTCAAGATCTACTATAGAGCTATAGTAATAAAAAACAGCTTAGTATTGGCATAAAAATTGACATGTAGACCAATGGAATCAAATTGAAGAACCTGACATTAATCCACATGCCTATGAACACCTGATTTTTGACAAAGAAGCCCAAACTGTACAATGGAAAAGAGAAAGCATCTTCAACAAATGGTGCTGGCATAACTAGATGTCAACATGTAGAAGACTGCAATTAGATCCATATCTGTCACCATGCACAAAATTCAAGTCCAAGTGGATCAAAGACCTCAACACAAATCCAGTTACTCTGAACCTGATAGAAGAGAAAGTAGGAAGTAGTCTTGGATACACTGGCACAGGAGACCACTTCCTAAATATAACACCAGTAGCACAGACACTGAGAGCAACAATCAATCAATGGAAGCTCCTGGAACTTTCCTGGAACTTGCTCTGGAGACCAGGCTGGCCTTGAACTCACAGAGAGTGAGTTCACTCCCAAGTGCTAAGATTAAAGGCCTGCACCACCACCACCACCACAACCACCACCCCACCCCCCACCCCCACCCCCCCCCCCCCCCGGCACCTGAGAAACTTTTGTAAGGCAAAGGACACAGACAATAAGAGAGCACCTTCTTTTACCCTCTCTTGCCATGGTTATAGGGCAACAGTCCTACTTCAAATGAGGATTGCTTTTTCCTTGCTGTGTCATGCTTCCATAAGACACTCCCATGTTGAAGATTGACTGATCAGGGAGTAATTTAGATGATCTCCAGTCAAGCAATCATAGTACATTAAGGATTACAAATACATAGTAAACCGTATCATATGAAAAGGAAATCCAAATGAAAACAAGAGATGTCCTCCTGGAAAATGGACTATTCATGCCTAACCCTAGTCCTCTCTCTGAGCACAAATGCTAACCCTGAGCAGTGTAAAAGAGCCCTGGCCCATCAGCAGAGACAAAGAGGGAACCCAGAGCACTCTGACCTCACTTTGCAGTAATGAGGCAGCCCTCGGGCATCTCTGAGTAGAGAAGCATCATAGGAAGGTGGCTGAAGCAGGCTCACATGTGGTAGGTAAGGTCCAGAGTCCTGTGATATCATATCCCAAATATCCAGCCTGCAGTGGAAATCACTCACCACCCCTAAAGGCAGAAGACCACTGAGAAAACAAAAACATAATCAGTAGATGGCAAGGTCAAGATCAAGGTGTGGGGCTGGAGAGATGGCTCAGTCATTACAAGAGTGCCCTGCCTTTATAGAAGACCTGAATTTGGATCTAGTACATTCATCAGGTGATTGCAGCTGCCTGTAACTCCAGCTCCACTGGGATCATTGCCCTCTTCTGGACTCTGCAGGTGATGGAAGGCCTTGCTGGTCAGAGGTTGCAGTCTATCACAGCCTGACAGCTTTCTCTAAAGCTCAACAGCACGAGGTTCCCTCTCCCCACAGCAAGACTTCTTGCTCTCTACCTGCCCTTATCTGGAGAATATCTCTGAGCCAGGAGGACTGACCTTATCTGAAAGCTGTCTGTAAGCCTGAATGCCTGATTAATCTGTAGGGTGACCCTTGGCACAGTTTGTTGCTAGAAGCCTTTCCCACCGCTGCACATATGATAACTAGGGCTTGTACTAGGAGCTTTACTACAGGACCCTGCTGCCACATATGAAGCCTTATGATAGGAGTGTGTCACTTAATGCAAATTAGGGTTTGTCCCCAAGCTCCCCAATCCTATATATTTTCTGTACTCTGTAATAAAGTTGAGCTGATTTATCAACGCCATCTCCCGGAGAGCTGTCTCCATTGTACCCACAGTTGTCTGAACCCTGTTCTCTGCTTCTGCTCCCTCCTTCCTCATGCACCCAATGCACCAACAATCAGGAGGAATAAGCAGAACCACATGTAGGCACTGTATATATTCACACACCAACACACACAATCAAAAAATAAAATAGGTCTTTTGGAAAAAATGAAAGGATCAAGATGCTAGACTAAAGCAAAGCAGCCTCATAGCAATGCTTCAAGGAGACACTGCAGCATGGATAAAATGTAAGTTCCCATCAAAGGAATCCAAATACCAGGACCACAATGGGAGAAGCGCGCAGCCAAGGTCACAGTTCAGAACTGAAGCTCCAGATTATGCCATTAGTTAGGATCTCTTCAACAATGGTCATTGTCCAGGTAAACATGATCATTGTTTAGTTCAGTGTTGCTAAAGCCCAGTTGAACAAGCACATAGGCCCACAGGTCTCTGAATTTCTATAAAATGTCCACACTGAAGCAAAGAATGTTCATAAAAGGCACTGCTACCTGGCAGGGCAGAGTGGGCGTCATGGCTGATTTGCAGCTTGCCTTCATCATCTACACATGAATCACCAGCCTTCCAAATGGCTTTCACACCTTCCCAGTCTCATCCTCAACTCCTCGTTTTCTCATCTTTGATTCTTGCAATAGCATATTTAGCACCTATGAGTATACATTGTCAGGCTGAAAAAGATGTTTGCATCTTGTTATGAATTTCTGAATATGATAATAGCCAGCTCATTCATTTCTGCCTCCAGAAAAATCCATTGTATTTACTCAGCTCTGATTTGGATTTGAGATTCCCCCAATTAAGCATATTGATGTCCCAGCTTCCAAAAAATAAGCAACTTCCATTTGTTGGGGATTTGGATTCTCTATAAGGGTTTATTCAGGTCATGGTCACAAATGCCTAAGTCAGGGAAGGACACAGTTGTCAACACAGAATCTCAGGTGAAGAGACTGAGATGCACATCTTGTATCTGCTGAGAGTTATAACAAGCAGTGGCTAATACTGCCACCTTGACAGGATTAGAATGAACTAGGAGAGAGGCTTCTGAGCGTGCCTGTGGGGGATCATTTAGATTAGTGCAGTGGTATTGTGTTCCCTGAAATATTGAACACACTAGTAAACTTATCTAGGGTCAAAGAACAGAAAAGCCACAATATTAAACATAGACAATAGGCAGTGGTAGCACACACCTTTAATACTAGCATTCCAGAGGCAGAGATCTGTCTGGATCTCTGTCTGTTCAAGGATACAGCCAAGCACGGTGACTCACGCCTTTAATTCCAGAAAGTGAGCCTTTAATCCCAGGGAGTGATGGCAGAAAGTAGAAAGGTATATAAGGTGTGAAGACCAGAAACTGGAAGCTTTTTGGCTGGTTAAGCTTTCAGGCTTTTGAGAAGCAGTTCAGCTGAGATTCATTCTGGATGAGGACTCAGAGGCTTCTAATCTGAGGAAGCAGGATCAGCTGAGGAATTGGCAAGACGAGGTGGCTGTGGCTTGTTCTGCTTCTCTGATCTTCCAGCTTTCACCCCAATACCTGGCTTCAGGTTTGCTTTTATTAATAAGACTCTTTAAGATTCCTGCTATAGATTAGGTTAAGACCCATTGGTTGACAGCACTATTACATAGGCCCAGATCCCAGACCAAATAAAAGGAGAAGATGGCCTGAACACCAACATTCACACCATCTCTACTCTAAATTACAATGTGATCAGCTGCCTCAAGCTAGTACTACTAGGACTTCTCTTTCCCGGTGGGCTGTACCCTAGACTATGAACCAGAATAAATGCTTCCTTCCTTATATTGCTTTTGCTGGGTATTTTGTTTCAGCAACAAGAAAAGTTGTTCAGATTTCAGGATATCGCTTTCACCAAACTCTGATATTTCCTACCCTTACTTGGTCTATTAGCTGTGTCAAGACCCCACGGGATGTATATTTTGCCCTAAATATAGGGCATGACCTGTGTCTCAGTTACTTTTCTACTGCTGTGAGGAAACATCATGACCAAGACAACTTATAAAAGAAAGGATTTAGTTGGGCTTACCATTTTAGGAGATTGGAATCCATGATGGAAGAGCAAAGGCCTAGAGGTAGGAATTGCTGAGAGCTCACATCTTGATCCATCAACAAACGGCAGAGAGAGCTAACTGACCATAGCATGAGGCTTTTGAAACCTCAAGTCTTCCCTCAGTGACACACCTACAAGACCACCCCTCCAAATCCTCCCCAAACAGTTCCACTAACTGAGGACCAAGTATTCAAACATGTGAGTCTATGGGGATATTCTCATTCAACCCCCACAGCCCATTTCCTCCATTTGTGTTTATTATACCACATCCATCTCCTTAAACTGCTTTCAAAGTCTAGTTCAAAGTCTACTTCATTCATAACACCTCCCAAGAGCCTTTGCACCTGAATCATATATCAATGTCAAAGGAAGTCATTGGGCCATACATTTAAAATGGAGTATTTTGTTATTTTATTCAACTTACATTTATATCCTATTTGTTAGGTTTTTTTTTTTTTAACTTTTTCTCAGCATGGATGTCCTTGAAATTTCTTTGAATTTGCTAAATGACGGTAATTCGTAATACAGGCACGTAGAGGACAGTTGCTAAGTTATTGATTTCACTCAGCATGGGAATGAAAGTCTTCTCACTGGAAATGCAAGCTATTAACAAGTTATAATATTTTTACTTTAGGAATGTCTGCTCTAAGATCTCATGAGCTGAGACAAAAATATGATGCAATTCTCAAGAAGAAGAAAATGAAGAGGTGGTGGGAGAGGAAGAAGAGGAGGAGGAAGAAATATCTTTCCTTTTAAAACTATAAAAATTTAGATATAATTGTGAGTTATGCCTGCATGTATGTATGTGTACCACATGTGTGCTTGGTGCCTGCAGAGGTCAGAAGAGGTCATCAGATATCCTGGAACTAGAGCTAAGGGTGTTTGTGAATCACCACGTGGGTCTGGGAACACAACTAGGGTCCTCTGCAAGACCAACCAGTGCCCTTAGCCACTAACTCATCTCTCCAGTCCTTCAAAAGTATAATTATTTGGAATTCAGTATAAGGTAACCTTTGAACCACAATGCTACTCTTGGAAGTCAAGCTGTGGACAATGTTACTGAGCTGCTGCAGGAAGAAGCTCTGGTAGATGCTTCTGGGAAAGTCAACATATTGGATACAATGAAGTTACCAGTATCACTTGTTTTAGAGAAGGGTACTTCCAAAGGGAGGAACTAAATTTCAAGTGAAACCCTAAACTTGTCAGGGTCCTCCAACAATTTTTTTTGAGACCAGGCTGGCCTCAAACACATAGAAATCCATCTGCCTCTGCCTCCTGAGTGCTGGGATTAAAGGTGTGTGCCTCCACCACCCCCTCCAACAATTCTTGACATGTTGGGCTTGGAAAAGCTGCCCTCTGAGGACCCCCAGGAGTATGAAAGAATAAAGGGCATTGGTCCTAATAGCCTCCCATTCAGCTTTCTCTAGAGGAAATTAGAACTAACTTGCCTTCTCAGATGGCCCATGTTCCTGGGCAAATGGGAGCAGCATAGGGAAACTGGAGCCTTGTTCAATGTCGTCTACACACAATCATGGAGGCATTGGGTGAGAAACAGGCCTGGTATCAAAAAGGATGAATAATATGCAATGAGACAATTAGGAGTGCCCATGATTCTGAGCAGAAGCACCAGCAGCCTGGGCAGGACTTAGAAGAGCATCCACACAAAGATGATGGCTTCGGACCTGCAAGGCCAAGACCCGAGAATGGAGACATAGGCACATTTGGAGGATTGTGTCATTGGAAATAATTTCTAGGGTTTTGACAAGTAGGTAAGTGTGAAAAAGTTACCTAAACTATCATGAGTTTAGAAAATACAGATCTGTATGAAAGGAGCCCTCAATGACCCCATGCATTTCAATAAGCCGACTCCAAGGGTGCACAGGGAATACGTGGGTCACCGCAGCGGTGAGGATACAACTTTCAGACACTGCACCTGCGACTCCCAAGTCCTGCCTTCTACCGCGTTTCTGGTACAAGCATGCTCTTCAGAGCATCTGCCATGGAGCTGAGCCCACAGGATGGAGGTGGGCCAGGTACCAGGTGTTCAGAAGGGTGTAGGACAGAGTCTGGGCTGTTTTGTAGTTTCCTAGCACCCTTCTCCCTTCCCTGTCTGACTAACTTTCAGTCAAATGAGTCGTGTGAATGCTTGTTGGGCCGCATCTAGTTCAGTATGAACCTTCACATCTTAGGGCCTCCCCTTCTTGACTCCAGGGCAAGCAGTGACTCCGTTAGTTCCACCCTCCTAGCTCTTTAGTACCTAGCTCTTGTCTGAACACTCAGAGAAATATACAGTTGGCGAATTGAATTGGACATTTCTTCAGCAATGTGATTGATTGGGTCCATAGGCTGCCATCACAGAGGAAGAGACAAAGGTCCTCTGTGGAAAGCATGCACACCCCAACACGACTGCTCCCTTCTGAGGCCTAGAAAGGAAAACCTGAGAGTGCTAATGTCAGGTCAGAGCAGTGTCTACTTTGGTCCTAGTCTGAGTTTTCACTCAACCCGTGAAAACGAGTAAGACTGGAAGGTAGGCGACACGGATCCCTTCCACACCATGGCAGAGAGAGAGGAAGTGAGCCTGAGGAACTGGAAACTGGCCATGGCTTCGCTGCTGTCCATCATCTCTGCCAGAACGATGTTGGCAGGGGAGGACCAGGGCTGAGAGACTTGCAGAAGCTGGTGCCAGCAAATGGCATAGGCTGCCCCAAAACAGTCAAGAAGCTGTTAGTACCTAAGGCCCTAAGCAAATGAAAGAAATGGATCTGTGGGCTGTAGTGAGTAGCCATTCCAGCCTTGGCCTGGAAGTTCCAACCCCCATTGAGGCTTCGGTAATGGTCACGCCTACAAGGCGGGGCTGAGAGGAGAGGCTTCTCTTGGTTCCAGGAGGTAGACCGAGCAGAGTTCTCCAGAGAACACCACTGGACTGCGTCATCCCTTTCCCAGACCCTGTAACCTATCCCTTCATTTGTAAGCTACCCCACAAAATAAACCTCCCTTTTAACTATGTGGAGTGGCCTTAATAATTTCACCAATAGTGGGCCTCCAGGATCAGCACTGTCCCCTCTGCAGCGAAGGCGGGCCTGGCCAGCACTCACCTGTCTCTCAAATCCTTCCATATTCCTTATTCTTTAGAAGTACTCCCATGTGTAGCCATACCCCTAGAAACTAGAAAAAAATTTTTTTTCACAAACATTTTCGATTCTTGTGACTTTCACTGAAGGGTTCCCATAAGGAAAGCAGAGTCTGTCCTCATAAGGTGGCCAGCTTGGCCTCTACTCTTTACTGTGACCACTGGGCAGGCTGCTGTTATAGCTACAGAAGGGACTGCAAATGGGGTGTGAAGGTCCTCATCCATCGTGTCCTCAGCACCCATGGGGCTTAGGAAACAAGACCTGAGAAGCAGGGTAATCACCATTTCTGACAATTGGATGCCGGTTCTCTGAGTTCCTTCGTGTTCTTTGTGGATCAAATTCCTCTAGTCTGCACAGTTCAGGCTGTCTCCTGCAGACCCCTTGTGCCAGCCCAGCTTTCTGTTGCTGTAACAAATACCTGAATAACTTTAAAACGGGGTGCTTCAGGGTTCAACTCCACACCATCACAGAATGCATGAGGCCCTGGTTCCATCCTTGCCACAGGGAAAAAAAAAGAAAGAGAGAGAGAAAGTAAGAGAGGGGGGGGGGAGGGAGGGAGGGAGGAGGAAGGAAGGAAGGAAGGAAGGAAGGAAGGAAGGAAGGAAGGAAATGTTTGTTCTAGCTACACAGAGGAGGAGGGTTCATGTACAGTCACTTGGCTGTTGCTTTTATGCCCGTGGCACAACAGAATTCCCATGGCTTGAGTGCATGGTGGGGAAGCCTCTCACTTCATCGCATCCAGAAAGCAAATAGAATAGGCAGGAAGAGCCAGTTGTGTCCCAGAATTCTGTTAACTAGACCTCCACCAGGCTCCCCACCTAAAAGTTCCCCCCACCTACGAATAGGAGTATCAGCTAGTACCAAAGCCCTTGTGGGACAGTCTAAATCCAAATAAACCCCCTACTATGTCTTCTGTCAACAATGTCAATGTTATTTAAATGTACTTACAATCTGGGGGGGCCTGTTCAAATGTGTCAAGTTTGATAAAAATCATAATTTGAATTGAGTACAAAATAATACTACTTCTAAGAGGTTATTATCAATCAAATGTATAGATATATTTGTAACGTAAATATATATCTATGTTACACACACACACACACACACACACACACACTGGAAAGATAGCATGTGTGTTCTAAAAAGTGTGAAAGAAAAGCAGAGCTGAGGTTGCCCTCTCCTGATCACCCTGCTCGTAACTTCTGATTGATAATGCAATCCAGAAGACAGGAGCGGCTCATCGCCAGACGTCTGAATATTCACAACGAATCTAACTGTCTCTGGAGATGGTAGGAAATCCTATCACAGTAGATTTAAGATGCAAATCCATTAATCAATTTACTGTTTATATTGTTTATACTGTCGGCATTCATCAGAAGGGTCTCAAGCGTGATGCATGCTGTCTCTGTACTGTTTTGCATTTAATAAAATAAATCTGTGGCTTTCTGACGTGAGAATCGGCTGCCTGAGACCCAAGATAAAGAAGACAAATTTTAAGCTACAGTTCTGTCACTCTCCAGCTGTGGATCTGGAATTTAAATATTTTCAGCTTCATAGGCTCCTATAAATTATAGATGATGATAACTGTCACAAGGAATCACTGCGATAACGTAGTGACACACACTACTGTTAGCTCAGATACAGGACCTGCTGTGTGGCAAGCATTTATGAACATCATATCAGCTATGAATTATCACTCTGTATTACTCCTGGCTTCTAGTCCATCTCCCCTCTACCTGCCTCACGTTTTTTCCCTCTGTCAGAAGCATTTTCTCTGTGGATAAAGACAGAGGCTCCAATGGAACTAAATGCAAGCTATGCACGACTGCCAACCCTTGCGCATATAAAGGGGGAAGAAGCTTTTCTTCTCTTCGAAACCTACATGAGTTGGCTAAACCCAGGGTTGCCTTCAGAGGGTGGAGGCTCCTTCCTGAGGAACATGCAAGGCAGGTTCTGGAGAAGGTGAACACTCCTCTAAAGAGGCTGTGAGGGATCTCAGACTCACTCTGACAAAGAGTCTGACAGAAGGAAGGAGGGATTATTTTGGCTCACACTTTGAGAGGACACAGCCTGTCATGGCGGAGAAGGCTCAGCAGCATGAAAGGAAGGCAGCTAGTCCCATTGCATCCTTGGTCAGGAAGCAGAGAGAGGAATGCTGGTGTTCTGTTGGCTTTCCTCTCAGTCCCTGCCCTCCACCCATGGAATGGCTACAGCTACATGTAGGGTGCGTCTTCCAGACTCAACTAACAAATCTAGAAACTTACACACACACACACACACACACACATACACACACACACACACACACACACACACACACACACACACACCTAGAAGTTTATCCCCACCAGTGATTCCAGACCCTGTCAGGTTGACAGCCTATGTCAGTCATCAGAAGGGATAACCTTTGCTCTGAAGATGGTCGAACCAGCCAGACCCTTGTCTCCATTCAGTGTAGATGCTGAGATCAATCAAGAAGATCTGAAAAGCTGGGAGGCCTCAGCTCTGCCTGCTGGGTTGTGCATCCTCTCGTGATACATAGGCCAAGTGCAAATGCTTGGGTTCTAGGCCCTAATTCAACTCAGATTCCTCTCTTTGGCCAGTGGGACCCAAAGGTGTCCCTAAGAATGGCTTGTGCTGGTGGCTGCAGGGAGGTGGTTGCTAACAGTGAGGTGGGAGATCAGAGAGGGAAAATGTGTAAATGTCAGGGAGCAGAATCATAGAGAAGAGAGATTTCAATGTTGAGTTCAAAAACTAGATGGAAGATGGACCTCCAGGTTTTCCTATGCCTACCTGCACCCTTTGATCTTCAGACTGAGCCCCAGGGCAGGAGTTCGAAGCTCCACAGCCATCCCCCATCAGACAGCAACACTTTGCTAATGGAACACAAGTCCTGTGAAGCAGAGGAGCCAGTTCGTCCTGGATGGGCAGTTGCCAAAAGGCAGGTCGAGATGTGGGTGGCACTGGCAGGGACTGAACAGTTAAAGAGGACTGGTCAGTGACACAAGCATTGCAGACAGACCAGAGGGCTCTCTGATGACATGGAAATAAAGAGAAAAAGAAAGGAGGCAAGTGATGAAGGAACAGAAACCCAATGAGAAAAAACCAAGCTGGTCATGAGGAAGGGGGTGGAGCTTCCAGGCAAACCCAAAGTGGGCAGCCGGGAGAGGGAACACTTCTGAATCCCCACATGATGCCATGGCCACTTTGGCAGAGTTGCTCCTGCCCACCCCAACATGCAGTGTCCTCTACTCCCACACTGCTCTGTCCTCCAGGATGAACCAGAGACTCTGGGGACCCTAAGCCGCCAGCATTATACAAGCCATAAATCTCATGTCCTCCACAGCCATTAAAGCCATGAGTCTCCATGACGACCCCCATGCCTTCCATCCACAGCTTGAAAAGCAATGTGCTTTGTGTCAATGATTCATAATAGTTGTGGATGACAGGCTGGGCTACACACAACATCCAGTAAAAGAGGTAGTTGACAGTGGCATTGTGGTCATAATGGAGAAAAACCTGCCCACCTAGCCAACCCTCTTCTACTTAGTGATATTCATAGCTAATGCATTATTATCCATATCTCAGGATATAAAGGGCAATTCTGTTCAAATGAGAATAGAGGAACAAGTTTCTGGGTGTTAACTAGTATTGGATGTATGCCTTCTTTTATCTTCCTAGGTAGTTATTTTAAAATCTTCTTATTCTTGAAAGACATTTGAAATTATGACGTGTTGTGGACTTGTCTACTTTGAAATCTCCAAGAGATATACCTTGAGTGTCTGTAAAGGTGCTTTAGAGAGATTAAACTTGGGGGAGAGGATCATGCTGCACGTGGGAAGTACCATCCCCTGGGCTGAGGTCCCATACTGAATAAAAAGATTTTTTAAACAAAGCCTGGTGAGAACCAGCATTCACCTTTCTTCTTCTCATGACTGTAGACACAGTGTATGATCAACTTCCCTGTGCTCTCTCCACTATACCATCCCACCATGACCTGCATCCTTTCTGAAACTCTGAGCCAAGATAATTAAGTCGCTTATCAGGTCTGTTGTCACAGAAGTGAGAAAAGTAACTAATATCACAGCTGATTCAGATGAGTCTACATTTTCTTTCAAGGTGCTCTGTCCACCTCACCACTTTTTAACCTCTGGAATTTCTTTCAGAATCATAGCAGCCAGGAAGTGCTTGATACAAAGAGGTGACTGTCCTCCAGCAGAGGGACATCAGCAAGTAATCTTCAACTGTCCCTGTGGTGACTTGCTTATCACACACTTCTCCTGTCTGCTGTTTCTAACCATGGGTGGAAATTGTAGAACAAGATCACAGCCCAGTTCCTGTGGGGATTTTTAATATCTGAGTATGTAGTCAATCAACAGGCACCTCAGGCTGTCTTCTGTGAACACTTCTCAACGCATTAACAAGCTCCTGTTGCTCCTGGCATCTTCATGAACAGCCTTCAACAGCGCGTCACAGAATGGAGGTCAGAGAAGACTAGAATGCTCATAGGCACAACTACCCTTGTCATGACTGTATCCACATATCTGTGCCTTGGCCTGCCTGGGACTTTATATTACCAAGAAGATTTTTGTTTGTTGGGGAAAGTGAGTTTCAGAGAATAATTTAGATTTAAATTTTAAATCATCAAAATGATGCAGAAAGGTGGGGGGAAGAACAGGAAACAGAATATAGCAAGCAATCATAACCTTGAGGCTGATACAAACTCTGCCTCAAGAACCTCCTGGCTTCCTGTCTTCACACCCTCCTCTGGCCGCATCAGTCCATTCAATTAGAAACAGGGTTCACCTGGGACTGACTACAGCGGGACTGGACATCTGTTTGGAAGGATAAACGGTTGCCATGGAAAAATCTGAGTGAAAACAATTCAAAAGGAGGGAAATATTGGAGACACGCCTTCAACATCCTTAACTAGATGGACTTGAACTCTTACCACAGTGCTTGCTGTAAAGTCAGCACATGCTTTGTAAGGCTATCCCTAACTGACTTCAAAGATCTTCCTAGAGTAAGGACAGCAACTCAGTCAGTCAGGTGAGTGGTCCTCAAGCTTTGTGACCAGAACAGAGAGTGCAAATCTGCTCACCACCTACAAGCCTGATCTTGGGCAAGGGACTTTGGGGTCCCACAGAGGCTCCCTAGTAAGGCCTCCTTCAAGATCAGAGAATCTGGGCTTGCTTTACCCAGCAGAGCTGCATAATAGGATGATTTGGCCAGGGACATGGTTACCAGGTGTTTGAAGGGTCTACGATTGTACGTTGTGCTTTGATCTTGAAAGGGGGAGAGATTTTGCCTCTCCACTTGGCAGTGTATAAAAAGCCCATTAGAATATAACTCAAGGCTGCTGTGTATTGACCCCGGGCCCTCCCAAGCTATCCTGTATCTCTGTCTTTCTCATTGTCTCTGTCTATATTTCTATCTAATACTTCCTCATTCCTCTCTCCTCCCTCCCAGAACCCTTCAATAGGTTGGAGCCAGCCTCAACCAGGGAACTTAACTTCTCCATCTTTTATTTTATCTCATTTATAAAGTAGGAATAAGAACGCTATCCAACTTATGTGCTTTTGAGAAGACAAAGGACTATCAAAAACTTAAATGTAAAATGTATGTCGTTGCTTATAAGAACTGTGCTTGGGAGGCAGTGTTGTGTGGTATTTTTATTTCATTCTGAAAATAAAACTTGCTTTGAGTTAGAAAGAACAGAGCTAGCCACTAGCTGACCAAAATTAATCACAGAGGTTTTGGAGGACTGCGGACAGATGGGAAACAGGAAGTAGTGATGTGGAGTTGAGAGAGGATTTCAGCCTTTTTGGAGGAAGCAATGGAAGAGATAGAAGGTGTCTGGTGGCTTCTCCACAGCTTCTCTGATCACTCAGGTTCTTATCCCAAGATCTGACTCTCGATTTTTTTATTGGTGCAGAATAGTTAAATGCTTCAAGGCAGCCTTCCTTTCATTTCATAGTTAAAACTAAGAGAACATCTAAGTATAGAAACAGAAAAATAAATGCCTCTACCATGCCACTGGTCCTGACACCCAGTAGGTGACAGCTCCAGTGCTCTCAGCAAACAGGTACTGGAATGATCGTTCTATGGGCAAATGTTCTTAGAGCCTATTTGTTTCCAGCCCCAACTCTGAGATGACTTTATTATCTGCTTCAATCCTAACTTTCTAGGCTCAAGGGACATACACGGAGTAGCCACAGAATTATTCACTTTTTCCTTTAGATGAGGAAAAATGCCACCACTGGCTTTCTTAAACGTTCCCAGTTTTGTCCATGCAGAAAGAATGGGACATTTCAGCTCTCAGCAGTTTCAGGGGCCACCATTGGAGCCATCTTGTCAATCAACATGCAAGACCTCCCTTCAAGATATGCAAAGAGTGAGGAAGTGAGAATGGAGGTGCAGCTCTGCACACACTGCCCACAGCTCATTGACTTCCTGTAGCTGAGCAAGTCAATCTTTCCCTGCTACAGTCAAGAGTGTTGACAATATTTGAAAATCGGTCAACCTAACTTCAATTCCCAGCTCAGCATGAGCAGATATGTCCTGGAAGACAGAGATCCCAGGGCAGGTGAGGAGAGGCTGCAGCTTTCAAGAGTTCAGTCTGAGGAATAGGAGCAATCACTCCCCTACGCTGTGTGATTGCTGTGAGAACATGAACATGCTGCAGAGGTTTCAGATTTTTGTTCTCAGCTGCATTCAGCAAGACACTACACTGGTGAAATACATCAAGTGCTTGTGCAGTGGGTATTGTCAATACAGAGAAGAATATTCTTTCTGCATGCAGGTGGAAACACAGCTGGAGAATTTCAGATTTCCATATACCAAGCAACATTGCACAGAGCAAAACAGAATGGAACTCACAAAACAGAAATAATAGTCAGAAATAACAGATTGAAACCTTTGTAAATGAAATTGCAAATCAAAAGGACTCACTGAGAAAAAGAAATAATTATGGAAAAATCAAATCTGCAAAACCATATCCTGATGAAATTGCCCTATTCAGTATAACCAAGGTAGAAATGTGCCCTCCAAAGGGAAAAAATTACATCCAAACTATCACGCTGGTCAGAGGTCCCATGCTGGGAGCACACCGTTTATTTTTTAGTTTTATTTCAGTGATTACAAAATAGTTTTTATGATGAAAAATTTGAGGCCCAGGAATTCTATGTCCTGACAAATATCATGAGATTGTAAGTCTACATATGACAACAATAATAATAAAGAAAAAAGAATGCAATACAGACATATTAAATAGTAAAATATTGGTTTCATGCTGGTTGAAAAATGAAAGTATTGATAATATAAAATTATGAGATTGGCTCAAAGAAAAAGGTGAGGCACAGTGCTGCAAGATGACTGAGTAGAGCAGACCTTAGAGTCGACGAGTTCCCTGCACCCCTGGCAGAGAGGCAGGATAGACGAGCTGTTATGTAGACAGTCCTCCAAGACAGAGCTTTCTGTCCCAGAGGAAAGCTCCTGAAGATGTAGGAAATGGTCTGGAGTGATAGTTTAGTGGTGAAGAGCACCGACCACTCTTGCAGAGGACCTGGGTTTGAGTCCCAGCTCCCACATGGCAGCTCACAACCATCTATAATCACAGCTCCAAGGGGTCTGATGCCCTTCTTCTGACCTCTGTGGGCTGGTGTACATACATGCATGCAGTCAAATGCACATATAGACATACAAACACACACAAAAGAATCCTTTAAAAATTATTTTTAAAAGATACAGAATATCTAAAAGAAGTGAAACATTCCATCCTTCAGGGAAACTCATTAACATCAGGAAGTAGACAATTCAAAAGGTTCAGGAAGTACTTGAAATTAACCAGATTCACTAAGCCAATCCCCTCCCATCTTATATAAGCAATGAGGGCTGCTAAGAGACACTTTCAGACCAAGTGATTTACTTAGAAGAGGCTCAGACAAGCTGGCTCACCTAGAAGAGACAGACCATCTTAACTGCCTACAAAAGATTTCCAACTTGTCAAGGTATGCAGTGAAGGTGTACAGTGAGCTCTAGGTCTCCAGCCTTGGGATCCCTCACTCATGTGGGGTAGGCTTTTGGTGGTCCAGTTGTCTTTGGATTATATCTGCTCCTGTAAGTGACCCCTTTCCTGTACTCACGTAAGTAACCCAAACTAAAACTCATTGGTTCACATTTGGACTTTGCTGGTATCATTGGTTCTCTGTCATGGGTGAGTAGACATTTGCTCAGGTCTCCTTAGGAATAATATCACACAGCAATGGCCAATGGTGGCCTCAGTTAGAACACACGACAATATAGCTGTCTGCTTGATGGTGACAGCAGTTAATCCTAGCCATGGTCACAGAACATGGACAGCACCACATGTGAGTTAGGACATGAGTCAATGAGTGTGCCATCCAGTTTTCATTCAGTGGGACTGTACAAAGAAAATGGCAAAGAAGTGGGAATTCTTGTGCAGTTCAGCACATACTAACTACCTGTTCTAAAATGTGACCTTTCCACATTTATCCCCAAGAACTGAGGGCAGCAGGTCACATAGGTTGTCTGACAGTCATTGGAAGCTCAGTACAGCCTAAACAAGGGATGCTCTGAAAATTTCTTCATACACATTTTGTAGAATATTACTTAGCACTAAACACATAGGCAGCATGTGCTGCATTTTAGGAGCATAAAATAACTAAAAGACATTCATTAAATATTACTACAAACATTATATGGTGTTCTAGATAAAATAAAATAGACAACATATATCAGTGCTTTCTTGGGTGTTGGTAGAGAACTGATGAGTGGTGAGGAAGTCTGGGCCTACCGCAGGGTTGCAGATGTTCTACAGACAGACAGATTTTCACAAATTACATCATATATAATATTACATATTATATATTATGTATTCCATACATGGTTTAATAAAGAGTATTTCTATGTTCATGGCACATTTGTATGCCACACAACACATTACAAAATGCTTAGCAAAAGATGTTCCAGTTAAGAGCAAAACAACCTGAAAGGTTCATAAGCCAGTAATATTCAGTCCTGTTATCCTGGAAATTCAAGTGAACCTAGATTCACAAGGCAAAAATCAGAGCTACAACCAACAGAGGAACAAGGTCATAACTATTAATAACTGCCATCATTCTCTATTTATAATTCAAGAATAATCAATTGAGCAATTATTAAATCAAAGAAGATTCTGAGTGTGTCTGTTTGCATGATGGAAATTAAATACAGACAGCAGTATAAAAATAGACATTAAATTAATCATTCAGACCCAGGAAAACACATGATGCTTAACTTCCTGAGTCTGGATGATTAACATCTACTGGATATAACACATTATACACACATGCACATGTACTTACACATATGTAAGACACGAAAGTAAAAAGGCAGTTATGAGAGAGATGAAGAATTCTAAGGGGGAGGGGACAAAGGATGATAAAGGAGTATAATTCAAAAGCAGACAGGGCTCTTTGGGAGGAAGAAGGGGACCAGCAAGCTGAAGAGATGAGGTTGAGTTGGGGCACAGCAGTGAAGGAGACCAAGTAAGAATATGTGTGATATGCTATGATGAAACTCATTCCTTTGAAACCTAACACAATGCATATGGGCTATACATTAGAACTATCTAAGCGTTTTCATGATAGATTGACACTGGCTGTTCCTAATATAGAACTTGATGTAATGCTTGTCAGGCAGTGGGGTCTCAGGTCTGCCAATGGCTTGGATGAGTAGCCATAGTGAGATCCATAGGTTCAGCATGGAGTTCACCTTGGACTTTTCTCAGACTTTATCCTGCTTTCCCAACTTTGACCCACTCCCATGTCAGAATTATTATTAAAAAGTGGCTGAAGAGATGGCTGCTCAGAGGTTAAGAGCACTGGCTGCTCTTCCCGAGGTTCTGAGTTCAATTCCCAGCAACCACATGGTAGCTCACAACCATTTGTAATGAGATCTGGTGCCCTCTTCTGGCCTGCAGGGACATATGCAGGCAGAATACTGTATACATAATAAATAAATAAATCTTAAAAAAAGAAGTGGCCACTTGAATTAAACCCTGTGCTTGCTGATCATGCCTAGATACCACTATAGCCTTCCCTTCTTTTAATTCCCAATACTACAAGCCATTAGCATTGTACCTTCTAATAATAATTCACAATCCTTTTCCAGTTCAGCATGTCCCATGATGTTTCCCAGGTAGATTAAATGCTGATGACCCTGGTTTCTGTTTTAGTTCCTTCTAATGTTCTAGACTATCCTTTCTACATTTAGAGTTTCATAGTTCAATGACATAAATCAAATTGGAATTTTAGCTCAAATGGGATGGTAATATCTTTCAAAAGGCCATGGATAAGATGAAATCCAATATATTTGTTCAAGCTTATGTTTCATGCCCAGCAAGGCAGAATGGCAATGAGCAAGCAGTACCATCCTCTCCTTCAGCACCGTGGAGAAGACAGTAACAGGTTCCTTTTCCTGTGGGAAGTACACAGCTGGAGGGCTTTTCCCTCATACCCCGCAGCAGGCTGGCCGATTTCCCTCTTCTACTGTCTCTGGCCGATCTTTTTCCCCCTCACAATATTGTGAATCAGGGGACATGCCCCATATCCTAGGATTTTCCGCAGACTTTCAAGTTGGCAGTAGGTCCCTGTCTGGCCCTGCAAGGAATAGGAAACTGGAATTGGAGAATGGGAGAGTCTCAGGCCAGCCCACCCCAGCCCACGCTGCCCACCCCAGCCCACATTGCCCCACACTAGGTGGGGAATGTGGTCTCCACAGACAGGAGAATTTGTTGCAGATAGACTAAACTTGGAAATTGCTGGAGCAGACAAGTCCTGGGAGAAACCTTCATTTCTTCAGACCACTGGGGAGACGAATGATTTCCTGTCAGCATGGCTCCAGTCTTAACCCACCCACAGCCAACAACGCTACATCTCCCTTCTAAAAATCTGAAGCATTTCAATTTCTTGTATCTGCTGCAGTTGCTAAAGAAATTTCCTATCCTCACCTGATGCCCCTTCCAAGGCCCTGTAGAGGGATTTAGGATTTTTTTTTCTGCATCTCTAGCCATTAGAAATGTATGGAATTGGATTTATTTAGGGTCTTTGTGCACTTCCATAGCTTTCCAAAAGATGCTTCACTGTGGTCAGACCTCCAAGGAAGGACCCCACACCACCCCAACTCCTCTTTCACATCTAAGAAAGCCTCCCAGGAGCCCTGTTACTATTCAGGTTGCCCTAGTAACTGTGGTCTGCAGGATAAGAGGTGCTGGCCTTCTATGCCATGCTCTTGAGCCTGGAGTCTGCAGTGGGGGTGGGGATGGGGCACAGGCCTAGAACAGGGCCTCCTTGTCCACAAGCTGCTTAGTATTGACTAGCCCCAAGCTCCACACTGGGTATTATCAGCTCGGGCCTATACCTTCTAGCACCTTCTGAGATACTTGAGCAGTTTGCTTTTCCCCGGAGCTCAGCCTCTGTGCCGGTTCCATGATGGCTCCTCACAACACTCTTCCTTCTCTCTAGTCCCGCACATCACATCAAGAGCAGATTCTCTACTATGTAAGCCTCCTGTGTTTAAATCCTGTCTACAATGACCACCTCCCCGTATCAAAGATCAGGTCTACCAGCCAGCGTGCTGCTTGCTGAGGTCCTACCTTTGACTCCATAAAGGTGAGCAAACTTGAAGGATGTCATTAAGCCTCCACAAGCCTCCTTTTGTGTTCCAGAGGTTAAACATCCAGTGTGCTCAATCTGTGGTGTCATTACAGTGTCAGGAAATGCCCCACTAAATTCATGACTGTTTCCATTTCTGAGGTTTCTTTACACATTTTCCATGTCCTTCCTTTCCTGCATTGCTAACCCTTGAATTACCACTTAAAATCCTGTTGCAATGCCCTCAAAGCCCTTAAAATCTGTTACCCAGTCTTCTGCAACACTCCAAAGATGAACGTCCACTTCTAAGCGCTAATGAAGAGGCTTGCTCCTGCAGGATCCCACTTCTTCTAAGTGGCTAAGATTGCAAAGGAGGCTGAGGACAGGGCCAACCTGGCCCAAGGCCTCAAGGGACACGGCGCTTCCCTCACTGGTGGTTGACTCGGAAGTTGTCATCCTGAGGGAGTGCTGTCCTGTCCATCACCCCATCATGTTTCTCTTCTGTCAGGAAGTCTTGCTTTTCTCTCTTATGGTGCTCTCACTGTAAATATTAATTTCACCGCAATATTTATGATAAGTGATTATGTTATGATAAAACATTAGTCTTCACCAATTGGCAAAAGTGATCATTGTGACACTGTTTTGCAAAATATTTCCACTTTTCTAGGAATATTATTTTTGCAGTAATTACTTGATATCAATGCTAATTACACAGTATCAGAAAGGCACTGAAGATTAATTTCATCACCATTGCAACCACTAAGAATAATTGCTGTGTATTGCCTGCCTTCAGTGGTGACCCTACCCCACCAGGTTCCACTGGATAGTTCCAGTAGAGTGATCACACAGACAACCCTGGTTAAACTAAATGGTACACACACACACACACACACACACACACACACACACACACACACACACACATAGACACACACACAAAAACCACCCAAAAGCCATGTCTGGAAAAGTGACAAGTAGGGAGAATAGGGGCTTAATAGGAATGGGAGGGAGATAAAAGACAGTACAGAGAGATCATAGTCATAATGCATTACATTCAAGAAGTTAGTTGTCAAAGAACAAAATTAACTGATGAACACTCAAAGAAAATTTAGAAAAGAAGAATGTTATGATAACCATGTGATGTGTTTCTGAAATACCCATCATTAATTAGTTATTTGTCTCATTGCTATAAAATAATCCAACAAAAGGGAATTAAAAAAGGGTGGTTGATTTGGGCTCATGGTTCCTGGCAGCAGTTGACCAGGCACTGAAGCCTGGAGGCAGGAGCTGACATAGTGGTCAGCTTGCGTCTGCAGTCAGAAAGCTGAGAAAGATGAACACTGACCATAGCTAGCTTTTGACTTTTTATTGTTTCTTTTATTTTTTGAGATTATAGTATAATTAATAATTACAAAAGCCCCCCCCCTTTCCCTTTCCTCCCTCCAAGTTTTCCCATATAACTCTTCTTATTCTCTTTTAAAATCATGGCCTCAGTACAGGCAGGTCCTGTCCCCTCCTTCCAGGCTGAGCATGTGTCCCTGTGTAAGCCCAAGGTTCCAAACAGCCCGCTCATGCACTAAGGACAGGTCCTGGTCACAGCCTGTACTGAATCCACCAGGTTTAAATGAATCCCCAGGGGTGTCTTGGTCCTGGAGGACATGGGAATGGAAGGGAGGGTCTGGGGGGAAGGTGGGGGGGGGGGCGGGAGGGGGGAGGACAGGGGAACCCATGGCTGATGTATAAAATTAAAACACATAATAAAAAAAATCATGGCCTCTTTTCCCACCAATTCTATTAATATGCATATGTGAATATATGTGTATGTGTGTATGCATATATACTCCTAAATATAACCTGCTCAAACTGTGCAGTGTTACTTGTATGTGTGTTTTTAGGGCTGAACATTTGGTAACAGATAACCAATCGATGTGTTCTTCCCTGGGAAAACTATTTCTCTTGTTTCCAGAATTCCTCAATTGCCTTGAAATTCTTTCTGTTGGGCGGAGGCCTGTTGGTCATTCCCATATCCACCTTGGCACGTCTATTGTTGATGTCCTTGTTCAGCTCGTGTCTAGGCAGTCATGTTGGTGTGACAGTATGGGTGTAGCTTCTGGCATTATTAAGAGACACAGTCTCATAGCAAACTCCTTGATCCTCTGGCCTTTACAGTCTTTCTGCCCCCTCTTCCACAATATTTCCTGAGACTTACGTGTATGAGTTCTTTTGTAAATATAGCCACTGGGGACCATTTTCCACAACTCTGTGTTTTGGTTCATTGTGGTTTTCAGTTATGGTCTCCCTCTATTGGGAAAAGAAATTTCATTCATGAGGAGTTAGGACTACAGTTATCTGGGGGGTCTAAAAACAAATATTTAGAATGTAGTTAGAGATTGTGTTGATTTAGTAAGGTGGTAGTTATAGGTTCTCCTTCAAGATCCATGACTTCACTAGCCTGGGGAGTTGGCAAGTTTTCCAATACCAGGCTTGATTTCCCTCTCTTGAGTGGATATTAATAGAGAATTGTTGGAAATCACCAAGATATGAGTACACCTTTAGGGTTATTGTACCATACTGGTCATTGCTGTTTCTATCAGATGCTGTGGTCACAGTGACTCAAAGGATAACTATTCAGATGATCATGTGTTGGCCCTGTAACTTGCTAATGGTCTATTTCAGGAGAAAAGATGAGAATCATATTCTCCTCACAATTTCATATTCCTTTACAATTGCATGCATACATATTTATCAAGTGAGATTGTAGAGAGTCAGACATGGTACCTGATACCATCTGTCCTAGTTTGGTCTCTGTTGCTATGATTAAACATGCTGACCAAAAGCAACTTGGAGAGGAAAGGGAATTACTATATCTTAGAGGAGACTCCATTCTCAAAGTAAGCCATGGCAGGGACCTGGAGGCAGGAATGGAAGCAGAAGCCATAGAAGAATGCTGCTTATTGGCTTGCTCCCTCTGGTTTTCTCAGCTATTTTCTTACTCAGCCTGGGTCCACCTGCCCCGAGATGGTACTGTGCACAGTGGACTGAGTCCTCCTTATCAATCAACAATCAAGAAAATACCCTACATACATGCCCTCAGGTCAATCTGATAGAGACAGTTTTTCAACTGAGGATCCCTTTTCCCAGGTGAATTTAGATTGTTTAAAGTTGATAGGAATTCACTAGCATGCTCTGAATTAGTGTGTGGAACCCTGGCCTCTCTTACTATTGAGGGCCTTGTACCTACATTCTTGACCCTTCCCTCTCCCAACATTTCCTGAATTTTCCAAATAATGCTCCTTAGATGTTAGAGATCAAGTCCTTACAGACATCTGCAAACTGGCTCTTCTGCTTATGACTTCTTACTGGTTTAAGTTGCCAGGAGATTTGGACACAGCTAAGCTCATGGCATTGCTGCAATTGATAAACTGAGGATTCCTTACTCCAAATACAGAGCCTGCAACTTCACAGCATTAAAATTCAGGGCACCAAGGTGGGGTGGTGTCTTACTTAGGGTTTCTATTGCAGTGGAGACATACCATGACCACAGCAACTCTTATACAGAAAAACATTTAGTTGGGTGGCTTACAGTTTCAAAGGTTTAGTCCATTATCATCATGGTGGGACATGGAGGCATGCAGGCAGACATGGTGCTGGAGAAGGAAGTGAGAATGGAGAAGAATCTACATTTTGATCCAAAGGCAGCAAAAAGTGCAGAGACACTGGGTGTGGCTTGAGCATGTATGAGACCTCAAAGCCTGCCTCCACAGTGACACCTTTACTCCAACAAGACCACACCTATCTAACAAAGCTATACCTCCTAATAGTGCCCCTCCCTATGAGCTTCTGGGGGCCAATTACATTCAGACTACCATAGAAGGGATGCTAACTGTGAACCCAGATGACTGAAAGCTCAGTTGACAATGAATCTGAGTGCTAGGATAAAGACTCATACTCCTGTGTCCATCATAACCCCCTTTAGATCCAGTGAATACCATAAAACTCCTTGGATGTCTTTACATGAATAAAACAAAGTATGCAGGATTGCACCAGGGGCCACTGCAGTGGGATCCAGCCACTGAACAGAAAGAAACACTCTAGAACAGAAACGCCCTTTAGCCCCAGACGTTCATATGCCTGTGGATACATAATTACATAAGACAGGAATACAAATTGCATATTGACAGGCAATATACAAATAATTTAAAGACAATTCTTAGGCATACATAAAATTTTACCATTTACTAAAGATGTAATAAAACCTTGACACTAATGAGATGAACATGCTTGTTTATTTTTTTCTTACATAAAGAAAATAACAACAAGATCTTGACTAGTTGTTTTATGCTACAGGATGTAGAAGGTCTGTGTGATTTGTGACATAGTTAATATAGATTGGTAGGTGGACAGAATCAAGAATCACCATGGAAACAAACCTCAGGCCCTGTCTATGAAGGAGTTTCTAGGTTATATTAGTTGATGTGAGACGAACTGACCAAAATGTGTCCTGTGCCACTCCAGGGGCTGAGGTCTGGGTGGTACAAAAAGCTGTCTGAGCCGAAGTATTTCTTGTAGCTGGGGTTTTTCTGGTCCTGCCTGGCCCAGGGTCAGGACAAATCTCTCTTACTCTTTCCTCACTGCGGTGCCATGTGACCAGCCTGCATGAGGTCCTATTGCCACTATTTCCCACCATGATGGACATACCCTCTCAAACTCTACAGCAAAATAAGCCCCTCCTCTCTCCCATTGCTTCTTGTCAGTATTTTGTAGTAGAAATAAGAAAAGCAAATAATGAAAATCAACATTTTTGTTTTATAATTGTCAATACTGAAACAAAAAAGTCTGCAGAAGTATGATTAGAACTACATCAGAAATCACTGAAAAAAAATCTGTCCTCATCCCACGCCAAAGTTCCGTTAATGAGATTTTATGAAATTGGACTCAGCAACTCAAACAGCAGTTTTTGAAAAGAAACAGTTGAACATGATACAATCCAAAGACACACTAAGTTCACATTTATATAATGAGAACTATAGTAATATAACATTAAAAACCTTTATTTTCTGCAAAAAAAAAAAAAACCATTACACTCCCCTGAATGAATGCACACTATGCGTGTGATTTGTAGCATCCAGCAGTCTCCACTGAGGTGTTCCAGGCAGTGTTAGTTGGCACAGGAGTGTACACAATGGCAAGTGTGCATAGTGAGTGTCTGGAAGCAAAGATGAAGTGAGTTACAAGATACAATGTCAGTGAACACTGTCAGGGGCACTTCAGAGTTGTGATGCATTTGAATTGGAACTACTTATGGGGTTTTGTACACTCAAATATTTTACTGTTTCCAAACTGTTTGCAACCCCATCTTCAGTTCCAGAACTCCATAAAGGGCTGCCCCCCCCAGCTTAAGAAGCTGGTTTGGGGGTAATAAGTGAGCCTCATTATTAGCAAATTACATGATGTTAATCTCATGATGAGTGTCTAAACCAGTGAGAACAAATCATATTTGAAAGCTTCTCTCTCTCTGCTGTCATGTGATTGAAATGAGCCTGTGACTTCAGTGAGCATTAGAACCAGGGGCGCTGCTTATAATGCTGGTTTTGTTTCCTGTGTCCACAGTAGAAAGAAATGCTATGTTTCAGGTTTAAACTGGTGAAACAAAGAAGTCATTGTTCCTATCCAGTTTGTAGGTCCCCAAATTGTCCCTGCAAACCAGCCCAGAGTGCCAGGGCCTGGATATTCCAAGAGCCTGGCTTTGCTTCTGTTCCTCTTTGGTATTGGGAGGAAAACCTGGTCAGCTCATGTCCCATGTCTGCTGCTGGGCTGAACTGTGTTCCTCACCACCCTGAGTCACCCTTTGATGTGGCCTGGAAACTTTTCCCTGCTGGAAGGAGGATGGCATTCCTAAAGCAAGCTCTGTGCAGGCTGTTTGGGATACATTCTTAGCAGACACCATGGGAACCTCCAAGCCAACATGTGTATGACTCACACATCACTATGGCCCATCATACAGGTCTAGACAGCTTATTCCCAGAAGATGGGAGCAACCTCAGTTTTGAATCCTACAACGAACTTTAATCAGTAAAGAAATCTTAAAAAAAAAAGAAGATAGAAACTGTATGGTTTGAGTGAACACAGGCAGTCAGTCTGTGGAAATTGAAATCAATTCCCTGGAGGAGTTCTATAGCAGGCTATGCATGGAATACCTCACTGAGTAAAAAAAAAAAAAAGTTGTTTTAGTCTTGAATACTTAGTATTATAACTATACATCACATTTCACATTTCACAATGTGACTCCTGGGGGACAGGAAACTTTAATCTAATAAATAACAGATCCATAAAAGTGAAGATTTTCAGACTGAAGGGATAACAAATGCCCTGCTTAGGGGTGTGTGTGTGTGTGTGTGTGTGTGTGTGTGTGTGTGTGTGTATGTTGGTGTGATTGGCCCATAGGCAAATCTGTGGGGTGTAGCTGGACTTTCTTTGGTCCTCCAGTTCCCAAATAATGACATGGAGACTTATTATTAATAATAAAAGCTTGGCCTTGGCTTAGGCTTGTTCCCAACTAGCCCTTGTAACTTAAATCAACCCTCTTACATTAATCTACATTCTGCCCTATGACTTGTTATCTCTCCTCCATGCAGTATATCCAATTTTCTCCAAGTCTCACTGACAAATCTCCACCTCTCTGGTTCTTCTCCCAAGTTCCTCTCTCTCCTGGAAGTCCTGCTATTTTCCTCTGCCTAGCTATTGGCCATTGACCTTTTATTCAACCAATCAGAAGGTACCTTAGCAGAGACACATCTCACAGTGTACAAGAAGATTATCCCACAACAGAGAGGTATTTTCTTGATTAATACCTGATGTGGGAGAGCCCAATCCAATGTGGATGGCACTATCCCTTAGTAAGTGGTCCTTATATAAGAAAACAGGATGAGCATGCCACAGGGAGTAAGACAGTAAGCAACATTCCTCCAAGGCCTCTATTTCAGCTCTTGCTTCCAGGTTCCAGCATTTAGTTCCATAGATGATGGACTGAATTTTGTAAGCTGAAATAAACTCTTTCCTCTCCAAGTTACTTCTGGTCGGTGTTGTATAACAGTAATAGAAAGCAAATTAAGATACCCTGAAAGCATGATGACCAGAGTCTAGTACCCAAAACAAATACAGAAGTATCCAGCAGTAGTGGCTCACATTTATAATCCCAATAACACAGAGGAAGAGGCACACTGATCTCTAGGGTTCACTGACCAGCCAACTTAGCTTAAATAAGTAAGCTCCAGGCCAGTGAGAGTCCCTGCCTCAAAAAAACAAGGCAGACAACACCTGAGGTAGACCTCTCATTTCCACATGCATGCACATAAACAAACATACATACTCACATAAACACATACAGCCTACACAAACATAAACATGAACACCTCCACATGGATATATACACCACCTTACACATGTGAACATGAACATCCTCACCCATGAATATGGACTTGCCCCACATAAATGAGAACACCCCCTCCCATGTGAACATGAACACTCACACATACATCAGCATGAACACACATATATAAACATAAACACACATGAACATGAACACCCTTCACGTGAATATGAACATCCTCAACACACACACACACACACACACACACACACACACACTCACACAAAGCACATGTCCTCAAATATTGATTGAAATATTCACACACTAAAAAACTTCTTTATTGAGTAAAAAGTGCTCATTTGACTTTACAATAAGGGTACAATGCAAATGAGAAACATTGTCTTCACTTTATTTCCAAAACACCTCTCAATAACTAGAGGAAATTTAGGCTCTAGTCTTTGAGATCAGGCTCATCAGCTGACAGAGTGGTGAATTACAGTAATTAGAAGAGCCAGTCAAGCAGAAATTGTAGAGAATAAAATCAGTGTGTCATCCTAAATGCTATTTTGGTTCTAAGAAATGATGCTTCCCTATATAAGGTGTTTCATGAAAAACATAATCCAATGCCCTCCACATTCTCTATCCAGCAACATGGCTCAGGGCACTGCATCCATGTCCCAGCCTATCTGACACGTCTCTAAGGCAGCCACACTCAATTTGTCAAATATTGTGTTCAGTGTACTTCCATGGACAACTGCGCTCATCAATGCTTTGTTTTTGGCGTTCAATAATTAAATGGGGCAATTCACCACTCTGCAACAGCTTATCATTGCCAAACGGCTTGGCCTTGATCGCTTTCATCTGCTCGAAGCCAGACCCACTCATTGTCCTAAGTGTTTTCTTGAGTAACAGACCACAGTGCACTGATTGTTTCACTGTTAAAGCAGCACAATGTGCAGGCAAATATTTACAAGTAGCATATAATTACATGGGGTACTTTTAATCATTAAAATGACCATATGAGGACAGTGGTTAGAATGAGGACAGGAAGGGTAGTGCATACTCGCTGTATCTTTTTGTTTAGTTTCTAACTGATGTCCTTCTTCTCAGTCACATTTGTATTTCAGCAGTTCTGAGCAGCATGGGTCCGTAGCAAAGAGCCAATAGAGTCATTCTTAGTGGCCTAAAAATAGAGTTAAAAGGTAAATTAATATAAGCAAAGTTAGGTAAGAAAGCCAACAACAGCACCATCTCCTATATCATCTGCCATGGTTTTCAGACAGCAAATGACAACTTTGGTGATGCTTATGAAGAATCTGAATTCCCCACGACAATTCCATTATCTTTCTAAGAATAGCCAAAGTATGGTTGTATGTTTTCTCCACCAGATGGAATTTAGACCCACTCTTACTGACATCTTCCTACAGAAAAGTCTTTATAGTCCATGAAACAGAAGTGTGGTATTATCCAAACGAAAACATCAAAGCAAAGATTTTTCTAAACCATCAGAGCCATAGACTATTATAGGAAGACATCTGGAGACCACCCAGGTATGGAAACTATAGTCACTGAGAAAAGCAGTTGGTGGAATTCTTCCCTCAGAATATGGCATGGGATGCACTTCTGTGTAGTCCTGGGCACTGCAGGATGATCCCATCATTCTAGATTCTGACACAGCTTACTTCCTCAGTGAATAATGATCATCACATTTCCAGTACCAAATTCTAGTTCATGAAACAGGAAGGAAAGCCAACATGCTCATATCTGTTGGTGACATTTTTTTAATCCAGTTGGTATTGAATGTTCATCAATAGGGTTATGTCCCTGAGTGCTTCACATCCTCTGTACTGATTAAAATTACTCTTCAGTTGCCAACAACTAACGAAATATGAAGACTTCATTTTTCCAATTCAGGAGACAACTACCAGTTAGATAAGCAACTTTTCTTATCACTACAAGTAACAGGAATATTTAAA
Organism: Onychomys torridus; assembly: GCF_903995425.1. NCBI lineage: Eukaryota > Metazoa > Chordata > Mammalia > Rodentia > Cricetidae > Onychomys > Onychomys torridus. The sequence continues at coordinate 70,389,236 of NC_050455.1, forward strand.
AAAAATAAAAATAAAAAAAGTTGTATTCAAGTTCAAAACAACAATGATTAGACAAACACTGGGCCTATTGGTCCAGTCCTGGTGGACTTTCCTCACCCTGTCCCCACAAAGGATGGCCAACACTGCCTTCCAACCTTAGCCCAGTGACCTCCTGGCAGCTTTCTGTGGTTTACCCCCTCTATCTATTCTCTCTGTTATTTCTGTCTCTCTCTCTCCCCAGTTGTTCATTTTTTAATAATTTACTGGCTCCTATTCTCACATAGACATCCTTAGAGATTGGCAGGTCTACCTTGGGCCCTTCGTTTTCATTGTGAGAATCCCCTGGTAAACTCAGCCTCCTCTGAGAGTCCACTCAGCATTAACCTCAAGCTATATTTTAGCCAACTCCAACCGGCATTCCCTTTGGCACCTGCAGGCTCCATCTCTTTGCGGACTACCCACTGATCTTCTGAGAGGCCACTCATGTTTGGCCTTCAACTTACCCTTTCACTATGCCCTGTGCCAGCCACACGTCCACGGGCTAGCCCTCCTCCTGGACGTCTGATGTATTTCTACAGATGAGTTCACATTCACCCTCCACTGCCTCCTCCAGTGTTGGTATTCCAATTGTTTTCCAAGCCCTTACTGTGCTCCCAAGAATACAAACTAAAGCCTGGGGACCCACTGCAACTTGTGCTTCTTCTACTCTTCCCTGCCCATCTGCAGCTGGACAGGCCTGGCTCTGGACTCCATCCCTCAGCTACATACTTCACCCTGCAGCATGCATCACCATCTTAATGGTCTTTCTTTAATCTACCAGCCAATCAGATTTGCACAAACCAAAGTAAATGTGTTCCTTTAAGTCGGACATGAACCACAAACACCGAACCCATCCTCTAGGCCTGGGCAGCTAATCTTAGCGACACCCACATCCACAGCCGAGGCCTTCACTTGTTATGGAGCCAGACTCAGTTTCTTCCCTGTGGGCTGTCAGTCACCAGCTCCTCCATCAGAAACTCCTGGCCCTCATTGGCCAGAGATGCTAAGTCATTCCTAAGAGCTTACTTAGCCTAAGACTTTCTTTTCTGAAGGTGTCTCTGTCCCTCTGTGGGCTCCTCTCCAAAGGTCCATAATTTCCTTAGAAGAGGTTCAATTCTCTGTGATTTCTAAATTGACTTGGGTATTTGCATATATCCTGGAATTCTTACCTACATACCAACCCAGCAGGCTTTAGTTTGTATTCTTGGGAGCACAGTATTAGGAGACGTAATCCACCCAGGAGTATGCAGCAACCAACAGGCAGAGGAAGGAAAGGGCTGTTCAATGACTATTTTGAGTCCAAACAATTTAACTTTTTAAAAAAAGTGTTTAGAAAGTGCTTAAGTGAGAAAGACAGTTATAAACACAAGTTTATCGTCTAAGGATCAGTCAAGCAGAACTAAAACCAATATTAAAAACCAAGAGGCAAATTTCTGATTCTTAAAACATACCAAAGGTTAAAGCACAGGAAACATGGGAAGAGCAAGTGGAGGTCAGGACATATTAAACACTAATGAACGCAGCAGAAAAAAGATGGAAATTGAATTTAAAAGCGCTTTAATTGCATACTGGAATAAAGCTTATGTTAGGGACATTGAAAACCAGCTTTGGAAGGGAATGTATCCTGATGGTTGCTAGCCAAATGATCTTTAAAGCAAAATAAAACTTTAAGTGTCAACAAAACATCAGACAGGAAGTTGACACAATTGTTTCAGGATTGCAGCCATTTATCAGGTGCCAATCCTGATGCAGGGAGGGTGGAGGGGATGTGTTGGCATATATTATTAAACCAAGGTGCTTCCATTATCAACTCGGTCATTCTATATAGTACATTATCTCCTTAACTTAGCATGTATATAAGCTTTTAATGTATATTATGAAGATAATAATATTCTCATAAAAATCTTTTAAGCTATAGTATTATTCCTGTGAATAACCCAAGGAATCATAAAATGTATAAGATATTTGTCAATACAGAACCTTGCAGTTAACAGTTGATGAAGCTGATTGAGTCCTATATCTGAATCACATCTACTGATCAAATGACAACCCTCTTTTTGTTCACACCATTTACATATGCTCACAGGAGGTGGTATTACTCATCTTCTGGAATAGCACTGTGTGTCTCTACAGGAGGGAGAGGACATCTCTGTGGTAGGTCAACAGGGCAGCCTTTGGGGAGAAGACACTTGGAGAATTTTATTTACAAACTCTTAAGTAGTTTGGGGCAAATTAGAGGTTGGAAACATAAAACAGAGAAGAACTAACCCCTGGAGCATCCCATTCTTTAGATAAAGTTTAGACACATATTTGGCTCTGTGGTTCAAGAGAGTGGTCTAGTGGGCAGTTCCAGCTACAGAATCACCTGTAAGCTGATCCACTACTTGCCCTATACTCTGGTTTGGATCTGAACTGTCCTCCACAGGTTTGTATCATCAATTCTTGTTCTCCACCTGGTGCTGTTCGGGAAGGTTGTGCAGCCTTTTGGAAATGGAATAAAGCTTGAGGAAGCAAGAGGAAGACTTGGAAGACTAGAGCCTGGCCCACAATTCAGGTACCTCCTCTCCTTCCTGGTCCACTACAATGTAAGGGGTAACAGTCATGTGCTTCTGCCTTCCTCCCTGTGATACACTGAGACTTTCTGTAATCATGAGGCAAAATAAGCCTTCCCTGCCTTCAGTTGTTTCTGTTGGGTATTCTGATTGCAGAGATACAAGAGTAACATAAATAATTGGTACCAGGAGAGGGGTTGCTTCTGTCACTGTACCTGACCATGGGGTTATTAGGGCTGTAGAACTGGTTTGTGTGAGGAATGTGGAAGAAGTGAGGAATGTGGAAGAAGTGATAGCAGCTCCAGAATATCATGAGAAGAGGTTAGTGGGTGTCTTAGTTTCCTTTCTGTTACTGTGATAAAATTCTCTGACAAAAGCAAATTAAGGGAGAATATTTTATTTTTAATATTTGTATTTATTCTTTGACAAATTTGTAAATGTTTACAATGTGTCTTGATATGCTGACCACCCACCTTCTCCCTCCCAATCTTCTCAGAGCCCTACAACACATGACCCTCTAACTTTCATGCGCTCTAAAGTTCAACTAATGCTTGAGCAATCTGACAAGGGCCACATCCTGAAAAGATCACATCCTGAAAGATTAATTCCCCTGCCCCAGAAGCTATCAACTACCAATAGCTCCTCAGCTATGGGTAGACTCACGAATCCTTCTATTTTTGCTATAATAAATGACTATCCTGGTCTTGTGCATGTCACCACAGCTGCTACGAATTCAAGACTGGAATGTTATGTCCAGAAGACAGCATTGTACAGCGTTAGCCTCCACCCTCTGGCTCCTATATTCTTTCAGCCTTCTCTTCCACAATATTGCTTGGACCTTGTAAGAGGGTGAAGATGAAAAAAGGTGTCCCATTTAAGGCTTCAACTCAATAATGACTTTAGCTGTGGCCAATACTGGGAGAGTGGCCTATCTTCTACCCTCACCTTGGTTGTGTTTTCCACATTGACACTTTCTTCCTAAGGGAGACTCTAACACCTGAACCTCTTCTGGGTCATTTGTCCCTAGGGCAGAATCTCAATCTTTTTGCACCTCTCATGCAAGAAGCATCTGATGTTACTCAGTGTCCAGGTCACAAGGATATCCCTGACACTCTCTTCTGGCTTCTGAGAGCACTAGGCACATATATGGTGCACATATACACATGTAGAAAACACTCATATACATTTAAAATCCTAACTAAATAAATGAACAAATAACTCAAAAGTGTAAACTTGTGACAACATGAATAATGGCTGCCAGGAATTGGACACCTAGACCATGAATTCATTTCATTATAGAAAGTGTTGCTGCGATCTCATTGTTTTCCCCATTCTTGACTCAGGAATAAAAGAGAGTTCTTAACACCTACATAAGTCAAGAGCTCTCTGACCAAATTAGTCCACTCTGATCAAGAGCATCGTCTTAGGCGTGGGATGAGTCTCCATAGTCGAAGTGTTCTATTTTTAATTGTCAATCAGCACCGCTCTGCTCAGCAATTAAAATACTGGTAAGGAATTTTGAAAAAAAAAAAAAAGTGTAACTTCCACCATTATTGTATACTGTTGAAGGAGGAAGGTCAAGTGCTTCATCCTCACAACCTCTGCCCTGTGTAGAGTCTACACACAGGTCATCAGAACAAACACTGAAGTAAATAGATGATGGATTAGCCGAATGGATAGACCAGGTTTTGTTTGGACAGATCTTCAACTGCATTACAGAAATTTCATCATGTTGAAAGAGAGTAATCAGGCACTTTTTTCAGAAGGGTGGTATCAGTCAAACACTTCAAAGAAATCTTTAGCTTCAGGGTTCTGCAGATGCATCCTGAATATTTACAGCAATCTCACAGTCTGCTCAGGACACAGACATATTGAAGATTTTTGCCAGAATTAAATTTTCTCAGAAATTGCTTCATATGGGAAAGTTTAATGGTAACGATGCAGCAATGTGCACAGATAAATAATTATGTGTATATTCTGAAATGGGCATTAGATTGCAACTGTATATATTTTTTAGCTAGTAAAACTGATGACGAGTTATGCAACTGAGTATAAAATCATTAAAGCCACATCTCTTTTAAGGCTTATCAGTTCATCTAAATATTGGCTCCCAGGCAGAAGCCAATTAGGCATTTTGTGAAGAAACTATGATCTTTCTTGACACTGGGGTAAGTATATGGATGTGATGTGTTGGCCCTAAAGAGACTGGGCCTCTAGTGAGGATGCAGTTCATGAATACCTCATCCCAGGAGACATCATTAATCTTACAAGAGGAGTCAGAAAGAGAAAATGAATTCACTTTCAGTCTCAAAGGTAAGGGCCCAGAGCAGTCAGAGAAAGATCCTCTGCAGGGTATAGACCGGTCTGTGTGGGTGGTCAGAAATAAAGGAATATATGGGGAAACCCAGGAGATGTGCACTGGATTCTATGGCCTGCAGCTGGTATTTTAGGTCAGGTAGCACTGAACACGGATGGAGCAGCAGAGATGGGATTTGAACACTGAGTCTGCATGTGTTGTCCAAGCGAGCGCAGGTGTCATAGGGTCAGCATCAACAAATGCTGACCAGAGCTAACAGGGTAGCCGTGGTGAACCCCGTGACCACTTGTGTGCGGATGTGTCAGCTGTTGCTCCCACTCTCATTTTCTTAGTTATCAAGACACTGGAGATTTTAAATGGCTCTCCTCTGTGAAAGAGACACCGTACCCAGGAGCCCTTGAAAAGCGAAACTGTGTCTGGAATCCATAGATTAACTAGGGGAGTGAAGGGGAAACTGGAACAAATCTGGCTTTTCTTCAGAGCATGCATCCTTTCAGCCCATCGCTGTGGTCTTCTACCATGAAGAATGCCCTTGACCTTAACCTGAACATCTCCTGCTGGTGCCTAAATCCGTTCTCGCTGCTAGGGGGCTAACACATGCGTGTGTTTAAGTGCTGTGTTCCCACACCTGTCCTTCTCTCTCTGTTTTAACACGTTGTTCTCCACAGACTCGTTTCTTTCAGTGCGGTGAGTCCTGATCCATCTCCTGACAGTGTTTTCTTCCATCACTTGTGCCCGTGCTTATATTGTCGTCATCCTCTCTGCTGCTTCTTCCTTGACACCATTAACTCATTTTCCCCATCGTCTTTTTGCCCAGTGCGAAAACCAGGCTCAAAAGAATCTCTGCTTTGTGTTCCCGGCAGGGCAGAGCAGGGAGCTGCAGAGGTGACCTTCTGATGTCCCCATTCTGCGGGAGGTGGCCTGCAGCTGCTGCCGCTTCTCTATTGAATGTCAGCTTTTACAATCAAAAGTGAGGTGTGGGCTCTAACCTCACTTCTTTAAGCAAAGTCCTTCCAAGTCAGATGTCAAAAGATGCAATTCTTCTAAAAGTGCTAACCTATTTCCAAAGGAAAGAAACGTAAGTGCATTCACCTCTTGTAAGCTTTTTCCTGTTGAGGTTTTTTTTTTTTTTTTCCTCCAAACTACAAAATATCAGAGTCAAAGACTATGAGAAAAACGCACATGTATTGCACTCTGGGCAGATGGTTCCAGAAGGAATCCTGCACTGGGTAAGGTCTTCACAACACTAAGTAGGATTCTCGTGACACCAAACTGTTTCTAGCACTTTCCTTTTTCATCAGTGAGGCCATCAGATGCTCCAGGACAGAGAGGGACTTCTGGGCCAGGTGAACAGAGGCAGATGCATTCTGAGAGGAGAGCAAACTTCCTGGGGAGGGCCACGAGTGCAGGGTACATCCCTAACTGACAGGGCTGGCTACAGAGCCACACTGATGTTTCCAAATTTAGAGTCGGAACTCAAAAGAAAAAGAAAACCAACCTAGTATCTTTTCATCTCGGTCTGGCTACACACTTCATTCATCAACAGGCCAATTACAGAGGACTATGGTGTCAGAGGTTATGGGGAAAAGAGTCCTGAAGTTCAAGAGTGGGCTAAGTGTTGCAGAATCCCCCAGACGGTCCTGCGCTGTGACGGCTTAATCCTTATTAAGCCGGAGCTGTTTGCAAGGCAGATCAAGAAGTCTTTCACATTAATTTAGAAAGAGTGTGGGCTGTCAGTGTCAGCAAGTTAGCTGTGTCTGCAGAGAGGGGGAAAGGAGCCAAGGGAAGGTGATGGGAGGTGAAAATGATGCACGTGCATCATCAGACACACTCTGAAGGAGTACCAGCTGTCGGACTCAGCAGTTTCCAGCTCTAAGCTAAGCTTGTGTTGCAACTCAGAAGCCAGCTCTGAACCCGCTGCTCATATCACCAGAAAACACACCTTTTCTAGCAGGAAGATTCACAATGAGGTCTCCTGGGATTCCTTTCGTAAGAAGGTTTTCTGGGATCCTATGAGGAATGAACTTCCACTGGTCACATGGTCAGAGGTCATATACATATCCCTGAGGCTAGAGACACTGTGCCCTGACCACCATGGAACCCGTGTTTATGGGACCGGCAATATAGTTGAGCAGGTAAAGGCACTTAGTGTCAAGCCTCATGATCCTTCTTGCAACCCCAGAAGGAGAAAATTGACCCTATAAGTTGTCCTCTGACCTAAACACACGCACGCACGTGCACACACACACACACACACACACACACACACACACACACACACACACACTGTAAATACTGCACTCACTCAAGGGTGTGAAGAAGGCTTGCTGTGCACATATCTCTGTGCCTCACCGTGAGGCCAGCTTAGCAGGCCCCTCCTTTGGAGTAAAACTAAACTCACTCTTGGGTGTATTCTCCTGATCTACAGAGGAGGCCAGAGAAGCCACGCTCAGAGCTCCAGATCTGCTAGATACCCTTCCAGGCAGCACTTTCTTCAATTATGTCTCCTGAAGTCCTCTCTACTCAAGGCCCACAGCCGCTGTCCTGCTTCTTTCCTGGCCCCAGGTCCCTCCCATTTCACATGGGAGGTGATGGATATTAGGTGATACCTTCTCTTGTCTGCTTCTTGTTGCACTATAAACAGCCCAGAGCATACAAACAGCATTCTCTATCGAGGGGAAATAGGAAGACTGAACCGACCTTTCATCATCCTAAATCGTTTTTTTCGCAAACACATTTGAAAACAAACCCATGGTCACAGAAGTTCTTAACATCACGTTTCTGCGGATCAGAACTATGACAGAGCCTGCTACTTCTCTTACAGTCTTGGTTAGTTTGGTTGGTTTCTGTTTATTGATTGATTGGTTTTATTGAGTCAGGGTCTCACACAGCCTATACTGGCCTCAAGCTCTTTATTCAGCCAAGATGACCTGAAATTCTTAATCATCCCTGCCTTCACTCCAGAGCTTGAGTTTCAGCTGTGTACAAGGCCAAGTCTACATAATGCTGGGCATAGATCCCAGGGCCTCATCTATGAAAAGCCATCAGTCCACCAAATAAGCTACACCAGGCCCCTGTCTCAGGGTCTAAGGTACCCCAGGCTGGTTATAAACTCACTGTATTGTAGCCAAGGATGACCTTCAACTCCTAGTCCTCCTGCCCTACCTCCTGAGAGCAGGAATTCTAGGCTTGTGCACCAGACTCAACCTTCTTATAGCCTTCCCTGAAAGCTTTCACATATGACTGTTCCTCGAATTAATAGTCATTGAACTAAATTTTGCCATAGAAAAGCATTGCTTTTCCTCCATTGGGAGTAGACTGATTCACAGGTACATGATTGGAAGGCTGTTCGTAGCACTAATAAATTACCACTTATCTTGTCTATAAGGTTTCAGTGCTCAAACCTAAATTACTAGGGTGAGCTTCATTATGCCAACTGACAAGCCTGGGGAGAGCTTCTCCATGACATCAGCTCCCCTGTGACCTTTTGTGACTGCATTCTGTCTTCTTGGAAACATCTTGATTATTCTTCTCCTTCCTCTTCCAGTGTTCATGGAGTTTTAGGCTCCCATGCTGAGCTGTAGAGGCTAGCTTCCCTTCAAAACCCCACACTGGACTTTAGCCCATTATCATGTTGTAGCCTTGGCATTACTGCTGAGAATGGCATGCTGGTGAAGAGAGGCTAAGGAAGGAACCTTGGGAAAGGAAAGCTGGGGAAGGAATTCTGGGAAAGAGATGCTGAGGAAGGTTCACAGTACTGAGTTGGGGCTCATCATATTGGCTGTGAGTTTGATTTATGACCTAAGGCTGCGCTTATTCCATGGTTATATATTCAAAGTGTATTACGTTGTGTTTTTCTTTAAAGTATATGAATGTATCTCCCTAGAATGATAATAAAGACAAGCAAAGAGGCCTGGGAAGATAACTCAGCTGATAAGTGTGTGCCTTGCAAGCACAAGGACCCCAGTGCAGGGCAGAGAAGCCACATTTAAAAACTGGGCACTGTTCTAATCCCATATCCATGAGGGTGGAAACATGTAGATCTCTGAGATTTTCTGGTCAGCCTGCTTGATGGTTTCCAGGCCAACAAGAGACCCTGTTGGCATCTGAGGAATGTTTTCTGAAGATGCCCTCTGACCTCTACACATACACACACATACACACACACACACACACACACACACACACACACACACACACACACAAGTGCATACATGCCCACATTCATATGTGCACTTTCTCACACAGAGACATGCACACACATGCACACACACACAAAACAACAACAGTGCAACAAGCAAAGAGATACATATCCAAAAGGTAGCAGAACGTCAGTTCTGTGAGATCCTTCAGCATGGGTGAGGGCAACTCTCTGATGCAGGCATACTCTTAGTAGCATTTTAAGCAGTTGCTATTCCAAGCACTCGCGAACTCTGACCAGCCAAGGAACACTGTACTAGAGATTTCCCATCATTAATACTTGTGATGACCAGAGAAACTCAATTCTGTGCTGTGTCTCCATCTTCATTCTTAATGACTGTTTGTCCTATACTCAAATTCCTGGGAGATGAATTCCCAGCAAACAACCCTGACTTAGTGATGCCCACCCATAAATGTGCAGACATAACCATCTGCTTTGCGATGCTCAGGATATGTATGACTAACCACTGTTTGTTCTAACTTGTGTAACTTGCTTACATAGATAACCAAGGACTGTTTTGCATCACCTTAACCACTTGACTTTGCAGAACAGGTCAGCTCTCCGATGGCTTGTACAGATCTAGAAGCTCTTCTTGCAGTCCTCACCTTTAAAGTACCCCTTCTGCTTGACATGCCTGAGACTTGGCTTTAAGGCTGTTATCTTGGTAGCAGCAAAGGATACATCTTTTAATTAGAATTGGATTGAGTCAGTGGCCTTTGTTCCAGGGGTCTTAAACTCCATAACAATAATCACATGGGAAGAGTTCAGCAAACGAAAATTACTTTTCATTTCATTTGCTCCGGGTTTTGAAGTAAAGATTCCAATCATTTGTTATTTTTACCTTATGTCTCCCTTTCAAAAACACATGTGCAAATTCAGTGTGCTCAATTGCTGTTTTTATTAAGACTGTGTCTGGAATAAACGTGTTTTGGCAGATGTTAGGTGCGTAAGGCATAAGCAGGTCAATTCTGTGGACAGTGACATTACACTATTTTGTCCTCTGCCTTTCTCTTTCCCCTTTGGCATTTATAAAAAAAAAAGCACTTTTAGCTGAAGAAAACACAGTGGAAGAAACAGCAAGAGTGAATGGAGATCCCAAACAACAGAGCACCTGGGTCATCCTGTGCCCTGCTCCCTCCCTGAAGCAATGTCTATTGCTGACCCTGGGGTCCTGAAAGGTCTTTGCCACCCATGAAGGTGCAGAAATGTGATGCTGGATGGATCATGAAAATAGAGCATCGGCCGGGCAGTGTTGGCACACGCCTTTAATCTTACTACTATTACACACACACACACACACACACACACACACACACACAGAGAGAGAGAGAGAGAGAGAGAGAGAGAGAGAGAGAGAGAGAGATCCATGAGATCCATGGAAGTAATTTCAGTCCATGGAAGCAAGCTCTATGGAAGGAATTTCACTCCTGGTACTATAAGTCTGATCAAAAGCCTCTGACTGGGGAGCTCACAGGCCCCTAGGTGGGAGACTGTCTCACTGTTCTTTTGCTAACTAGACATCTTATCAACTGGCATTCTATGTATTTATACTTGTGGATTTGTGCTGCTCTCAACTTTGGTCAGAGAAGCTTCTTGCAGTGGGCCATGTTTAGTTCAGAGACTCAAAACTTGTCAAAATGCTGAGTAAGAGAAACTCTGAGTGCTCAGCTGTGGTTGGGCATCTGCATCATGGCCCACCACTCAGGATTCAGGGAACTTCACCAAAGATGGGTCAGAAACAATGTAAGAGCTGGTGAATGAGGAGGAAAGCTATGAAATGCTGTCCTCTGGATGTGGCATGGCTGTTTGGATGCATACACACACACTAGTTGTGTCTAACTTCACAAAGTCTGTGTTAGATCAAGCCAGTCCAAGTCTTCCAGTGGATAGTGAAGACCCACAGACCCACCCTTAGCTGAGGAGTTCTTGGTAGTTGATGGCTGCCAAGGAAACAAAGAGTCACTGTCCTTGGGGATGTGGCCATGCTGGTGGTAGCTCATTCCCCAGTGGATGGCGTCACACCCATTTACATATGGGCAGCACTAACAGAACTCAGGGGGTTATTAATAACAAAAATAAAGAGAGGCATAATAATAAAAATAAAGCTGAGAAAAGATTAGGAGGGCTAGAGGGAACTGGAAAGAGGTGATCTCAACAAGGAGCCAAACATAGAAATATATATATATATATTTATATTGAGAGAGAGAGAGATTCAGAAAGAATGGAAATGCTGGAAATGAATACCTCAATAAATCAGATACAATCCTCAGTGTAAAGCAGCATCAAAATGCTAGAGCAGGAGGAGGAAGGGAGGAAGAACAGCAGTGCTGGAGAATAACTATACAGAAGCAACAATAAATAAAGAAAATTATATAATAAATATAATCTGGCCCATAATATATGAGACCAACTTCACAAAGCTTGGTGTTGAAGATGGAACTGAGGCACAAAATTAAAGCATAGAAATGTACTCAATAAAACTATTGCAAAAATAAAAATTTCCAAATCTAGCAGGGAAAATGAGCACATAGGCACAGAAAGGATTTATAATCACAAACAGGCATTTGCATAACTGCTCCATGTCCTAGTAGAGTTTAGAATACCAGTAGCGGAAAGCAAATGTCTTAGTTGCTTCTTTGTTACTATCATAAGACACCATAACCAAGGCAACTTGTAGAAGAAAAGGTGTACTGGGGCTTACAGTTTCAGAGGATGAGTTTACATCCATGTGGCAGGGAGCATGGCAGCAAGCAGACAGGCAGAGCCCTGGAGCAGTACCTGAGAGTTTTCGTCTTACCCACAAACACAAGGCAGAGAGAGGGCTAACTGGGAATGGCATGGGCTTGTGAAACCTCAGAGCCCACCCTTAGGAACATACCTTTTCCTAGGCCACACCTCCTAATCCTTCCCAAACAGTTCCACCAACTGGGGATCAAGTCTATGATCCTCTGGGTGCCATTCTCATTCAAACCCCTACAGCAAAGAATACTCAAGGCTGCTAGAGGAAGTGCCAGGTCACTCACAAAGAGACCCCATAGAGATGACAACAGACCTTTCAGCAGAAATCCTGAAGGCCAATAGGACACAAACTAGGGTATTTCAAATCCTGAAACAAAACACTGCTAACCAAGACATATATATATATATATATATATATATATATATATATATATATATATATATATATATATATATATATGATTTCTTTGACACATTTGAAAGAGAAATAAAGGCTGTTTGTGGGGATGCAAATTAGGCCAGGCACTATGCAAATGAGTTGGAATTTCCTAGAAGTACAATCTGATTCAGTTTGATCATTCCTGTGAATGTACCTCACAGAAGCAAAAGGAGCATACCACAGAGATACCCACATACCCACGCTCATCACAGCAATACTCACAGCAGCTGGTTAATGACCAGCCTAGGTGTCTGTAAATGGAACAGTCAATGAAGATACACACAGGGCTGTCAAGACAGCTCAGCTTGTAAAGGGACTTGCTGCCAAGCTTTAAGACCTGAGTCTGGTCCCTGGAACCCACAAGGTAGAAGGAGAGAACGAACTCCCATAAGTTGTCCTCTGACTTCCACACATGTGGTGTGTCATGCAACTGCCCCCCTCCACACATGGATAGCATTCATCCATAAAGAAAAAGCAAATCTTGTCACAAGAAAATAATTCAACCAGAGATAATCACGTGAAGGGAAGTAAGATAGACGCAGAAAGACAAATAATGCATGTTTTCACCTACATTACTTCTTTAAAAAATATCTTATGTATATGGGTGCTTTGCCTTCAAGTATGTATGTGTACCACATTTGTGCAATACCTGGAGAAGATGGATGCCCTGGGACTGGAGTTACAGATCATCGTGAGCCACCATGCCACCTGTTGGGCATCAAACCCCAGTCCTCTGGAAGAACAGCCAGTGCACTTAACCTCTGAGCCATCCCTCCAGCCCTCACTTACATGTCGTTGCAAGAGACATTAAAGGAGAAGAATATTTGGGAAGTGAGAGAGAACAAATGAGTGGGGGAGAAGATGATGGGCAGTGAAACTGATCCAAGTACATTATGTACATCATGGAGATGTCATCAGGAAACCCACTCTTTACACACTCAATATGAACCAATGAAAGTTAAAATATGGGGCTAGAGATCTGGCTCAGAGGTTAAGAGCACTGGCTGTTCTTTTAGATGTTCTGAGTTTAGTTCCCAGCAACTACATGATGGGATGGCTCACAACCATGTGTAATGAGATCTGGTGCCCTCTTCTGGCCTGCAGGCATACATTCTGGCAGAACACTGCATACATAATAAATAAATCTTTTTTTAAAGTTAAAATATGAAAAGAAGAGCCCCTAAGCGTAACTGAAGACCAGAATGCAGCCCAAAGCCTCTAGAAATCTCAGCGCTTTGCAGAATCTTTGGCTTCATCAACAAATACATCTTCATTTCTTTACAAATTTATTTTTTGTGTTTGACTGTTTTACTTACGTGTGCACATGTGCACCATGTGTTCCTGGTGCTCAAGGAGATCAGACAAGGACACTAGGTCCCATAGAACTGGAATTGTGGGTGAGAGCCATTCTGTGGGTTCTGGGAACCAAATCAGGAATCTTTTTTTTTTTTTATTCTGACCATTTTATTTTGGGTGTTAAATGTAAAAACATATTAAGGATAAGAACATACTGTACTCTAAAAGAAAATTACCACATAAAAGTCTGTTTATTGTTGAACAGAATTTTACATCTAACATAAATTGTCCAGGAGTCAAAAGTCACCTTATCCTGGCAACTCATCTGGTAGAGTGCTTGCCCAGCATGCACAAAGCCCTGGGTCCCATTCCTAGCACCTCAGAAGGTGGTGTGGTTGGTTCCAGGCCCAAATTAGATGTCTTCATGAGAGCCACAAGTGCTCTTAACTGCCGACCATCTCTCCAGCTCCAACAAATCTATTTTAAATTCTATTTAGTTTTTGTGATTTTGATTGACAATTTCATACATGCATATAATACATTCTGATCAAATCTACCTTCATTCCTTCCTGTCCAAATTATCCTTTTATCTCACCACCACATTTTTCCCAACTTCATGATCTGTCTGTTTGTCTGTCTCTCATTTTCAAGCCTCCTGAGTCCACACCATTGCTTCCAGGTGCGTGGATGCAGGACCATCTATTGGAGCATGGGTAGCTTCTCAGGAGACACACCCCTGAAGAGAACTAACTACCCTTCCTCAGCAGCCAAACATTACAAAGCATCACACACACACACACACACACACACACACACACACACACACACACTCACAGCAGCTGTGACTACGTCCATAGAAATGTACAAAATAAAATATAGTTTATGTTCAATGCAAGCAAATAACTCATATCATGTGCCAAGATGTATGATGACCACAAATGCTTGTCCAGGGACACAATGGCAGGCCCAGGGAAGAACTGTAGAGGCACTAATGAAATTGGAATGTTTTACTTTAAATAATGTTATACTAGAGGAGGAGACAGTCCTGAGTGGGTCTCTGTGTCTCACACCTCTGTGTCTCCTTTAGAGTGGCATGACTCCCTTTATTCAGTAAGGAATACCTCAAAAGGAAAAATAACCACCTTCCACAGCCCTGGAAAATACAGACAACTTCTACCTTTAGAGTAAAGACAGGTAGACTCCTGGTAAGATGACTGTGCCTCTCTGTGGAGTAAAAGCCAACAGACTACAAACTTTACTTAAAAAAAAAAAAAACTTATTAGTAGCAGGTTTTCTCCTTGGGTTCATGACCTATCTCACTGCAGATTCTTGGCCCTAGATAATGGGGTCTAGAATGGGCTTCAACTTGTGGAGTGGGATTTAAGTTCAGTCAGAGAAGAGTTGGCTACTCCCATGTCATTGGTGCCTAAACTCACAGCAGTTGTGACAGCATGGACAAGATCTGCTCGAGTCAGACAAGTCCCAGTATGGAGAGGGAGGCAGGCATCCCTCCAATGAAGCTCTTGGCAATTGCTAGCCACAGGGAGAAAAGGGATCAGCACTTTTAAGGTTGTGGCTCATAGTAGGTTGACCACACAACCAAAAGTATACAGCAGCATAAATTGTAATTGATGAGTCATACATACATACATACATACATACATACATGTGTGTATATAGAGAGGTGTGTGTGTGTGTGTGTGTGTGTGTGTGTGTGTGTGTGTGTGTATAGAGAAAGGGGGGATGCAAAGTTGATTAGGGAAGGGAGGGTAGATCTGAGAGGAGCTGGAAGAGGTGGATGGGTGAATATGACCAAAATACATTCTATAAGCTTCTCAAATAACGAATTTAAAAATGAGGACACAAAGAAAAGTCTCCTAAGTGTGAATTATTTTTCCTGTCTCTTAACTCACTGCATCCCTAGTTCTGAGGAACCACTTCAGGACGGTTCTCCATCCTCCATGAAACGTCTCTGGAGACACCCTGGGAGACACATCCAGAGGTGTGTTTCCTAGGTGATTTCAGAATCCAGTCAAATTGACAATGGAGGTGAAGACACAGGGTGTGAGACCCTAATCACAGCAAGGTTTAAAGTTATATTTGCCATCTCAATAGGCTGAGAAGCATTTAATGCTAGAAATATAATTGAGTGTGTTTTAAAACGTCATCGAATTAGCATGGGTTAGCAATTCAATCATTTTGAAAACACAACTCAGTACTAAAGTCTAAGGCATGCTGTGAGGTGCACACATTTTACCCAGCGAGAACGTACTGAGTTTCACAGAAATTTCCCAAGATGGAAATCAAGTGCTGCTTATTTTTAAAGGAAGGGATCATTATGAAAATTTCAAGCAATTACCAAACTACAAAATTTTATGCAAGTACTGAATAACGCCTTACTTTATTATTCTGCTTTTAAAGGATCACATAATGTAACCAGGAAGAGGATGATACAAAACAACAAAACAGCGCGCAGCTTCGTGTGACTGCATTTACGGGCAGGGTCCCCAGCTTCCCAAGTCCAACTCAGAATGGCTTATAAAACACTAACGTGACAAAGAATTCCTTCCTCTCATTATGCTCTTCATGTGCATGAGGGGTCAACAGCCTTCTAGTTTTCAATGCATAAATGGTTTCCATGGAAAGGGGAGTCATTCCAGAGGGGAAGACTCAGAAAATCCTCCCTCTTATATTGCAGCTGTTACGTCTTGATGCCTGTCACTAGCACATGGCAGACAACTGGAGGCAAGCCTCGCTCGAGGGCTCTTTCCCCTCTCAATTCCTTCTCATCACTTTCTCCATCCCACATGTGTTGAATAAGGGTTAAGAATGACAGACCTTCAGAAATGGTTGTCATGGGGATCTTAGTCGATGATGAGTGAGGATACAAGGCATCAGAATTGAAATGCTGAGTGTGGACTTCAAAAGGCACAAGTAGCAGTATGAAGAGATGAACAGCTACACATCGTGTGAGCAGCACAGGGATGACAGAGCCGTCGCTACAGCTGTGCTACCCAGCTGAAGCAGAGAAGAAGGAGTAAAGAAGCACTGAAGACTTTGGCTCATCTCCTTAAACGCACATTGTGCCAAGAGTCAAGTTCACCTCCTCAGTTGAAAGGGGAGAGGTTACATGCAGCTCCACCATGAGCCCCACATCATTTTACATGCAGATAGTGGGTGTTTTGGCAGTGGCTGTTGAGTGAGTCTACACTCCCTGGTGTGCACAGCTCAGAGACATCTCACTGTGGTTCTGGGTGGTTCTTCCAAAACAGGACAATGACAAATTAGTATAGGTATTGTTTGAAAACATCATGAAAGAGCCAGCAACATGCCTCACAAAATAAAATGGCTTCTCAATTGTGGTGATACATTGTGTCCCCCAATATATTGTGCACCCTAATAAAGCATATCTGAGGATCAGATGAAAAAGCCAGCCCCTAAATTAAACATAGAAGTCAGGCAATGGTAGCACACGCCTTTAATCTTAGCATTCAGGAGGCAGAGATCTATCTGGAGTTCAAGGCCACACTGGGGAACAGAGCCAAACATGGTGACACATGCCTTTAATCTCAGCACTAACCATAGAGGTCTGGAAGTCTGTACAGACAGACAGGAAATGATGCAGCTGGGCAGACAGAGGAAGTGAGATGCAGAACAGAAAGGCATATAGGCGTGGGTATTCAAGAAGTAGCTCTCTTTGGCTGAGGATTTCCAAGTGGTAAGAAAGTGTGGCTGACTTCTTTCTGCTTTTCTGATCTCTCAGTTTTTATCCCTATATCTGGCTCCAGGGTTTTATTAATAAGACCGTTCAGCAATTTGTCTTACACTCAGTAAGCCTGATGACCTGAAATTTCATTTCTTGGGCTATGCATGATAGAAAGAACAAATTCACACGAATTGTCTTCTGACCTCTATCTCCATAAGCACATATGTACACACAGACAAATAAATAAATGTTGAAAAGAAAGAATATGTGTCATTAAGGACACAGATATTCTCCCCTACCCAGAATCATTTCCTTGACAGCAGAAAAGAAGCCATTTTATGTTGTTGAATAAGCATAAAAAGAGCATATGTTGCAAAGAATCTTGCCCTCCTTTGCAGGTGAGACGGTTCAGCCTCTACTTCAACTGTGCATGTACTGCAAACAGTAGCCAGTCCTCCAGGCAAAAGACCAGAGATGACACCAATTGCACACATCACACAGCCTAAATTTACCTGAAAACTGAAATGCTGTTGCGTCCACTAACTGGCTTGATCTCCAGAAATAGGTTATTTATATCTTTATGAGATGATGTCATCTTGCAGCTCGGGGCCAGCCCTCCCTAAAGTCAGGCTCCAGCCTCCCTCAGACACTGGGTTCTGCCATGCTTGATGTTGCCTCTAAGTCCAGGTGTTAACCAGGGGATTTATTTAACCTTTGAAAACATTTGCATTCACCTGAAAGATCTAGAAATGGAATAATTTCATGCTTCCTACAGTAAAAGTTCAGGGAAATAGAGGGAGTGGAAGAGGCTCTCCCTTCATCTCCAGAGTGGAATGGAGCCCGTGACTTTCCTTTACATTTGCTTATGTACAGTTTATCGGAAGGTGATCCCAGGATGCACAAAGAGGAAGACAAATGTGCAACATGTCAGGCAGAAAATCATCACTAGAGTGGCTGAATTGCCAAGGTCGAGACTCAGCCCAAAACCTGCTGAGGTCTCTGATGCTGCAGCAGGTCCAGCAGAGCTGCTCCCTGAAGTAGACACTCAGCTGTCTGTCGGAACACTTGACAGCCTCCCAGGAGCCTCAAAGCCCTCAAAGAGCAGAAGCAGGATCTAAATTCCAAGGACAATTGTACCTTGGCCAGTCTTGTTGGAAGCTGGAAGCTTGGAGGGTTGAAGAAGCCCTAGGCTCTCAACCAACAAGTGATCTTAGTCCCACTGTGTAGGAACTGACGTTTGCCTCACAGCAGATTGAGCACAGAAGTGCTGTTCAGAGCAGAGGCCAGTCTGGTAACACTCGGGTTGTAGTTCCAGGGGAGCCCACAGAACACTGCTACAGATTCTGAGAAGAATGCACTGAGCTGAGACTGACCAAGACTCACCAGGCAGCAACCAGCAAGCCAATACAGCCCATCTGCCCTGCCTCATCTGGATGATGTACTTTGCTCCAGGTAAAGCAACAGCAGAACAAAGGGATGCCCTCAGCATGAATAGGCTGAGAAGGTTTTTCGTCAGGTTTGGAAACAGTGGACTGCCACTGAAGACACAGACAGAACAGAGGCAATAGGGATTTTGTCAACATCTTTCATCTTCTCCCTTCACCCCCTGCTGGAGCACATAGCTTTCTTTTTGCATTCTTCAGTAACCAGGAGGGAAGAATTTGTTTCTATTCCTTGCCCCACTTCTGGGACGGATCTCACTCATAAGCGAGGTTGGGTACAGTCATTCTGATATTTCCATTCTATCACCCCTGTTTCCCTGGAAATCAAATTCACTGGAACAAAGCAGGGGTCTTTAGGGAACAGACACAGTAGGTTTGTATCAGCAGACTCATTCAAACCATGAAGTTCGAACCAGCATGGGTTGAACTTTGTGGGGGGTGGTCATGGTTGGCACTCTGCCTGGGCAGCCCCAGATTCCACGAGCCTATTCTACACAACCAAATGTGCCTAGAAACCCACAGATGCCTTTGATCTTTAGGCTTTTATGGGGGTAATCACTTGCTTCTGATTGGACATCACACTCTTTCTCCTCCATTCCAACTGAACCTTGAAATAAGTTTTGGCAAATCTAATCTTTGCAGACATATGCTCTGTGGCCACAGTGTACAGGCAATTCGGTACAATTGACATTAAATAGACATTTTCTATGTCATCATCATGTTGTAGCAATAACCTCAGCCCACCCATCACCGCTAAGAGCTCTTAAGTCTCTGTTTAAACCTCAGATGTGGTTGGGGTGGGGTCTTAAAATCCTGTGTCTGCACAACCTAGCAGTAGTGGGATGTGGTTTTTGATATTTGAATTTGGCATTGAAAAGCAAGTACCATTTGGACTTTGTGTCCAATGAAGCATAAAAGAAAGTATTTTAAAGTCCATTATCAGGGCTGCAGAGATGGTCCAGCAGTTAGAAGCACTTGTTGCTCTTGTAGAAGACCCAGGTTCAGTTCCCAGCATCCACATCAACCAGTTCATAACTGCCTATAACTCCATTCTGGGTGACTCAACAATGCCCTCTTCAGGCATCCACAGGCACCTGCACTCCACATGTATATACCCACAGACCACTCATATATACATAACTAATTTTTAAAAAAATCTCAAAGTCCATTACCAAAAGCCTTCCACAGTCCTCAGATAAAACAATCAACAAAGAATATAGGTTTGGCACTGCCGGATGAATATCTCATGTGATGTCATTTATACTCAAGTATTAAGCACACACACACACACCCACACACACACACACACACACACACACACACACCTCTCTTTATAAAGTAGCAAAGTTGGAGTCTTATAGGATGACCTACATTCAGATAAGTCCACAGTTAAGAAACTTTTCCAAGGTGGTTGAATTTCTTCCAAAGACTCTTTCTTTAATGAATTCTGTTTCTTGAGAGGTGCCCTTTTAGTATAATCTTTAACAACTGTGCGTTGCATGTTTGTCCTAAAATCCTGTCTATCCATGCAGTATTGTTTTTTCATAGGTTTCAGAAAAGAATTTTTAGCTTGAACACTCATTCTGGTGGAGCATGCACTGAGAGCTTTTTCATCTCACTCGTGAGTGGCAGAGAGAAAGAAGAGGAGCATTAGCAAGGTGCACGATGGGAGAGGACCGGTGGGGTGATGTATGAAGAAGTGCAAAAGTGCAGGCTCCCCTTCCTCTTTCAGACTCAGTTTCCCCACAGGACCTCCAGTGCAGACATGAGTACAAGCACAGGTTACTGTGCTCTCGATAATAAGATGACCAGGTGTAGCTGGAAGTTTCTCTGGTCCTGCCCGGTGCCCAGCCCCATGGTCCTGCAGCCACTTATAAAATAATCACTCAGAGGCTTAATATTAATTGCAAATTATATGGCCTATGACTCAGCTAGCTCTTATAACTTAACTCAACCAATAACTATTAATCTATGTATTGCCACATGTTCCATGGCTTTACCTGCGTCCCCTTACATGTTGCTCCTTGGATGGCGGTTTAACATCTCCCCTTACTCTCTTTCACTATCTCTCTTGGATTTTTCCACCTGGCTCCATCCTGCCCTGCCATAGGCCAATGAAGCTTTATTTATTAGTAAATGGGAGTAACACACATTCACAGCTACAGAAAGACATCCCACAGCAACCAGAGAAGCAGAGAGGTGAGGTCTGTTTCAGGTATCACGGGAGGAGAATAAGAACCTTCCCTCTAACCCATGGCTGTCAACTAGGAGAGTTCTGACTGGAGCACAGTTTCCCATGCGTGCCAGAATACCTAACTGGTTATCAAGACATGGCTTCTGTAAAATAAGTGTGCAGGTAGCTTTCTCCCCCAGAAGGCAGCAGATCCATCTACATGCCATGCACCAGAGACAGGGATAGATGCTGAGCTTGCAGCCGTGAACAAAACAGAATCCAGTCTTGCTAGAGACACCCTTAAAGCTGCAGCCATTCAGTCTGCACACCACAGAAGAAAAGTGAATGGGCTACGTCAGTAGTCAAGGAGATAAATCTGTATAGTCCATCATGAGACAGTGATCCTTCACGCTACATGCTATTTTACTCTAACAATTACATTGATAGCTAGCAATGTTAGATTTCAAATTAACTTTATTTACATCATACAATACAGTCTACCAGCCATTCCACTGAACTGTGCAGTCTCACCTGTGAGACCGTTTTCAGAAATGACATTGGGTCACATTTCTGTGATGGTAAGCGCTAACTATAACCTTAAAAGGATCTACAATTATCACCCAAGAGATGGGTTTCTTGCCATGCCTGTAGGAAAATTACCTTCATTTTGTTCACTGAGGTTGGAAGACCCACCCACTAGGGGTGGCACCATTCCCTGAGCTGGGATCCTGGCTTGCATAAGTGAGGAAAAAAACTGAGCAGCAGCATGTATCCATTTGGTCTTCAGTCTTGATCATGGATGTGGTGTGATCATCTGCTTCACCTCCCTGATAGGATGGACTATACCCGTGAATTGTAAGCCAGAATAAACCCTTTCTCTTTTCATTTGTTTTATCTAAGTATTTAAGCAACAGGACAAGAACCAAGACAATATTTAAAACACACACACACACACACACACACACACACACACACACACACACACGCACACGCACACGCACACGCACACACACACACACATTTGCAAAATTAACTACATATCATTGGGAAAGCATCTCAACTTTAATCACTCATGTTTAATATAGAGTAGAAATATGACTGTTGTAATAAAATTTCAAACACTTGTTCATCCCCTTGGAGAATTATTAAATTAAAGAGAAGAGAAACATTTTAGCCTCTCTGCCTGTGAAGTTGCATTCAAGTATTAATAAGGAGTTAGAAATTCCATGAGAAGGATGTTCTCACTCTCTCGCAAGGCTTCATGCTCGAGCGACTGATGTTTTCTACCTGATTCAAACCCTTCAGTGTGAACAATTGTCCCCTCCGACCCTGTCCACATCTTTCTGTATTCCAGAACATGTCCTTTCCATAGAGCCCCCTGTCGAGGGGGTGAAAGTAAAGTCCACAAAATAGTCATTTCCTCAGGAGCCATCATGGGATGTGTGGGTCTCCTTTAGGCCCAAACTTACTCTGTGTATCAAATATAATTGTCTATCAATTAAACACTACCCTTTAAATGTCCCCCAGGCTCATTCCTAATGTAGAATTAAAGGCTCTGATTCTGTCCCTGTCTGCTCTGCTGACGTATCTGCCAGCTCCCAAGTCATGATTAAATCATGTATCTTACATTCTATCCTTCCTTCTGATTCCAGTTATCATTCACTCATCTTAGATGTGTGTAAATTGTATTCTTTATTTCACATTAGACTGCTAATTATATGAGAAATTAACCATTTTAATAGTTTTTCATCCAATAGAACTATTTAGATGTCCCCTTCATAATGTATCTCTTTAAAATACACTTTTGCATCAAGACTTTACTAAGAGTTTAGGTGTAGTGTGAAATGCCTTTAATCCCAGCACTCAGGATTAACATGAACTGAGCCAAGAGAGGGTCCTGCATCCCTGGTTCCTTCCTTGCACACATGTCTTCTCCTGTTAGAGGCCCTGCCTATCCTCATGGGATCCCTTTCCAATGAAATAGACTCAGAAACTTCGACTAACCTGAGATTACTGGTTCACTAACACATATTGTGGTCTGAACTGACACCCCACAATTAGATTCACTCTTCAAATCTGTAATCGCAGATTCAGCTGCATTGGGAGAGGAGGCTTTAGGAAGAAATTGTGGGTGAAGGAGATGACAGTCAAGATCTAGTCTGTAGACGAGTGGAAGTTCTGTCTCCCTCTCTCTTTCCCACCCCTACAGGAAGGCACCCATCTACAGTCTGGGAACAGACCCTCACCAGAGAATGACTGGCCTTAGGTACTTCAGCCTGCAGCATGGGTCAATGACTGCTGACTATTTAGCTCCAGTCTTTAGTGTTTTGTTACAGGAGCCATGCTGACTGTCTCAGGTTAGTATTATTACAATGAAACACCATGACCAAAGCAGCGCAGGGAAGAAAGAGCTTGTCTGACCTACACCATCATTGAAGGGAGTCAGGACAGGAACTCAAACCTGGAGACAGGGGCCAATGCTGAGCCATAAAGGAGGCTGCTTACTAGCTTGCTTCCCCTGGCTTGCTCAGCCTGCTTTCTTATAGAACTCAGAACCACAAGCCCAGGGATGGCACCACCCACCATGGACTGGGACCTCCTCCATCAATCACTAATTAAGAAAATGCCGTACAGATGAATCTTCAGGAGACATTTTCTCAATTGAGGTTCCTTCCTTTCAGATTATCGAAACACAATCTGAGAATGGAGTAATGCGAGGGGAATTCTGAGTACTTGTGAGAAAACAAGATGTGAGTCTTGTGACCTCAGTTCCTCCATAATACAGAATTGTTCCTGGAATGTGCTTTCGTGCCCCTCCGAGGGTAGCAGACAGGGTGAGTTTGCTATAGATCATCCATTAAAGCTGGCTGTTAGTACTCCTATGCCTCTGTGGAAACACATGTTTCTGCCACTTGCAGCTTGTCCTTGTGCTTGAACACCTTACTCATGTGACTCTTCCTAATGCTCAGACTATAAATTGTCTGATGCTCTGAATACAGTTGGCTATTGCATGAGACTTTAGTTCACCTCGTTTTAAGACCCCACTCACCCAGGTTCATGGCAACAACTAGAGAGGCAACACAGATGACTCAAGCTGACGTGAAAGGTGACCCAAAAATAGCTAACACTGACCATGACAACAGTCACAGGCCTGTGGGTTCTGCCTCAAACATGGGGTTCCAAAACCTCTTTTTGTCAAATCATGTTGAGTCCTTTCTCAAGAACTTCTGCAAAGATCTCTGCTCCTCCATGTCACCCTGTCTTTTTGCAGAGCTGTGGGTATGTCACAATGAACTAAGGAGACATGTGAGTTATAACTGCTGTATCCTTATCTCCATCACTGGGTTCCAGCTGTGGAGTTCTAAAGCATGGGGACAGGAGCGCTGTGCTCTTTCCTCTCAGCTCCTACCTCTAACCCTGTAGTAAAACTCTTTCCTAGACTCACTCTCCTATTGTTTGAAGTAGAGAGACAAAGGACCCAGAAGCCACTGGCCTGGGGTTGCTTTTGTGGTTGTGGTTTGTCAAGTACCCTGGCCCTCACTTATGTTCACCTGACAGGAGAGGAAACTTCTCTGTTCTCAGGGACCTCACAGTTCCCAAATCAGCTGGTGGCTTTGTTTGCTTTTTATAGTTATTTATGTCATAATTTATTAAATTAAAACAAAGGAGACCTTGTGTGATGTTGTCCTTTGTTGATCGATTTTCGGTGCCCAGGATTATATTAACGCAGTAATTGAAATCATTTGGTATTTGCATAAAGTAATTCTCTGTCATTGGTAGATTGGTAAGAGGAATAGGATTAGAAAAATATTCCCTTTCTATTACAAATAACTAACACAAATTCTGAGGAAGAAATAGAATGGACATAATCCCGAGTCTTAAAGTAACAAATTAAAACTTTCAAATTTTCACTAATTCACTGAGTTATCTTGTATTAGTAAAAGTTAGTGTTTCTGTTTCAGTATTGCATGTGTATAGACATTTCTGTGAATGAAATGTTGCATCTCTCTTCTCTAAGTTAATTGGAGCAACAACTGATTGTTTTGTTTTGTTCTCCACAAAGATCTTAGATTTTAATTATACAAACTGGGGTCTGATGAAATTAAATGCTGATTTCAATCTAATAAGAAGTGTCTTTTTAATTCTCCTTCAGACACATTGTAATTCAGCATTTAGTAATAAAGAGGACAATGAAGGAAATTGTAGACAGGAGCCGTGATTCAGCAAGCTGGCCTGTGGAATATATTATTCTCCTCATTATTTAGGCTCTAGACACTAAGCAGAGGCCTGTTCCATCCACATGTCTGCAAACAAAATTATTAATAACAACTTTATATAAATACAATGAATAGTATTTACTAAAACTTCCCTAGAGCTGGGTGTGGAACTCTCGGCACCTAGGAGGTTCAGGCAGGAAGACTGCTTTTAGTTTAAAGACAATGTAGCCTGTTGAATGGGTCCCAGCTAGCCAGGTCTACACAGCAAGATGCCATCTCACCGAAAAAAAAGTTAATCCATCAAAATGGTAAGATCGTGAAAGCTGAAGGGAATTCATTAGCAAATAACTACAGTTCAGTTCTAACTCTGTAGTGCTGGTTGCTCTCTCACAGAGTTGAGGGTAGCCTTGAGCTCTGTTCCTCTGCTCTGAGTCTGAGATTGCCAACTGTCCTTAGACTAGACCTGTACCTGCATCATTGCCTGTTGCTGCAGAGTGCTGGGTATCCCTGGTGCAAACTCAGTGGCTCAGAAGCCTGTACTTTCCACAGTATTCTGGGTGATGTTGGACAGTAGCTCCAGAAACCACACTTGATAGCCCAATACCCTAATTTAATTCCATCTTCAGATCCTAGCTGTGTCTACAACCCTAAGTGAGACTTCCTTGGTTCCCAGGGAAAGTTGTGCTTCACTGTATCTTTGCCTAGTTTTTCATATCTCTTCATAGACCTGTACTGTCTAGTAGACACTGTTGGAAAGAGCTCATCAATACCTCTCCTGACCCCACTGACCTGTGGGATCAATGACTGGTCATGCATTTTGCCCACTGTTGCATCCTGATGTCTAATATATGTACACAGTGTGGTGCTGTAATAAATATTACTGCTACAATAATGTTTTCCTTGGCATTTTAACTACATTCCTCTTTAGAGTAATGACCACCCATTTGATGATAAATGAAACGCTAATGGGATGACACATGACTTCTCTTATCCCAACCCTAAATGACATGATGGTTTCATTTGCATCATTCCTTATATACTTAGAAACACCATGTCCTACTTTAAAATTCATTGTCTAGCTGGCTTCTTACCCACAATATCTTGTGTATATGCATTTTATGTTTGTCAACCCCTGCACTACTCTGGGTCAGCTGAAGGGCACAGATATTCAAAGCTCATGGTTTGGGATTCGTGGAACCTTGGGACTGTATTCAATCATAGATATGGAACTCACAGAGCCTTGGAATGTGGTTAGTGGTGGTCAATGGTAAAATACCAGTCTCTTAAGCATGGTATGATTGCTTAGCTCTCGAGTGCTATTCCCCAAAGGACACGGGCCTTAGTCACTGTTCTATTGTGAGGAGATACCATCGCCAATACAACTCTTAGAAAATATTTAATTGGGGGCCTGCTTACAGAGTCAGAGGTTTAGTCTGTTATCATGACAGCAGCATGGTGGCAGAGAGCATGGTGGCAGATAGACATGGTGCTGGGAAAAGTAGCTAAGAGCTACATCCTGATCGGCTGGCCCAAAGAGAGGGAGTGATACTGGGCCTGGCATGGGCCTTTGAAACTTCAAAGCTCACCCCAAGTGACACACCCTACTCAAAATAAGGCCACATCTATTCCAACAAGGCCACACTTCCTAATTCTTCTAATCCTTTCAAAGAGTTCTACTCCCTGGTAACTAAGCATTTAAATATGGGGGCCATTATTATTCAAACCAATACAACACCATTTGGATTTTTTCATGTATCGTCCCCCTTTTATATTCTATTTGTTCAATTTATTTTCAGAAATTTGAATACATTTGACTCAGGAAAGGTCTGATGTCACCAGCACTGGAAGCTAGGACCTGAAAATTCTTAGTGTAGGAACAGCATCAAGAGTACAGAGCAGTGGTTCTCAACCTGGGGGTCAAGACCCCTTCGGAGGGTCAAAGGACCCTTTGACAGGGGTCACCTATCAGATATTATGCATATCAGGAGTTTATGCTATGCTTCCTAACAGTAGCAAAACTGCAGCTATGAAATGGCAATGAAAATAATTGTGTGGTTGTGGGTCACCATAACATGAGGAACTAGTTATATTAAGTGGTCTCAACCTTAGGAAGGTTGAAAACCACTGAGGTAGAGGCACTGATGAAGTGATGAATTCCTTAGTAATGTTGAGCTTTTCCTATACTTTTCAAAATCAAATCTCATGGTTATGGGTTCTTTACCAGCACTTGGGTGCTACACTTGTCTGTTTTCCTTCAGAAGCTCTCATGTGACCTTGCAATTGACTCTTTCTAAAACTGCCATGATGTGCACAAATAACATAATGGGACATAAACTTAACAAATTATCAAGGACAGGAATCAAGGCTTAACAAACCTCACATCTCAATGTTTAACAAAGGCATCTCCTGAGGACTCTTCACTGATCACGTTGGCAAAATGCTACCATAGTGGGTAATTCTAAGTAATTCTTTCTCAGTAGAGAACCACTAGGTGCCATGACTGAGTAAACAAGAACTGTGGGGTATCTGTGAGACCCAAGAACTTGCCGGACTTATGGAAGGGATGGCATTCTTTGGTGTACTGACTGGTTTTGTGTCAACTTGACACAAGCTAGAATCATCATAGGGGAAGGATCCACCTCTAGGGCATTTTCCCAATTAGTGATCAATGGGGAAGGGCCCAGCACATGGTGGGTAGTACCACCCATGGGCTGCTGGTTCTGGGTTCTATAAGAAGGTGGGCTGAACAAGCTACAGGAAGCAAGCCAGTAAGTTGCTCCCCATCCCCATGACCTCTGCATCAGCTTCTAACTCCAGGATCCTGCCCAGTTTTGAGTTCCTGTCCTGACTTCCTTCTGTGATGAACAGCAATGCTGAAGTGTAAGCTAAATAACCCTTTCCTCCCCAACTTGCTTTTTGGTTATGGTGTTTCATTGCGGCAATAGAAACTCTAAGACATTTGGTTATCATAGTTGGGCTTTTTGTTAGATTGTTTTAATCACAGTGACAAAATACCTAAGCAAATCAATTCAGAGTGGAAAAGACTTGTTTGGGCTCATGGTGCCCAAGGTTTCAGTCTATTGTCAATTGGCTACACTGCAGTGGAGCATGGTATTACAACTAGATCATGTGGCAGAGGAGGCAGCTCACCCCATGGGGTCAGGAAAGCAGAAGACCAGGATGGAGTTGGGTGATACATACCCTTCAGAGTCATGTCCCAAACCACCTCTTTCTGACCTGCCCCCAGCATCTAATAGCTGGATTTATGCACTGGTGAGGTTAAAAGCCTTATCACCCAGTCCCTTTCCATGCTGCTGCCAGCTCAGGATCAGAACTTTCTGCATCACTCTGACCATGTACCAAACAAAAAGCAACAACAGACAGCAATGTCCATTGTGGTGGCTGGTCACATTGCATCTGCACAGAAAATGGGATTGAACTATCAAACCTCAAGGCCCACTGTCTTAGTTGGGGTTTCTATTGCTGTGAAGAGACACCATGACTAGCAACTCTTATAAAGGGAAACATTTACTTGGGAGATGGCTTACAGTTCAGAGGTTTAGTCTATTATCGTCATGATGGGAAGCATGTCAGAATGCAGGCAGACATGGTGCTGGAGAGGTAGCTAAGAGTTCTACATCTGGATCAGCAGACAGCAGGAAGAGAGAGAGACTAGGCCTGGTTTGAGCATCTGAAAACCTCAAAGCCCATTCCCAGTTACATACTTCCTCCAACAAGGCCACACCTCCTAATAGTGCCACTCCCTGTGGACCTACCTACAGGGGCTATTTCATTCAAACTACCACCCTCACCATCAGCAATTCATTTTTTCTATTGAGGTACCACCTTCTAAAAGTTTCCCAACATTCAAACCATAACAGCCCCCCAAAGCATATATCCATCTCATAATACTCCACAGCACTGAAAGGAGAATGAAATAAAAACAATACCAAAACCTAGAAGGCAAACACTAAATCTTGTAGTTCCATGTCTAGTATCCATGATACATGATGGTAGGGTGTGGGCTCCAAGTTGGCAAGCCTTGACACCATGGCTTCTCTCTCTCTCTCTCTCTCTCTCTCTCTCTCTCTCTCTCTCTCTCTCTCTCTCTCTCAGAGTATCTTGTTCTGCTCACTGTCTGCAACTTGGCAGATGACCCTTGCCTTCTTCAGGCCTCTTCAACTTCGCTTCCACAGATCTCTGCGTCCCCCTTCCAAGGGCTTCCAACAGGGTTGCTGACCAGGTCACACACTGTTTACCCTCCCATGCTTCCCTCTGATATGCTGGTAGATGCCTCTATGACCCTGTGAACCTTGCATTCTCCATGTCCAAAGAACCAGCATCATGTGGCTGGATGCTCTGCTGTTTGTGTGATGGCTAGAGACCTCCATATTCTTGTCTAGGTAGGTCAGTACTCTCTTCCCAAAGCAAAACCTTCCAAATGGGTGTGGACTTCTAACTGTGAAGCTTAGCATGGATAATGTCTTGCAAATATCCAATATGCCCCCACAGCATCTTTCCCATGGTGTAATGCACTAATATTTTGTCACTTAAAGTAATTCTTAGCTGAGCAGTGGTGGTGCAGATCTTTGATCCCAGCACTCTAGAGGAAGAGGCAGGCAGATCTCTATGAGTTAGAAGCTAGCCTGATTCCAGGACAGCCAAAGCTACACAAAGAAAACTTGTCTCGAGAAAAACAAATTATTCTTTAAGAATTTCATTCATGTATACAATAATACATGATCATCACATCTGCCCTCAACCTTTCCCCTTTGACCCCTTGTTGGTCCTCCCAAAATGTTTTCCTTCAAATGTCATGACCTTAGTGATTGTGACATGAAATTGGAAGTACAGTTAGTGCTGCCTATATGCATGTGGGTTTGGGTATAGGTATAAATACAGGAACATGTTCAACCTACCAGTGGCAAGCCCCCAATGAAGCTATCAACTGCCAATAGCTGTTCAGCTAGGGGTGGTACCTTGTGAGCATCCATCCCTCCATCCATCTATGGAGGTATGTTGGTGACTAGTTTGACTTTGTGTGGGTTTTTTTTAAACAGTGGGAGAGACCTTGGCAGGTTTGAGCCAAGATGCCCCATGGTGGGTGAGGGAGATGCTCCACACAGACATGGTAGGCAGCAGCCAAGGGGGCATGGTGGAAAGTCACTCACACCATGCAGACACAGAACCCATGTGGAAAGTTTTATTGGGGGAAAGGGAGAAGGGAATTGATGGAAAGCAGGCAAGGACTGAGAGAAGAAGAAGAGAAAGAGAAAAGAGAAGAAAGGCCTTGCAATACCTCATGGCAAGAGAGAGGAAGAGGGAGGGTTCTTAAAGGGGGCTTTACATAGGATGGCATTGTCAGGCGGGCCTGGCAGGTCTGAATGCTAACATGGATAACCACATTGGGAGTCATGAATGCAGTGACTATGTCATGTCTAGAAGACAGCATTTCACAGTGCCTCTCTCTCTCCATCCACCAGTACCCACATTCTTTCCTCTTCCTATTCTTCATGATCCACGATTAATTTCTTTTCATGGTGCTAATATCTCTACCAATCATGTCTTCTTGGTCCTGGTTTTAAACTGGATCCTATTATTGACAAACTACAAGTTTTAAAAATCCTTCTGCTCTGCATTTGGTTCCTGATTCTCACTGCAAATATGGATTAAAGCACCTGGCAATTACCATGCCAGAATCTGAATGCTGTACCATCACCACCTTCAAATTCCCTCCAACTCATTAATTGGTCCATCAGCTTTTAAAGTTAGCTGTCTTCATTAGGGTTTCTACTGTTGTGAAGAGACACCTTGACCACAGCAACTCTTATAAAGGAAAGCATTTAATTGGGGCTGGCTTACAGTCCAGAGATTCAGTCCATTATCATCATAGTGGGTTTTGGTGGTATACAGGCAGACATGGTGCTGGAGAAGTAACTGAGAGTCCTACATCTTGTAAGCAACAGAAAATGGACTGAGACACTGGGCAGTATCTTGAGCATATATGAAACCTCAAAGCCAGCCTCCACAGTGACATTTTTCCTCCAACAAGACCACACCTCCTCCAACAAGGCCACTCCCTTTGGGGTCATTTTCTTTCAAATCCACCACATCAGCCTTACACAAAGTCTCAGATCATAGGCAAAAATATAGCTAAGTTCTTTCTCAGAATAGACTTCAGTTTCCAATAGCCCTGTATGTCTGGGAAACTAGGAAAGGGTAAGAGCAAGACATACCCTTCAAAGTTATACTCACAGTAACTTCCCAAAACAGTCTCCACCTCCTAATAGCTATTCATCTGGGAACTCATCAATGGATTGATCTATTGAGATGGTCAACATTCTCATAATCCAATCACCACTTACTGGCACCAGCCCTAGGTCTTATGCTTCAATGCATTAGCCTTTGGGAGCATTTTCTCTACAAAACAGCAGTTACATTAGAAATGTATTAATCTATTCTGATATGAAATTTTTTGTAAAATTCTATTTTTTCTTATGTAGGTCTTCATGTTTGCACAAAAAGGTCAATGAGATATCTATTTATGGAAATGGTCCTAGTGCATTGTTATAACTTGTTTTTTGTCCTCTTAGACAATCATCTAAAACTATATTAATGTTTATCTTCTAGTACTAAGTGTTCTGTGGCTCCATGTATATCATGAATCAAGAGTAACTTTGTACTAATCAACATGACTCAGTCCAAGAAATTCTCTGAGTTATTCAATTTTTTTCCATAAGCAGGTTAAAATAGTTTCTTCCATAGTAATCAAATTTTCACATTTTATTGGATTTTAGGATGACATAAGATAATATGCGAGAAATCTTTTCCTCCAGGTGGCCTCCTCCAAGGAGAGAAAAGGGTAGAAGGGGCAGGGGGCACATGAAGTAGGGTCTTAGCCATGAACAGAACAGGTGTGCCTCAGTTAACCCAGGAATAAGCCGGATGTTCTGACATTCAAGTCCAGTGCAGGCAAGGTCTGGTCTGAGAGCGTTGCTGGTGTCCCATTTGTCTTGCCTCCTGAACATGTCATGATCTAGAGAACCACAGTGGAGGAGGACAAGGAACACAGGTGACTGGTGTCCCTTCAGACCTCCTTTTCCTTTACTTCACTGACAAAAATGCAGTCAGCCTTAAAGTCCTTCCCCCTCTGGAATCCAACCAGGTCTTCCCCTTTCCTCTGGGATCCTTTTCCCCAAGTCCCTCTGGGCTTTTCACACCCACTCTCTGTGATGGTTAGTCTTCACTGTCAGCTTCTTATGATCACCATGGAAATGTGTTTCTAGGTATGACTATAAGGATGCTTCCAGAATGCTTTAATAGAGCAGAGGAAACTCATCCCACATGTGTGTAGCACCCATCCATGGACTGGCAACCCAGACTGCATAAGAAGAGAGAGTGGTTTGAGCATCAGTACTCATTTCTCTCTGCTCCCTCTTTGTGGATGCTCTGTGACCAGCTGCCCTGCGCTCCTGCAGCCACTCCTTCCTCACCATGACCGTACCTCCAACAGCCAAGGTAACCTTTCAAGTTGCTTTATATCAGATGTTTGGCCACAGAAACACGAACAACCACTTCATAGAAACCTCAGCATGCTTTTTGTTTGTTTATTTGGACATTTGTTTATGAGACAAGGTCTCAGGTAGCCCAGGCTGGTCTGGAACTCACAAAGTAGACAAGGCTTACAGACTTGCACCAGCGTGCTCCATCCTGGGTGTGGTTTTTGTTATTCAGTGTGACTCTGCTTCCAGTTCTCATTGGATTCACATCACACGTAACACAATGTTTAAACTTCCTGGCAAGTCCTCTTAGCCTTGGAAGCCTGTTTTTCCCAGCAGCCTTAGTTGCTTCCGGGCTTGTCAATGCACCTGGTATCCTTGGGTATTTCATACTGGCCTCCTGACACTCCCACTGGCAAACCATGTTTATGTCTTCTGTGATTTATTTTTTTAGCCAGACCCATTGCTCCCAAACTAGCATCACTCCAGGTGCTAATATTCATGTTTCACGTTGAGAATGCCTTGCTCAACACCCAGCAGGGGCACGACACAAGGTGGTCCAGTATTTCAAGCTTACCTCACATCTTGGAATTTTCTGTCTTAACCTGCTTCACAATTCATTAGCACCGGTTTGCTCATGTGACTTATCTCACCTCATCATTGCACAAAGAGTCCCAAGCATTGTCCTCACCCACTGCCTCAGTTTCCACTACCATGTGGGCCATACTGAAGATAGTCAGTGTCCTGGCTAGTTTTGTGCCAACTCAACACAAGCTAGAGTCAATTGAGAGAATGCCTCCATAAGATTCTGTAGGGCATTTTCTTAATTAGTGGTTGATGATGGAGGGCCCAGTCTACTGTGAGTTGGGCCATCCCTGGGCAGGTGGTCCTGGATTCTATAAGAAAGCAGGCTGAGCAAGCCAGTAATCAGCACCCCTCCATGGCTTCTGCATCAGCTCCTGCCTCCAGGTTCCTGCCCTGCTTGAATTCTTGTCTTCCTTCAGTGATGAACACTGATGTGGATGGCACATGTAAGCTTTTGTTACCAAGTTTCTTTGGTCATGGTGTTTCATCACAGCAATAGCAACCCTACCTAAGATAGTCAGTAAATAGTCACTGGATGAAGAAAGAAAACAAGGCTCGTTTCTAGGTGTAAGTGTTTAGATGAAACAGCTCAGTGCTTTTCTCTCCTATTCTCATGTGTTGGTGTTTAGTCATTGTTCATAGTGCTTGGTCTCATATAGACAATTGCTTTCCAGTAGATCCTATGTTTATTCATGCTATGATCATTCCCTCCATTCAGTGTCCAACCCTATTTTCTCCTCCTATACTCCTCCCTTAGTTATCCTGCTGCTTTCCTATTGCAGAGTTTTCCTGTGTGTGTGTGTGTGTGTGTGTGTGTGTGTGTGTGTGTGTGTGTGTGTGTGTGTGTGTGTAGTTTTATGGGACTGTAAAGAACTCTAAAGGCCACAAATGAAAGAAAACACACACTGTCTCTCTCTCTCTCTCTGTCTTGTTCTGCTCAACATAAGGATCCAAGTGGAAACACCTTTCTGTCAAATGTAGTGGACATGGCTGGACCATCAGAGTGGGCTCTCGGGAATTTGGTAAGCTGACTGGAAGTCACCAGGGGTACATATCCAAGTGTGGACTGAGCTGTGGCTAGAGATCAGGTGAGAGCAGGCAATTCAAAGTTGGTCTTCTGTTTGGGGGAACAAATGATATATAATTCTAAGGATTTCCAACTTTATGTTTGACAGTTTGCTTTTTGGCTAAAAAAACAAAACTGTGGATTTGTAACACTTCTGTTTATATTTGTGGTTAGCACTGCCCTGCATGTAGAAATACCTAGTTACCTTCCAGGGAGTATGGCAGTTCTGCCACAAACTTTGAAACATGTCAAAGCCCATAGCTCTTGTGCACAGAGCTGGCATCACCACAGGTGTTTTGGAAGGATGCCTCAGCAGGATTCACTTATTTCTACTGAACTATTGAGGTAGAGGTTTCTGCGACTATTACTCTTTCCTTTGAAGAGAAGGATTGCTCTTCCATAGCAATATGTGTTGAGCAACTGGTGAGAGAGTTGGTCAGACAGCAGAGTCTTGATCCTGAGAACTTGGACCTTTAAGTTAGCACACATGTACTCTTGACTTCGTGTGCAATCCCCTTCTCTCCTGCTGAAGACGAAGCGTGGTTGTTCAAACCTTCTTCATTTTTGTTTAGAAACAAAAAATTTACCATTTCCAGCCATTTATTTCCTATCTTAAAATAAAGCAGCCAGGATGTCTCCTACCCTGCTTTTGATGTAAACTACCTAAAGGAATGTGCATTTGTGAGGGACAAGTTGACGCACACCTGAAATCCGCAGACTGCAGAGACTGAGGCGAGCAAGCAGGTGTTCTGTGCCAGACCAGGCGATAGAGAAACTGTCTCAGAAAAGCACACAAGTGAACACACACCCAGTCTTCCTCCTGCAACTCTTGTGTTGCTCATGTAACACTCAGCTGTCGTTGATGCTGAAGCAGCAGTGTAGGTAAGCTAAGGACACCAGAGAGCACCTGTAGATGCCAAAGGTGTGCCTCTGTTTAGCTGAGGGTGACATGGGACCCTGCCCTTTGTGGAGAAAAGGGAAGAAAGGCAATAAAATGAGCCATGAAAGCATGGGTCTTGGAGGCAGGCATCCATCCACACTATTCTGTCTGTAATGCTGCTGGGAAGTTTGGAACCGGTCACTCCAGCAGCCTTCCAGTGGAGTGTGCGCACGTGCCTTTGAATAGCATTTATTAAATTTACTTGAATCCCATGGAGGAGCACTATTCTGGAGTGCTATTTAAAGCAAGGCATCAGCAGTAACAGAGCCACCACAGTGACTGGGGACTTCTCAGGCTTGTTAGCTCCAGGCTGCACACACCAAGGAACAGAGCAGAGCACTTCAGAACTTCTGTATAGAAACAGCCATCACAGGTCAGCACAGCCAGACTCTTCTCAGGAGGGCCACATGAAAGCTCAGTGCCACAGGGAAACCAACTGGTCCCAACATGCTGTAGATGGAAGGCAAGAGCAGCTGGTTACTCTTTACTGACTTACCTGATACATAAACAGATGTAAATTCATCACTACAGGTACTTACATTAATGTCTCTCTTCCTTCTTTCTCTGATCGAAGTGATTTCTCCTGTAAAAATCTCACAGAATAACGTTAGGACATATGACCTTTCCCCAGAGAAGAGAGATTAGGTTCTCTTTAGACCAATCTATTCAGATAAATATCATGACCCTGGCGGGAATAAGACTTAAAAACCTGACCATCTGGAGAGACTGGGAGCGAAGGACTAAGGAGGGGAGGAAGAAAGAGAGATTTAGGACATCAGCACTCTAAGGAAGAGTTAACTGCAGACATTTCTATGACAATGACAAAACAGAGCTGACTCCAAAGCCTTGCAAGGGACATCAGAGCATGAAGTCAGATCCGTAAATGGGAGGAGGAAAAATCTGCACTTGAATTCCATTATGAGTTGGCACTTAAACATTTTAGTAGCTTTGGGAACAGTTGAAATTTGTGTAACTAAATTAAAACTAAGTTAAAAGTCTGCAAAACCAAACTAGTAGTCTCCAGCTTTGTAGAATTCTATCCTTAACTTCACAAGGACAGAAAGTTAGTAAAACCATTTTCATTATCTTCATAGGAACTTACATTGTTAATTGTTTGAACTGAGCTTGGAGGGGGTGGAGATGAATGTGTGATATAAATATTGCCCATAAAGAATGGGGATATAGACACCAGGAACATGAAAAAAAAAATTTCAGGCTATATCCATCAGCCTAAGGAGCCCCCAGAGGACAGAGTGTCAAGCCCCCTCTCAGAGCTGTTTCTCATGGGTCACCTGGAGAAGGAGGGTCTTGCTGTGCTCACCGGCAGTTCCCAACCCCATCTGAAGTTGTTTCTTTTGCCATGGGCATCTCTGCTGCTAGTGTCCTCCTGCTTTCACTACTAGAGTTTAATGGTGGGACTCTGTGGCCCACAGACATCCTCTCCCATCATATACACCAGCCTATGAAATATCATGGAAATATCAAAATGTTTTAATGTAATATGGGGAAGATAAGAATATTAAGAATGAAAGAAAGAAAGAAAGATGGAAGGAAGGAAGGAAAAGAGAGAGAAAGAAAGAAAGAAAGAAAGAAAGAAAGAAAGGAAGGAAGAAAGAAAGAAAGAAAGAGAAAGGAAGGAAGGAAGGAAGGAAGGAAGGAAGAAAGAAAGAAAGAAAGAAAGAAAGAAAGAAAGAAAGAGAAAGGAAGGAAGGAAGGAAGAAAGAAAGAAAGAAAGAAAGAAAGAAAGAAAGAAAGAAAGAAAGAGAAAGGAAGGAAGGAAGGAAGAAAGGAAGAAAGAAAGAAAGAAAGAAAGAAAGAAAGAAAGAAAAAGAAAGAAAGAAAAAAGAAAGAAAGAAAAGAAAAGAATACCCAAACTTACTGCTCCTGTGAGAATTTGCTCCTAAGAAGCTGAGCTATTTTGGAGCTTGAAGCAGGAAGTAGAAGTTTTTATTTATTATCAGAAAACCAAAGTTGTTCCACCAGAAGGGAGTTTCAAATAAACATAACACTTCAGAAAAGAAGATTCCTTAAAGTGTGCTGTGTTAAATGAATGGAACCAATAAGTCACTGTGAGCTGCTCAGTAGATTGAAAAAGACTGGGAAGCAAAGAGCCCCCTGGGAGAGTGTGTGTTTCATTGGATAATTAAGGAAAAAATTGCTTTGCTTTGTTGAAAAACAAATACTCATTATACACAAATCAAAGGCTTTCAGAAACTTCCAGAAAGCAATAAAAAATATGACTGAACTATCTACAGCAAAATATTCCAGGAACTGTTTTTAGGCTTTTAAAATACCATTGAAACTGTTGAGGAACAGCACTTTTTCTTTCTATTTGATAAGGAAAACACTTTTGATTCTACTAAGACGTTGCCCCTGCTTGCGCTTAGTTTGTCTTTCTACACAAAAAGGCCAAGTTTGAACACAGCATCTGAAACAGCTCTACTGATCCATGATCATGTGCCTCACAGTCTGTGTATACAAGTCAGTGGCTTATTTCACTGACCAGGACGGCCGTCTACAGAGAGCCATGCAGAATAGCACTGTTTTAGATTTTAGCATCCCAGACTTGTAAGACTGAAGGACTTGCTGCTCCTACTTCCCCTCCTGGGGCCTTACTGGCTCCACCCACATCTTTACTCTGTGTGTGGTAAAGGTGGCAAGTCATCAGGCCAAGTCCCAGGCAGGGTCCTGGAGGACACAGAAGAAGAAACAGGCTGGCCTCCTTCAGCATCGCCATGAAGGGCCCATGGCACAACAAAGAGACTCCTTTTCCTTTCCAAAATTATTGTATTGATTTTATTTTTACATTGTGTGGTAGGGGCCATGTGTGTACTGGTGCCCTCAGAGACTGCAGAGAGTAAGGAATCCTCTGGACCTGGTGATGTGAGCAGTGAGAACCAACCTTTGGTCCTCTGCAAGAGCAACAAGGGCTTTTAATCACTGTGATACCTCTCCAGCCTCCAGGAGCTATTTCTGCTTATGTTGTGAATCATTCTAAAACTTCTCCCTGTGTCCTTGGAAGATGTCTAATGAGAGAACACTTTCTCAACACTAACACTATCCCAGAATTAAAATGCACAGTTTTGGAGTGTTACCCAGAACTCCCCTGTTCTCTGGTTTCTGGCTCTGCATTTTTCTGTGAGTTTCCATGCATCTTTGCTTCATTTTAAGAGCTAGATATTGAATGAAAGAAGTAGACCATGTATCTGAGATGTGTATGTGCATGTATGCTTGCCAATATATGTCTCTGTGTGTGTACATTTGGTTAGTGTCCATGTATCTGTGGGAATGCCTGTGTCTACATACATGATTACTCCTGGGTGTGGCTGTGTGTGCATATGTGTGCACACAAGTAGTGTATGTCTGTTTCTTGTGTGGGCATGAGTGTTTAAAGCATGCATGTGCATGGGCATACACCTTTGTGTTTCTATATGTACCTATGTATACACATGCACACATATACATATCCACTTATGTGTGTGGACTTATGTGTAAGTCTGTATGTGTATGTGTATGCATATGCACGTGTTTTTCTGGGTATATGTGTATTTCTGCGTACATTGGTATATACATAGGTGGATACATATGTGAAAACATATGTGTGCACCCGTGTATGCATGTGCATTTGTGTGCTCTGATGTGTGTATGTGTGTGTGTGTGTGTGTGTGTGTGCATGCACGCTTATGTCAGTATAAGAGGCAGATGAGTAGCTTCCACTGAAATGTCCTTTTTTAGAGTTCAGAGAACAGGCCTGTTGGGCCAGGAAGATGGAACTCTTCCTCTAGAATAATAACTGCAACAAACCCATGAATCAGTTCAGGGTGGTCTTGCCATTCCCTGAGACTGCCCAAATGTGAGATGAAATTCCACTCCTTTTTATTCTAGAATCAACTAAATTTAAAACGGAAAAGGCAAAGTGCAGTGTTCCCTTCAACTTACAAATTAGTTTTCTTACAGTATCTCTTAGCAGCTGTGAAATGGGAAAAATTAAGTCAAAGGTGATTCTAAATTTTCTACACTCAGATGCCTAAATATCAAGTGACTTTTAAGAGTATTGAACTCTGAGGCTCCTATCATTTTATTACTTTGTGTACATCCTGTTTCAGATTGGTATGCCAGAGAAATTCCTATTGGAGATTGAAACGGCTGGTGAGTGACACCGAGTTGTCACTTATGAAAATGTAGAGCATTTGGTACGCCCACTTCATCTTCAGGGTTGAGAGAGCATGCACAGAGGAGTCACAGCGAACTGTCAGGTGTTCAGATTCTCCTACCATCTGTCCCATCAGCTGTGTGAGTCGTGCATTTCAAGAGCTTCTCTGCCACGCAGTACTCTCCAGGTCAGATACAAAATGCCAGGCTCCTTTACTTCAGGCCCTTATCCATTGTGCCGGAGCTAACCTAGAACTCCAAACACTGTCAAAAGAAGAAAACTCTCTGAATGTGTGAGTAACAAAGCCTCTCCTTGTGTGGCGGGGACTTCACTGTCAGCTAGATCAGATACTGCACCACTAGGACCCTAGTGAGACACAAGGTCTGTGAGGGTGTTTCCAGTTGGAATTAACTAAGATAAGATATGTGCTTTGCCCGAAAGCCCTGCCAGATGTAGACCTGGGGTGGGGGTGGGGCCAACAAAAATTTGGCCTACTACATGGTCCCATAAATATCTCTTGTCTTTGTCAGATGGAATTGGGATATGTTTTGCATTTTCTGAACTGGCCTCTGTGTGAGATATATGTTCTAGTTCATGTTGTCAACTTGAAACAGCCTTGGGTCACCTGAAAAGGAAGTCTCAATTGTGGTATTACCTAGGTTGTATTGGCCTTTGGAGTATATCTGGGAGGGACTGTCTTCATTACGACTTGATGTAAGAAAGCCCAACCCACTGTGGGCAGAACCATTCCCCATGCAAGGGATCCTTGGCTATATGAGAAGCTAGCTGAGCACTGGCCTATGAGTGAGTTAGCAAACAGCATTCCTCTGAGGTTTGTGTTTGAGTTCCTGCCCTGACTTCCCTTAGTGATAGAAGTGTATTATTTCTTGCACCTGTGATCCAGATAAACCCTGTCCCCTTCTAAATTGGTTTTGGTCACAGTATTTTATCACTGCAAAAGAAAAGCTGCTATCACTATTTGCTACAACTCCAGCTGCCCAGAGAACACAAGCTGCTCTGAGAGGCAGGGCATCATGAAGGCCTGAATCCGAAGGTTAGAAGACTGGCATCTGGTGTGAGATCCCTGGTGGGGCACAAAAGAACCCAAGCTGGGCCTAGAACTGTAGAAGGAGAG
The DNA here is from genome assembly GCF_903995425.1 of Onychomys torridus. Classification (NCBI taxonomy): domain Eukaryota; kingdom Metazoa; phylum Chordata; class Mammalia; order Rodentia; family Cricetidae; genus Onychomys; species Onychomys torridus. Next base: position 70,429,714 of record NC_050455.1, read on the forward strand.
AGACAACGCATCAGGGCAGTTACATGCAAAGGGTATTGATCATCTCAGCAGATCCTTAGGCTAAAGAAAGCCAGTTTCCCAGGGTAGTGAGAGCAGTTACAAATGGCACAAGAAAATGAATAAAATACTGGGGTATTGTTTGGAATTAGAGTTACTGATGTGAGTTCATAGTTTTCCATGTGGACAGACTAGGTGTCCTCATGGATAGATGTACAGACACGTGTGAAGGGACACATAAATGTCATACTCAGCAACAAACTGCCAGCTCCAGCTCCCAATATGAGACCCTCAATGCTGGGATCATGGTTTCAATAGCAGACTTTCCAATAAGACACACCAACGTCCAGGAGAAATGGCTGGCTTGAGGCTGGAGAAGTAAACAGCAGAGAGAAGCCTGGTGTGGTGTTCTATGCTTGCAGTCCCAGCACTTGGGAATTGGAGGCAGAAGGGTCAAACATTCATGCCCAGTAATATATATATATATGTGTGTGTGTGTGTGTGTGTGTGTGTGTGTGTGTGTGTGTGTATATATATGTATGTATGTATATACGTATGCTTTGAGGCCAACCTGGGCTACATGAGGCCTGGACTCAATAAAACAAAAGAAAGTACAAATGAAGCACACTTTGGTAGAAAGAAAGTGCTCAGCAAATGGTGGGGTTGGGACCAGAGGACAGAGAGGTCAGTGAAGGGCACACCTGCCTAAGTGTAAGATGCAGTGACTTTGAATGAAGATTGACAAGGAAGGATATTCATAACCTGCTAACTGAAACATGAACTGTGCATGTGTGTTTAGATGGACTATTAATTTTTAAGATGACAAGAAATGGGATATTGAAGCTACTTATATTTATGCACAAAGTACTTAACTGAAAAGCTTTCTTGTTAGTTTAGCATGAAAAATGGCAACCCCCGTCATTTGAGTGAGGATGATGACTGTCATAGGCAAATCCCCCTCACTTCTCCAGACAGATGGAGAGGAACACACCGTTACTACTGCCGAAGATGTGTAAATTAAATCTAATTGCAGGCAAATGGCAAGGAAGCCTAGTTTCTATGTGTTCACTGTTCTCCAACTTCTTGAGGTCAGGGAAGGGCTGGAGGAATGTTCTGGACTAGAGGAGACTGAGGAGAAAGGGCAGTGAAAGGCTCTGTGGCTCTGAACTAGCTCTCCTGCTGAATTAGTTGTGTTGCTGTGGAAAAAGACCATGACTAAGGCCACTTGAACAACGAAGAGTTTATTTGGACTTATGGTTCCAGAGAGATTTAGGATTCATTGTGGTAGGAAGGTATGGCTTCGGGCAGGCAGCAGGGCAGTGAATCTTCAAATTTCCCTGGAGTCAGGAACAGCTCCCAGAGTCATGACCTCTGGACAATATGAGGGCCAATGAGAGAATGATTGCAAATGATCTTCTTCTCTGTTGCACTGTTACCTGCTTCTGTGCCCTTGAGGAAATGTGTTTACTCTCAGTATTGTCCATCTGTGGTGACAGATGCGTCACTGCATGATCAATTTGCCAGCTGGTTTTTGGCAGGAAGGGGATGCCACAAAAGACAGCCTTAGGGTGGTTAAAGGTTAAAGGTCTACTAGTGTGATACCCCTACCTCCTTGGAGTTCATTCCTGAACATCCATGCCAGTCCTGGGTCCTCCCCCTCGGGACTGCTGAGCCCTCTCCTTTGGTATATCTCCATTGACATTTTGTCTTGGCATCCACAGGCCAGTGCGACCCTATTGCTTTTTCCTGACGCCTTTCCTTCCTGATTTCCTGGAAGCCATGCTGTGTTTTTACACTGTTGCCAACAGCACGACTGAGTCATAGAAAGCCACTTCTAGTTCCAAATGTCCTGAGTTCTCCATCTTCACCGTCTCTACCCCAGTCACCAGGGACTTGGCTCATCACTGGTTCCATCTCTAGCCTGCTCGGTCTCCTGTGGACCTGGCTAGTCAGCCGGCTCCAGGTGCTGCCATTCCACACCAATTTACCTCCATTTATTCCCTCTGTCAATACATAAGATACAAGTTCAACTTGTTTTATAATTTAAAAAAAACACACCTCAAATAAGCATCTCCCTGTATTCACTAGGAGGAATAAAAAATGATTGCCATTCAAACCCCATATTCAAAGATTAGTGGAGTGGCCACTAAAGTCAATTTTGGTGAGCTAGTGTGGGAACGAAAACATGGGTATCAACTAATCATATAATTCCTCTTCAGCTTAAAAAGTTGAAATTCTCACTGTTTGTTTCCTTTCCATTTATTTTAAGTTTAGAGAGCTCAGTTTATGGATCTACTTTCCTTGAAGTGTGTCCTTGTGCGTTGGATAGATTTTTGTCATCTTGACAAGAATTGGAGTCTTCTGGAAATAGGGGACCTCAGTTGAGAAACTGCCCTCCCACTGGACTGGCCTGTAGGCAAGCCTGTGGGGCACTTTATACTGATGATTGACAGGGACAGACACAGCCCACTGTGGGCAATGCCACCCCTGGGTAGGTGGTCCTGATTTGTGCAAGAAGCTGAATGAAGCATGGGCAGCAAGCCAGTGAGCAGCACTCCCCATGGCCTCTGCTCTAGCTCCTGCCTCTAGGTTTCTGTCCCGACTTCCCTCTGTGATGGATTATAAACTGTAAACTGAAATAAACCCTTTCCTCTTTAAGTTGTTTTTGGTCATGGTGTTTCATCACAGCAACAGAAACCTGTTGGGGAATATTGTTTTTAAGGTGTGTTACTTTTGTTCATGTTGCATTTGTTTAACTCTGGGAAACTGTGTTACTGTGCCTGTCTAAAACACCTAATGGCCTAATAAAGAAAGAACTGGCCAATAGCAAGGCAGGAGAAAGGATAGGCGGGGCTGGCAGGCAGAGAGCACATACAGAAGGAGAGACCTGGGAGGAGAGATCCAGGAGCCAGAGAAGGAGGAGGTCCCCAGGGGCCAGCCACCCAGCTACACAGTGAGCCACAGAGTAAGAGTAAGATTCACAGAAGAGAATGGGAAAAGCTACAACGCAAAAGAGATGGGATAAGTTAAGCAAAGCTGGCTAGATACTAACCCAAGTGAAGGCCGGGCATCCATAACTAAGAACAAGCCTCTGTGTGTGATTTATTTGAGAGCTGGGTGGTGGCCCCCTCCCCGAAAAAACAACATCAGAAACCTAAGACACCTTACATTTGTCTTAAATCATCTAGAAACAAATGAAAAACAGTATTAGTTAACCTAAAATAGGTAGTTAATTATATTTGTGATGAAAATATGCATTATTATTCTTCAGTATTGTGACTTCTGTAAAACCCTGGGTCTCTGTTCATTTTGTTATATCCCTATTATCTAAGGTGCCTCTCAAAACTCAGTCCTAGAAGTAATAAGAAAGCTCACCTGTGTGTGTGCTGACTAGTCTTATATCAGCTTGACACAAAAAGCAGAGTTATATGAAAGGAGAGAAACTCCGTTGAGAAAACGCCTCCATAAAATCTGGCTCTAGGACGTTTTCTGAAGCATGAACCTAATTAGTCTTATGAATAAAAACCAGGAGTCAAATATTGGGGCAATAACTGAAAGATCAGAGAAGCAAAGGAGCAGCCACTAGTGACTTCTTAACTCTCTGAATCGTAAGACTGAAAGCTCATGAGATTCTGTTTCCATCCACCTTGTATTCCTGTCTCCACCTCCCGATTGTGCTGGAATCAAAGGCGTGAACCTCCCAAGTGCTGGCATTAAAGGCGTGCACCACCACTGCCCAACTTCTAGGGTTGACTAGTGGCCAGTTCTGCCCTCTGATCTCCAGGCAAGCTTTGTCAGAGCACAAGCAAAATATCATACAACAATTCTTAATTAGTGATTTATGAGGGAGGGCCCAGCCCATTATAGGTGGTGCCATCCCTGGGCTGGTGGCCCTGGGTTCTATAAGAAAGCAGGCTGAGCAAGCCAAGGGAAGCAAATCAGTTAGCAGCACCCCTCTATGATCTCTGCATCAACTCCTGTCCCCAGGTCCCTGCCATGTTTGAGTTCCTGTCCTGACTTTCTGTGATGAAGAACATTGATTTGGAAGTGTAAGGCAAATAAACCCTTTCCTCCCCAATTTATTTTTTGGTCATGGTGTTTCATCATAGCAGAAGAAACTGTAACTAAGACAATGTCCAAGAGCGATGAAGCCTGTCAGTGTCCAATACTAACAAAGCTCAGCACTGTCCAATAGTAACAAAGCTTATCAGCATCCAATAAGAATAGAGCAGTGACCCTAGTTTTCCCCTGACTGCCACTTCAGAGCACTGCCCTGTTGCCTGCCCTGGCAAACCTCACGGGAAAGTCAATCCTCTATTCATGACTCAATATAAATTACCATGCTTATGATTCGCTATCTTCTTTCCATTTGTTTATTTATTTATTCTCTCATACAACATCCAGAACATGGCCTCCCTCCTTCCACTCCTCCCAGGCTCCACCCTATAGCATAAATCTTAAAAGGACTTGTTAATAAAAACTAACCTGGAGCCAGGTATTGGGTTCAACGCTGGAAGATCAGAGAAACAGAACAAGCCACCGCCACCTTGCCTTGCCAATTCCTCAGCTGATCCTATTGCCTCAGACTGGGAGCTTCTGAGTCCTCATCCAGATGGATCTCAGCTGAACTGTGCTGCTCAAAGCCTAAAAGCTTAACCAGTCAAAAGCTTCTAGTTTCTGGTCTTCATGCCTTATAAATCTTTCTGCTTTCTACCATCACTCCCTGGGATTTAAGGCTCACTTTCTGGGATTAAAAGCATGAGTCACCATGCTTGGCTGTATCCTTGAACACAGAGAGATCCAGGTAGATCTCTGCCTCTGGAATGCTAGGATTAAAGGCGTGTGCTACCACTGCCTAACCTCTATGTTTAATATTGTGGCTGTTCTGTCTCTGACCCGAGATAAGTTTACTAGGGTGCACAATATTTGGGGGAATACAATACCACCACACCACACCACCTCCATTCTCCACCAGATCCACTCCTCTTCTCTTTTCCTTCAGAAAAGAGCAGGCCTCTCAGGGAAATCAAACAAAAATACACAGCATGATGAAATAAGACTATGCAAAAATCTTCATATCAAGGCTAGATGAGGCAACCCAGTAGGAGGAAAAGGGTCCCAAGAATGGGCAAAAGAGTCAGAGACACTCTTCCTGTAGATCTCTCTCTCTCTCTCTCTCTCTCTCTCTCTCCCAACCCCCTTTCTTCCTCTTTCTCTCTCAACTCTCCATCTCTAAGTTTTTAAATTTACCTTCTTTTACATTTATGGGCATTTTGTCTGCATGTATGCCTGTGTACCACATGTGTACCTTGTACCTATGGAGGTAGAAGATGCTATCAAAGCTCCTGGAATTAGAGTTGCCAATAATTGTGAACCATCATGTGGATGCTCGGGGCTGAACATGAATCCTCTGCAACAAGTGTTCTTAACCACTGAGTCTCACTCTAGCTTCAAGGTATTCCCCCCAACCCTGCACCTAAACATCAGAAGAGTTAATAGGTATCTGTGGTGGTGTAAATAGGAATGGCCTTCATAGACTCATGTATTTGAAGGAGTGGCACTCTTAGGAGGTACAGCCCTGTTAGAGTAGGTGTGGCCTTGTTGGAAGAAATGTGTCACTGTGGAGGCAGGCTTTGAGGTCTCCTATGCTCAAGCTATACCCTGTGTAGCACACAGTCTCCTGCTGCTGCCTACAGATCAAGATGTAGAACTCTCAGCTCCTTCTCCAACACCAAGTCTGCTTGCTAGCTCTTCATAGCAATAGAAACTCCAACTAAGATAGTGTCTAAGTAAAATATTTTGGAAGTATCTAAAGTGTTTTAGGTTTTACTTTTTCAAGTCTGAATCTTGCATAGTGCATTGGAAGATACTATTGTGATGCCGCTTGTGGCCATGCACACCTAATAGCAACACACCGGTGTGCAGGCTATGGCCTCATAAGATGAGTGAGCTCTCTATGCCAACAACATATCCTACTAAATTGCAAACTGCTTTTATTCAATAAAGTCACCAGGGAGGAGGAAGGGAAACTTGGAGGAACAGGAAATAATGAATGAGGCTCTGCACCTGCCTTGCAGATCTAGAGACATGAATTTCAGAAAACAGGGAGACTACTTCTCACACATTAGACTGAAAATTAAAATGGAATAATAATGCTATTGTAGAAACAAACGGGCCCTCACATTGCTGGTCAGAACACAAACTGCTACAACTTCTGGAGAGGACTCCAGTAATCTCTAACAGGGCTACATACTTTCTCTACAGCATCGACATATCCAGGAATTTGCACTGAAGTAATATAACTCATCAATTCAGAACTGGATATAAGAGAAAAATATTTAAAAACAGCACAGATATTATAGCATATATACATGTGTGTGTGTGCATGGGTGGGGCGGGGGTGGACCCGAAGAGGAATACTGTGCATCTCTAAAAAAATGGTGGATTCTTCCTTGGAGCATGTGTGGAGCTAATTCCGGTATCTGTTGTCATGCACACACATGCACACGCAGGCTCCTATTGTCGTTTCCACAAGCACTTGTCTGTAGTGTGCCACTGTAACATCTTCTGGCCCAGGGCAAAGGCACATAGAGTTCATTACAGACCTGTATCTGATTTATTTTTTGCTTGTTTGCTTATCTGAGGAGGACACGATTGAGTTTAGGACACACTCATTAGTTTCTGCTATCGGCATTTTACTCCACAGAGGAACCAGGGTGTTAGATTTTCTATCTAGGGAAACCAGGGTAACATGGAAATCCACGACCTGTGACTCAGGAGACTCATGGCTGCTGAATCATTTCCTGGCAAGTCAGACTTTGAAGTGCTAACCTTAGGCATGTAATTTTCAACATGTAAAAAAACTATTGTATTTACAGTTATTCATTTTTCTTAAAAAAAAAAAAAGACTGTACATCCTTTTTAATTATCACGTTAGGATAGTAAATTATTTAACAAATGAGTAACAGAAGTCCATTTTTTTGTCAATGGTTCTTTGTCTCTGATGACTCAGCAATAAATTTGGAATAACTAGTGACTCATGTTAGGAACACAAAGAGTCAATAATGGAGAGATGTCCTCTGGTTTATTGGTAGCTTGGAGTCAAAAATGACTTTTATTTCTAGGTGGCAATAGGGAGATATGCTCAATTTAGCAATTTATTTTGTGAGTAAGTTCTACTTACAACACTATGAAATTATCTGTTTATTAAGTAATTTAGGGTGAGAAGTCTTAGCAAAGAGTCAGCATTTCCCAAGTGCTTCCTGGGGTTGCTTCCTCTGAGACCAAGCAGCCTAGGGCATTCTTTAGATCAGGTGTCATTCTGGCCTAGAGGCTGTGGAGCTTATGTTTCACATAGTCTCCAGGGAGTTGATGATTTTACCAATACACTAGCTAAACTCCAGCATGCTCAGGGCCTAACACAGACAGAATTACCAGGATTGCACAAAAACATTAGCTCATTACCCCAAATAAAACTTAGACCCTGGAACACAGTGTACATTTGGTTAATTTAATTGCAACCACACCAATTCTACCATCACACACTTTCCCGCCTTGCCTTCCCCCACTGGAAGTAGCTATCATTTGAAATTCAAGCTTTATCATTTCCTCCCTGTGCAACTTACATAGTTCAATGATATTGTTATTGATTACTTTTGTCATGACACTAAATTGAAAACCTCAGAGCCACATATTGAAATCATGCCTCTTATCTTTATCATGTAAACTTCATCTATTTTTCACACCCACAGGTGGAGAGGACTGCTTATTGAAATAGGAATAGAGATGGTTTTTTCAGCATAAACATGTAACCGGAAGAGAAAATTAGATTCATGTGAAGCATCTAAAACTCAATTCTAAATCAATAACCACAAGGATAAGAATTACACAGGGCATACACAGAAGACAGGGATACTTTGTGTCAAAGAAAAATTTGTGGAGTAGTTTCTTTAGTGACTGGACTTTGGGACACGAATTTCATTTGTGTTGCAGGATATATGATCATACTGTGAACTTGGAGATTGTGTTATTTAATTGAAAAACCTGTTTCTAGTTGTAGTGTGGCTCAGCCCTAGCACACATCTTTAACTAAAGAGCTTTCTGCTTGAATATTGTAAACAGGATTAAATAAAGTCAGCCAAAAGTCAAGAGGTAGAGCAAGCAACCAATTGGCCAGAAGTGAACATAGGATTATCAAGAAAAATCCATAGAGAGTAAGGAGGAGTCAGGAGGATGGATAGAGAGAGATACAGGAAGTAGAAGGGAGGGACGCTGAGTTTGAAAAGAGTAGTTTGAGACAGTGTGGAAGAAGGCAAGAGGTTTCTGGGATGCCGTCTGAGGTTGAAGGTCAGCTAGGTGCTTTCTCTGTCTCTCTGAGCTATCAGGTTTTCACCCCAGTATTTGGCTCTCAAGTCTTTAGTGATAAAATTGAATGACTGAGATTTTGCTTAAAAACCAACACATTTGAATATAATGCTGTGGTTTTAATAAGCGGAGAGGCATATCCAAGTATGTGAGGAATATGTATGTGCATACTAAGAAAGAATCTTGGATAGAGACATTGAGTTTGGAGCCAAGAAGAAGACAGTGATGTAACTGAATAAACTTTTTCTGAATATCTAATAATAAAGAAAAGTAAACTGAGACACCAAGAGAGAGAAAGGGCTGGCTTTGTGTGTATGTGACTGCTGTTGTCTTACTGAAGACTTCTGAAAAGTTGAAGAGATGTGTGAGATCATGTCATGGAGATGGCCGAGTGGAAGGGTCCCAGTGTGGGGCAGAAAGCCAAGAGAAAACTCACAGCAGTGTAAATCCCAGAAGTATGCACAGCTCTGAGGAAACTCACACAACAAACTTGTGCAATTGCTCAGTAGCACAGTGGTGGTAACCACTGATATAGAGTGTTTGCTGAAGTGAAACTGAGTTTCCATTGTGGATTCTGAAGAGGAGCATGACAGGGCAGGGAGAACAGCAGCTCTCCATGCCACCCAGAAAGCAGATTAGTGACAACTGTACCTATTTGGAAGAAGGCACATCGTGATAAATGGTGGGGCATTTGAAAGCACCCATTATCTGTTCAATTAAGATTCATCTTGCAGACTGTAAGGATGTCATTAATCAAGACAAGTTAAAGATGCTCAGTGTTTGTTGTTGTTGTTTACCTCTCTCATTGCTGTGACCCAGTCACTCAAGAGGCAACTTAAGGAAGTGTTGTTTGGGTTAACAGTTTGAAGACATGGTCTATCATAGCAAAGCCATGCTGCCATGAGCGTGAGATAGATGGTCACGTGGCATCTGCCATCAATGAACAGTGAGATGCATGTTGGCTCCCTGTTTGATTTCTCCTTTTAGTTCATTCTAGCTGCCAGCCCATAGGATGGTGTTGTCCACATTCAGAGTGGTTCTTCTCTGCTCAGTTAAACTTTTCTAAAAGCGCCCTCACAGATGTGTCTGAGCTGTGTTTATATGGCTATTCAAAATTAAATCAAGTAGATATTGAATATTCACCAAGAAAACCCTCAGGAAGTTGTGGTTGATATATTGTGCACCCCAATAAACTTATCTGGGGGTCAGAGAACAGAACAGCTATAATATTAAACATAGAGATTAGGGAGTGGTAGCACATGCCTTTAATCCTAGCATTCCAGAGGCAGAGATTCATCTGGATCTCTGTGAGTTCAAAGCCACACTGGAAACAGACAGACATGGTGACTCATGCCTTTAGTCCTAGGAAGTGATGGCAGGAAGCAGAAAGGTATATCTTAAAAACCAGGAGCTAGAGTCAGTTAAGCTTTTAGGCTTTTAGCAGCAGTTCAGCTGAGATTCATTCTGGATGAGGACTCAGAGGCTTCCAGTCTGAGGAAATAGGATCAGCTGAGGAACTGGAGAGGTGAGGTAGCTGTGGCTTGTTCTGCTTCTCTGATCTTCCAGCTTTAATCCAATACCCAGCTCCGGGTTTGATTTTATTAATAAGACCTTTCAAGATTTGTGCAATAGGAAGTCAACTGTAGGAACACCTTTTCTTTTCATTTCCATGTGTGTGTGTGTGTGTGTGTGTGTGTGTGTGTGTGTGTGTGTGTACCATGCCCTTGTGTTTATGTGAAGGTGACAATCCTACTAAGCAAATTGGGCCAGTTCAGAAAGACAAACACTGTGTCTTCTCTTGTTTGTAGTTCCTAGATTTCATACAGATAGTCTAGGTTTTATATAGATAGATACAATCATGTATGCACATGTGACATGAGAGCAGAAATGGAACTGAAGAAAGACAGAGTATGAAAATGTTGAAATTACACTCAGAGGATATTGAACCCTTGCATGCAAAAGTCCTTATTTAACACAGTATCACATACAATGAATATACATGATGAAAAGATTTTAACTATATAAAGTATGTATCAACAAGAAGTAGTTCTTACAGGCTTCTTTAGTCCTACAGATTTCTGCAGATCTGCCTGAAGTAGGCTGTGAAGGTGGGGCTGTCCACATCCTTCCTTATCAATGGAGACTCTTGCCACTTAGGCCAACATCTTTAGAAAATAAATAAGTCATTTTTCTCATGTCCATTTTGTAATACCAAATTGATAGCAAAATTACATTTGGAAGTTTCTAGAAGCCAAACTTACATGCATATAACTGGTCATCAATAAGCAGCTGTGGACAACTAATTTGCTCCCAGATTTTAGTTACCTTCATCAAAAATCTTTGCATGTTTAAAACAGATTGGGCTAACATCCTGGAGTGTATATAAAGGAGAAAGCAGCTGAGCATGTGTTCATCTCTCTCTGCTTCTTGAGTTACAAGTACTGCAGAGTTTTTTTCACTGTCATGAGACATATAATGATAGCAACATATACATAACATATTATTTTGACCATTGTTGCAGTATTTTATTTGAATTCAATTAAAGACTATTTTTTATAAATCATTTTTCTTAAGGATACTTTTGACATGACAGAATTAGTGATTGATTAATCACAGATCCTTAAAAAATTTCAGTTCAATCAAAAAAGTGGGTTTTAAATTTTTAATGTTTTGATGAGCATATATTCTATTATATATATGCATAATAATAGACACAGCAGATTATTATACCCTCCTTCGGCTCTTACTCCGAAAAGAAAGAAATTAGTCAGTCACACCAATGAATGCCACCCCTGTAGACTGAACAAGTGTTAAGTAGGCTGTGTGCACAGGACCACAGAAAATCCTGCTGTAAAGCTCGACTAGGACATTCACAACCAAGATGCTGTCTAGACAGGGCAGGGAGCTGCTGTGAATCTGTGGCCAAGCAGAGGACGCTGAGAAATGATGGGAAAGATCTGTGTTTGGGCCATCTGTCCATGAGAAGTCCAAAGAGACATGACCTGGTCTGTCAACAAGTAAATGACAAGAAATGAAATGGAAAGTGAAGTTACAGGTTGGCAGAGCCACACAAGACATGTTGTGTGCAGAACGTGGGTGGCTTCTGGTCAAAAGATAATGATACAGAAATGCTGGTGACACACAGGGACGTTAATCACAGAGCTTGAGAAGATGGGGAGGAAGTATTACTTCAACCCTGGTGATGTTGCGATGGTCATGGATAAACGTTCTTACTTTATAGATATGGGCTAAACTATCCATGAGTGGATGACAAGCTGTGCAGTAGTGACTGTGACAGGAAACTGGGTGTTAGGACAGACGGAATCATCCTTTCTGTTCACAGGGGTCTATTTTTAAAGCCACCATGGTCAGCCTTTCTGTTACTGGTGCTGAGATGTTGTAGACGTCTTGTGGAGTAGCAGGCACATGCTTGATGATATGAGCTGCTAAATTTTGTTGTTGTTTTTTTCTTTGTTTTCCATACAGTTTAAGTGTTAGCAAAAGCCCAAAGTTTGGAAGTGTCTCTCTAAGGGGTCACTAGGACTCCACCTAGCATTCCTTTCCCATACAATTTGGGTTTTCGTGGTCTCTGGGCTTGTCTTAGTCATACCCATTGTGGAAGTAACCATGAAAACTGATTCCTTAAAGTGCATCTTACAGAATTAGAAATATGAAATTTAGAGTTTTTGGAACAAACAGATCATAGGAAAGCTATTGCCTGCGTATCTGAATTAAGAAGAAACAGGAGGGGAAGAAAGGCCTGGATTATAGAGTCCCTGCCTTGGTTCTAGGTCCTGGGAGCCAGAGTCCTTGTGGGTAGATGGCCTTCACTTTCTACGGGTGCTTTGTCTCTTGTACAGGACAATCTTTGGGCATTGCAGGATGTAATCAGAATTGTGTTCCACTGTGGGAACCACAAGTTACATAAATCATCATGGTGTGGTGCATTTTATACGCTTGTCTACTTCATTGGCCTGATGGCAACAGACACCTCAAAACTGCTTCCCAACAGTCATGCTGCAGCTTATTCTCACACCCTATGGAGGATTCTGAGGTAAGAAGGCACAGCACAGAAACGCCTTTGCTCATCATCTCAATGGTATGTTGGCACACCTGAGACACTGGAGAGTTAGTGTCTATTCCCAGAGCGTCTCATGAACAGCTGGACTCTGTGTTCATCTTTCTCACAAGCACCTAGCCTCAACCATTCATTCAACAAGCATGGAATGAGATGGCTGGCCAGAAACTGGCAGTTCTCTCTCTCCTTTTAGAGAAACACCTGGGTTTTGTGAAGACCGCTTACCTTGGTGAGTTTAATTGCGGAAGCACATCTACGGCTTAAAGGGAGGTGAGTGCTGCGCTCAAGCCTAGCTGAGTGGCTTGGAAGGGGCCCAGCTCAAACCACAACTCTCTGCTCATTGTCAGGGAACCCAGATCCTTGCCAGCAGGCCACTGGGGATGAGTCTGGTCCAGATCCATACAGCCAGGCTGTGTACCAAGGGCCCTCTGCAGCACAGAGCTGGAGCACGGCCCATCTCAGTACATCTGTTGCCTGTTTCTAAGCTGCTGCTGGCTTCTGTTCTGCAAAGCCCTTTACAACCTGGGCTGAAAGCCCACCTCCATCTTCATCTGGGGCAGTTTGCCTCAGGGACCTTGTTCTTTACTTCATCAAATACTCCCTAATACAGCATTCTCCAGGTTGTGAGGTGGTGTTGGCAAAGCCAGTCAAGTGGAGTAATATTTTGTTTCTCTAATGGTTATGATTTGGTTAATGCTCCCCCCCCCAAAAAAAATAGCTGGGAATGTTTTTCACATGGCCTCATTATTTCCTATAGTATTTTAATATTATTTATTTATTTATTTCGTTTTTTTTTTTTTGAGACAGGGTTTCTCTGTGTAGCTTTGGTGCCTGTTCTGGATCTTGCTCTGTAGACCAGGCTGGCCTCAAACTCATAGAGATCTGCCTGGCTCTGCCTCCCAAGTGCCGGGATTTAAGGCATGCACCACCACCTTAAATATTAAGGCAATATTATTTTTTTATATATTTGGTTGTTTTGAAACAATGTCTCATGTATCCCAGGCTGACTTCAAACTCCCTGTGTAGCCAAGGATAGCTTGACCTCCTTAGCCTCCTGCCTCTAACTGCCATTCTCAGCATTGTCTTCCAGGTTCCCACAGAAAAGCTCAGTACACTCTGAACACCCAGTGGCTCTTCCAGCCCAAAGTTCAAAACACTCTTTCCCAAAACAACATGGTCAGGTTTGCCACAGCTATACCCCACAACCCTGCCACCAACTTCTGTCCTAGTCAGGTTCACATTGCTGCAGTGAAGGCCATGACAAGAAGCAACTTTGGGAGGAAAGGGTTTATTTCAACTTACAGCTTCCAGTTCATCTGCTGGAGAAGCCAGCAAGGGACCACAGAAGAAATCTACTCACTGGCTTGCTTTCAATCTCACATTAAGCTAGCTCTCATATTCAGCCCAGGCCCATCTGCCATTTATTCCAGCACTGGGATTCCAGAATGAGGTGTTCCCAGATTGCTGGTGAATTTTCATCACAAATCCAGTGCAGAAAAATCTGGGGACCAAGACCAAGTTGAAATTTAACATAAAAAAGTAAGGTTTCAGGAGGAAGGTCTTCATCTTCAAGGCTAAAAAGGGCAAAAGAAATGAAAAACCCAAGGTTTCCCTCCCCATTTCTCACTCCTACCAAGCTGTGGGCCTCCCGGGAGTGAGAGCACCCTCTGCTGCTGTCCTCAGGCAGAACTGGTCTATAACATCAGCTGCCTAATCCCTAATGGTCCTACCCAAGTTGAGCAGAGTCCTGGCCTCCTGCACAGTTATTCAGACACTCGATTCCACAGGGTAGTTCCCCATGGCAAGTGAATACTATATAGTGTTGGTTATACTTCTTAATGACTTCAAAGCTCTAGCCCTGATTCTCACCAGACATGTAGGGAGCATCTGGGTTGGGAGGGTAGACAGGGAGCATATGCTTGGCTTGTAGCGACCTTGAGATTGTAAGGTCCCACTGTGAGCCTGTGACCTAGAGGGAGGATCCTGCAGGATCTGCACCTCAGGAGACTCACCTAAGATCACCTGCATCCTTGAACTCCACCAAATCAGCAGGTCTTACAGTATCCACACCAGTTTCTTAGTACAACCTACTTAACCATCTTCTTTCTTCCCTCCCTCCCTCCATTCCTTCCTCCCTTCTGCCCTCCCTTCTGCCCTTCCCTTATTTCCTCCTCCTCCTCTTCCTTTTCTTCCCCTCTCTCTCCCTTTCTCCCTCTCTCCTACACACACTCTCTCTCTCTTACCCTGTGCCCTACTGTAAGCATATTCTGCCCCAGTAACTTTTCCTCTTGCCCAGGATTACTGCCCAAGCTGGTGATTCCCAAAGCTACCCTTCCCTGCTCACTCTGCTACTTGCCTGTTTAGTCATTGAGCTGTCTTCTGTTTGTCAGAATTTCTTGTGTTCAGTCATTTGTGTAGCAATGAAAACATACACCATCTTCCCCACCATCCATCACAAAGGGAAAAAAGGAAAGAAAGAAAGAAAGAAAGAAAGAAAGAAAGAAAGAAAGAAAGAAAGAAAGAAAGAAAGAAAGAAAGAAAGAAAGAAACAGTGCTTCTGGTCTGAGTTGGGCTTTGAGGATGGAAATGCCCCACCCATTTCCCCAGTGCTGGCACCTTGTTCCTCTCCAACAATACTCCACCTTATTTGGGCATGCTCATTGAGCTTTCTTCGTTTTCTTCGTTTTTACCCCTGCCACCCCTTCATACTTTTCTGGCAAGAGGAACTTATTTTTATGGCCACTCTGTTTCTACCTTAGACCCTAGAGATAGAGATTTCCATACACAGGCTTACCCAGAGGGCCTTTAGCCTGAGGCTTAGCAATTTCTTTGAGATATTTTTCTTCTTTGTTTTTGTTTTGTTTGATTGTTTAAGACATGTGCTTGTGTGGTCTACGTTGGTCTCTAACTCTCTGGGTAGCTAAGAGTGATCTTCAAATTGACTTCTTGATCCTCCTGCCTCCACCTTCCTAGTGATGCAATTACAGGCTCCCACTATTAACCATGGGTTATTTTCTATTATATCTATGTTGATTCCCTTTGTATACCATAAAAAAATTAACACATATTTGATGGCTTAAAACCACACTGGTGTTTTATTTTGGGTTGAAAAAGTGGCTCAGCAGTTAATAGTTCTTGCTATTTTTGCAGAGGACCAGAGTTCAGTTCTCAGCATCCACATTGTGGGTCACAAACTCTGACACCAGGCATGCATATTATGCACATTGTGCACACATATGCATGCAGGCAAAACACACATAGAAATAAAATAAATCTTTAAAACATACTTACTTGTCTTATATGTATACATGTGCAACTGAAAATATACACGTGTACCACGTGCATGCAGTACCAGCAGAGATGGGCAGAGGGCATCTGATCCCCTGGAATGGAATATAAAGTCATTTGTGAGCCACTGTGTGGGTGCTGAGACCCAAACCCAGGTTTTCTGAAAGACCAGGGAAAGCCTTTATTCATTAAAATGCTTTTAGCCATTTCTCTAGTCCCCTAAATAAGTACAACTTTTTTCTAGAATGTTTTATTTTACAGTTCTAGAGACCAAAGTCAGAAGTCAAAGTATTGATTGGGCTGCTTGCACCATAGGGCACAGGACCCCTTCCTAGCTCTTCCAGTGACTCATGCTTTTGGGCATTCCTGAGGTGGTTACTCCTCACTCTGAGCTCTGCCTCCATGTGAGTGTCTTCACGTGGCCTCTCTGTACATGAGACTCTGTTTTCTCATCCTCTCTTGAAAATTTCCCATGAATGGCTTCCAGGCCATTCTATATCTGAGATAATTCATCTTGATATCCTTAACCAGCTTGTGTTGATTAATTTTTGTCAACTTGACACAAACTGGATCATCCAGGAAAAAGGAACCTCAACTGAGGAAATGCTTCCATCAGATTGTCTGTAGGCAAATCTACAAGGCATTTTCTTGATTCGTTTTTGATGTGGGAGGGCCCCAGCCCACTGTGGGCAGTCCCACTCCTGGCCAGGTGGTCCTGGATGACATAAAAAGCTATGGAGATCAGTCCTCCATGGTGCAGCTTATTTTCTGCTCTAGGTTCCTACCTTGAGTTCCTGCTGTGACTTCTTTTATGAGACACATAAGCCAAATAAACCTTTTCCTCTCCAAGTTGCTTTTGGTCAGTGTTTTATTATAACAATAGAAATTAATCTAGAGTACAATTACATCTGTGTGGACAGTGGAGCCAACTGTGGTGACCTTACCTGATTCCATATGGAAGTCTGGTTTGGAAGACTCCATTTAATCTACCACACAACTGAACTCAACAAGCTGGCATTGTTCCCCTTGCTCCAACATGCAGTTGACTTCAACAGCCCTTACACATCCTTGAGGGTTTCCTCTTTGTAACTCAACATAATGTCTCACATCCCTGTGAGTGAGAAGTAAAACCAAGCACAGACAAAAAAAATAAGAGTCTAGACTTAATGTCCTGCAGCCTAGTGATTAACACTTGATATTTGAAGGCAATTTAGGAAGAAAATGAAAGAGTAGTAAAAAGTGGTGAGTTGCCAGAAACTCCTATGGAAATATTCAGGTAACAGAAACTTCACCAGTTCCTTGTAGTCCCACTAAGCTCAGAGGCATCTGTTATTTATTATGTAAAACAGAGTGCAAAATATCTTCCATCCATGACAAGCCCCATGTAGGTAACAATAGAGACTGCACAGTAGATGAGCTCAGGTCCATCCATGGGAAGCCCAGCATTTAATCTTCCATGGTCATTTTCACTGAAGTTGTAAAAAGCACAACTTAGAAGCTCAATGAACAAACATGAAAGTATCACATAGCCCTGGAGACGCCATTACTATCACATGCAGAATAAGGCTCTGCTCCTAAAGACACCCTCGTGGAGCACTGTGGTGTGTTCTCCATTCCCAGTCATGGCTCATCAAGGTCCTGATGTGACCTTCCAGAAGCAGGAGCTGGAAGGAGCTGAAAGAGTTGTCTCATCCCTATTGCTGCCCAAATTCTACAGGTGAGGTGTGTAAAGGAGAAGGCAGTGGCGTTCCACAAAAACAACTACCGAAAACTGGGTGGAGATAGAGAGCAGATCTTGGCTAAATATCTTCCTGATGCTTAAAGTCAAGATCTGTGCCACTGAGTATGGAGAAACTTATCCCAGAGAAGAGAAGGTTCAGGCGCAGGACTATGTGTACAAAACTGCGTCCCCCAAATGTCACTGAACTTGTCTCAAATAGCCCCATTGGTTGCAGCCTTCTAAGCATCCTACACACATGGCAAAGTTGTTCACCTCTCAAGACTCTGATCTGCTTATTCTTGTGCATGGATATTTGAATATTTATGTACCTGGTCTTCTCATAATTAGATATTTACAGTAAGATTTCCTTCTATATCACAACTCTTAACTGAAGCAGCCACTCTTACCTGAATCAATTCTTTTATTTATTACTTTATTTTATCTTATTTTTGGTGCTGGGTGTTGAACCCAGGGCCTCATGTATCCTAGGCAAGCACTCTACCACTAAGCTGTATGAGCACTTCACCCTTAGCACTGTTCTTTGTGTAGGAATTCCCTCTTGTTATTTGTCTCATCACATGGGGGTTTGGATGAAAAACTGTCCCCCATCGGCATAGGTATTTGAACCCTTGCTTCCCAGATGGTGGCACTGTTTGGGGAAAGTTTGGAACCCCTAGGAGATGTAGCTTCGATAGAGGACACACTTCATGGAAGGCAGGCTCTGAGATGGTGAAGTCTTCTCTCACTTCCAGTTCTCTCCCACCCCACCCTGCTCTCCTTACTGCATGCAGATGAGGATGAGATTGCTCAGCTTCCTGCACTGGCTGCCTGCTGCCATGCCATTTCTACAATTAGGGACTTTAACCCTAGGGAAGTATAAGAAAAATGAATGTTTCTTTTTCCTTAACATTGCTTTTGGTTTTGGTATTTTATCACAGCAACAAAAAGTACCTAATACACACTGAATCATATCTCTTATCTACAAAGTCTGAATACTGAGAGCTAAACATTTATGCAGTGTTTATGAGCTCAGGCCAGCACAGAAAATGAGAGGGTCTGTAGCACTGTGCTTATCTTCAGTGAAGTCTTAAAGAAAATAATCTTCATATTTCCCCACATATTGTAAAGGAAAAAACAACACTATTTTGTATGAATAGGACACATGGCTAATTAAGTTCTGACCTCTAAAATCTCTAAAATGCCATTCTCTTTGTAATGCCAAGGAGTTTTATTTATCTTTGTTGTTTGCTATGAAAATGTTAGCCTCTGCACAAGTGGATGTTTTTGTCATTTTTTGTTTTGTTTTGTTTTTAAATTTGGAGTGGAAGAGTTAGTTTTGTTTTGAATAAACTGGCCTAAAGGAAGGCTCACACAACCAAACACTTCTGTGGCTGTTGTAACATAGGAATGCCGGGGCCTGAGGGATGGTTTAGTCAGTGAAGTAATAGCTGTGCAAACTTGAAGACATATTCCCAGCACCCATCCAGGCCTGGTATGCATATACAACCCCAGTGCTGGGAGTTCAAGACAAGAGGATCTCTTGGGCTTGGCCACTTGCTGACCTCCAGCTCCAGTGAGAGACACTGTCACAAAAAGTAAGACAGGAAGTGACAGAGAAAGACATTATAGGTTGAGCTCTAGTCCCTACATGCAGACACATATGCTCATGCACATGAACACACACACACACACACACACACACACACACACACTCTCTCTCTCTCTCTCTCTCTCTCTCTCTCTCTCTCTCTCTCTCTCACACACACACACACACACACACACACACACACACAGAGAGTATGCTTCTGTTGAGGCAGTGGACAGTTATGAAATTTCAAAGGATCAAGTACTGGGAGAGTAATTTATGACTCTTTTACATAGCTTATATTAGAGTACTTTTGGATATTTTGCCAGATGAGTCTCTAATATTTATGGAGAAACATTTCCCCACGTTCCAGGAACTTTGCCTGGGAAGATATAAACAAACTCTTACTCATCCCAGATAGGACACTGATGACAGAGTAAAGCATAACTCCAAACAAGTCCAAAATAGTGAACCAATGAGGGTACTGGACTTACCTACAAAACATGGCGAAGGTTATTATAGGACCATGGGTGACCCCACAGAGCCACACCTCTGGAAGTCTTACCTGAGCATGGATGACTATCTCATAGGTTGCATCCATGAAGTCCCACCTTCTACATACTATATACTCCAACAATCAGAGTAGAATAACATACAACTGAGTGGGAGGTGCAAGAGGGAATCTCTAGAATGTCAAAAGAGAATCCGGTGACCTCCATTCTAGGAGGGAATGTCAACCGTCAGTAGTAACAGGCCTAGTTTGGAGGTATTGTACATAGAGTCACATACACTTTTGATGACGATGCTCTTAGCTGTTATGTTCAGAGATGAAAGTGCCTCACCACATCCCTAGATAAACTTTTAGTCCAAAAGCTGTTCTTTTTTCATCTGGTATGGTGGCATAGGCATGAAATCCCAATATTTGCAAGATGAAGACAGGAGGCTCAGTCTACACTAGTCAACACACAAACAATAACAACAAAAACAGTGTTGAGTTCATTGGTGCAGAGTGGTATGACAAATTTATTTCTGATTGGATTTGATACCTGGTCAGAAGCCCAAGGCTGGGGAGGTCTTTAGGCCCTAGTAGCTGGCCTTACTGGAGATGGATGCTTCTACTCTATGGCTGCTATATTTCACTGGCATCGGAATCCAGCATCTCAGACATTCCAGCATGGCTTGAAGATCAGCTGCTCACCAAGAATTCTTTATGCCTTCAGCATTAAATTGGAAGCCATGCATCCTGCTGGACTTAGCAACTAACAGGTTCTCAGCCTCTTCAGTCTGTATAATATAACCCGGTCTAGTAAATTGCTACTGTGGCTGTAGATGTAACTATCTTGTTAAATAAGAAACACAGCCAATTGCAGAGTTAAAAGCCAAGAGGTCAGATCAATAGCTGAGAGCTGAAAACCTTACCCTTCACTGCTGCTCTGCCTTTCCTCTCCGCAAGAGACCTACTTCCTGTGTCCTGTCTTTTATATAGACTTTCTATTCTGCTTTCTCATTGGTTGTAAACCCAGCCACATGTCCTCCTCATCACTGCCTGTCTGTACAGACCTCCAGGTCTTCTATGGTTGGTATTGAGATTAAAGGTGTGCGTCGTCATGCTGACTGTATCCTTGAACACACAGAGATATGCCTAGCTCTGCCTCCCAAGTGCTGGGATTAAAGGCATGCATCACCACTGCCCAGCTTCTGCTATGGCTCCCTCTGACCCCAAGGCAACTTTATTAACATACAAATAAAATCACATTTCAATACAAATAAAATATCACTATATGTGGCACATGTTCATTCTGCTGATACAGAAGGTTTCAGCAATTGTCCTTCTCCACAATGTTTATTTTTTCCCTTTCTCTGCATTTACTTTCAGGGAAGTCCATGAAGTGTACACAAGTTCTACTGCTTAAAAGTCAAAACAATGTCTCAGTTTCTGACTTACTTTGCTTAGATACTGCCATGCCTCCCTTTCACTCTGAGCTTAGCTTCCAGAGCCCTTCTGTGATTGTATAATTTTGCTGGCATTGAGTGAAAGCCTTTAACGTTAGCTGCTAGGACTCAAACATCCACAACAAAGGATTTTCCTTCTGAATAGCCCTCTCTCCAAAAGAATCTTCAGTCATATCCAAAACCCAGCAGGCAGAGCATTCATTTCTAAAACCTGCTGATATTTTCTCTCTAAATGCTCTACCCACTAGTGGAGCACTGAGGTGGGTGCTCCACTGCCTGAGCACAGGGGACAAGAGAGGACTGAGTCTGATGAAGAGTTGCCCCTAGAACAGATGATATCAACAATTCAATGTTTCTAAGTCCTCAAAACCAATAGAAAAAGACTGAAGGGGGGCTTGATATTTTAAATAAGAAGTGTCCCCCATTGGCTCAGGTGTTGAAAACTTGGTCCCCAGTTGGTGGCACTGTTTTGGGAGGTTATGGATCCTTTAGGAGGTAGAGCCTTGCTGGAGGAAGAATGTTACTGAGGGTGAGCTTTGAGGGTTTATAGCCTTAGCTTGGTCCCTTTACTGCTCATTTGTTAAGAGCATTAATAAAATGTGTTGGGGTAAGAACTGAAATTGCTAGACAGGAAGGTTCTGGGCTTTTCTGGCCAGGCAACTTATTGAAAGAAGATCCTGTCTCAAAAACCAAGGGGGATGGTGCCTAGAGAAAGATACCAGATGTTGACCTCTGGGCTCTGCATACAAGCATGTATGCACATACCAGCACATGCACACAGGAATATAAACACACACACAAAACAAAGTGTGGGCTTCTTAAGAGAATTACATCTATGGGTATCTCATTTTGTGGAAAAATATGAATGGTGGGAGGATCATTCCTGAGTTAAGATGAGAGGTAGGGAATTCCAGGAATCAATTGAAAAAATTCCAGAACAGAATTTGCTCTTTTCTATCATTATATGGGCTTTGGGGTCTGGTGTGACATCAGATGAATATGGGAGCACCTGTTTGGCAAGGCTGAACACATGGAGATGCCATTATAAAGAAGCAGAGAACAGTGACAAGCAGTCATCGCTATAGATCAGTCACATCAGAGCTGCTGTTGGGCAGTCTTGTGTATTTCCTGTTCGCAAGGTCGTGTGATGTTCTTTTTATGACTCAGCTCTGTGATTGTATCAGCCTTGAGACTCCATTCTTTCAAAGCTGAGAAGGTTGATTCCTTTCACCTGAGAAAATGCTGGCCCCATGAGCAATCTGAGGTATAATAGATCTTTATGTTGCTAGGTCTTTAATAATGACTCAGAGACTCTTTATTAATTATGAAAGCTTGACTTTGGCTTATGCTTGTTCCTAACTAGCTCTGAAAACTTAAATTAACCCATTTATATTAATCTACATTCTGCCACATGCTTGTTACCTCTCCTCAATACTGTACATCCAACTTCCTCCATGTCTAGCTGGTGAATTTACCATGCCTCAGATTCTTTCCCAGAGTTCCTATCTCTCCCCAGAAGTTCCGCCTATTCTCTCCTAACTAGCCATTGGCCATTCAGCTCTTTATAAAATCAATCAAAAGGTTTCTTAGGCAGGTGAGATAAAACAGAGACACATCTTCACACAGTGCACAAAATGATTTTCCCAATATCTTCCCCTTTTAATCCCATAAAAGGCTCTTTCTCTAACATCAATAAGCCATATACAGTAAGAACAACTATTGGGTAAGAATTACATTCATAATATCCAGTCCATTTGTATTTGGCAAATTTGGAGAAAGTATTCGATTATGTATCCTATCTTGTTGAGTCCAAAATTTTATACCTAAATCACTTTCTATCTTAATTTGTATTACCAAACTAAAAATACCTTTTTAGACCTTAAAACATTTTCTTAGGTAAACAAATTAAGCTTTTATGCCTCTCAACATTTATAAACTTTATATCTCTTTTGTGAGTTTCTTTTCTGAATTTGGTAACAAGAAAAACTGTAAGACTATAACTATCTATTCTTCAACCCCATCAAAGACCTGAGAAGGACAAATATTGCCTGAGTAAACAGGAAGTACAGAGCAAGACATTTCTAAAACTATAGAAATGACAGAAACATCTGACTTCCTGGACAGTCACCCAAAATTCCTCTGTAACATTGGAGCATGCATATTTGGCTCACAGGCTCAGAATATTTGACAGACTTTTCTGTTAAGCAGGAATTTTGAAGGACTGGCCTACCCTGTTTTGGCAAAGTTGAGTAGTTAACTTTCTTTGTATCCTGCTTGTCTAATTTGGACAGCATACTGTCAACAGTTGAGGCAAGGGCAGTTTCTTGCCCAAATTGCTAACTTTACCACATTGAAAGCAAACTCCATATAGAGATTCTTCAATGCCCATCATGTTCTTTGAAGTAATTGGTGCTGCCAGAAGCAGATGTGTCTCACTGTCATGTAAAGCCTAATGTTATTAAAACATCTTAAATGCCATATTTTGTAGATCTCTGAAGTGTTTTAAGACCACCTACTTATCTACAATATATCTCTGTTTAACCTTGAAAACATACCTAATATGACTACAAGTTTTTAACTGTTGTAGTTACTAACTACTAATCTGCATTTCTTAATTATCCTAAAATAGTAGCTTTCGAGGACTGTTATGAAATATAAAGTTGAAGATATGTTACATTTGTTTATGCTGTAGAACATTTGTTTAATGATACAAAGATGTGTTGCATTCTTTCTTGTTGCATTCATTTGTTTCATTCTGTGAAGCTGAGTGAGTTTACCTGTTTAAAACACCTGATTGGTCTAATAAAGAGCTGAACAGCCAATAGCAAAACAGGAGAAAGGATGAGCAGGACTGGCAGGCAGAGAAAATAAAGGGAAAAAGAAATCTTGGAGAGAAAGATCAAGAAGCAAGAGAAGAAGGAGGAGGACTCCAGGGGCCCACCACCCAGCAACACAGCAAACCACAGCATAGGAAGTAAAGAAAGGTATATAAGGTAGAGAAGGATAAAGGTCCAGAGGCAAAATATAGATGGTATAATTTAAGTTAAGAAAAGCTGGCTAGAAATAAGCCAAGCTAAGGCTTGGCATTCATAAGTAAGAATAAGCCTCCACTTACACTTGTTTGGGAGCTGAGTGGTAGGCCCCCAAAAGAGTAAAAAGCCGAAGAGTAAAGAATAAAAAACAACAAAGGACTAGAACTTTACATTATACTTTTAAATGAGCTGTGTTGTATGATATTTTGTTTGTGTTTTGACAAATAAAGCTTGCCTGGAGATCAGAGGATGGAGCTAACCCCTAGTTAACCATAGAGGCCAGGCAATGGTGACTCACATCTTTAATCCCAGTCCTTGCAGGGAAGAAGCAAAAAGACCTGGATATACATGCTTTATGTTGGACACCAAATATAACAGGTCTTTCTTTATATTGTCAGCTCTCTACTAATGACGTGGAGACTTTTTACTAATTATGAAAGCTTGACCTTAGCCTAGGCTTGTTACCAACTAGTTTATAAAACTTAAATTAAACCATTTATATTAATCTACACTCTGCCTCGTGGCTCATTACCTCTCCTCAGTACTGTATGTCTGACTTCCTCTGTGTCTGTCTGACAAATCTCCATGGTTCTGATCCTTTCCCAGAGTTTCTATCTCTCCTTGGAAGTCCAGCCTATTTTCTCCTGCCTAGCTACTGGCCATTCAGCTCTTTGTTAAACCAATCAGAAGGTGGCTCAGGCAGGTGAGGTTAAACAGAAACATATCTTCACACAGTGCACAAAAAGATAATCCCAACACTGTGGGACAGTGACTGCCACTTTAACCCACCTGCCCTGATACTGTAGGCTAGCCCCAATCAAATGTTTTCCTTTGTAAGTGTTGCCATGGTGGCTCTTCACAGCGATCGAAACCCTAACACACCTATTAATTCCAGGTTCCACATGCTGTAAACAGGAGAGCAACATCTGTCTGGCCCACTGACGACTGTCAAGATAAAATAGTGACTATGTGAAAACACTGCAGAAACAACCAAGGCCCAAAGAGAAGGCACTCTGACTTTCATCACCACACTATAATCTAACTTACTGGTTTTCCTTCCATGGTTCTAGTTCCAATACATTACAGGGGAGGCAGTTTGATGAGAGGAAGACAAAGTACTGGTCTTTTTAAGGAAAAAACAGTTACCTGGGACTTTTAAGCAGAAATTAGAACCCTGGAAGATACAGAGAAGGGTCAAGTCCTATTTTAAATGCTCTGAACAAATTTGGCTAATTGCCATAAATGCTCACAAGTGTGTCTGCACATTAATATGAAAGAGCCACTCATGTTCTGGTTTTCTTCCCCACAGGAAACCACGTTCTATATAGAGATGCAGCTGAAGCCACAGCCCAGCTCTCAGCATTCCCCAGGTGTGATGGATCATCTGTTGTGTCTGGAGAACACTGTTTCCTCACAGCCATCCACCATCTCTGGCTCTTATCGTTCTTCCACCCCGTGTTCCAGTGGTCCCCAAGCCTTGGAAGAAGGGGATGCCCATTGTCTCTTATTCTCAGCACCTTGACTTGTGGATCTCTGTGTTAATCACTATCTCCTGCAAAACAAAGCTTCTTTGATGAGAATTGTGAGAGGCAATGATCTATGGACATGACTTTGCAAGTGTGGGCATCCTGCATCATCTGGGGTGATGCTTTCTCTTGTCTTTTAACTTGTCTCATCTGTGTCTTGCAGTTATGGAGGAAATTGAGCAATCCAAGAAAGTATTAGTCATGTGTCTCTGCACCTATCTATTACGTCCCACACCAGCACACCCAGAGGTGTGTCTCTTGGTGATTCTAGGTCCTGTTGAGTTGACAACCAGTCATAACCATCATGAAGTTCATAGACTATGTAATACGAAGTGTAATGGTGGTGAGTATGAGTGTGTGTGGCCCCTTTGCCAATATACTAAGTGACCTTGGGCACCTTGATATTTACAGCTTTTCTTCCCCCACAATAAGTAGAGCTTGAAGAAGAAAGCTACCACACCAAACAGAGGTTCCCTGCTAAATTTAAATCTCAAATAAATAATAAATTTGGGTACAAGAGTACCTGAACTGGCACTATACATTTGGAACATTCTTATGTCAAACTGGTTGGGTTTTATCTAAATTTTCAATTTATCTGGGAATCCTCTATTTTATCTGGCAGTGCTATTAATCAAGCACTGTGGTTGTTTTCTTTTCATGAGTGTGTGGTGGTGGTGGTGGTGGTGGCGGTGGTGTGTGTGTGTGTGTGTGTGTGTGTGTGTGTGTGTGTGTTGTATGGTACATGTTTACTATTTTGTGTGTTGTGTGGAAGCATGTGCAAGTGTGCATTCCAAGTCTAGAATGACAGGTGGGTTGCCACACTCACCTAACATTGGCTTGGCTTCAGATGATCCAATCTTCTGCCCTCTATCTTTGGCAAGTGTCTTGAAGACTGAGCTAACATCCCTGCCCATAATGATACACTTCAGCTAACTCATATACTTCTACTGACTAAAGGATCTCTCCTGACCATTTCCCTTCCTTTTCCATGGTAAACTGAGGCACAGAGAAGGAAAGTCCTAAGGAACTCCAGCCTCCAAACTCTAGGGCAACTTACATCTTTTCAAAGCAAGAGTGCTCTAAAGGGAATGTTGACTCATCCCCCAACTACAGCTAAATACAGACAAATAGTGCCCCTTCTTGAATTCTAATTTCCAATCTTGAAATGAATGGACTGGACAAGCTCCTGCCATTTGTGTCAGCTGGTTGGTTCTTTCAGGGAATAATACACTGCTTTGTTGTGGAAGGTTATTCTTTCAAACCAGGTAGGATCTCAGTGGATGCTGGCTGGGTGGTTCTCAGCAAGCCTGAAATATCCCATCCCTCCTGTAAGTCAATCTGCCCTGTAGGTCCATCCCTCTCGTAGGTCCATCCCTTCTGTAGGTCCATCCCTTCTGTAGGTCCATCCCTTCTGTAGGTCCATCTGTCCTGGAGGTCCATCCCTCCTGCAGGTCCATCCCTCCTGCAGGTCCATCCCTCCTGCAGGTCCATCTCTCCTGCAGGTCCATCCCTCCTGCAGGTCCATCCCTCCTGTAGGTCCATCCCTCCTGCAGGTCCATCCCTCCCATAGGCCCAACCCTCCCATAGGTCCATCCATCCTGTAGGTCCATCTCTCCTGGAGGTCCATCTGTTGTGGAGGTCCATCTATCCTGTAGATCCATCTGTCCTGTGGGTCCATATGTCCTGTTGGTCCATCCATCCTGTAGGTCCATCCTCCCATAGGTCCATCCATCCTGGAGGTCCATCTCTCCTGGAGGTCCATCTGTTGTGGAGGTCCATCTATCCTGTAGATCCATCTGTCCTGTGGGTCCATCTGTCCTGTGGGTCCATCTGTCCTGTAGGTCCATCCATCCTGTAGGTCCATCCATCCTGTAGGTCCATCCCTCCTGCAGGTCCATCCCTCCCATAGGTCCATCTCTCCCATAGGTCCATCCATCCTGTAGATCCATCTGTCCTGTGGGTCCATCCATCCTGTAGGTCCATCCCTCCCATAGGTCCATCTGTCCTGGAGGTCCATCTATCCTGTAGGTCCATCTGTCCTGTGGGTCCATCTGTCCTGTGAGTCCATCTGTCCTGCAGGTCCATCCCTCCTGTTGGTGACACAGCCCAGTTGAATCCACTTTCCTGTGCCCCTCCCAAACCCATGACTAGGCTCACCCAGTGAGTTTCCCCTTGTTTTCATGTCAATTGAACTTATTGCAATTGAATTTTAACATTCTATAGATCATATTCCTTTTTGATTTTCAATTCTTGTATCATTGTGTAAGCCTCTATGTATTTCCTGAAGTTCCCTAATTTTCATTTGTTCCAATGGCGTCCATACTTAATTTCTGAGGCAGTTTTAAGACAACTGTTCTAAATCCTCATCAGACAAACCCAGCACCTGTTGTTTTGTTTGTTTGTTTCCAACACAAAATCATAGGATCAAGGTTACCTTTTTTATCTGTCACCTTGTTTGAACACAATATCTTTTACTTCTAATGTTATCTTGAATGTTTTCTACACACAATAGACTCAGTGGGCCATATCATTGCATTCCCCTAATAAAGAAATAGAGACGTCCAGAATATAGTGGAGCCAGAATTTGAAACAGGGCCTTCTGATCCCAAGTCTAAGTACAAGTTCATTATGGTTTAAGTCTGGTTAAAGATCTTCAGTTCTCTAAAATCTTAATCACAAAGTGAAATGAAGGACAGCCCAGGATACCAACACCAAGTTTTCAACCCAAAGGAGAGCTGTTTGCCCCAGAGGGACAAAGGGAAAGAAATAACAGACAAAGGCAGGAGATGGAGGATGAGGGAGAAGGGGAAGGGAAGAAGTATAGGGAGAAAGGGATATCACCCCAGGGAGAAAAGACTACCTCTGGTTAAAGAGAAGACAGATGTGGCCCATAGGCAAATAGTAGTTTATAAAGGAAAAAGGGGAAGTCTATGTTAGGATGAGTTGGTTTGTTTTGGTTGAGCATGTTAATCTGAGTAGTCAAAATGGGGCTTTTGATTGCTTGACTTCAATACTTTGATAGCTGGACCATGGTGGTCAGCCTCAGGAGGACAAAGTGGCCAAATAAGGAAATAGACCTTGGTGGGTAGCTTTAGGAATGCAGTCTAACAATTTAGTAAGACAGAGGGAACAGGGAAAAGGGAAAGGCCTGCCAGAGTCATGTTTGCCATGTTCAGGCCCACTAGAGGCCTTCACAATGTATGGGATTCAATAAATAGACAAGGGTCAATAACTCCTCTTTGTCCTACAGTTTGTATATAAACAGCATCCTCGCTACTGTAAAGATCTGATGATAAGACTTGTGTTCTAGATTTTCATTTCAGTTACTGTGACAAAAGCAACCAGGGAGGAGAGTTTATTTGGCTTATAAGTCCAGGCTGAGCCCATCATTTGGGGGACATTAACTCAAGCAGATAGTCACATCACATCCACAGTAAGCACAGAGAAAAAAAGAAACACACAGATCCTTGTCTGACCTCCTGGCTGGAGAATGGCGTCCACCACGGTGGGTTGT
Organism: Onychomys torridus; assembly: GCF_903995425.1. Lineage (NCBI taxonomy): Eukaryota > Metazoa > Chordata > Mammalia > Rodentia > Cricetidae > Onychomys > Onychomys torridus. Next base: position 70,458,771 of record NC_050455.1, read on the forward strand.
GTCTTCTCATATTAATCAACAATCCAGGCAGTCCCTCACAGACATGCCCACAGTGTTACCTGATTTAGGTAATTCCTCATTAAGATTGTCTTCCCAGATAACTCTATGTTGTGTCAAGTTGACTGTTGAAACTAACTAGCACAACTTAACTCCTATTTATGGAAAATTAGCACAAGGCTCTTACACAAGCCAGCCTGTATCATGTCTTAATTAACTGAGGAAACCTGAGGAAAGAAAGGAAAGGGAGAGGGAAGACACCCAGGGTGAAGGCATTTCGGAATTTCAAATTGCATGATGGTCCACTGGGAGGCTGACTATATTCAGAGTCCTTGGTCCCCCAGGCAGATATTGGCTGAGGTGATGTATAGTCTTATGTATTGTGGGAGAACCAGTCTCATGATAGACCCAGTGGTAGGGCAAGAGACATCCAAACCTGATGCATCCAGAATCTCTCACAGGACTTTGGATCTATGATGCAATGTATTCATGTTTAATACTGAAATTAAAACATCAAGCGGGGTGTGGTGGTACACCCTATACTCCCAGCACCTGGGAGACTGAGGCAGGATGACTGCCATGAGTTGGAAACTAGCCTACACTATACCAAAGGAAAGGAAGGGGACAAAATTGAAATTAGCATTTGTGACAAGGGTTAAGTCTAAGTAAGTATTTTGGATTTCTTGTGTACCTGCTATGCATATTTTACTCTGGATAATATGGTAGAATCTGTAGACACAAAAAAAGATAGAGGATCATTGGTCTTTTGCTCTTAGGTTTAAATTCATTTTCTTTCAGTTGCAAAATAAAGTTGCGACACGTTTCAGTTCGCTTTGTTTAGGGTCCTAATTGCAGCACTCTCCCGCAGAACAAGATTATCAGCTGGAGTCATTTAGGTCATCATAAAAGGGGGGAAGTACAACCCACCTAGGCAACTTTATTTCTAACCACCCAGAGCAAACAGAAAAAATCCCTATTGGAGAAGAGAATCCGTGGCAAATTAGAGTTGGCCATCATGCTATTTTCTCTCCAGCTGTTGATTCCATCTATGGCCGACACTGTCTCAAATCTCTTTGTCCTGTCTTCTTTCGTCTTTCTTTCTGACCAGACAAAAGAGGTTTAAAAGTGACCCAGCTCCAATCTCAATTTACTCAGAAGCATTTTCTGAAACAACACTTGCCTGAAATGACCTTTCTAACAGGTGACTGCAACTGTGCCTTCCATGTGGGAAGGTGCTTAGTAAGCCCAACTGTGCTTGTGGGGAGCTTGCTGCCTGCTCTTTTCTCTGTCTCCTTCCCACAGAGATCATTTCCAACAACAATAAGTAAGTAGATTGAACTACTAGTCAAAAGTCTCCCATCAAAGAAAAGCCCAGGATCAAAGAACTGCTTGGTGGAATTCTACCAAACACTTAGATAAGGACACTCTACACCGTATGGTACAAGAGCACATGTGTACTTCGTTGTGTAGGAAGGGATCCATGCACACTCTCTCTGTTAAGCTTCCTTCTGAATGTCCTCCAAACAACTGGCTCAGGAGAAATACGAGACTCGGGGCACTGGTATCTCAGACTCTTCACCTGCACTGGAGAGGAGATGATATGGAGAAATACTATATACTTTAACCTCAGAGACAGGAGTGGGCCTGATCAGAGGGGAATGCTTACACTTCAGAACCACTGGCTTCCCTTGGCTCCCTTTGTATGTAATTAACTGGTTAAAGACCACTCCTAACCAAGAAGCTGTCTGCAATGGATACCTCTTGCAAAAGAAAAACTTAGTTTTTGCCAATGGAATCTGACTGAATATATGAACCGAAGGGCAGAGCAGAGCCCATGCCCAGGAGGGGTTGGCCAACACAAAACAAACTCAAGAGCAGTTCTGTACACTTTCTGTCCAGTTCTGCTTTGTCCAGGCATTCTTTGTCTTACTGGTGTCTGGCTTGTTTATTTTGATTTTCGTGTTTTATATTTTTGCAGTTTGTGTGTATGTGTGTGTGTTTCTTGGTTTTGTTGTTGTTTTGTTTGTTTTTAAAGCAATGGAGACAGAAAAAAATTATAAACTTGGGTGGATAAGGAGGTGAGTAGGACCTGGGAAGGAATTGGGGAAGAAAAAGCATGATCTAATCTATTATATGAAACTTCTTTCAATGTAAAGTTTAATAAAAGAAAGAAATATCAAATAGATAGATATTTAGGTTAATAATCTGCTCTCTTCTCAGCTTGCTGGTTCTCCAAATAAATGACAACTTGAAGATTCAGTCCCTGGTTTTAACTACGATGATGGGAAGCAGGGTGACTGACAGTTTCAAAATAATAATTCTGAAATGATTCCAAAAAGTTGGGCTGAGAATTCTTCTGAAAAGAACACTGGATGTCAATATTTTTCATGAACATAGACACAATGTCACAGACCTACAATCCCAACTACTCAGGAAAGCAAAGAAGCAGGATTTCAGGTCTAAGGCCTGTCTGAGCTACAGAGTGAGTTCAAGGCCAGCCTGAGCAACTTAGTGTGAGATTCTTAACAAATAAAAACTTTTTAAAGGGTCTGAAGATGTAGCCCAATGGGGAAATTGATGCCTAGTCTAAAAAGAAAGGCCTGCCTTCAATACCTAGTATTAAAAAAGGAAAGGAAAGAAAATGTTCACTACAATCACCTAGAAAAAAAAATCTCAAACTTCATAAGGAGCCACAAAAACAACCAAAGGGAAAAAAACTAAACAGCCAACACAATTGCAAACAAAATGAACAAGGAGAGAAGTGTTTCACTCCCTGATTTCAATGCACATCACACAAAGCAGTAACTCTCTAAGCAGAATGCTGCTGGCTTAAATATGGACATCATCTGAGCCAGTTTATTAAAATATATGGCCTAGAAACAGACCCACACAAGTCCAGCCAACTGAGCCTTTGACAAAGGTAATTCGAATTTGCATTGGGGATGACAGTCATCGATAGGCAGTGCTGGGGAGATTGGAGACACACATGGATAAGAGCAAAAGTAGAACTTATGTTTCAACAGTTATACAAGGAGTCTGCAAACAGCTTAAAGACTTTGGTTATGAAACCACTAGAAGAAAACATGGGAAATGCCTCAGGACATGGAATGGGGGAAAATATATACAATCTCAAAAGCACGGGGGGGGGGGGGGATGTAAACACAACAAGTGGACTTGCATCCAAGTAAAAACATTTTTGCACTGCAAAGAAAATGATCTTCAAAATAACGAAGAGCCATCCTGCAGCTGGGTATAGTACATGCAAAGCTTCCTTCTGGTCAGGGGTTAGCACCCAGAATCTATAAGGAACACAATCAAACAGCAAAATGACAACAATCCTGTTAAAATTGGGCAAAAAAGCCTTAAATAGACATTTTTAAAAAAACATGTACAAAAGGAGAGCAGGTGCATAAATAAGTGCTCAGTATCCCTAACTACTAGGGAAATGCAAATGAAAACCACAGTGAGGTATGTCCTCATTACGTTTTGGATGACTGTTACCAATTGTGTGTGGAAAAGCAAGCTTTGCACAGCTCTTATTGGGAATAAATTAGTGCAGCCATTATGCAGCATGGAGGTCCCTCTACAGAACAGAATAGACTACCATATGATCTAGCCATACAAGGGAAAGCCAAAAGGAAATGGTGTGGCCAAGGAAAATAAAATCAGTGTGTTGAGGGGACTGTTGCATCCTTGTGTGTTCTGAAGCCCTACGCACAACAGCTAAGTGGTAGACATCACCTAGATGTCCATTAGGGGAAAAATTGGGTAAAGTAGCAATGGAGTGTGAAATATGTCCTGCACAGAACCACAGCTCACAGTCTCACTGACATGTGGAAAGTGCTGATTCCACAGCAGGTGCCAGTAGTGTGTGGGTCACCAGAGACTTGGGACAGCGGGGCCTGGGAATGGGAAAAGACACATCAGTGGGCATAAGTTACAGGTGTAAAGGAGCAGGAGTTAAGTAGAACTGGAAAGGCATAGGACTTCCCCACTAGGGTAAGACAGCCCTCCTGAGATAGGCCTATGTACAGCATTTCCACAGCTGCTACTATATTCTGATAACTGGACAATGGAATATTATTTCCCAAAAGCTAAAAGAAAGGTTTCTGAGTATTTTCACCATGAAAACATAATAAATGTTTGAAGAGCAATGTATACTTATCCTGAGTTGAACCTAATATAAGCATGTACCAAAACATTACCCTGTACTTTAGTTTTTTAAAAAAAATAAAAATTAAAAATAAAAAGAGGGCTCGAGAGATGGCCCCATGTTTGAGAGCAGAGCACACACTGCTCTGAGAGAAGACCTGGGTTCAGTTCCCAACACCCTTGATGGGCAACCCACAGATACCTGTAACTACAGCTCTCAGGAATCTAATGCCATCTCCTGGCCCCCAAGGGCATCTTCATTTACACACAAACCCATACTCAAATACATATAATGAAAAAGTAAATCTTAAAAAAGGTAAAACAAAAACAAATGTTAAAAACATGTGGATGAACTTGTCAGGTAATGGTGAGATTTTATAAAGTCAGCTGTTTAGACAATGTAGTATTTGAAATGTATAGTTTGTTGTTTTGAAATAAAGGCTTTCTCCCATGTGATCTAACTATTGGCGTTTAATTAGCCAAAAGCCCCAGAGTGAGAAGAGAAGAAAAACATAATCAGAGGACAGAAATACCCAAGGTCTTTGTCCAGAGAAGAACTGCCATGGATAGTGTCAGTTGTAATTGTATGGTGTTAACTGAAGATGGAAATGTAATGGAGTAACTAGGAGAGACTTCAGCCTAGACTCCATGGCAACAGGCCATGCCTAGCAACCAGAGTCTCTGCTTCAGCAACTACAGAATCAAACAGGCTTCTCTTTAAGTTCCAGGCCAGTTTAGTGGAGGAAGGTCATATTGCTTTTATCCAGGAAAAGGAATCCTTTTGAGAGGAGAAGTGCTAATACACAATTGGCCTGCATTATTCCACAATCAGAAGAATCCCATTGGGGTTATCAGTTCACAGCTCTTCCTTAGACGGTGCCGTCCCATTTAGATGGGCCTATTAAGGCCTTGCTGTCATGGATCCACATGGAAGTTCATTGCAATAAAACACACATTCCAGTTTTCATTCTCTGAAGTGGATTTAAATGTCTGTTTAGATTCCAAAATGTCTCAATCTTCAAAAAAGTAAAAAGAAAATTGAGGTTGGGTGCAGATATTCTACTTAATGTAAGATTACAAAATTGCTGCTTTTCTGAAGTCAGTTTAGAATGGGTTCAAGTTTTCTTTCACTTAGAAAATTGAACATTTTTCTTCTCTTTGGAACAATGATGTCTTCATTTCTTTATTATTTGCCTTCATTTTTTTGAGACCTAGTTTTACTCCGTGGCACAGACTTGCCTGGAACTCGCTATGTGGTGCAGGATGGCCCTGCACTCGTGAGGATTTTACCGCTGCTTCTCTGCAGTAGAAAACAATAAGCCAATTAAAGGCCAGGAAAGGGGCAAGGAGAGTTGTTTGTTGTTGTTGTTGTTGTTGTTGTTGTTGTTGTTGTTGTTGTTTTTAAAGATAAACCAAAAGCTCAACTGTCTAAGAAGATCTTCAACACAACCATTTTGTATTCTAAGCTTTGTGTTCCAAATGTGGCTGAGAATTGGCTGGAATGCCACCATAGGAACACACTTCCAGGCAGATTGAGGTGATTTGTGATCCCTGGACCTTGCCCTTCTGGGAAAGCATTCCTATGGGTGGTATGCTACAGGGGGTGTCATGACTGTCATGACTCTAAGATTTGATCACTGTGTGTGTGTGTGTGTGTGTGTGTGTGTGTGTGTTTGTGTGTTTGCAGATATACCACAGCCTATGTGTGTAGGTCAGAGAACAACTTTTGGTGTCTGTTCTTTCCTTCAGTCTTTCCTGTTGTTTACCATGGCTTACGCAGGCTGGATGGCATATGACCTTCCAGGCAGCCTCCGGTCTCCATGTTTCATCTCTCTCCAGGGACACTGGGACCACAGATGCATGCACACTACCACTTCCTGCTTTTGTGTGAACTCTAGTGATCCACACTAAACTTCCTAGGCTCACACAGCAAGTGCTTTAATTGCTGAATCATCTCCCCAGGCTCTGAAGAAACCTTTAAGGATTAGAGAACTCGAAAGCCACAAGTTTGAGAGCCCCTGCTCTAGCATACCATCTACTCTAAGAAGGCATGCTTTCACAGAAAGACAAGTCATGGGAATAATGAATTGTATCAGTCTACCTGGAAGTGTGTTCTTGTGGTTGTATTCCAGCTGATTCCCAGCAAGTTCTGAAATACAAAGTTTAGAATACAAAATGATCTTATGGAAGATCTTCTCAGCCACTTCTTGGGCTTTTGTGTATCTACTTTGAAAAAAAAAAAAAAAAGCTTTTCAAGCCCTTTGCCTGATTTTTAATCTTGTTACTGGATTTTGTCAGTGTAATAATCAAGATTCTGCCGGAGAAGTTCAGAACCTAGTAGTGGTCCAAGACCCAGCTGAGGCTGGGTTCGTTAGCAGTCCCAATATAGCACCCAAAACCTGGAGAGTTCCTGGAGAGCCCCTGATGGAAGCCTGGAAAAGGTGATTCTAATTTCAGGGAAACCATCAGCAGCTGCAACAGGACAAATTAGTTCAGCAGCAAAGGGTAAGCTAGGTGTCAACTAGATCAATCTCTCTCTGCCAGGCCCTTTATAATCTGGCTGCTACCAAACGGCGGCCACAGTAAGGGTGGGTCTTTCACATCCATGAAGGCAAACCAGAACAGTTCCTCAGGTGAAGCTCCCTACTCACTGATTCTAATTTGTGGCAAGTCTGTATTAAGACCAACCATCACTGATAGGGAACTTTAGTGTATATTTTGGATGTAGGAACCTTATCAACTCACAGATGGCAAATATTTGCTTCTGAATTATAGGTCTCCACTCAGAAGCATGAAGCTGCAGCCTCCAGCTTTGGCTGACTGTCTGCCTCACTGCACAGCATTGGTTTTTGTCTATTGCAGTCCCACATGGCTCTTCTGCTTACCGTACCCTTGCCTGTCCACTGGGAGCTTTGCAGCCTATGATCTGGGTGGGAAGTCCAGTCAATAAATAATTGCCAGGGTAAATGATAGGAAGCTTCATCTGTTTTTTCCTTGGAGTTTTTACAGTTGGTGGTCTTGAGTCAATGTTTCATTGATTTTTTTAATAGTGTATGACTGTGGTGATATCATTTGTGCTGAAATGTGATATTTTATTTGTATGTTAACAAATCAAGTTTGCCTGGAGATCAGAGGTCATAGCAAGCCAAAAAACAGAAGTCAGGTGGTGGTAGCACATGCCCTTAATTGGATCACATGGCAGCAGAGTCTCTGTGTGATCAAGGACACAGTCAAGTGTGGTGACACATGCCTTTAGTCCCAGTACCAACCATAGAGACCTGGAGGTCTGTATAGACAGGCAGTGAAGAAGAAGTGATGTGGCTGGGCTTAGAGCCAATGAGAAGGCAGAACAGGAAGGCAATAAAAGCACAGGTTAGACAGGAAGAAGCTCTCTCTTGGGAAGCTACAGCGTGGTGGTAAATTAAGGCTAGTCAGTGGCTCTTCACTATTTCTCTGATCTCTTTGGCTATTACCCCTGTGTTTGGCTTTGTGTCTCTTATTTAATAAGACTCTTTAGAGATTTGTCTACATAGGACAAAGGTTAGCTTTCATTCTCTTGCATGCTGATATCCAGTTGCCCACACCAGTCAACCAGGACAGCATTCTCTTAACATCGGATGTTCCCAGCATCCCGTTGGTGGTGTGTATTAGGATTCTCTTTGGCCTCTCTTTTTTATTCCATTGGCCTGTGTGTGCTCTGTTATGCTGTGACCACAAGTTTTCAGCCACTCTAGCATTGAAACATACTCTGGAATCAAAGTGCACAAAGTCATCAGATCTCAGAAGTCATATGCATGGAAGAGAAAACACGGTGTTAAACATCCTTATTACCCAAGGTGACATATAGATTCAATGCTGTTCCCAACAAACATCTACACTATTTTTTAGAGAAATAACAAAAACTCTGAAATTCATATGGAGTCCCTGTGGCAATTCTGGTATCTTGGGAAGTCCCTCTTCCTCTCTCTCTAACCAGTTCTTGGGCATTCTTTGAAAAAAAGTTTTAGGCATTCTTTAAAAAGATGGGCTTTTCCCCAGAATATCCTTTATTTATTCTTTGACCTTTTTATACATATATACAATGCATCTTGATTGTAACCACCCCTAACTCTCTCGCCCCATCCCCTGACACCTCCAACGTGACCCCTTCCCACACTCATGTCCTTTTCATTATAGTTCTGTCATCCACTTAATCCGGCTAGTTCCACCTATTAGAATATTGACTGATCTCATTGGCTTGACCATGTGCAAGGTAACTATATGAGCAGTGAGCTCATGAGTATCATGGCCCTGTCAGGTCCAAAAGACAACATTCAAAGAATTTATTTTATTTACTCATTGACTATCCTGAAATCAAAGATCTTTGCCTACTGAATATTGCTTATGATTTTACTAATACAATGTCCCCCAAAAAGTTAAATTTACTTAAAATTTTAATTATTTATTCTCACATTTTCTGTGGTGTCTGGAGACTAAGGATCCATCTTTATTGTCCAGACACTAAAGAAACCTCTACTATAGTGGTCTGTGAGTGGAAACTGGAATAAACTTCGCTAAAGCTGCCAGTGAATGCTCTCAACCACCACAGAAGGTTATCCATCACAGTGGGCTTGAAGTCTCAGGGGACTGATGAACGTGACAACTCTCTCTTTTACCTTGTGATCCACAGTGATCTACACCCATGACTTAAGACAGATCATGCTAACTTCTCAATATGCAAAGGGGGCACCCGTGTCATGAACTTCTGTAGTTTATATTGGCCAGCAAAATCTAGAATGCATGGGGGGGGTGAAATACTTCAGATAAAGGATATTGAGTGCAACACTCAACCTCCTCTCCACAGGGAGAAAGAGAGTTACCCCTCAGAGCACTCCGCTCAATTTGTTAACACAGTCAGGTTTTCTGTCACCAATGCCATCGGCCTTCTTCTAGAATGAGGGACAGAGGTCATACCATGGTCACTGAGGTTGGCTTCTTTTCAGTTAGAACTCTGTATCTGGAGTTGAGCTCTCTTTTCTCACCACCATGGGAAGCACATACATGGCCAGAGCCTGACAACATTGCTGCTTCAGCAGGCTTGGCATCTGACTTCATCACAAACCTCCTTGCCTCAGAGGAATAGATGGCACAAGTGTAAGACCCCCAGAAGGAGCTGCAGTTCCTCGTTCCTATGAAACTCAGAACAGCACAAACACTCAGACTTCTCTGTAGTGTTAGAGCTGTTTTCATGGACAGGCAGCATAGCTAATGGAATAAATGAATTACTTCAGAGATCTAAAGACACAAAATGTGAGGAAGATGGTGCTTTTGCTGGGCATGCCAGCATCTGCACATTTGGAACTTCAATGTTGGGACACTTTGGTGTCTCTGTAGAGCAAGGATGGTGAGCAAAGACTTCGAAGGCTTAAATCTACGTGGGCTTCATCTTCTGGGTGAAAAGAATGTGGGGTACAGAAAGAAGGGCTGGTACAATCTCTGGGGTGCCAGGCTCTGTCCTGGATGAACAAGAGAACCAAACAGTGTCCTGACAACCCCCCATGACCTCCGAACTTTGGGTTTCTGTATTCTCACTGGCTATAGCCCCAAACAGGTCAAGTTCTGATGGATGTGGAATCTGAAGATTGCGGTGTGTGAGTTACAGCTATAAGTCACCAGGGGTGTTTGTCATGTCCAGAAAGGGACTGTCCCTGTCAGGTAGGGCAGGATAGAAGGGTGAGAGGTGAACACTTGTGACAAAGAGCTGGGCCAGGAAAGGCTTAAGCTGTCTTCGCAAAGTGAGACTATTTTCAATGACAACATACAAGTTGTTTTTCAGAAAATCAAAACACAATTCCATCAATGGAGAAAAAAATGTATTGTTTGATGTTTTCAAAACTGAAGGTGGTGGTTTCACCTGGTACCACAGAAGGTGTCCAGGGTCTTGGCATGGGAACCACTCCACATGCTTCAAGGACTGTCCCTTTGCTCCAGAAGCTGGGGAGAAGAGTCTGCAGGTGCCAGCAGCTCTGAATTAGGACATGAAAAAAAAGTGAAAGAGGAAGGACAGGCCTAGAACAAATGCGAACACGCCTGGTCTACTTGTTTCTCTACTTCGGTTCCCTAAAGCCTTTGACTTTTGCATGGAGGATGCTTGATGGCGTTTATGCTGATGATGGAGTGCAACTACAGACTGTACTTAGGACCATCACAATGCCAGGCACACACATCTGTGTGCCTCTGTGCAGGCCTGATGGGTGGGGCAGGCTGCTTGCCACCAAGGAGAGAGAACGTGGAAGCCCTGGGAAGTCTGAGCAAGACATCAGAAGACACACAGCAACAGCCACAACCAACGCTGACTACTCACCAAGTTTCCCTTCCATGGATTTAAGGTAATTAAAAGAAACCTTGTTTCAAATATTAAAAATGTTTTACAGAATGACTGACTCAGAGGACTGACTAACTGACTGAACTGCTTGTGGCGGTTCTCGCTTTTATTTGGTTTTATAGGAAATGTCCTGTGTGATTTGTATCATCACAATAAAAACCACAATCAATGTGCTCACCATCTAAGCCACTGCTGTGAGCACAGCAGACCCGTAGGAGCCTCTGTACAGGAAGGACGCAGGGAAGCCATTTTGTCCCGTTTATAAAGCATGGTGAGAGCCTGGTGCAGAATCACTGGGGTCACTCTTCAGAGGATTTGACTAAAGATTTTCATCTCTGTGTCATTTCAGATCCATGCCTGATGGGATGTGCTGTGATCCAAGAAGCTTTCAAAAAGAAAAAACGTGGCTGTGAAAGACATTGCAGTGCATTCTGTCTGTGAATGTGCAACAGTTCAAATCATGTGATGCAGAGCAAAAGACGCAGTGAGAGAAAACTCATGAAGCTATGTTGTGCACTCAGCACCTAATTGTGCCATATCAACAGAAATGAAGTGAAACATTTTATCCAGAACTTAGACATTTTACATAAATTAAAAGGCTGTGAATTCCATGAGATGGTCCATACCTATTTATTGTCAGTATTAGTGTCAAAATAAGTGGTCCAGACAAAATCTAGTATGTAAGCTTTCAGGTACTATATTATGTGACTTTTCCTAATCAACAAATGACTGTTGAGTGCAGATAAAGCACTAAAGATATAATGGGTGAGGGAGGGCTAGGGGAGATTCCACTCAAGTCTGGTGAAGCAGTGGGTTTATTGAAGTTACTTACAAGAACCAATGGAAGCTGGAGTCTCAGGCAGGGAAGACTCCCCTTCTGTGGGCTTGACTACTCACAACAGCAGCCCTTCCACAAGAGGACAGCACCTTTGCCACTAACTTACTCCTAAGCAGTTGCATCAGAAAGATTAAAGATTTCTAGTCCAAAAAGGAAACTTTTGGAGAAAATTGTAATTAATATATTTGAAGAATGAATGACAGGCTTGAAGATTCTTGGCCTCATTTATTGTCTGTCTTCTTCTGAAAGATAACACTGTTTAGGGTTACATCAGGACTAAGTTGCACCTAAATCCTGGCCCCAAAATGTTTTTTTTTTATCTTGATCTATTATTCTACTGGAAACCCAGAAAGTGAGAGATGAACAGAGAGAGAGTTGCTAGAATCCAAGTCAGTGGAAATAAATGGTTCTGAGTGACATGATATCGTTTCTCATCATGCAAATCATGTTCCACTGCCTGATCCTGGATTACCTTCTCCCAGCGGAAGCTGGCTGTGTAAGAGTCAGGCAGACTCTGCTGCTCTTTCCCCAATGTGCAAACAGAGGGTTCTCAAATCAGAGAACACTCAGATCTCCCCAAAACAAAGAGGCTTTCCAGGCCAAACAGAGTACAAGTAACATTCCTTGGGCAGGGACTGGGTTGAGAGCACATCCCACAGAGTGGATGCTCTAGCAAGTTTTTTGTTTGTTTGTTTTTTGTTTTTGTTTTTTTTTTAAGTTTTTCAAGACAATGTTTCTCTGTATAGCTTTGGCACCTTTCCTGGTACTCACTCTGTAGTCCAGGCTGGCCTCAAACTCACAGAGATCTACCTGCCTCTGCCTTCTGAGTGTTGGGATTAAAGGCGTGCACCACCACAGCCCCACTCTTGTTTTGGAGGTGGCAGCAGCTGTAACAAGTCTTAATGAGCCAAGTGAAGCTCTCTCATCAATTATCATGTTCTGTAGGGCAAGATCCCTTTATCTGCCGGTCAGCACAGGGTACATCCATTGGTGCAAGCCACTTTGAATGCCTCTTCCTCAGGTGATTGGGAATCACTTCAACCTGCACTGGCTAGTCCTCTTTGGGAAGACCCCCACTAAATGTAGGTGGCACCTTCTGATGGCCATGCAGATAAAGACATGCAAGAAGAAAGGTTTTGGTTTTGCCTGCTTGTCTTCACTCTCCCTGCTAAGGTCCTCTGTTTTGCTGTTGCTTGGGCTGGGCCGTTGCTGCTGGTGCTGCTGCTCCCACTGTACTGTGCCACTGATATTAGAACCCAGCTTTAGCTTCCAATGTGAACTGATGACCTGCGGCCTTCCAGGATTTCTCCAGGCCTCCAATGCCAAATAGGGACTGCTGAGATGTCCAGCCTTGTGGACTGAGAAATTGCTGGGTTCTTGGCCCCTTTGGTGACAGTGACTATGCATTACCTGATCTACTTGTATAAGCCAACATAATAAATCCCCTTTTATGTGTATTCTTACTGTTGGTCTCCTTCCCTAAAGAGACCTAATATCCCTTCAATCCCCCTGGTGACTACTGACTCCAGACTTCAGACTACAAGAGCAACCTGAGGGCCAAGACTTGGGAGAAATCCCCTTAAAGCCAAGACCATAAAACAGGTTCAAAACTCCAGGAAATCTAATATCCATAGAATGTCCAGAAGTCCATGAAAAGGCCGCTCACCTATCTACCATCCCACAGTTCTAAAAAACAACTTCTCTAGAGAAATAACTCACTTCCTCATTCTGTCACTAAGGAAACTCTGCTCTCTTATGCCCCTACTCATCCTACAAAACCGCTGCTCAGACCCTGCACTGTGCACTCTGCTATAGCCTGGGTCATGGTGCCCCCTTGGACTAATAAAGTCTACTTTGCCGTGAAGATCTTTCTGCATTTCCATGTTTTGATCTGCTTTCTGAGCTCCATTCCCACCACTTCCATTCTTGCAACCATAGAAGCTGGACAGAGGAGAAATGCCCCCAGAGCCACGGGTGGTGTTTGTGCCTTTGGTGTGGGTGCACACAGTTTATGCCCCTTACTTGGCATTCTGCTTGGATTCATCTTTGATGCTAGGCAATCTGTGTGTACATGCATTTGTTTTGTTTTGACCAATGGGAATTAAAAAGAAACAACAGCAAAACCCAAGGACCCACTGGTGAGTGTGCATCTTCTTGCAGTGTGAAGGTAATGCTGAGCATAAGGAGTCACAATAAGCACCTGCCAAAATAAGCTTAACTGACCACAAGACTGTCCAAATGAAGAACAGAAAGTTCGTAGTTGTTACAGTGTAACCGAAGATGCCCTAACAGGCAGTGTGATTGTTGCATCCGTTACTTTTTGCACTGCTGGGACAAAAACAAACAAACAAACAAACAAAAAATCTTGAGGAAGGATGTATGTTGGCTCACAGTTTGAGGATACAGTCCATCACCATGGAGACAAGAAGCAAGAGGCAGCTGGTCACATTGTATCCTCAGTCAGGAAGCAGAGAAAAATGGATGCTGGTGCTCAGCTCACTGTCTCCTTTTGATTCAGCCTGGGACCCCAGTGGGTTTTTCTAATCTTTTGATCCAGTTTAGGAGCTCTCATGTGTAGAGATTAGTCTTTCCAATTTCAATTGGTCCTGGGGTAGATAGTATGTGTCGGTCTGACAGACAGGTAGGGACGAGGCAGGATCAGTTCAGCAGGTCTCTCCCTGGGGTTGAGCGGGATGGTGAGTGTCAACAGCCCAGACCTCCCCATGTCCACCAGAGAGAAGCACACTGAGCAGGGAGCCTTGTCAAAGCAGGAATTCACTTTATATTGCATCAGGGGTGAACTTATATTGGTTGGGGTGACAGGGGATAGGGTGAGGACAGCGGGCCAATGAGATGATGCCATCTCAGCAGTTACTAGGCTGAGGTGATTCTAGGTCCGGTTGAGCTGAGTCACTTCTCTGCTGAAGTCATGTCCCAGGACAGGTCTCCAAACTCGAGCTAGGCTCGGGAAGTTACACTGGGCCTCATGCCTGGGCCTTATGTGGCCCAACAAGTATGAAATGCGGACATATGCTGCCCATGCTGGGTCAAACATTAACCAGCATCCCTTGAGAACCTGCAGGTGTGAGGCCCCACCTCAGCAATGCAGCTGTAAAACAAAGGAATTCTGTGTTTGTGATGGATGCTATGGGGTGAAACAGGAGACAGCACACCACCTTTCCACACACAGAGAACATGGATTCTGCAGTCAATTTCCTTGGAAAATAAGCAACAGGCATTTCTTCAAGCATCGTTAACTCTACCTTCTCCATCCAGCTTTCCAGGTACTCTTGATGTGAAGTCATGGTCTCTGACCCTGACTGTGGCCTTCACCCAAGAAGGAGCTTAGTGGAAACCCAGAACCTCCAGCCCCATCCTGAAGAGCAGAATGTAAATGGAACTGGCACATAGTACTCTGTGTAATCTGAGCAGCTTAATTTGATTGTGATTTTAATATGACTCCAAATTTCCTTTGGTATTTATTTGATCTTGTATTCATAAAAGTCGATGAAGGAAAATGGATTTGCTTTGAACATAAAAGTTAAGGAATACTCGAAACTATATGATATCTGTCAGATAAGCATAAAACGACATTAATCAAGTACAATAAAAACAACAGCAAAATGTGTTCTTTGTTGTGCTAATACAGCTCAATTGCCTTGAAGAGTCTTCCCACCATGCAAGAGCAAAATTAATATTGTCTTTTTAATACATGCTGACTGCATTGAGCAAAGGGTTCCTTTTAGCACACATTCCTTCACTTTCTGCAAGGGTCCTATTGGTCACTATTTAGTTTGGAGCTCTATGGCTCCTGGCTTGGACTCTCCTTCTCCCTAGGACACTCGCTATCTGCCAGGACTTTGGCTCAGCCTAGGAGACCCTGTGTGATGGAGAAAGGGACTTACGTGGCTCCAGGGTACCCAGAGGTTCACTCTTAGAACCAAGCAAATGAGCTGAAAAGGAGGTTCAGCTAGATGAGAGAAACCTTATCGAAGGCTGTGGGTATGAGGATATGCTCTTGTGGCAATGTGTGTGAGGCCAGAGTCGACCTTGGGGTGCTGTTCTTCAGGAACTGTCCACCTTGTTTCTGCAGACAGCCATTGTTGCTGAAAGTTTTGCATTATGATCCACAGGCAGGCAGAAAGAGACACTGGGCCTGGCATGGTTTTTTAAAAACCTCAAAGCCCACTCCCAGTGACACACCTCCTCAAATTGTTCATCAACTGGGGGTGAAACATCCAAATACATGCAAATACATGAGCCTATGAGTGTCACCTTCATTCAAACCACCACACCATCTCAAGGTAAAGATTATCTTCACAAAGACCAGCTGCCCGTTCACAGGCAAAGTGGTCAATATGTGATTGTACAGTTATGCAGAAACAGGCCTGAGAAGTAATAAAATGGCCGCCAGCCCTGCCTGCAAAGCACAGATAGGCGACCTAGACTGTGTGGCTGTGAGTTAAGTTCTGTGCAGCATCTACACCTAAACCACACCTTGGAGTCAGGAGGATGGTGAAAATGACTATATGAACTATGGAAAGGGCTTCATCTTCTTATCTGGAAGATTTTTTTTCAACAATAAGTAAAGAACTCTCTTAAAATAAGGCTTGTCTAAATTGTCTTTTGGACTTCTGTAGAAAGCAGCTTGTGCGTGTGAAGCCAGCTCACTAACAAAAGGGAGCTGTAATGTCAGTAAAACCTCAAATTTCAAATCTTAAGATAGATTATGTAATCATAAAATGAGTGTGAGCTAACTTGTGATCTGTTCCCTGAGATGCTGTTCTATTAAGAATATCTGTTGTTCTTCATGGCACAAGAGACATTTCTAGTTTGGGGCATTTTCCAATGGATTCCTTGACCTGTGATTGAGCTAGGAAGGCGATTGATTTCCCTGTGGTCAGAAAATAAGATCTTAAACCTTTACAATTATCAGAATTTGAGCCAGGGAAGGAGGTGCATGCCTGTGATCCCAGCACCCAGGCATCAGTACAATTTCAAAGACAGCCTACTCTACATAGCAAGTCCTAAGCCAGCCTGGGATACACAGAAAGATCTGTCCTAACAAAACCCTAAAGAAACCTGAAGACCATCTGTGGAGGGATACTCCATAGTCTATGAACACTTCCCTCCCTGCCATTGGAAATCTTGCTTCTTGTTGTCTCAAGAATTGAGGGGCTTGTTCCACATATGCACCTCTCCCGATGTCTATCCTCTGCCAGAAAGCAAAGCCGTGGACTATCCAGCTTCAGACTGGAAACAACCATGAGCCAGAGCAACCCTTTTTCTGTGTAAATTAGTTGCCCCCAAGAATTCCTTAGAATAGCCAAAAACTGACTAATACACTTATGTATATAAAGAGAAGTAGATTTGTAGTGGGTATCCATTCCACCTATGTATAGCCTTGGGGTACCAGCCCCTAGGGTGTGGCCTCTTGGCTAGCTTAAGATCTGGGGAGCATGTAAGCAAGACCCCTTCTCTCTCATGCTCTTGGATGATGAAGACCAAGTCAGGCAGCATGAAGCAGTGTGGGACCAGTTCTCAGCCTTCCAGGGACTCTGAGACTGAATTGGCCTTATCTTGTATCAGTGAGTTGTTCCCCCATATAACTCATTAATAAATAGTCCCTTTCTCAGTAATCCGTGGATTTCCTGCATTATAGACTGGAGTTGAAGACAGAGACATTTTATTTTCTATCTAATATGATTCTACAGTTTTGAGATATTCAATGTATAGTTGTACATTAAAAGTCCATATTCCAATTACTCAGTCTTTTGGGGCCTGATGTGTTTTGCAATTAAGACTTTTTTTCAACCTTAGAGAACATCCCATCAGAGCTGAGAGTACCGTATTATCAGTTGTTGAATATGTATGTATAGGACACAGACTGTAACCAGTCTACATAAATTAAAGAATGACTTAAAAGTAAAAATATATACGAATCTCAATTTCTCAAGAAAGGTTTTTTTTTGGGGGGGGGTTGTTTGTTTGTTGCTGTTATTGTTGTTGCCTTTTCAATAGCAGATAAGGAATTTTGAGCCTGCATCAGCCCAAAACACTAAGGGATATGTGCATTGTTTCTTAGGCAGAATTTAATATGAAAGCCAGAGGATTTGACTTCCATTCCTGGTGAGCATGCACTGTTGTAAAGATCCAGATGTGACATTTTGACCAAAGGCACTTTCCCTTTCGAAATAACAAAACATAAGTATTTCTGTTGAAGTAACTACAGGGACAAAACGTGAGTGCGGTTTTGAAAGAACACTGAGTCACCATCACAATAAAACCTCGATTTGGACTGGGATGGAAGCATTTTCTACACATGTGACAGAAAGCATAGACACCAACATTCCAATCTGAAGTCTGAACAGAAAAGAATTCCTATGCTTTGTGTTTCACAAATTTACCACCCTGCATCTTTGGGACAGAATTACTTTATGAATGTTTCCCTTGAGGATCTTAAATTTTATGTCTGGAAGAAAAAAAAAGGCTCCCATTTCAGATGAGCAGAAAAGCAGATTGTAGGCAGATCATTGCAAGAGGCAAAATCCAGAGGAATCCAGGAAGACTTCAGAATCCCATGGAAAGAGAACCCAGAGATATCATGTCAAGCTTAGAGAATATCTGCTGCTAATGAACTTGTAGGTATTGAGTCAGGAAGTTGTAAGTGGGTACATAGCAAAACCAAGATAGAATTACAATAGCACAAAGAGAGGCATATGAGGTCTTTCACAATCTTACAGTGGAGATGTGATGGGAGGGCCCAGTTCCTAGGAGAGAGCAAGTACCCTGAGTAGAAGTCTGTGTGCTGAATGCCAGGTGCAGTAAATACTGGTTAAGTACCTGGTAATCCAGCTATACCACTCCCAAACATCTACCCAAAGGACTGTACATCTCGTTGCAGGGATATTTGCATATTCATGTTCATTGCTGATCTTTCTAAAGCAGCAAGGAAGCAGAATCAACCTGGATGTCTACCACGGAGGACCAGATCATGAGAATGTGCTTTATGTACACAGTGGAAATGTATTCAGTGGGAAACAAAATTAAAATCCTAGAATTTGCAGGGGAATGGGTACAACTAGAAAACATTACATGGAGTGAGGTAACCCAGGCTCAGAAAGACAAATGTTCTTTCTCTCATACATGGATTCTAGCATCTGGTTTTTAAAGACATGTGTGGGGGTGGATGGGAATACATGTGGGTACTGGCCAGGAAATATAAAGAGGCAAGGGATGGGGAAATAGAGCACTTAAGGGTAGAATAAGGAAGACAATAGAATGCATGAGATATTAAAGTATAAGAGGGAATGGTGGGGGCAAAGCAGGAAAGGGGCAGTGGGAGGAGGGGGAGGAGGGGTTGCAGGGGTGGAGTCAGAAATCAACCACAACAACATAGGTGTGAAAACACCATACAGAACTCTTACTCTGCAAACTAACGTTAAATATTAGTTTTTATACTTTTGGTTGTGAGCCTAGCCTTTAACGGCTGAACCATCTCTAAGCGAGTTCCAGGAAAGGCGCAAAGCTACACAGAGAAACCCTGTCTCGAAAAACAAAAACAGAAAATTATATATATTAGTTTTTAAAGTAGGTACAAAGGGACAGCCGCAGGCATGACCATACTGTCAATACTCCTCTCCCTTGTCAGGGTTCAGCTTGAGCCTTTGATGAAAGACCGGGCACAGATTTGTGTTCAGCAAACCCCACCCGACATCACCGGTCCTGTCGTTCATGACACTTGAAGCTGTGAGAGCTCACTGAGGATCCTGTGACTGTGACAAGCTCTTCTTGAAGACACAGACAGTGGCTTCACCGGTTACTCGCCCGTGTGAGACTGAGGCTCTGATAGTCCCTGGTCTGAAGGCAAGCCCCAGCCACTTCCTTTATGTGGTCATATAGCCACAGTGAGATGAAGGGAGGCCTTCATGAAGATGGCAGTGTGTTTGTTGCTTGGAGACTGGAGTTCTGCATCTGTGGGCAGCACAGAAGAGCCTACAGTCAAGTTTGGTGGTGTATTAAGTACACAGTAGAGGTCAACTGAAGGACTCTGAAAGGACCTGTGGAAATGTCTTGCCATGAAACTGTGAGACTCTGGGTCAGGATAAGGGGTCTGGAAATAGTCTATAAGGAATGAGCATTCATCTGCAGTTAGGAAGCAGGTCAGAGAATTGGGGAAAAGCAGGTTTGGGGAAATCCAGTGTGTAAATTTGGCAAAAGTAAAGAAATCACTGGGTAGAAATACAGGGACTGATATCTAAATTTGAGGACCAGAGAACTCCACTTGGGGCACTTTGAAGACAAATAGCAACAAACAGAAAAGGCAAACTTAAGGTAACATCTAGGAGAGGGGAAACTCCAGTGGCTTGCTGGGCTTTCAGTCTCAGGGCAGAGACAGGCAAACAGGTTTGAAGTGCTGAGGTCAACTTGAACTGTAAGTAAGAGGCCAGCATCGTATGTCCAAGTGGTAGTGTTCAAAAGAGGTGGGAGATGGAATTCCAAACCTAAGACCTAGGTACAGTCCATGAAGACCAAAGTGGCTAGCTTGTCAAACTCTGCAGCCCCACCCTCTCTATAGAGGGGCACTGACTGGCCTTCATTTAACTTTCAAATGTGCCTTTGCTTGGATGCTAAATTAAATACCTGCCCATCTACGACAAGTTTTCAAGACATTAATATTACTATCTAGTTGTGTGTAAAATTTGGTAGACTATACACAAGAAATCGTGGACTGAGGACTTAGTCCTGGAACACCAGCCATATCTAGTACCAGACACACTGAAGGACTCGGCTTGCCAGAGATGCTTCTGAATGTGCTACACTCTGACTCTCATGCCTCTTTGGATGGTTACTGTTGATCATCAACTTGACATGATCTAGACTAAAAAGATGAGCATGTCTGCAAGGGACTATTTAGAGTAAGCTGATGGAGGAGAGGAGACCCACCCTCACTGTGTAGCACCATTCTGGGATACAGAACTACATAAAAAAGAGGAAGTGAGCTGAATACCATCATTCATCTCTCTGTGATCCCTCACTGTGGATAAAGCAGACAAGCCATCGCATGTTCCTGCTCCCATGACTTCCTCACTGTGATGGACTGTATCCCCTGAATCATAAAAGAAAATCAACCCTTTCTATCCTCATTGCTTCTAGCCAACTATCTTGTCATAGCAACAAAGGATGCAACCAATACAGTTCTTGTCCCTTTTTCTTCTGTACACCTCTCTCAAGTGTGTATTAATTGATCAGAGCACTTTTAAATTAAAAAAAAGACTGTCCATAAATAATGAATGGGCTCAACTTGTGGTTCAATTAGAGAAGCTTTCATGGTTCTGATCAAGTGCATGTATTCTGAATTTTTTTGATGTAATATTTTAATATTTATGAATTTTAAAACTTCATTTCCATTAGCACTTGGATCTGATGCATATTTTATTTATGCAGGTTTCCCTAATCTTTGATCAGGGGATTTTTCAGAGAAAAAAAAAATCCTTAGAAGTCTCAGTAAAATAAAGGAGACTGATAAAACTGAAATACAGCTGTGAATAATAAGTGTTTAAATAAAACCCCAGGTCTGGAGAGATGACTTCAGCTAGGGAAATGCTCATAGTAAAAGCTTGAGAACTTGAGTTCCAGCCCAGAATCCACATGAAAATCTGGGTGTGAGGGCATCTGCCTGTACATCCTGCATGAGGAAAGTCGAGGGAGGCTGATCCTTGGGAGTTACAGGCCAGTCTGACTACCAGACTCAGCATGCTTCACACCAGTGAGAGGCTCTGTCTCAAAACACAAGATGGAGAGTGACTGGGGAAGATACTTGAAGTTAATCTCTATCTTACACACAAACACACTAACACTCCTCACAGTGTGTGACATCAGGCATCACAGTATGGCTTCGGAAGGCACAGTGAAAACAAAGGTTGAATTTTCAACCTCTAAGATGTTACAGTCATAGCTTATTCAATATTTTCTTCTTTTACAGTGGCAGGAGCGAAGGGAAGAACACCATCTGATGAACAGGTTTCACTCAGCACAGATTGGCACAAAATATAGGAAATAAAGGTTAAGGCAGCATGATGCTGTCCCCCACTGAAGGGACTCTAGCCGGCCTGAGCAGGCCTTGCCTTTCTCCCCCATTCCCTCTGCCTTGCCAAAAACCATTAGATTACAATTCCTAAAACTAGGCACCAAGGTCTAGTCCCTCTTCCAGAGGCTGACTACCAAGGTCCAGCTATCAAAGTATTGAAGTCCAGCAACCAAAAGCCCCTTTGCTTCACCCAATTAACATGCCCAATTAAAATTCAACACTTCATCCTAACACAGTTTCCTCTTTTACCTTTATAAACTACCATTTTCCTATGTGCACATCTGTCTCCTCTGCATCCAGAGGCTGGCCTTTGTCCCTCCAGAGCAAATCCCCCTGCCTCCTCTCCCTTGTTACCTTCCCCTTCTCCCTTTTCCTCTACCTCTTGTCTTTGTCTGTTATTCCCTGTTCTCGGTCCCTCTGGGGCAAACAGATCTCCTTTGTGCTAAGAACTTGGTCTTGGGGATCCTGAGCCAGTATCCATCTCTTACACCCACCCCTTCACCAGATGCTTCTCAGTCCTCAGATGCATAGGAGAAGGAGTGTGTGTCCCGTGCACACAGTTTGGCATACCAGTTTATCCACCCTCGTCTACCACCAGCAAAGCACCATTAAGGGGTCCTCTTGGTGACCTCACCTCTGTGAATCTCATGCTGTCCTCAGCAAGGCCCTTACCTCTCAGGTGTCACACATATACTCTGTGTGGTCATTCTTTGGACACAAATCTAAATGCACCTGTCCAGGCTGTGCAGGGAGTTCTTACACCATGGAATTGTCTTTGGGTCAAGAATGTGAGAATCTCAGACCTGAAAATCAGACACCTCAGGGAAAACTCTTCCCAAGGGAGACTCCAGTGAGCAGATCAAACACAGTAAAGGAAAGAGAGAATGAAAGTAGCGAAGATCAGAGGTAAAGGTTCCAGAAACGACGGATCCACATCTTTCATCATGCCCTGGAAACACACATGAAAGCACCCTGGCCAGACAGTGAGCTCTGAGGCTGGGGGCTGGAAGGATTTGGCTCAGTTCTAGTCTCATCAAATAAAAAAAAAAAATACCTTAAAAATGAGCGACAGAAAGAATTCCAGGCAATTCTTTGTTACTCATAACTGCTATGAAATGAATTAAAGACAAAACACTGTCTGAAAAATAAGTGCTCTCTGAGTCTGAGGGTTTATTACAAACTCTAAATGCACGCATCTTGCAAATGTGAGGAAGGACAAATGGGGATTTCATGGCTACAGAAAGGTTATGGGAGGAATTAATCACTCCTTCATGTCAAGAGCAATCAATAAATGCTCTTTGTGACTGCTTTCTCATAAGGCTCAGACCGAATACATCCACCTTAGTAGAGAAAAATCAGAGGCTTACAACCAGCCTTGAAGACAGTGGACCAGAAAGGAAACCACAGGCACATAGTGAGCAGAGATGAAAGGAGCCACCGTAGCCTGAGGATGAGAACACTGAGATAAGACAAGAGAGGGAATATAAAAGGTGACGTATGCACATGTGACATATACATGCATGTGCACAATGGGTTAGAAGATAGTTTAAAAGATGACGTCTTTAACAGTGACAAGAAAGAGAATCACGTCTACTTAAGTAAAAGTCAGCTGAAACCATTATCTAATACATAATCAGAAACTAAAATTTTAAATGCCATTCACAACAGCACTCGAATAAAATATTTATGTATATATTTAATAAAGATGCATACAATCTGTTTATGATAAACTATAAAGTTCTGATTAAAAATACAAGTACCCAAGTAGATACTCTAAATTCATGAAGTAGAATACTTGGTATTGCTAAAATATCAGTTCATCAGAAATTTATCTATTAATTCATCACATTTCCCAAAAAAATCCCAGGAGAGTACTTTGTACATTTTGATAAACTAATTCTAAAATCTGTAAGAAAGAGAGCAGGACCTAAAGATGCCAAGATAATATATTTGCAATAAGAAAGGGGCAAGGGAGAGGGACTCGCTGGGAACTGAGTCCTAAGGAAGGTCCCCTCTCCTGCTTAGGGAGCAATTGAAAGCCTCATCAGGCCGACAAAGCCCTGTCTCAACCACCACCTTCTGTGCCTGAGTTTATCTCGATGCCTTTTGAAATGTGTCCTCTTCCTCTGAATGAGGAATGGTTAACACAGCACAGACAGTGCCAGCTTCTTTTAGTCACTTTACAGTGACGACAGCAAAGGAAAAGCCAGCTGGGAAGGTTTGAAACAGTTGCCATTTGTGAGGAAAAGACACACATAAGAAGTTGGTGCTGGGCAAACTGTGGTTGGTGAAAAGATCACAGCCATTAAAAAAGAACCCAGGTACTTTGCACTAAAACAAATCAAAAGATATTGTGAAATCAACCCAGAAATCCCTCTGGATTCCATCATAGGCTCAAAGGAATACAAGCTTTAATGGATTTGAAAGACTTGTAGATTTGATGAGAGGTCTCTGGGGCTCCTTCCCCACATAGCGCCACCTAGAGAAATATTTCCTCATATCCACCCATCTGAACACACAGAAAGGTCAGGGAGCATGGGTGGTTTGGGGGTGGGTGGTTGATGGCAGGCCTTGGTACCGTTTGCACAGTGTTTGTTCTCAGAAACATTAAATAACACAGATTTCCAGGGAGCTGTGATTTTCTATGTTTGGACTCCTCCCCCTTTTCTACGCTCCTCCTCCTCTGTTTTGGAATGGGTATGTTTGCCCCATGTCACGTACGTGGAAAGTGTGTTGTTCTCTTTTTGATTTTGAAGGGGCTTGAAGCTTAAAGTTTGCCTTGAATCTTAGTAGAAACTGAACTTTGGAATGTTGTTGGAACAGATGTCTTTATGGGGCCCTTTAGGGATAGACTGCATGCATTCTGCATTTGAGATGTATGTTGAACTTATGGCAACCAGAGAAAGAATGTTAGTTTGTAAAGCAGGTATTCCTGAGATAGCTCAGCCCCTGATACAGCCTTTCTCAGAGCTGGGGCTCCTTGGAAGTAATTGGCTCAAGAAGTTTCTGTTTTCCTTAATGGATTACTGAACAAATAGATTCAGAATCTTAATGGAATATTGGAAGGTAGTGAAACTGCAGAGTGGAAACTGATTAGAAGAAATAAATAGCTGGATGCATGTTTCATAGAGTGTCTTGCCCTGAACCCTTCCATGGTCACCCTTCACTCTGATGGTTCATGGAGTCTTGCCTGCTTTCTTCTCTGATCCCTCCTTGCTCTGGTTCCTTGCTGGGATGAGGTGAGCAGCTTTTCTCTGTCTTTCCCTTCCTTGTTTCTCCAGAGATGCAGGTCCACAGACAGGGGCCAGCCAGACAAGGACTATACCTTCAGAAGCTGTACGTGAAGGAAGGCCCTATTCCTTTAAATCTCTTGTCTCAGGAGCTTGTCACAGCAACAAGTCTGATGAATACTGTTTGTGTGAATTCCTGTTTGAGAAGCAGGAGCAGGTGCATGTCCAATATAGGCAAGAAGAATGGCACTAAATAGGTCCTCATGATGTTCAATTGACCCCTTCCATCCTGGACCTTTATGGGGATCTCTCTCTTGGTGATTAATCATTAATCATAATCTTCACTTATGAACACTACCACACAGCACATAGCTAACAGCCCATTACCATTAAGACAGACTCCAATCTCCTTAGGCTGCCCTTCCAGGGAGATGGAGACAGCAACTGTTGTGAATTCTGACCTTTCCTCAAAAACCACTTCAGG
This sequence comes from Onychomys torridus, assembly GCF_903995425.1. NCBI lineage: Eukaryota > Metazoa > Chordata > Mammalia > Rodentia > Cricetidae > Onychomys > Onychomys torridus. The sequence goes on from NC_050455.1 coordinate 70,483,926, forward strand.
GTTGGGGATTTAGCTCAGTGGTAGAGCACTTGCCTAGCAAACGCAAGGCCCTGGGTTTGATCCTCAGCTCAAAAAAAGAAAAAAAAAAAAAAAACAGTTTCCTTGTTCATACCCAGAGATGTCCTCCTAATGGTCCCAGAAAGCTGTGCTTTTGCTCCAAGGCTCCACGCTGCTCTTGGCTCCATTTACACTCATGCCTGTACATATCTGCTCTCTTGTGCTGTGGGTGTAGTCTAGTAGTGGAGCATTTGCCTGGGATGCATTTGTTCCCTCTCATCCCCTAAAGACAGTAGTTCTGTCATTTGGTTATGGCTAAAGAATAGCCCACTGTCTGAGCCTTTGAAGCCTTTGCCATACTTACCTGTGGATTTTTGAAGACCCCCATTTCTCTAGGCATCCACAAAGGGCACAACTGCATACTTCCTTTTGGGCCTAAAATTTCATTTTTCAGTATTTTTGCTTGTCTTCAAAGCAAATTACTTCACTCTGTTTTGCGTGTTAGTTTTGTTCTTTTTGTTTTCCTTTCCTTTTTCTTTTTGTCGCCTAACTTTGGTCCAGATGGTTTTTATTTTGGCTGTTTGTATGGCATTGGAGTATAAATGCAGGTTCCAACCCAGCCTAGTCCTGCAGGATAATGAACCAGAAAACTGTTGAGTTCTGTTGGTTCCAGGAGAGCCACTCACAGCAAAAGGAAAACAAAAACACCTTACGAATTTGACTGATATATGCAAATAATACATACAAATAAATCTTTGTATAACTATTTCACAGTCAGTAAAAAAAAAAAAAAAGAAAATCTTGGCTGTCACCTTAAAAATGGATCAAATTTTCTTGATAATTTCACATTGTGGTTCCTTATTTGTCTCAGTGACTTTAGATCACTGAGACAAAGAAGGATGAAAAATGCTGATAATGTTCATCATGGTCTTCAAAAATTCATTAATCATTTAAATATCTAAAAGTCTTGCCTCAATCTCATAATTGTTTTAGACTGTATTTGGCGGTATGTTCCTTTAATCCTGCATGGCAGGTGCTTGGACTGGTTGGAATGTCAAGCCACAAAAGCAAACTCCCTCACAGTCCTAGATAAAAGAAGGCTAAAGAGACACGGCAGCTAAATGCAACACACAGTGTCTGCGGAACTGCTGCTCTGATGCAGCATGCATGTGCACACACAGACGCATGCGCTTGTGCACACTCAAGTGTGAGCAGAAGGAGACAGCTAAGAAAATGAGAACTAAAGTGAGACTCAATTTCTAATTGCTAATCACAGGAAATACAGTGTGGTCTTGGGAGTGAGCAGTTTAGTCCAAAGGCAGCCATGCTGAGATATTGAGGGATGGAGATTCAGAATTTCTTTAATGAAAAAAAAATGAGGGAAGGAAAGGGGATGGGACAGTGAAATCACATGTGTGATGGTATGACAAGAGAGGTGAAAACACAGCACGTTAATGATCATGTGTAGTGCGAATTCTTATTGGTCTTAATAATAAAAATCCAGAGTCAGATAAGGGGTAAATGCTGAAAGATCAGAGAAGTAAAGGAGCCAGTCACCAGAGTGATGTCTTCCCTTCACAAAATCCTCAGACCAAAAGGGGCAAGCTCCTGTCTCCACCCTGCCCTATCACTTCCTCTCTCTGCCCAGCCATATCACTTCCTGTTTCTCCTCCCAAGTGCTGGGATAAAAGGTGTGTGCCACCACTGCCTGGCCTCTATGGCTAACTAGTGGCTAGCTCTGCACTCTGATCTCCAGGCAAGCTTTGTTTGTTAGAGCACAAACAAAATGTCATGGCATTTCCCCTTTTTTGTATAAAATTTAAAAGAAGGTTATAACTAATTGACCGGTCCTGCAGGCCAGGTTATTAGGTCGGACCTGAGGAGGCACCACCTGAAAGAACAATGGGGGCGAGAGAGGAAGGAGACCAGGCGCATAAAGAAAGACAGAGACAGTCTGAGTCATGTCAAGGTCTCATTTATTGCAAAGTAAAGCAAGCTTATATACTGGTGGATATGAGGGGAAGGGAGGGAGATGAAAAAATTGTTAGAAAAGGGTTCAGGACGAGGTCTCTTTGGTCCAGTGCTCAAGCAACTGATCAATCAATTAGAAAAGGGTTAGGGAGAGGTCTCTTTGGTCCAATGCTTGAACAACCGATCAATCAATTAGAAAAGGGTTGGGAGAGGTCTCTTTGGTCCAATGCTTTGAACAACTGATCAATCAAACATACTCCAGGAAGTTTAATCTAAAAGTACACTTTGTGGTTTTTCCGGGAATGATTGTTTTTGCAATTTAATGGGTGCAGCTATGCCAGATCATCCAAGCAAGAAAAGTCAAGGCACAGCTATCCAATTTTTGGTTCCCAACAACTAATATCAGAAAAACTATATACAATAAGTAAAATAACTATATATAATATAGATAAGCAATAATTACACTAACAATGTCGAGTCCATTAACATTTGACAAATTCAGAGAAAATACTCCATTATCTATTCTATCTTGGTGAGTCCAAAGTGTTATATATAATTTACCTTCTATCCTAACTTGCATTACCAAAGCTATCTTTTAATGTCTCTCAACCTTATACATTTTATACCTCTTTAGTGAATTTCTTTTCTGAATCTGGTAGCAAAGAAAACTGTAACTACACAGTCTTCCACTCCATCAGAAAACAAGAAGACAATAATATTACCTGAGTAAGCAGGAAGTGCAAGCAAGCAACTTTGAAAAATGTGAGAAATGACAAAAATAGCTGGCTGCCTGGACAGTCACATAAGGTTCCTCTGCAACTTTGAGCCATCCATCTTTGGCCTACAGGCCTAGAATACCTGACAGAATTTTCTGTGAAGCAAGTTATTCTGAACAGCTATCCTACCTTGTCTTGGCAAAGTTCAGCAGTCAGTTTCTTTTGTGTCCTGCTTTTCTTGCCCAGCGGCTAACTTTTTCATAAAGAAAGTAAACTCCATATAGAGTTTCTTCAATGCCCATCACCTTCTCTGAAATAGATTGGCACTGCCAGGAGCAGATATGTCTCATAGTTAAAAATAAATAAATTAAGAATCTGTGTTATTAAAACATCTTAACTACCATATCCTGTAGATCTCTGAAGTGTTTGAAGACAACCTGTCTATCTAAAATATATCTCTGTTTGACCTAGAAAAAATACCTAACATGTCTACAAGGGTAATTGCAATAGGTGACTAATTACTAACCTGCTTTTCATTATTATCATAATAGATGGTAATAATAACTTTCAAGGACTAAAAATTTGCATCACATTGTTAAATGAGTTGCAGAGGCACAATACCTTGAACTAGAGTAGAAATGTATATGTATCTGTAGTATGTTCTAACAAATAAAATCTCAAATTTGGAGACCTTATGCCTATAGAGTTTGCTGCAGAAAGACTGCAACAGAAAAGTCCCAGACCCATTCAGAGGCTTAGAGAACCTAGCCAATGAGGCAGTGACTCCAGCAGGAGCCCCCTCATGCAGCTCCAGTGTGTGTCAGTGGCTACAAAGTCACAGGCAAGCAGCTATTTTGTGAATTACTGCTCCAAAAGCTGGACACCAGATGTAGCATGAATTCTAATTGGTCTTAATAATAAAAACCCAGAATCAGCTGTAGGGATAGATGCTGAAAAATCAGAGAAGTAAAGGAGCCAGCCACTAGAGAGACTTCTTAGTTCTACCAATTCCTCAGACCAAAAAGGGGCTGAGCTCCTGTCTCCACCTTATCACTTCCCATTTCCTTCTCCCAAGTGCTGGATTACAGGTATGTTTAGATTCTCACAGGCACATTTAACAGAACTTTCTCTATAGACTGTGCCATGGCTACTAACTCAAAAATTATTGCATAACTCAAGACAGAGGTCTTCACTATAGACACTTCCAAGCTTTAAAATGAAAGATGCATGAAACATGGAAAGCCCTTCTCAAATGAGGAACATAGTCCAACAACTTGAATAGAAGTTTCCTAGACTCAGAGCTGATCACAGCTCCTGCCTGGAGAAGAACCTGTTAATGACAATGGCCTGATGCAGTTCTGCATTAGTTGCACTCTGCTCATCAGAGTCTTTGAACTGCTATCTGAAAGATGATGGACAAGGGTTGGAAATCCAGACTGCCAGCTCAAATCATCCCGGCCCATCACCTGCTTTGTAAATGAAGTTTGGTAGAAGATGACCTTGTCAATCATTTAAACATGGGCTGAATGCTATTTTTCTTGACAACAGGAGTAGGCAGTTTACAGCAATCAAATGATCCAGAAACACCAATGTTTTTACTATTTGACCCTTTACCAGAAGTTAAACTAGATTGGAGAATATTCAAGTGAGATTTTGCAGGACTGTTAGGGCTTATGTTCTGGGAAATTTTGAGAAAAATGAAGCAAATTATTTAACTAATCAATTAATTCCCTTCTGTCCCCACAACCCATCATCTACTGTGGCCATTGTTATAGTTGAATTCAGTTCAATCACAGCCAGCTGCCATCCATTGTGGCCTTCAGTCTGCCAGAGCCATGGTTATTTGACTTGAAACCACTGATTAGAAATGTAGACCCCAGCCTTGCTAGAACCACAAGTTTCTTGAGTCATCATGTGGAGTGTCACCTTTCCTTTCCAGGAAGCAAATAAGACAAATCCCCAAGAACAGAGCTGTGGGCTTTGAAGGATGAGAATCCCAAAACAGTCTGTACAGTGCTTGGTGATCAATCTTCCACTAGCTTCCAGACAGGAAGGAGTTCTGAGAACCGAAGTGATTTTGTCACTGCCTACCCACTCAAGATGGAGTCTGCAAGGATGGCACCATCTCTGTTTCCACCAATGTCCCTCCTTCTCCACACTGTGACCTCATGGTTTGAAATGGTTTCCTTGAGTTTGTATTATATGAAGAGACAACGGAGTTCCCCCAATGTCACTGGAACAATCATCTTAAATATCCTCTGGAAGTGTTTATAGTAACCAGAAGATCAGAAGATAAGTCCTCATCTTTTAAATGCAGACACTGCATTTTCCACATACTAATAATGAGAGTGAGCAAAGAGCCATCAAGGAAAACATTGACCACTCGACTCAAATACCTCAGACATTGTGTGGACAGTGGTGTGACTTGGCAACCCACAAACAGCATCACACTGTACATTTGCAGTAAGCACAGACCTTGGGGTTTCATTCTATTTCTGTGGAGGGTTGGTGGCACAATGTTAGACCCCTGGAGACTCACACAGAACTATCAAAACCAATTGCAAGGTCACCTGCTCCTCAAGTTGAGCTACTCCTACAGTTCCCAGGCAGCCATCAGTTCTCTACACATTACCCCACCATAGTGAAGGACACATGACAGCCACATTCAACATGGGAGTTCAGGTATTAAGAGACTCTGACATCCTGGAAAAATGTATAATATATGAACAAATGATCCTAAACTCAGTTACAAACCCCTCACCACAAATAACAGTTCAGGAAGAATCAAGTTGAGTAACATATCAAACTGGGTGAATTTCAGGCATGTGGCCTCCCTGTCCACAGTGCTCTGAGATGGTCTAACACATTCTTCTAAGACTTTCCTAGTGCCACACATGAGGCCTTGAATAAGATCTGAATAAAAAAGTCATATTGAGAATCCAAAATTTTATTTAGAAAATTCATATCAGTCATGAATTTGGGTGAAAATGTATAAAAATTACAGTAGGCTAAGAAGTCAGAATTACTATGTGCCATTTTTATTAAATTTATAGAATTTAGATAGACACTATCGAGTTAATTCCCAATACCATGTGCTCACATAGCTTGGGGGTATAATACAGGAAGATTTCCTGGTTTTGTCTGAATCAGGGTTTGTGGCATTCACTGTGATTTCAAATGTAGCTCAGGCTGTCTTTGAACTTGAACTCCTCTTGCCTATTGAGTGTTGGGGTAATAGAAGAGGACCACCACATCTTCATGGATATGTGGCATTTTCTATTGTCTTCATTTTAAAAATCAATATTATATACTAGAAAGGAACTGATATGAAATTGACCAAGCAATAGTAGCAGATTTTTGTAACAACTCAAAACTGACTAATGTTTGTCATTTGAATGCATAATATTGTAAGTGTGAAGCAATAAATTATTTACTGGGAATAGAGGACTTTTCAGACAGACATTGAGAGAAAGAAGCCAGACACATGCAAGTCCAGTTTATTCACTGTATTTATATGAATATTAACTATAAGTAGAACATCTGTGCTTACAGAGGCTGGAATGGCTATTGCCACTGAAAGATCCAAGTTGGAAAGTAGAGCTTTGAAGGATGGTAGAAATAGCTCATTTCTCTTTTTTTCTCCTTTTTTATTTATTATATTTGTGCTTTAATTTTACACATCAGCCATGGGTTCCTCTGTCCTCCCCCTCCCGCCCCCACCCCCACCTTCCCCCCAGCCCCTCTCCTCCATTCCCATCTCCTCCAGGACCAAGACTCCCCTGGGGATTCAATTCAACCTGGTGGATTCAGTACAGGCAGGTCCAGTCCCCTCCTTCCAGGCTGAGCAAAGTGTCTCTGTGTAAGCCCAGTCATTTCTCTTTTTGAATTTATTCTTTTTTTTTCATTTAACAGCTAGAATTCTGTGTCCAGTAGACACAGTAAGGTGCCATGAAGCATGTATGCATTGTGCAATGATGAGGCTCAGCCAGCCAGACAATACAGCACTTCACTGAGTGTCACACTTACAATGAGAACACTGAACATCTATTCTCTTGGAATTTCTCCAGAATAGTTTTTCTCATAAGGATCTTTAAAGATATGATAGGATTAAAGGGTAGGAGCTGGAGAGATGGCTCAGCCATTAAAGGCTAGGCTCACAACCAAAAATATAAGGATTAAAGGGTAGATTATTGAATCTACTTTTAAAAAGCAACACTTTGTTTGAAATGTTTTACATTGCTATGGATTTTAGTTTATTGATACAAATTTAAAGTTAATCTTGTTATACTATATATGTGTGTGTGTGTGTGTGTGTGTGTGTGTGTGTGTACACACATATATATTTCCACTCTTGTTAAGGTATTATGTTTATGTAACTCATTTAAAATCATAATGCATAATTAAGAAATACATATTAGTAATTAGTCATTGTTAATAATCAAACTTATAGTCATGTTAGTTCTAGGTATACATAGATATATTTCAGCTAGCTAGGTAATCTTCAAACACTTCAAAGACCTACAGAATATGGCATTTAAAATGTTTTAAAAATTTAGGCTTTTCTGGACAGTGAGATACGTCTGCTCCTGGCAGCACCAATTGCTTCAAAGATGATATAGACATTGAGGAAACTCATTATGGAGTTTATCTTATTCTTGACAAAACTAGCCATTTGGGTAAGAAACTACTCTTGCCTGGACTGCTTGACAGTTTATTGTGTAACCTAGACATACAGGACCCACAGGAAGGTGACCACTGAACTTTGCCAAAACAAGGTAAGATGGTCCTTCAACTCTTGCTTCACAGAAGATACTGCCAGATGTTCTGCAGGACATAGAGGAAAGTGACTGATGAATTTTGCCAATAGGCAAGATAATCCTTCAAATTTCCTGCTTCATTAAAAACTCTGCCAGAGACTCTAGGCCTGTAGGCTGAAGATAGATGACTAATGTTGCAGAAGAACTTTGGGTGACTGTCAGGCAGCCAGCTGTCTCTGTCATTTCTAGAATTTTGGAAATTCCTTACAATGCATTTTCTGTTTACTTAGGTAATATTATATCCTTCTGGGGTCTTTGATGGTGTTGAAGACTAGATAGTTATAGTTTTCCTTAATTGTGATAAAAGGTAAACCAGATAAAAACTTTAGACTCACAAAGATAGGATAGATGATAGAATATTTTCTTTAATTTTGCCAACTGTAAATAGACTAGGTACTCTAACTGTAATTCTTGCTTAATAACTCTTTTGTTATGTATCATTTTGCTATGTTAAAGTTAAAACTTTCCTTTTTGATTATACAAAAGAGGGGAAGTGCTATAGGATGTCTTTCTGTACACTGTGAATATATGTTGCTCTCATTGGCTAATAAATAAGCTACTTTGGCCTATTGTAAGGCAGCTTAGAGGCAGGCAGAAAATCCAAGCAGAGACACAGGGAGGAGAAAGGCAGGGTCAGAGGAGATGCTGAGAGCCACCTGGGAAAGCAAGATGTAATGCAACACAGGTAAAGCCACAAGACACATGGCAACACATAGATTAACAGAAATGGCTGAATTAAGTTATAAGAGCTAGTTAGCAAGAAGCATGGGTCATAGGCCATACAGTTTGTAATTGATATAAGCCTCTGAGTGATTATTTTATAAGCAGCTGCAAGAGCTCAGGTAGAAAAGATTCATCAGGACCATAGGACTAGGTGGGACTGAGAAACTTCCCCCTACAGATCTTGATATGAGGTAACAAGGCAATTGTAGCCACATCTCTGTTACTATGGTAAGAGTCAGCCTTACACAGTGGCAAAACTACAACCTGCTCACATAAATGAAAGAACTGGGAGAGCATAGAATGGTTGACAGCCTCTATAGGAGACCTCAAATAAGGTCACAGAATAGCAATGCCTGCCAGGGCAAAGGGTCAGCAGATGAACCAAGGTCATAGCTATCAAAATAGAAGTTAAAAACGGATAGAGGAGAGCTTCAACCACCCCCAACTGGGTGAGCAGCATATCAAAAACATGTGCTCATCTCTCCAGCCAGGCCAAGGGAATCTGCACAGAGTGGAGGGGGGCATATGATCATCTTCCTGGCTGGGCCAGGGGGACCTGCACAGAGTAGGGGGCTCCCCAGTTGGTTCAGTATATGAAAGGCTCAGAGAATTAACTAATTGCAAGAGAATATAGCTCAGTCTTTGTCAGTTTTTGCCACTAGTCCTATAAAAACCCTGGACAAATAGCTCAACAGTTTTTCCCTCTCTTGAGACCCCTCCCAGCTCTCTGGAATTTCTTTCACTTCTCCTTTTCCTTTTCCTTATTTCTCTTTAATAAAGCTTGCTTTCTTTGCTTACTCTCATATGTGTCCATGCCTTAAGTCAGCAGCAGCGTGAAACAGCAAACTCAAGGGCTATTGTCTCAGTTTGACTTTCAGTGACCATTGAGTGTCTCCCACCCTAAGTTCCTGGAACATGAAAGATGCTCGTAAACATCAGTGTCTATTCAGTAACATTTGGAAGTGTGCTAATTATCAACACTTAGATACTTTGAAGACAGCCATGCAGCAAACACAGATTTGCTGCACATGATTTTGCCTGCACTCCACACACAGTATTTTTTGTGTCAGAACTTATAATGCTTTGCACATCTGTTCTACCACTTATAGCCACCAGTTAGTTATTCCTTCTCTTCCCATGTGCCTGTTTGGAGGGAAGAGTAATTACTCTCAGAATCCTCTGAACATGGAGTAATGGCCAACATGAAGAGTTATGTAGTGATTCATTCTCATTTGATGTCATACTCTTCCAGGCCTTCATAAACATGTTTAGATTTATTTGTTTTATTTTTTTATGTGTAGGTAGTACGCCTGCATGTACATTTGTGTACCACATGCATGTTTGAATCCCAAACAAGTCAGAGGAAGGTATTGGATTCCCTGGAACTGGAGTTACAGACAGTTGTGAGCTGCCATGTGGGTTCTGGGACTCAAACTTGGGTCCTCTATAAAAACAAGAAGTGATCTTAAGGACTGAGGCATCTCTCCAACCCAGAAGCCTTTTTAAAGTCATAATTTCTTACTAAGATCCACTAGATCCTAGAAAAGCACCCCTGTGTGAACTGAATTGTCTCAGTTCCCAAACTAAACAAAAACAATGGCCAGCCCTTTCTCCTCAACTCCTCATCTTATCCTCAAATAGAGTTTCAGGAGATATCATCAAGTTGAAGAGGTCATTGAACACAGTGGCCCTGTAGCCAATGGGTGTTGTTTTAATAAACAGCAGAAGATCCAGAGCCACACAGACCCCAGGATAGAAGAGGCATCATCCCCAGCTACCATTGTTGCATGACACCAAAGATGGCACTGTTGACCTCTTGTGCTCTGATGTCTTTGTGTGCTTATATGCGTATGTGCTTGAAATATGTTTGCATTTAAACAGAACTGGGAGATGACTCAGCATCTGCCATGAAAGCATGCAGACCTGAATTCAGATCCCTAGAATCCATATGATCCCAGACACACCATCACACATCTGTAGTCCTGGCCCTTTTAAAGTGGTATGAGAGACAGAGACAGGACACTGTGAGCTTATGTGCTGGCTAGCCTGGTACACACAATGGTGGACAAGAGACCCTGTTTCTAATGAAGAGGTCAGGAATTACACTCAAGGTTACCCTCTGACCTTTGCATATGCTGTGGTATACACACACCTCCACTCATACACATACACACACTTATATGCACACACAAACTACACCTATACAAATATCACACACACACACACACACACACACACACACACACACACACACATCTCCACATCTACAAAGCACACATACATACACAAAACTAAAAACAAAAACAGATGACAATAGTATTCAACCCATGCTGTACAAAGATGACCTACACGGCCTGGAAAAAGATGACACATATTCAAAGTCATGGTGCCATAATATGGCCAAGGGCTTCTTCCCAGCACAAAGGAAGCAATGGGCACACCCAAGGGCTGTTGGTATTAATGGATTTTCAAAGGGCAGCTACAAGGAAGGGGTATGACAGTTACAGTGAGATGGGAAGTGCTTACCACAAAGTCACTGTCCTACTTCAGTTTTGCTGCCCGTTCAGACTCAGCACCATTCCTGGGCAGTTGGGAGCCAGAGAGAAGCACACAGCTGTGAGTTTATCTCACAGAGAAACCCCAGAGTCATTTCTTAATATTTTCAGCTTATTGATGATTTCCTTCATGCGTGAACTACACAACGGTACTTTACAGTGTGGTAGGCTCTGTGAACTAGCATCTTATATGATTCTTTCCCCACGTGTGCTTTTTCCACCTAGCAATGCTTTCTGCTGTACAAAACATCCTACACCTATGGGAGCTAAAATGTGATTCCAAAATGCCCTGATTGCAAAAATCAATACATGATATCCAGAAAGTGTGTCTTCTAGTTTTATGATTTTTTATGTTGTTACCAAAATACATGTGTTCATCTTTTATTATGTTAATAAAATGCAAAACTATGTATTTCAAAGTAATATTATCTTTTAAATTAGCCTCATCACATCCTTCAAAGTTCTGTTGTAGAAATTTTGACCCTCATCCTCCATTGTTCAATTGTTCTGTTGACAAATACATATTAATGCCTACCCTCGACATGACAGATAATTTATCACCATGCAATTATGCTTTGGGAGACATAAGACTTGGATAAGAACTGTTTAGTGTGTGGCTTATGGTGCCTTTGTTACTGAGAAGTCAGAATAAAAACGTATTTTTTAATTTATGTTTTCAGAAAGATCATTTAAACCTGCATTTCTGAAAGGTGAAGGCTTACAATAATGAGGCGGTTGCTCACTTCTGTCAGTAGCTAAGCATCGCATTTGTTCTTGCTAGTTAAACCTTTCTCACTTCTGATTCTTAGGGCAGAAAGCAAAGCAATCCTAAAATATACAGCAAGAGAGGCATTAACTTCAGGTTAGCTCAGAAGACTCACACTGATCAATATGAGGAACAGGGCAACATATCTGCCTTGCTTCCAAACTAGCCTAAATCCTCACCCTGTGTGATTCAGTGAGGAGTCACCAGTGTTCAGTCTGCTGGGAAGTTGCTCACTGCACCACTTACCTTAAAGCTTGGGTTTGTTTTTCCTGTTTAAATAAGCTGTACCTGTTTCAATACAAAGCTATAATCCAGACCAAATGAAAGACATTCATCTTATTGATGGGCCCTTTTCAATAAGATACAAACAACGTTAATTGGATGCTAAAAGATGTGTTCTTCAGCATTACATAATTATTCATTATGCAAACACCTGGAACTTAATTTGCAAACAAAATGAGAAGGAAGCAGGGGAGTGACTGGACCTTTTCTTTAGATAAAGTGCATAAAACCCAGGAGCTGGCAATGATGTGGTATAATTGAGCCATAATGAACAAAAGTCTAGTTTCCCTTTGCAGAATTCACACCTTTCCATGGTAAATTACAGCTTGTTTTTCCAAATCCCTTTAAGAACATTTACTCTAGCCCTTTATGGTAGTCCAGGCCTGGAGTCACAGCACTCAGGAGGTGGAGCAGGAGGATTGTGGGTAAAGACCTTGTCTCAAAAGGAGGAGAGAATGATTTGACTTTGAAACATGAATGTCTTTCTCACATTATTTGATCTTCTGCACTGAAAGAGTAGATGTTCAATAAATGAATCCTCATTAGAGAATGGTTCTCTGATTAAGAATCAGCCAACAAAGACAGCTAGCAGCTGAGAATGCAAATGGGAAATCTGGGGCCAGTTATCTGGACAGAGAGAGCAGAAATGCTCACTAGAAGCAGTCGTAAGATGTTAATAGCCAGGACTCTACCACTAGCTTTTCTTCTCCTTTTCTCAGCCTGCCTTTGTGAGAGAGAGCAGAGAAAAGGGCTGGATGGGGCTCAAGATATATCCGGGATGAGAAACTAGGTGGCAGGCAAAGACAGCATAGCGCGGGAGAAGGAATCAGGTTTAGAAAAGCAGCTGATTCTTCCATCGCTCCCCTCCCCTTCCCTGACCAACTGAAGCTTTTAATGTGCATACTACCATACTTATAACCACAAGGGTTAGGTACCTAATGTGGGACTTAGGTGGGTGGAGAAGCAGGAATATCCCAATGAAGGAGAAATAGAACAGAGTGTTAGAGAGAGAGAAAAAGGGAAAACCGGAATAGGAGGATTAACTAGTGGAGGGCGTGGGAGAAGAGAGTAAAGGAGGGAATATGGGAAGGAACAACTAACACCAAAGGTCATGTGGAAACCTACTACTGTAGAAGCTTCCTGAAATATATACATACATGAAAGGAGTCTAAATGGAGTCCCCAAATGATGGGGGAGACAATGCGCCAACTAGACATCTTTTGCCACCAAGTAAAAAAACCAGTGCCAGGCATGGGTTATATCTTGTTGAATCATGTCCAAAGGAGCCCAGTGGGAACCCCCAAATATCACAGGCTATTGCAAAGGCTACTGGTTGGTACTGATGTTAAAGACAACACACATCTCATTGAACACAGAGAAATCAAGCTGTTGCCTAACTAGAGGCTACTGACTAGCATTCATGGTACTGGAAGGTATTCTGCATGCTACCAGCAGAGAAAGGTAATCATCAATCCAGCTACAAATCCTGCAACCTACAATATTAACCAGCCTACAAGATGTACTGGTATAATAGTGGCATAAATGGTATGGGAGTAACCAACCACTTTCTGATTGGATTTAAGGCCTATTCCATGAGATATAACCAATACCTGATACTGATAAAGTGATCAAGAACTTGAGACTATACAGACCATGGGCCTAGGGGAAAAAATCAAAGAGTATTACTCTGCTAAACAAGCATGCAATAAAATTACATCTAATATCATTATGCTGTACCCATAGGACAGTGTTTCACTCAGCCATCATAAGAGAAGCTTCTCAAAGTAGATAGAAACTATCACTAAGACCCACAACTGGACAATGTGCAGAGAGTGAGAGACTTTGGAGGCTCTAAATACATAATATTTTTGTAAACTGTGAAGATGTGTCTCTGCCAAGGCACCTTCTGATTAGTAGATTAATATAAAGAAGTTAATTTATGTCTTAAGAGCTGGCTGGGAACAAGCCTAAGCTAAAGCCAAGATTTCATAATTAATAAGGAATCTCTGTGTCATTATTTGGGAGCTGGTGGTCCAGGGAAATCTCTGTTATACCTCCCCTCAAGGATTGGGATCTATGTAAAAGAGGAAGCAGAAAGACTATAAGAGCCAGAAACCTCCAAGTAAATATCTTCCAAACACAACAGAACTGATGCACATAGGAACTCACAGAGACTGTGGCTGTATACCAAGGCCTGGACAGGTTCAAGCCAAATGTGGTCCCAGAGAGGAGAAAGAGAAGTGGACACAGGCTCTCACCTCTAACCAAGGAGTTTTCTGTAACAGATATGTGCTAGCAGAGGAAGACAGTTCTATCTAACGGAGTCTCAATGGGTATGTCAATCACATTTCAGGTAGGCCCAGTGCCCAGAAATAGATGCCTAACACAAAATGAACTCAATGGTAATTTTGTGGACATTTTAATCTCATTTTCCTTTGTTTGGACAACTTTTGTCTTATTTGTCTTTTGCTTGTATCCCAGTGTGCATGTGTGTGCATACACGTGCATGTGTGTTTCTTGCTTTTTGTTTTGTTTTGTTTTTTAGAGGGAGAGACTAAGAACTTAAAGCTGAGAAGGTAGGTAATTGGGGAGTATCTGGGAGGAATTGGGGGAAAGGAAAACATGACCAAAATGTACTGTATAATTTTTTTCCAAAAAATGAATAAAAGAAATTGGAAGCATTTGTGCATGTCTTATTTTGTCTCTAAGAGAGAATTTATACTTTCTTATTTTGAAAGAAAAGTTTTCAAAGATGATGACAAGAGATCCCTTGCAAATGTTTATCTAAAGAGTTTGGGTAAAGTAACAGCTGCGCGTATGTACACCCAGGCTTAGAGTGAGGGGATCAGTTTAAGAAGTCACCTACCCCTGAACAGATCCCAGAAGACATTCACTTTGAGGGGCAGCAGTTTCAACTTGCAGAGTGGGTAGACAGTGAGTGAACTCAAACCTGAGTCATTCCCACTGAAGAGAAATGCCATTCTGTCCTTACTCCCCAGCATGTCTCGGAGGTCAACTTGCCCAGTTTTATTGGCCTTGATCCCTCTAACAAGAGCCCATGCCCACACTCCGCTCTTCCTCAGAAGGCCAGCCCAGAAAGCTCAGCTCTCAAGGATGATCATTTCTTGATCATTCCCCAGGCCTGGGCCTTCCTTCTTATTCAGAACTTGTATTCAGAGTGCCAAAATTAGCTTCACTTTCTGTAATTCCAGCTACAGACAGTGGAGCAGGGCTCACCATGCCAACCCTCTGTATCCTCCTCACCAGCCCACAGCTTCCTTACTCTTGAACACTCATGATCACTGATTTCCACTGAGCAGCCTGAATCAGGGCTTCTGAGTCCTTGTTCCCCCCAGGTCCCCTCAAAATAGGCATGCAAATCAAATTGTTAATAATAAATCATAAAGATATTTATTTTAAGACAACTCATTGGCATAGGAATAATTTTACCATTCTTAAAGACCAAAGTGAATTCTCATGCTAATAAGAAGGGTGGACATATTTTTACATAAAGAACTAAACCTTGGGACAGTAAAATGGCTCAGAGGGTAAAGTAGGTTGCAGCCAAGCCCGACAACCCAAATTCAATCCCCAGAACTCATATGGTAGACAAAGAGACCTGACTCCCACAAGTTACCAACTGACCTACACTTTCATGCATGTGGGACATGTGCTCCTACCCCATACATACACGTACAAAATAATGAATGAAGAATGGCAAAATGTTTCTAAAAGCATTAAATCTTGGCTGAGTATTTGGTACTAGAGGAAGCAAGGAATCTTTAGGGTTCAAGGAATCTTCAGTGTTCTCCAGCGTCGATCACTATTTCAGTTTTATAGTCACAAATACTAAGAATGTCACTTTGCATAAATATAGTGCAAAATGACAGAGGCTGTAACATAAATCTAATTAACCTTATCAATAAAAACAGGAGTCAGATACCGGGGTAAAACTTGAAAAATTAGAGAAGCAGGAGAGCAGCCACAGTCGCTTCCTTCCTCTTCCCTCCCTCTAATCCAAAAAGGTCGCGATTTTGTCTCCACTCCACTTTATCACTTCCTGTTCCTCTCTGTACAGACCTCCAGACCTCTATGGTTAAGTAGTGGCTAGCTCTGCCCTCTGACTCCAAGCTGGCTTATTTGTTAGAACACATACAAAATATCACACATGAGGCATGTTTAGGACCATCTCAGAAATTGCTGAAAATACTAATTCAGCTATTACGTCTCCTAATTCCTCTTCCCTCCAGTAAATGACTATTCTCTCAACGGCTATGGGAGCCCAGAAAAAAAAATGAATATGGCCAAGTCACATTGCCCCAGTGGGTGCTTTGAGCGTTCTACTAGCCACACTTGCTTACTGATCGCCCCCTCTCCTATTAATAGAAACTACTTGCACTGTGTCATCTTCACCTTTATACATGCAACAAACTGCCTTCCACCACATGGAGGGCCTTAAAATAAATATCTGCTAGTGGCACATGAGCAAAGAGCTGGCGGACTCAGTGGGGAAGCAGGTAGTAGCTCCTCCCCCAGGTGGCTTTTGGTTTGAACTTGAACTTCATAAAGCTTTAGTCATTTGTCTATTCTGCTTGCTCTGTCTGCATGTGCCCCATGGACAGCTTTTCTCTTGCCATTCTCTTTACAAACAGAAATCCATGTACACTTTTATGCTGTGATCTGAAGCACAGACGCATATTCCATGTGTGGTTCACCCTCTTGTGATGCTTCATATAGATTTTCTACTTGACAGGATCTAGAATCACCATGGAAATGAATCTCTGGGCATGCCCAAGGGAGGAGTTTTATAGCCTGAGAAGTGGGAAGACCCATTCTAAATATTGGTGACAGTATTCCATGGGTTGGGGGACTGGGTTGCATAAGGAAAGCAATCTGATCATCAGCATTCATGGCTCTGTTTCCTGGCTGTGGATGCAATGTGACCTCCTGCTACTGACATACTCTCCATAATGGCTTGGACTCTCAATGTGAATTAAAATGAACTCTCCTCCTTAAGCTGCAAATGCTGGGTATTTGGTCACAGAAACAAAGAAAGTAACTAATACTGGTTCTTATATGGACAAAGGGTCCTCACATTCCTCAAGGGTTATCTGTACCAGTACTCAACCATATCACCACTACTCAACCAATCACCACTACTCAACCACATGTACACTTATACTTCTCCCATACAATGTTCCATGAAAGCAAAGAATTAACTGCCCAACTCACAAAATCCCAGGCTTACGTCAGATTTTTCTGTCTAAATCTTCAGCAATTTTAATTAAAAAGATTAAATACCTATTTTTCTCTAAAGGGTGTTAACTCCACATTACTGGAGAAATTACAATATTTTGTCATAATTTCTCTGAGTTTTTATAAATTACTAAAGTCCACTTTTTTCCATTTGAAAGATTATGGAAAGCCTGGGAGAGATTATAGCTTATAAAGTAAATCATTATTCTTCCAAGAAGAAACACTGTAAAAGTAAGCCTTGAATTGGAACCCACTGTGAACATTGTAATGTATTCTCCTGTGAAGCCGTCCTTGACAATGAGCTTTAACAGGAGCCAGATGAGCTTCCTTGCATTCAGCCTCTCCAGTGACACATTGGTGCTAATAAGATCTGGGGATACTGAGCAGCAGGCAGAAGCTAGGATAATTTTATGCTAGGAATTCTGCATTATACCTTATTTGTGATAGGGCTTTGTATGTTTTTCAGGCATATAATTGTGCATATTCATAAAATGTAATGTTAAGTGGATCTCTCCTAAGCAGAAGTCACAGCTCCTGATGAAGTTAACATACATAGCAATTTTTAAAACATACCACTAACAGCCCCTGATGGTGCTTATTAGCTAAGTTCACTGACGTAAGGTGAACCAAAGAATGAAAACAATGTTTCTAAGGAGGCCGGTACAAATGATTAATTCATTTTACAGTGTGGTCAAGAGTCTGAAACTCAAGCATGTCAAAAGATCATCCTCTGAAATAACTTTGCCTGAGCACACTCATATACAACAGCTTCCCCAAGGTTGCTACTCAGTTGTGGCAAGGAAGCCGATGGTTCATTAGCATCTCTGTAGAACTCAGAGGATGTTAACACTAGTGCACAACTGAGTGGGAGGGCCAAGCAAGGGACAGTCTTAAAAATAGCTGTCAATTTTCTGTAGGACAGGCATTCCTATCCTTCGATTATCCCTCCTGCCATATACTCATTCCTTGGCTCGTCTTTGGGATTCCAATTTGTCTTAGTTAAGGTTTACTATTGCTGTGAAGAGACACTATGACCACGGCAACTCTAAAAAAGAAAATACTTAATTTAGGATGGCTTGCTTACAGTTTCAGAGATTTGATCCATTATGATTATGAAGTGGAGCATGGCAGCATGCAGGCAGATGTGGTGCTGGAGCTGAGAGTGCTACATCTTGCAGGCAACAGGAAGTCGACTGGCTACCACACTGAGGGAAGCTTGAGCAAAAGAGACTTCAAAGCTCACCCTCATGGGGACACACTTCCTCTAACAAGGTCACACTTGCTAATAGTCCCACTCCCTTTGGGGGCATTTTCTTTCAAACAACCATATGACTTATGCCACAGTCCATGAACATCTAGCTACATCTGCCTTGCTCATCAAGCAGGACCACAGTAAACAGGAAATGCATCCCATTACCCACTTTGCTAGAGTTGAAACATGGGCAACTCACTAACCAAGATCCAGCACCAGCCTGGTACCAGTTACACAAGATGAAGATGACCTCCAGATCACCTTCCAGTAGGGTAGCAGTCATATTTTTAGGTGATGTTAAGCATGAAGGTCAGAGCATAGTTGTGAGTGGATAATGGTATTAGCTAGCCCAGACACGTACTTTGTGGTCTCAGCTAAGCCATTAGGTTTCTCTGCTAGTGACTAAAATTATCCTGTCACCCAAAGAATCAATCTCAGCCATCAAGAACCACCTCACTCTAGATGCCTAGAGTGGCTTCCCGCCTCCAAACTGGAGGTCCCCAGCCAAGCATGACTATCTTAGAGAAACAGATGACTGCTCACCCTGCACTAAGGAACACTGCTGTCAATCACACTGCAGAGCTCCTGAGCTGGGCCCAGGAGAGACGTCAGCTAAAGCCAGGCTAGGTTTCTCCCATCTTCCTGGCTTACCCTAAGACCACTCACCCCTAGGATCAACCATCTGCAAACACCAAAGCCACAGACCAAGCATTTCCAGTGACCCCCAAAAAGAGGCAGGGGAATTGTCCCACAGAAAGTTAAGCTGTGCCCAGAGTCCCTAACAGCATAGAATAAGAGACCTATACTGTTGCTGCTGTTAAATTCCCCCAAAGAATTATGTGGTAAAGACTTAGTCCCAGTGTAAGAATGTGAAATGTTGGTTGCCTTTAGCATGAAAAGTCTAGTAGAGGTCTGGAGGTGTTCTAGTTCGTTGCTGTGATAAAACACTCTGACCAAAAGCAATCTAGGAGAGAAGAAAGGGTTTAATTTATCTTACACTTCCATGACACAGTCCATCACTAAGTGAAGTCATAGCAGGATCTCAAGTCAGAACTTGATAACAGAAACAAAGGAGGAATACTGCCTGCTGGCTCACCACAGGCTCAGGCTGAGCTAGCTTTCTACAGCCCAGGACCATATGCCCAGGGAATGGTGATGCCCATGGAGGGCTAGGCCCTCCTCCATCAATTAACAGTCAAGACAATCCCCCCACAGATATGCCCACAGGTCTGTCTGCTCTCTGTAACCCCTCAACTGAGACTCTTTCCTCAGATGACCGTAGGCAGTGTCAAGCTGACAGCTAATTAGACAGTGGGTCATAGGGTCTTACCAATTCTTTCACTTTCTTTCTCTTCTGTTTGCTGGCTGTGGCTGAAGTTTCTCTACCACAACTCTGACCACAATGTACCACTTTACCAGAAGGCACAGAAGTAATAGGACCAGCCAAACATCAGTTGGAACTTCTGAACCTTCCCTCTCTCTAAAGCAACTGTGTCTGACCTTTCACAAAGGTGATGGAAACTGACCCACACAATAACAATGGGAAAAGTTTAATCTGAAATTTTACTGGATGAAACCATAAAGGCAGTCAATTTTGGAGAGAAATAAAAGTTGAAATGACATCTTTAGATCCAAATACAGTAAAAGAAGAGATGAGCTGTCTTTGCTATTGAGTAAACCTGGACAAAGGAACATGAAGTCGGGGAGGCACACTTGCACCCCACCTTCAGAGGCTGAATGGTTTCAGTGATGCTAAAACAGAGTGCAGGGGACATAAGATTAAGTGCTCATCCAGCTTCCAAAGGGTATGGCTTGCTTAGGAAATAACTTTCAGGAAGTTAGGATCCCAGTGCTGAGTAGCCTTCAAGTTCCCATAGTCAACTTGGCAAGATGCCTCCCTAACTGCAGGGTAGCTGGACAACCACATCAAATGCTGACTTCTAAAAGACCTCGCTTCCAGCTGTCATCTCTCTCCTGCACACAGTGATGCTCTGCCAGCACCATCCCATGGTATTCACAACAGTGGGTTTGGGTTACAGCCTCACCATTCCCAATATCTTTCCCATGTCTCAGAAATAGTCCTAAATGTAAGTGTCACACCATCTAACCACCCAGATTACCTGTAGTATTCCAGAATCTTCCTCCTAACCACTAGGTCAGTTACCTCACTCATGCCTCTCTCTAATGCTTCCTGGCTAACATGATATCCATTTTATACAGGTCATTTTTACATCCTGGGGGTCTTGTCCCTATCCCAACACCTACAGTGCTGTGACTCTAACAACTCAGAGTTGAGGGTCCCCATTTCCTACATGAAGGGATTGTTTCTGCCACCACCCCCTTTTATATCTTGTCAGCTTTGAGCCCAGCACCTGTGAATATGTTTTGGAATTTCTTCATACACACTGTGAAACTGAGGGCTTGGGCTGAGGAATCTCTTCATCTTAGAAATAAGGGAGTAGTAATATCTCAGGCTCATTCTGATGGAGAGGAGGAGAAACATCTGGAATCCAGCTGCTGGTGAGCAAGATGGCAGTCAGAAAGAGCAGAGCTGACACCATGGTGGTCATGATTGTGAGCCACGCTCCTGTTTCTGCTTTTCCATGTGATGAGGAGGAAGGTTTGGGGGGTGGGGGGGTGGGGGCAGGCAGGTGCCTGGGAAAGCCGTGGTACTTTTTCTAGTAAAATTTAAACAACAAGAAAGTAATTTGACTTTTTTAAAACAGGTTATTTTTGTTCTCATTCGAAACACATTAAAGAAACTTTCCGTTATTTTAATCTAAAAGTCAATGGAATTGATTAAAATAACAAACACAAGTGTGTTTATGGGGGAGGTGATATTGATGGGGTAAAGGCAGTTCTAAGCTGAATTACACAAGGAAGTCCACAGGACCTAGAAAGTAAGCTGTCTCGGAAATGCTGATGAGAAACCCAGCACACTCTGCTATGAAGGCGTTGCCCACACCTCCCAGTCTTCCGTTCTTGCCAGAGTGTTCTTCCTGGTTCCCTTCTATTCCTCCCCATGGTGTGGAGCTCATGGGAATAGCTCAGGAGGTGTGCAACATACCATTCCAAATTCACCGAATCGGTCTTCCATGCCTTTCTTTTCATCAAGAACACGTTGCAAACCAGCTGCATTCTATCGTTAGCCAGCAATTGATATGGGCAGCACCGTGAGTGGAGACTGTGTATAAAATGCTCTCTAATGGCAGACATGATTCTTGTCCTCAAGATGAGGGAAGTGAATAAAACTCTGCAGCAACCCCATGGGCCACTGGCACCTATTGGTCCTGTGGGTCCAAATCCTGCTCCATAGACAGCCTCACAAGAAGCCACACTCTATTTCAGAGCACCATTCCTAAGGGTCCAAGGGGAACCTGATGATTAACACAAAATATACTAGAATGTAACTTGTGCCCAACAATAACATAGAATAAGTGTAAAGAAAATAAGAAAGTCAGCTAAAATAAAAGGTTGTATACAGTCAGTTCCTTTCCTTTTTTAGACTCTCCCATTCTCCCTTCCTCCTTCCTACCATCTTTCCCTCCCTCCCACCGTGTGTGTGTGTGTGTGTGTGTGTGTGTGTGTGTGTGTGCATATGTGATGAATGCACTTGTATGTATGTGTGTATACTCACCTACGCACACATGTAAGGAGGTCAGAGGCTGACATCAGGTGTCTTCCTAAATCACTACTCTACATGTTTTGAGGCAGGGTCTCTCACTGAGCCTAGTGATTCCTGTTTCAGATAGACCGCTGACCAGCTAGCTGTAGGGATCCTCCTATCTCTGTCCCTCAGTACCCGGATCAGGTGCATGCACAACCACACTTCTATTTACTCAGGTGCTGAGAACTTGAACTCAGGTCTTCATGTTTGCACATCAAGCACTTCGCCCCTTGAGTCATCGCCTCAGTCTTCTGTAAGTATGTGTGCTCTTCAGTAAACATTTAACACACATTCTTTGTTACAATAGGCTCTTCCCTGTTAAGGAAGGGTTTGTAATTTTTTTCTTATGATTGAACCATAAATAGATTGTGTAATTTCTTCAGAAAAGGGCCTTATATCTCTAGAATTTCAGATTGCCTCTGTAACTACATCTCAGCAAAGAACATTTAGGCTCTCACTAACAACATCAATTTCTTTTCTGAAATCCAAATGAAGAACAATGTCATGGCAGTTTGAATGTAATTGGCCCCCTATAAGCTCATATGGAGTGGCACTATTAGGAAGTGTGGCTTTGTTGGAGTAGGTATGGCCTTATTGGAGGAAGTACACCACTGTGGGGGTGGGCTTTGAGATGTCATATATGCTCAAGCCACATCCAATGTCTCAGACCACTTCCTGTTGCCTATGGGTCAAGATGTAAGGACTCTCAGCTCCTTCTCCAGCACCATATCTGCCTGCATGCTGCCTTGCTATGCTGCCTTGCTTCCTGCCATGATTAAGGATAATGAACGAAACCTCTAAACTGTAAGTGAGCCATCCAATTAAATGTTTTCCTTTATAATTGCCATGTTCATGGTATCTCTTCACAGCTATAGAAAACCTTAACTAAGACAAATGTTGAAGTCTGTTGTTTAAAGACAGATAGATTAAAAGAGTACTCCAAACAACTAGACACTAGCCCCAGGGCTGAGGCTGTGATAGGCAGCCCTGTGCCCTGGTGAGTAAACAGGCTAGGTGACTCTCTAGAAGAACAAAGAGTAAATGCTTCACAAATTCAAACACTGTTCATAGGACAACGCCCCTCCCCCATGAGCCCTTTCAGATATCTTTAATATTATACACTAAAAAAAAAAAAAACAACAACAATTAAATATGAAGACAAACAAGTTCATCCCCAGGCTCTTTCTGTTTCTGCGTCAAATTGCTTATTTTGTCAGCATGTCTTGTTCATGAGCAGTAGAAGATATGGCCACCATCGTGCATCTGATAAAACCATGACAAAGCTTTTAGTTCTGGTTTCCCTGTGTCTCCTTACACTTTTGTGTCCTCTTCTCCAGAGGTTCTTCAAGCCACCTAGGCCAGAGAAGAAATGGCCTCCTTTTCTGTGCTGATTATTTTCCTTGATAACTCTAGACAACGTATGTATTTGTAAAGACAAATTATTAAGTCCACAGCTGAAGTCAGTATTATAATGAGGATGTATAATGAGGGCTGGTATAGTAATGGACTGTGAATGGCTCCCATAAGCTCCTATATCTGGATACTTGGTCTGCAGTTGGTGGAACTGTTTGGGAAGAGTTGGGAGGTATGGCCTTGTTGGAGGAAGCATGTCACCTTGGTTTCAAAAGATTCATGGCATTCCCAGTGTTCTCTCTCCTCTGCCTCCTTCTTGTGAGTCATCCTCTCCACCACCATGGACTCTGACACTCTGAAACTGTAAGCCAAAGCAAATGCTTCCTTCTGGCAGTTGCCTTGGTCATGGTGTTTTACCAGCAACAGAAAAGTAACTGAGCCAGTTGGCAGATGAAGGCAAGCCCTGTGTGCCTGCTCTCCCTCCATCACCAGCCAGGAGCTCTGCACGTTCCTATACGTTCCTCAGCAGCACTGTCTCTTCTGGTGATATGGGTATCTTCATGCCAGATGGTTTGGGTTTTTGTTCATCCCTCTGCCTGTGAGCCCAGCTGTTTGGAGAGCAGTTAATTCCCGTCTTTGAATATTCTGCTTCCTTAGCCTGGTACGATTCTCCCTTCCTTTCTCTGATAGGCATGGTCTCTCAGTTTCTGGTTTATTTCCTATGAAGACTTACCTCACTTTCTATCAGCTTATTGTTTTGTTTGTCTTGAACCCTGGATATAAAATTGGTAAACTATGACCTGTGGGTAAAATCTGACCAACTACTCAATTCTGAAAAATTGGAGAACCAATAAAAGGATTTTATATTGTACTAAGGAATAAATTTTTTAAATTAGCGTTTTGAAACACATAAAAACTCACAGGAAGTTCAAAGTTGGTATCCTTGAATTGACTCTTGACCACACGACCATGTACAAGTGTCCACACAGTAGTGGTCTGAGTGCAGGCAAGGCAGGATAAAGCAGTATCAGCCAACACCTGAAGCTTACAGAGTCAACATTTGCTCCCACTCAGGAAAAGTACATGGCCTCAGCTATAAAGGACAGATCCACCCAGCAAGCTTGATTCTGCCTTGACTTCTGTGTGAGTGTCTGAACAAGGTGCCTCTCACACAGAAGCCCACACTAGATATGTCAGACAGACAGTGATCAGGTCGCTTGGGCAGTGTTGGTGTCCATTCCTTCATTAGATCAAAGCTGGAGACTAGAGATAAATGGTATCTTTTCAGAAGGCTCTAAACTGTCACTGATCCAAGTCACACCAAATCCTGCACCTCTGCAAAAATAATGCTACCAACTGAGCTGACAGAATGCTTCTATGCCACTTTGATTTGTTAATGCTATTTGCATTTATAAACCCTCTTTGACTCACCTAGGGATGTATTATTGTCATAAATATATTGTGTTCGTATAAAATATGTGAGCAAAATTAATAGACTAAAGCATTTCTGAAACATCTTCATTTGGGAACTGGCATTTTCTGATCCAAAGCTATTAATTTCCCCACGCTTGTGTGATTTCTACCTTCTGTCTCATGCAAGACACTGGGAGGCTGCTGAAGACAGCTGCCGAAGACAGACACCAACACCAAACGTCCAGAGTAACAATGGTGCTGGTCTGGCCCCAGCAATGCTGAGATGCACATTCTCTTTATATTATTAGTAATGTTTAGATGAGAGTTCTTGGGGCTAGAGAGATGACTAGGTGGGTAAAAGGACTTGCTGCCTAAGCGTGAAGACAAGACCTGAGTTCAGATTCTGGTACCCATGAAAAAGCTCCTTCAACACTGTGGAGGGTGGAGACAGGAGGACTGCTAGGGTTTTCTGGCCTCCAGCCTGCAGTAAGAACACTATTTCAAAAGAATAAGAGTTATGGAGCAGGATGTCCCACATCCTCCTCTAGCCTGTAAGAGTGTGTACACCTGTAACCACGCATGCACATACACCACACACATGTACAGACTTGTCACACCAACACAGAGACACAAAAAAGAGAGTTCTTGATGTCAATAATGTAGATTGCATTTTAAAACCTAGGAGTACTGTGAGTGATTTCTCCATTAAAATAAAAAACAATAAATCTTTGCAGACATAGATATGCTCAATTGTTATGGGATATTTGTACACTGTGTGAAGATATATTGCTGGGATTTGTTTAATGAAGAGCTGAATGGCCAATAGCTAGGCAGGAGGTATAGGTGGGACTTCTGGGCAGAGAGAGAGGAGCTAGGAGATGAATCAAAATGCACAAGATAAAAGCCCTGCAGTAGAATATAGATTAATAAAAATATTGGTTAATTTAAGTTATAAGAGCTAGTTGAAAACAAGCTTAAGCTAAAAGTCAAGCTTTCATAGTCAATAATAAGTCTCCGTGTCGTTATTTGTGAGCTAGTGGCTCAAAGGAAAGTCCAACTACATCAACCTGACTTAGAGATCAGTGGTTACAAGTACCAAAACATCACACATTCTCTTGAAAGTAAATGTGAAAAACTCATAGAAACAAATCTAATTTCACTTTACGCAGAACTACTGAGCTGAATCCAGCCAGTAGTTTTATAAGAGGTGTGTTGACTGAGGAATCAAAAGGTGTAGGATGCCTCAGGATGCCACCAGGACTAACCAATAGATTTCTCTTTACCTTCTCAGGTATGTGGTGATATAAATACTTCTGGAACTAACAGAGCTCATGTTTCTGTGTTTTCCTCCATAAAACCTGGTCTTTCCCATCAACTCCCTGAGCCCTGGAAGAATTTCATTCCCAGAGAAAGACTCTATTCCATTGTCTGAGGTTCCCTGCTATGCTTGTGAATTCTCTTGTCCTAAGAAGTGGTAGCTTCTCACATAATGCTTATAACACTATCGATGCTCTCATGATATGCACAGCTAGGATCAAGCTTGGGCATGTGCCCACATTACAGCTGCTACCAGGCTATGGTGACTGCAAATTGACATCTACTGAAAGACACGCTCCAATGATGAGATCTTAAGAAACTAAAGCATGCATGTGGCAATGAAGGCAGAACAGTAGTCAACACAGGAGTTTTCTGGGCATGTATCCCATTCCTTCCTATTCAGCCCTCTTGGTTAGTTCTAAGAATGTGCAAGGCAAGGCATAGTCTCCATAATTTCATTGTCCCCACTTACAAACCAGGGACAAGAAATGTTCAGATAATGAGGGGCATTATATGCCCAGGCTACCAATCTAACTCATTGTTGCTGCAAGATAACCTCTTGTGAAACAGTTTGATACAGTTAAGGAAGAATAAGAGACCTTAGAATAGTATATGAAAATGAAAGAAACTATTCATTTAATACAATCTACTACTTGGGTAGCCATAGAAAGCACAGAACACACAGTGAAATTCCAATTTTAGCCGTGCAATCAATAATCTTTTAGCATTAAAAATTATATATATATTTTATATATATAAATCCCAAATACAGTAGGAGATACTGAAGCATTCATTGACACTCCAAAATTCAATATAACTAAGAATCTTTCTGTATTTCTACTTGTTAAATTTGGCCAACCTTTGTATCCTGTGACAAAGACAAAGACTTCTTTACACAATTCTTATAAAAGCCCACTCCCCATGCAGGATAACAGAGGGAAAAAAGCCTGCATGTATTGACTGAAATATCAAACTGTATTATAAGAATAAAGTACTTTCCATGGCCAGTGGCTTGCACACACTATTAATAGTCCTAAAAGTAGTGTGACATGCACAGTGTGACTAGTCTCATTGTATAGATAAGCACACTGAAAAAATACAACATATTAAACATCTTCAAATGACACAGAAAACAAGTGGTCTGGTGAGTACATGAACCAGTTTCTACTGGCTGCAGAAGCTGTATGCACAGAAATGAGGCCCTTTGTGACCAGCCAGTGCTGTGTGCTTCACATGCCACTTTCCAGAGCTTTCTTTACAAGTGGGCATTGCAGTTTCTGTTCTAATTAAAAAAGAGGCAGGGGGTCTCACTGCCAAAACAAGGAGGTAGTGAGGGGTAGTATGTCCTCTGTGGTTCTCTGACCTGCTGTACCTGCAAGGCCTCAGTCTAGAACTGGATGAAGATCCACCCACGTGGTGTTCCAAGGGAAAAAGAACAGGAAATGCACACTGAATCCTTGTGCTGACAGGAGGCCCACCCACTAGTGTACCAAGAAATAGTGAAAAGGAAATGCACACTGAGTCCTGTGCCAATGGGAGTTCCACCCACTGATGTACCAAGAAAGAGTGAACAGGAAATGCATTCTATGTGTCTGAGCTGACGAGAGGGCCAAATACTTGGTTTACTAAGAGTGAGCACAAAATCAGTGCCAAGTCCTGGGCTGATTGGAAGTCTAACCACTGGTGTACAAAGAAAGGGTAGACAGGAAACCCATGCTGAGTCCCTCTGCTGATGAGAGGTCCAACCACATCTATCATGAGTAAACAGGAAATCCACGCTGCATCTTGTGTCATTGGGAGGACCACTCACAGAATGTACCAAGAAAGTGTGAACAGCAAATCCATGTAGCATCCTGTGCTGATGGGCAACCACAGCGGAAATCAATAGGCATGTTCTTTCCACACCAGATGAAGATAAATACACTAAGCCCAGTAGCCACATTTCTGATGAAAGAAAATAAAAAAGAAGATAGCTTTTCCTCCCAACTTATTTACTGACAGTGAGACACAAGGCAGAGGAACATCAGTTCAGTCCCGATAGATTCTACTGGTTTCAAGACAATCTGGTCATCTCAGAAATATTTATTTTTTGATTGGATGTTTGTTAATGTTAGATTTATATTAAAAACCAAATATGAGCTCTGTTATACTTTAACCCCAGAATTCTTATGAAGCATTTTGACCACATTGTTCTAATGGAAGATTTTTAAATCACTCTTGCAAGTGAGAAATGAGTGTTGATATGGGTCACGCTTTTAATTCTCACACTCATTTTGAATTCTGCCACTGTTAAAATGTCCATAGCCCCCAAGTAGAGTGGGTCTGTTTACAAGAGAAGACTGAGACCCAGAATAGATACCTGCTTTTGCCTTTGGTGACTTCAACTCTTAATGCAAATACATATGCTGCCTGGTAGACTGAGGCAGAAGCAAGGGAGAGGGAATCCAGGAGACAGTGGCCAAAAGTCCCGGAGAGGCTGAAGAAGAAAAGATGAGAGAAAGAAGAGAAAAACATCAAGGACTGTCCAGAGCATGGCACTGATCGTGGCAAGCAGCCTTCTCTGCTGGGGCCCATCACTGCATCCTGCATCTCCTTGCCCTCATCATCTTACCACAGAGTGGCTCATGTCAGATCACAAACGTTCACGATTTGTCCTCGCCAGTTCTAAAGCCCATGTTCCTTAGACTGGGCTGTGGGACAGTCCAGCATCTGTGTCTGTCTGCTGCCCCTGAGTCCCAGTTCATTCACCTCTGTGCCCCACCTAAAGTAGCTCAGGGGAAAGAATACAACATGCTCTCTGGATTAGGGGTGGGGGTAGAAGCTACCCTTTGAAACTGAGGGGAGGTGTAAATGTGGCCTTGTTTAATCTGAGACAGAAGCCTGGAACAAATAGACAAACTTTGGTTTGTCTTGAGAAATAATGGGAAAAATCTGACTTGTATCCTTTGGACCTCCATAAAAAGAAGAGCACACAGAGCAGGGGTTCAACTGGACAGAGACCAGCCTCTAAGCAGTACACCCTCTTGTGTGTTGCATCATAAGCCATTGCATCCTAGTTGGAAAGGCACTGAGTGGCAGGGTGTTTGCCTCCTGTGAAGGAGGCAATGCTACCCATCTGTTCAGGAAATAGAAAACACATTTCTCCAAGTAACAAGAAATCATCAAAGATGAAATAGTGTTTTGCTCTCAATAAAGTTATTGTATCAGAGATTCACTTATGTGCACTTCATGTGTTAGGAGCTGTGCAATTTTATTTTCATTCAAGGGAGGCCATACTAGAATGTTTCATTTGAATGAAAGCCTGGTAGATGTGAGAGAGAGAAGGCCAGCTGACTTACAAGAAATGGTACCAACTCTAGAAGGGGAAAAGTGATCATCAAGGCTGTTCATTGCCAGGACATGAGTATCACATGCTATGTGCATAACTGAAATAAATTAAAATAATTACCTGACAATAAGCCGCATAAACAGAAAAAACGAGTTACATAGTCATCTTAACAGGCACAGCAGAGCATTTTCTCAACTTTGATGACAAAAACAAGCTAGGGACAGAAGGAAGCAACATCAACATAAGTAAAAACCAGTTTGAAAAGTCACAGGGGGCCTCAGACTTCACAGTGAATGACTTTCATACTACATCATATTAAACAAGAGTATTCATTCTTGCTATTTTTATTAACATAGAACTAGGAATCCTAGCTGAAGTAATTAAGCAAGAAAATAAAGGCACATAAATTGGAAAGGGAAAAGTAATGTTACCTATGCTCTCAGATTACACAATGCTATAAGTATCACACACACACACACACACACACACACACACACACACACACACACTCATGCAGTTGCTTGAGCATGCACCCATGTGTGTGCGTGCACACACACACACACAAATTGTCAAAACTAATAAATGATAAATGACTTCAGCAACAGGATATAAAACCAACACACAAAACTTAGTGGCATTTTTGTGCAACAATAGTGAGAACTTGAAATTTCTATTTCCACTTCAAATTTCTAAAACATTTCCACTTACTACAGAATAGAATCATTTGAATAAACTTGCCCCAGAAGATGATAAACCTACATACAGAAAACTGAAAAACCTTGCTGAAATAACCCAAGAAGACAAAGATGATGTGCCAGTTAGTCTTTTGTTTTTTGTTATTTTTACCAACTTGACACAAGCTAGAGTCATCTGAAAGGAGAGAACCTCAACTGAGAAAATGTCTCCACCAGCCTGGCCTACAGACAAGTCTGTGGGACATTTTCTTGATGGATGATTGATGTAGGAGGGCCCAGCCCACTATGGGTGGTACTCCTCCTAGGCAGGTGGGCTTGGGGTGTATAAAAAGAAAACAAACTGAGCAAACCATGAGAAGCAAGCCACTAAGCAGCATTCCTCCATGGTAACTACTTCAGTTCCTGCTCCAGGTTCCTGCCTTGCTTGATTTCCTGCCCTGACTTCCCTCAGTGATGGACTAGGATTGGTGATAGAAAGTGCAAGAAAAATAAACCCTTGGCTCCTGAAGTTGCCTTTGGTCATGGTATTTGTTTCATCACAGAAATAGAAAACAAACCAGTACAGGTGGAAAGTCATGCTTTACTCAAATATGGATAAGCTATGAGCTCAGAAATTAACCATGGTGTCTGTGGCCAAATGATTTTTGATAAGGGCACTAAAATTACATGGTGGAAAATTAATCATCCTTCCCTATAAACAGTATTTGGGAAAACTGTAAAATCATGTGGGTTAGGGGAGTGAAATTAGACCTTACCTTACACCAAATATAAAAGTCAATGATATAATAAAATGTAAGACCTGTAGCTATGAAACACTTGTAAGCAAGATGCCTCAAGACTAAATGGTTCTACAGGAAGATGCTACTGATAAACATCTGTTCCGTATCATGTACCATCAAGGAAACACAGTGCAGATCACAAACATCCTCTTGTAGCCATGAGAATGGCTGTGGGAGGAAGAGCAGAGATATAGAGAGTTTCAGCTGTCAAAAGCAGGGATGTAGGAGCTGAAGAGAGAGATGGTACAGTTAGTAAAGTGACTGCCTTGCATGCTTGAGGACCTGAGTTCAGTGCCATGCTACCCATGTTTTTTTTTTTTTTTTAATGAGCTGGGGATAGTATCTTGTGCTTGTAATCTCAATACTGGTGAGGTGGAGACAGGTGAATCCCTAGGGCTGTCTGGTAAGCCAGCCTAGCCTGCTTGGAAAGTTCCAACCCACCGAGAAAGGCAAAGCAAAAATAAGATAGAAAGCACCTGGAGAATGACACCAGAGACTGACTTTTGACACCCCCCCCACACACACACACTCACATCATTTGAATGCACACATACTCATCATTAAAATACACACAAACACACACATGTATGCACATCGTTTAAATGCACCCATACTTATATCATTTGAATACAAACACACAGTGTAGAAACATGCATCAATCAATACAGTGTCAAGTATTCTAATGTCTCTTCAATGAACTTGGCCCAGATAAACTGCACCCATCTATACCACTAAGGCAGGAAGTTGGTCTCCAACATGGGAGCCTGGGCAGGAGGTCTTGATGGTTTCATCTATACCTATGGTCTCCTGCTGCTCATAAGACAGGCTCAAATGGATTTGGGGCTATGAATTCGGCACTGTTGTGTTTTGTTTTGTTTCTCCTCTGATCTCTTTCCCATGTGGTTTTCCCTGAACTCCAATTCCAGACTCACTCCTAATACTTGCCTCCTGGAACACTCAGGCTGTCATGTGCCTGCCTGGACCCACAGCAAGTGCCTACCTAATTGTGCTGGTTAGTTTTTTGTCAACTTGAGTCACCTGTTAAGAAGAAATCTCAACTGGGAGATTGGCTTTGTGAGTGTGTCTGTGGAACATTCTCTTGATTAGTGAATGATGTAAAAGGATCCATCCCATACAGAATGGGGCCACCTCTGGGCAGGTGGTCCCAGGCAGTATAAGAAATGGTAGATAAACATGAGACTGAGAGCAAGCCAGTAAGCAGTGTTCCTCAACTGTTTCAGTGCCTGCTTCCAGCCTGCTGTTGGAGTGCCTGACCTGCATTTTCCTTCATGATAGACTGTGGTTTGGAAGTGCAATCCATATAAACCTCCTCAACTTGATTTTGGTACATGTTTTATCACAGCAACAGAAAACCCAGCTAGGACACTAATGTTCCCATGAAGGTATTGAAAACTGTCTTGATGTGTGACTTTCTTAGATCCTTTACTATATAAACTTCAGGAAACTGTGTTCCCAGGCCAGGGTCACATTACGCTATCGGATATCCTGTTTTTGCAATGATACTCTAACCCATGAGGGGCATGGAAGTCACCACTTTCAGCTTTACAAGAAAACAATGAGCTGAAAGAGCAACAAGAGAACCGAAATCATACAGGAAACCAGCCATGAACGTGTCAGACTTCCTTTGCGGTCTGCAGACATGGGTGGCCTCAGTTCTGTACTTTCCTCTCAGAAACTCCACCAATTTCTAAGTAGAGATCTACCAATGATCCCTCCATGGTTTTGGAAAAGGGATTGGAGAGTAATATTCTTGAGCCTCCATCATGACAAAGACCACCTCCACAGGAGAGAAGGCTCCCAGAGAGCCATGCTCAGCTGAAACAGACAGTACCTGCTCCAGAGCCAGACAGCTTCCTCTCTTACTTACTAGGACAGATGAGTCATTCACATCATTAGGAGAAATGGCTGAACACTGAGGAAACTGTGTCAATCTCAGCTTTAGGTACAAACCTCAATATGCGGAGATCATGTTCAAGGACTGTTGAATGCTCTGTTTGTCTTCACACAGCAAGCTCTCTGTGAAAACAATGTGTCCTACCCAAGAGTCCCTCAGAGAAGGTTAAACCAGAAATTCCCAAAGCCAAGAAAAAGACAAATAGAAGAATACTAGGTAGTTCTAAAATCCATAGCATCCATAGCTACCGTGAGCATGTCCATAGCCCAGCTCCCACCAGATGGACCAAGTCCTCACCTGAGACCCAGTCTGCATCCTCATCATTCTCTGTCTTCTAAAACAAAAGCATAGAGAGGAGCCATTGTTAGAAGCAGATGTGGGAAAGAACAAATGCTAGGATTATCAGATAGAAACTTAAATGTGTGGTTAGTTTATTAACGGCTCTGATAGAGTGGATTGTTGCTATCAACAGAGACACTTAAGCTAGGAAAGAAACTCAAACATCAAGCAATAGCTTTCAAAAGGCTCCTAAACAGATCAGAAGAGTAAAAACCAGCAGGACAGTGGAAAGGTCAACAGAAGCTGTCTAGGCTGAAATATGCAATCGAGATAAAGGAAAGGCACAGAACAGAACACCTAAGATCTAAGTGACAGGTTCAGCAGTGTAAGAAACATGGGACTGGCTGAGAAAGAACAGAGCATTAAAATGGCAAGAGTCTTCCCAAAAAAATCAGCACAGGACCCAAAGCACTGATTGATCCAAGGTATTAGAAAGCCCAAAGTGAAGTAAACATCTCAAAGCCACAAACTGAACTTGGCCCACTTCCCACTGTCAGCATGCCATAGCCAACTAATGGGACAGCAAAAACAAAGACGAGATGCTGCTGAACAGAGGAGCAAGGCTTAGGACCACAGAATGCATGGGGAGAGACATCTCATTAGAAATGATTTTAGTGAGAAGGAAGCAAAGCGGGGAAGGTGTTTGAAAGAAAAAGTACTTTTCTGCAATTTCCACAGGGTCTGACAGCCTGAGCTGAATCCCTAAAACCTACATGGTGGAAGAAGACAGTCAACTCACCCAGGCAGTCCCTGATCTCCACACAGGCTTCAGTGTGCACGCCCCCAACCAGAGTAAACAGGTAAATTTAAAATAGACTGTTAAAGAAAATAAAGCAAAGTAGTATCTAAATTCTCTGAAGAGTACCAATTTTTATTTCATGTGGAATAAAATTATCCTTCAAAATGAAGATGCAAATGCTTCCTTTCATTCTCAGTGGGTCACAAAATGATAGTCATGAATGTGAAGAAACAGTTTATCAGAAGGGGAGTTGATAGGGATGCTAGGGCAAGAGTGCTCAGTATGCATTGAGTATACATGCCAAATTGTCTAAAAACAAATTTAATTAATAATGAACAAACAAAATTCTAAACTCATAGAAATGTTACCAGTGGCCATTCATTCTCTAGGAGATATTAAATTCCTCATCAAGAATGTCATCAGAGAAGGAATAAAATAAGAAAACCAAGACAACTAGAATTACATTCAAGAGCGCACTTCAGAATCAAGACTCCAATAGACACATTAAGCCAAGAGCCCTGGTGCAAGGCCTGGAGAAGAAATGTGACTCTGGTCCAGCTGTGTAGCCTCCTCCCAGGAAGGGGCAGGGAAGAGCTAACCTGGGAACTCTGCAATGACCACAGCTTGCAACACCAAAGAGAGACTACACTGTGTGTAACTCTGAGTCCTGACTGGCTCATGGTTTCCTTAAATGGCACTGTGAATAATCTTCATGCACTGAACTTGAATGGTGAAGTTAAAGGAAGTGAATGGGGGGGGGGGGGTAAGGCTTCTTGCTCTTGTAGAAGGAGGTCATTGATAAAGAGATATGGGTCAATTAATTCAAATAGTATTAGATTGGAGCTGGGAACACTAACACATAATCACACTGTCTTAACGCACCAGTGCTCATAAATAAAAATGTGTATAAATGTGTGCACATAGTCATTAGTCTACTTTTCAATAATTCCTTATTCTAAGAACTGAACAAGGTCTGCAGCAGTAGTGTGCCTATGGCTATGAACATGACTTACAGCTGTGCCTTCTAATATCATCTTTTAATATAGGAGAGCCAAGACTTCATGAAAAGTTCACTGACCCTGGGGCTGAGGAAGGAAACATGTACTATGAGTTGGGATCATGCCATCATCCTAAAATAAACAACCAAAATGGCCCACATTCATACAAAGGTATGTCTGAGTGT
The DNA here is from genome assembly GCF_903995425.1 of Onychomys torridus. Classification (NCBI taxonomy): domain Eukaryota; kingdom Metazoa; phylum Chordata; class Mammalia; order Rodentia; family Cricetidae; genus Onychomys; species Onychomys torridus. The sequence continues at coordinate 70,518,989 of NC_050455.1, forward strand.
CAAAGGTATGAGCTGAATGGGATCCAGTGTCCAAAGCAGAAACAAGTGGAATAATTGATACAAAGTTCTCCTGATATGTGAGCTTACTGCAGTATTAACTAAACTAGGAAACAGATCTCTACATATATAAATAAATCCTAGAGCAAAGAAACACATGAGAGACATTAGACACATTGCATATTCAGATTAATATAGTCTCACTCAAACAGATGCACAGAATCCCTGTTTGTCCATGGAGGCCTCCTTCCAAACAATAACTCTTGCAATATGATTGTCTCTAGAGCAAATTTTATATCTATAATCAACACTGTCTCTATAACCAACATTGTATCTATAATCAATACCACCTCTATAAACAATGTTGTATCCATAAAGAGAGTTGTATAGTCAATTCTCTTTAACCAACATTCTATATATAGCCAACACTTGTTTTATAACTAGCATTGCATCTGTAACTGCATTGGTTAATTATTATTTATCAACTTGACAGTAGCTAGAGTGGTCTGGGAAGAGAGCACTTCAGCTCAGAAAATGCCTCCTCCATCAGATTGCCCTGGGGCATTTTCTTCATTGAGGATTGATGTGGGAGGACCCAGCCTACTGTGAGCAGTGCAACACCTGAGCAGGTGGTCCTGGGTGCTGTAAGAAAGCAGGCTGAGCAAACCATAAAAGGTAAAAAGTCTCTGCTTCAGTGCCTGGCTCCAGGTTCCTTCCTGCTTGGGCTCCTGCTCTGATTCTGCTTCATAATGGAGAGTAAGTTATAAGCTGAACCCTTTCCTCCCTGAGTTACCTTTCATCATGGTCTTTATCACAGCCACAGAACCCTAACTAAAACAGAAATCTGTGCCATGGTCATGGAGAATTGCTGTGACAGGTCTGATTATAATGTTTTGTGGAACAGAGTATGGGTTTAGAACTGTGAACTTAGAAAGCCATTTAGTGGTCAGTGCTTAATTAGCATCTATGACTAATTAAGTGGAACTCGAGTTTAAGCTGGGGTGATTTTTTTGCATGACAGCTTTTTATTGGTTTTTGTTTTTGTTTTTACTGATGCCTGTATCCTTGGGCTTCCACATTTTTGTGTTTGCTAACTGAGTTCCTCAACTACTGACATACCACACAAATGAAAAATGCCCTCTCCTGTCCAGTGAACCTGCAACTACACCCAAGGTCCAAGGCCACATAAGAGCATCAACTATTGATGTTCAAGAATCTGACTCCACCTTCCTTACTCCCAGGGCAGCTGCCTGAGAAGCTGAGAATTGACAAGATTGAAAAAAATGCATGAAAACACCATCTGAATCTCACTATAGAAAAGACTCACACTCAGGGTTGTTTGGAACCTCTGGCAACCTTGAGGTTGTCTTCAGTAGTGCCAGGCAGGAAATGAAGCCTGGTAAACATTCTTTAAGCAAAGCCCCTCTTTTCTACTCCTTATCTTACCTTTAGAGACATTACAAATCTGTAGTTATATGTATTTGCAAAAGCTGAGTGGATCCCAAGATGCTGGAGATTGGAGAAAAAGGTATTTTTATTACTTCTTCATTTGCTGTGTGGTTTAATACACTCAGTACACAATATCTGTAGGACACACAGAATCCTCTACCTATAAATGGGCCAGGCATGATGGTTTATGCCTGTAATTACAGGGAGGGCAATGCAGAAGTATTCCTGCTAATTAAAGCCCAAGTGGGCTATATAATATGTTGCAGTACAGCCTGAATAACAGTATGATACTCTCGCTCAAAATAACAATGCAAACCTGAAAATATGTGTGCTTGTGACAAGCGATGACATATACAAAGTAGATATTGGCTTTCTGTTGTCATCACAGCTTGAATAACAGTCATGATGTTTCCAAAATCCAGTCATACACTCATTCTCATATATTATCTTAGTTTCAAGCCGTCAGGTTACAGAAAAATGGCTCGGTTATTTTTATTGCAATTATTTTTAGGAAGAGCGGCACATGCATGAATGTGGAGATCAGAGGCAACTAGAAAGAGTTGGTTCCCTCCTCTCTCTGTGTGGGTCCTGAGGTCTCCAAGCTTGGCAGCAGTTACCTTTACTTTCCAAACCACCTTGCTGGTCCAACATGCTGACTATTTTCATCAACATATCATTTTACTTCAGTGTATCAGAAATCTTGCCCACTCTGCAAGTTTCTATGCTGGCTGGCTCTCTACTGGAGATTTCTGTAGGTTACAGCTTCCCCTAAACCTTCCCCTGCTGTCTGCAGATGATGTTTGCTCTGGGGCCTTGAAGGTGAGACTGGGCCATGCTGTGAGAGCCTACATGTTACAATCAAAGCTCCACATGTTACAATCTCCATGGTGTTCTGCAGGAAAACCAATTATTTACAACATGCTCTGCCCTTATGGGAATGTTCTATATGAAGTTACACATCAGGAACCCTTTCCATTTGCTTTCAAACTCATATCAGTGCTATTTCACAAGGATCCTAAAAACAACTCAAAAGGAAACACAAGTGTTTATCTGAAGGTTCACAGCATATGCACACGTTACTTTGAGAGAAACATACATTTCTCCAGGAGAATACAAATGTTTCTTTCAACTTGTATAATTGCGTAATTTAGATCTTGAACTTGATCTTGAAGCCTGGTCAATAGAGTGAGGTCAGGACCAGCTTGGGCAACATAGTGAAGTCCTATCTCAAACAAATAGATCATCATCTGTTAGAAAGCACTGGCTATCTTAATGTTTTGGAATCTGCTCTAGTCTTGTATTTACAAAGTTTAGGTAAGTTGAAATCACTAAAATTGTAAAATGAATCTCACTTTTGAAAGCCAATAATTTTCTCCATTTTCTATTCTTAGATTTATTTTATTTATTTTTAGAGACATTTTATTTTTTAACTGTCTTCTTATTTATTGTTTGTGTCTTTCACATCATGCATCTCTATCTCATTTATTTCCCCATCCCTTTGGATGCCCTCTGCCCTTGCAACCTCCCCTGCAAAAAAAAAAAAAAAAAAAAAAAAAAATCAATCTCATCATGGAAGCTGTAATGTGATACAGTGAGTCATGCAGTAAACGCTTTTATCCATATATCTTTACTTGCAAATGTTCATTGCAATGAGTCATTGGTCTGGTTTGTGGCCTCTGGTTTCTGCTACATTATTGATACTGGGCCATCACTGAACTCCTCTTGGATATTCTGTTGTTGCCCTGTATTATGGGGACAGCTCTCCCATGATCATAACTTCAGGACTGGCTCACGCGTACCTCCACCAACAGCTCTACTATGCTGCCCAGGTGAGGTGCAGGGCATGCTCTTCCAACAGTGCTGCACACGGTGAGGGGTAAGGGCAGCTCTCCTGCTCTCAAGACCTCACGGCCAGCTCTCCCACCCACCTCAGGCATAGAGGGGCAGCAAGGGAGAGCATCTCTCCCACACCCATGCTGCCATGTGGCAGATGAGGGCTGGGTCCAGATATCTCATGCTCACATTCTTGGCTAGCTCACACCTACCCAAGTCAACAGGATCAGCTCTGCTGTGCTGCCCAATGAGGTGCATGGTCCACTTTCCCAAATATTGCAGCTAGTAAAAGAGAGGGTCAGCTCCCTCACCAATTGAAGATGGTAGGTGGGAAGGGCATCTTCCCCTCACCCCTACCACTACACCACAGATGAGGGAGGTGGTACCAGCTATGCCCCTCTCATGCCCTCAGGGCTAGCTCATCTGCTCCCTTCTCTCCTAGGCCAATTTTACTGAGGCACAGGGCCCATTCTCCCAAGTGCTGCAGCTGGTGAGGGGTTGTGGGTCAGGTCCCCCACCTGCTGCAGGTGGCAAGGGATAAGGGTAGGCATCTTTTCCTTATCACATGGCAGGCAAGACCTGCTCTCCCATTCTCACACCCTCAGGGACAACTTGCCCATGCTTTTGCCAACAGGGTCAGCTCTTTTGTGCTGCCCAGATGAGGTATAGGACCCACTCTCTTGAGTACTTCAGTCAATGAGAGGCAGGGCTAGTTTTTCCTAGTACTACAACCAGTGCAGAGGTGGGGCCAATTCTGTACAGCCTTATCCTGTCAGCCTTTGGTAGTATCAGGAGCCCCAGAAATCAGCACAGGGCTATGGTGATATTTTATTTGTGCTGAAATGTTATTTTATTTGTATGTTAATAAATAAAGTTGCCTGGAGGGGTCAGAGCTAATAGCAAGCCATAGCAGAAGTCTGGCAGTGGTAGCACATGCTCTTCATTCCAATCACATGATAGGCAGATCTCTGTGTGTTCAAGGACACCACCAGCATGGAAACACACACCTTTAATCTCAATATCAACCATAGAAGAACCGGAGGTCTGTGTAGACAGGTAGTTATGAGGAGGGCACGTGGTTGGGTTTACAACCTATGAGAAAGCAGAACAGAAAGTTAATAAAAAGGCATGCACAGGAAGTCTGACTCTCAGAGGGGAAGGATGGCAGTGGCAGTAAGGGGTAAGAAGGTGGTAAGGTGGTTTTAGTCTCAGCTCTTAGCTACTGCTCTGACCTCTTGGACTTTTAACTCTTCATTTGGCTCTGTGTTTCTTATTTAATAAGACCAATACATCTACACAGGGCTGCATCAGGACCATGAACCCAGACATGGGCCCTAGCAGCAGCCCAGGTCCAGACATCACCATGGCCCTGGGTGGCAATCAAAGCACCCATGTCAGCCCACTCCTCACTGCTTTCACCTCTTCAGATATGCCTTTGTCCACAAGACATGAATTATTCTCTCTCTCTTTCTCTCTCTCTCTCTCACTCTCCGCCATACATTTGTTTACCATAATAGTACCTTTCTGCCTGGCACCTCAAAGCACTCAGCAGGCCCGCATTTTCACCTTGGGGTGTGGGGCAGACCACCCAGTGACTTCACGCTTCCTTCTTGGAGCCCAGCGTGGTCCACCCCAGGCCTGCATGTGGGTCTCCTTGTCCTTCTCAGTCTGTCATGGTGCTGGGCAGGACCATGCTCCCCCCTTGGAACCTGTAGTAATCTGGCTTGTTCTATTTTAAATTATGATTATGTGTACTTGTGTGTGTGTACCTACACATATGTGTATTTATACAGAGAAAAGGAAAGAAGGAGTCTGCTGTGGGATGTTCTTTATGCTATGAATGTATTTCTATGATTGATCGATAAATAAAATACTGATTGGTCAGTAGCCAGGCAGGAAGTATAGGTGGGGCAAGCAGAGAAGAGAATTTGGGGGACAGGAAGGCTGAGTCAGAGATGCCAGCCTGCTGTCCAGGGAGCAGCATGTAAAGGAAACAGGTAAAGCCATGGAACATGTGGCAACATATAGATTAACAGAAATGAGCTGAGCTTAAGTGTAAGAGCTAGTCAGTGGTAGGTCTGAGCTAATAGCCGAGCAGTTTAATTAATGTAAATTTCTGAGTGATTATTTTACTAGTGGTTGAAGGGTCCATGGTGTTGGGCAGGACTGGAGCTGGAGTTACAGGCTGTTGTGAGCCACCTGGTGTGAGAATTAGGAGCCAAACTTGGGTCTCATGAAAGAGCAGCAAATGCTCTCAACTACAGATCCATATCTATAGCCCGTTATTCTTTTTGTTCTTTTAAACACAAAACAAAAACATTTGATTCTGACATTTTTCAGTCAAAAGTTGTTTGTTCTTAATTTTTTAATTCAGAATTCTCTTCAGGAAGAAAACAGATTTTATATATATATGGAGAAATAGAGAGAGAGAAAGGAGATTTATTAGAGTAGCTTACAAGGTGTGTTCTAATCAGTCCAACAATGACTGTCCACCAACAGACAGTCCAAGAATCCAGTAATTGTCAGTCCACAGGGCTGGATGCCTCAGCAAGTCTTCAGTATATACTGGAATTCTGAAGAAGTAGGCTTTACTGTGAGTAAAGGAATGAACTTACCAGCAAGAGCTAGCAGGTAAAGAGCAAAAGCTCCCTTCTTCCGTGTCCCTTGTGTAGGCTGCCAATAGAAGGTGTGGCCCAGATTCAAGGTGGATCTTCCCACCTCGAAGGATCTAGGTTTAGGATGTGTCTTCCCACCTCAATTGATTTTATTAAGAAAATCCCTCACAGGTATACTCAGGAGCTTGGGTTTTAGTTAATTCCAGATGTAGTCACAAAGACAATCAATAAGAGCCATCACAAGTCCACCCCTTGTCAACTTGACACACAATCATATCTCCTTATGTCATGATTAATTTCCAAGTGAATACAATCAGAAAGTCATAATTACATCAATATTATGTGAATACCACATACCATTGCAAATGTATTATACATTTCACCAGGGCATAATTATGACTAAGATGATGTAACTATCCCTCAGAGAACAGAAAATGCATGATAAATTTATAATAGGTGGCAATGTCCTTTGAAGTACATATTTTTAGTATCTTGAAATTTAATATGATAACCACTGATATTCTCTTAATTGATAATACATTTTACATGTAAAGAAATCAATGACAAAAATTCAAATAACAAATATCTGCACAAACACATTCATAGCAAAATATAGCAGTATCAGTCATATTAATTATAATTCTAGTTTCTGCAACTGCCCACATGGCCTAAGATGGTATTTATAACTACCCTCCTCTACTTTTGTCTTTGTTCAGGTTTCTATTGCTGTGAAAAGACACCATGACCCTGGCAACTCTTATAAAGGAAAACATTTAATTAAGGCTGGCTTACATTTTCCAAGATTTAGCCCATTATCATCATGAAGGGAAGCATGGCAGCAGGCAGGCAGATATGGTGCTAGAGCAGTAGCTTAGAGTTCTACATCCAGATAGGCAGGCAGAAGGAAGAGAATGGAGCATACTAGGCCTGGCTTGAACTTCTGAGACCTCAAAGCCTGCCCCTAGTGACACACTTTCTCCAACAATGCCACGCCTACTCCAAAGGCCACACACACCCTGTAATGCCAGTCCCTATGTACCTATGGAACCATTTTCATTCAAATTACCACACTTCACTCCCTGGCCCCCACAGGCTTATAGCTATGTCATAATGCAAAACACATGTAGTCCAACTTCAAAAGTCCCCATAGTCTATAATAGTCTCAATATTGTTTAAAAGTCCCAAATTCAAACTCTCTTCTGAGATTCATTCAATCTGTTAACTGTAATCCCCTGTAAAAACAAAACAAAACAAACAAACAAACAAAAAACAGATGACATGTGTCCAACATATAATGGCACAGAATAGACATTACCATTCCAAAAGGGAGCATAGCAAGGAAATACTGGACCAAAGCAAGACCAAAACAGCAGGGCAAAGTCTAAATTCTGTATCTCCATCTCGGACGTCAAAGTGCTCTTCATCTCCAGCTCCTTTTAGTTTTGTTGACTGTAACAGACTTCTTTCTCTTGGGCTGGTTCCACTCCTTGTTAGCATCTCTCCTTGTCAGGACTCTGGCATCTCCAACATTTTAGTGTCTCCAAGGCAACCCAGTCTTCACCTTTACAGCTTTATACAATGGCCTCTCCATGCCTCTATGCAGGGATGCTCCTGATACATGCCTGGCCTCAGTGGCTTCCCTTAGTCATTGAGGAAGATCCCATAACCCTTTTCTTCTATCTTTGACTCTAAGGCCAGAACCACATGACTGAAGCTGCCAAGTTCTGCTGCTTTCTGCAGCTAGAACATGGCCCTCTTGTTCAATTAAATCTTCACCAGCTTTCTGTTTTCAGGGGTGTTTTCCTTTACTGCCTAAGCTTGGCTGTTCAGAAACTAGATCTGTAGAACAGGCTGGCCTCAAACTCAGATATTGGCGTGCCTCTTCCTCCTAAGTGCTGGGATTAAAAGTGTGCACCACCATACCTAACTCTAAGTGTTTCTTTAATTACTTTTCACAAGTTGGAATCTTAGCTGGGTGCAATCTTGCCCTGAGGTCACCATTCTCTCTATTCCATTTAACATCAGGATTTTCTTAATCTGTTTATCTCCTTGAATATAGGACTAAGCTCCATTCCACTTCCTGGTTCCCCTTTACTCCTCAAATTATTTATTTTGTCATTTTCCTTTCTCAGTCTGCTCCTTTTAATTATAGTGCTGCATACATGTAGGCACTAATAACCACAGGACATAATCCATACTAGGCTGTTTTAAAATCTCCTCCCTAAAGTAAGGTTTGAAAACATAGCATTAAACATAGGGGAAAGTAGGGCTTATATAGCACCCAAAACTGTAATACTAGGAGGTTTTCAAGGGTTGTGGGATTTCCAAAGGAATTTTGGCTATGTAGGAACTTAGATGAACAATTCAAAATTATTTAGCAGAACATCTTATCATAGCAGGGTATATTCAAGGTATGAGCAAAATTTCACAGGGTAGGGGTTATGTCAAATTCCAGAAACAGGGTAAAGCATAGTCAATTTTAATTTTACAACAAACAGAAATGAACTTGCTCTAACCTTATAACAAAATAGCTTCCATCCTGAAGATGGAGTCTGGCTCATCCATCAATAGTTTTCCATTAACTCTAATCACAGGACGTGTTAGCACCAAGGTATACCTTAAAGGATCTCCTGCACTCCAGACATAATCTTCCTTAGCTCCATTTTAGAGAATTGATCAAATTTCCCCTTGGTAATCTGGGTCAATCACCCCTCCAAACACTGTTAATACTTTTTTAGCCCCTTGGCTTGAGGGCAGCAGAATCCACAGTAGCCAGGGAGATGTCTGAGCTTCTAGTTAAATATAATGTTTGTTGTGGCTCTGGGTAGGAGAGCTCCCTCCAATGGAACCAAAACTTCTAGGCCAGCAAAACTTAAGGTCTCAGAAATAGGAAGCAAAAAAATTTCCCAGTGTTTCCCTAGGGATGATAGTGAGTGGAACTGAAGTTTTCCCTTTTCCACACGTGATTCCTGGACCCATGGATCCTGGCTATAGGAGAAACCGTGCCATATTTTGGATGCTGATTCAAGGCATATTCTACCTTCTGGAGAACCTTGCCACAGCCCTCCAGGCTGATGACACCTAAGTGGCTCTGTAACTGCATCTTCAGAAGGCCATCCCATCTTCCTATCAAGCCAGATGCCTAACAGAATCACAGTAGAAGGGTCATGATCCGTAGAAATATACAAAAATCTATTTTCAAAACGGGACTTCTAAAAGCCATTATGGTTAATGACACTGTTATTACATGAAAAAAAAAATCAATCATGTTATCAGGTAAAATAACAGAGCTACTAAATTGACACCTTTTGGCCCTTAACAGCAGTTACTGCATGTTACTGCCTTCTTAATCTCGGGCTGTGGTTCCACTGTGGTCCCTCTGTCCCTTCCTGGTCTTCCACTAATGTTATCTGTCATTCTCTTCTGTCCTTCCTCTTCTCCCACACACCTTTCTCTGCATTCTTTTCCTTCAAAACACAAACCATGCCTCTATATTTTAAGTTTCATGAAATTGCAATTGACACCCAGATTGGGTAACATTTCTACTATCTAAACTTCATGCTGAAGGCAGAGCCAGAAAATGATGAAAAGGAAATGATCTGTAAGACAATAATGTTATACTATTTTACAGGAAGCTGTAATTCAGGCCCCAGGAGTCAACACTTAAGTAACTCTCGTGTTGTGTCAGGTGTTACGGGTTTCATGCTAGTGTGGTGTCATTTATACAGGAGGCTTCAGAATTTGAAATTTCTGGTATCTGAAGCGGTCCTAGAACCGGTCTTCTTGGATAGCAAGGGACTTCTGTCCAAAGCAAAGGATCTGCTCTATCTAAGTTCTACAAATTAGAAACTCATTGTATTTTAGAGGAAACAGAAGAAATCCACATCAATGGGAGTCTTCATCTTTTCTAACAGTGTACTTCAAACATTCTGCAGATAATGTGCTTTTTTCAGGGACAAGGGATCCTTCTATCTGTTTGTGTGTTTGCAACTTGTTTGCTTCCATTAAACTGAAGTTTAGTGTAGTCAGGGAGCTGTGTGTGTTTGAAGTTACATTCATAGCATTTTAAAGATGTCCTGACATATAGATGACAATAATCCCTTTTAAATAAATTTATTCAAACCCTTACAGGTAACAGATGTCTATCAAAAATTGTAATGGATAGTATTAGTACCTATGATTTTCCCTATGTAATTGAAAATATGAATCATCAGCAGTCACTCATCACCAGCAGTAGCAACATGACCACCTCTATCACCATTATCCCAGTCACCATGCCCAGCATCATTACCATCACACCATTATACTTAACAGCATGGTAACTATCATTGTTATCAACATCATTACCATCATCGTCACTGTCAACACCATAACCAACATCACAATCACCATCATCATCAGCATCACTGTTGGTAGCAGCAGCAGCATCACCACCACCACCATCACCTTCATTATCTTCAGTTTCCTTCCACTTATAACCACAGCAATAGCAGGACAGTGTCACCATCACCCTTTTAGTCCCTGTTCCCTCCACCACCATGATTCAAAATGATTCATGTACATTCAGATTAACTGAATGATATGATAGCATTGGTCATATTATTTTCCCATTTTATCAATGGAGGAAGTGAGACAGAGAATGACTAATGGCTTACCCATGGATACATAACTGATAATTAGGAGGGAAATTTGCATTCAAACACATGATTTCCTGGTCCAATCAGGTCGTTGTGCAGCTTGGCACATTAAACATACAGGAACGAGACAAATTTAACTCACTGCATGGCCTTTTCTGAGTCTATATTATGAATAGGGCTACTATGGGTCCACTATCTAATTCTGACCTTTAATGTCATGTTACATTCAGCAACCATGAGATGTCATAAAAACAACACCATAGGCTAGCAAGTGGGTTTTAGAGGAAGGAATTTTATACTGACATTTTCAAGGAAATGTTTACTTAAATGATAATATTTACAAAATACTGAAATATGTCTACAATTTGAAATTTTTAAAACAAACATCCTACTTGAACCACTGTTTTTAACATAAACTTGTGGGTTGTATTAGTTTATAACTACATACTTGCAATGATTAGGTATAAACTAGCTATAATTTTACTTTCAGTGTTAATACTCATCCTTAAATGCTATTTGATTTTGGCATACTAAAGGGAAGGTATTTTTAATTATTTCAATAAGACTTCCAAATAAAGGTAAGTCTTATAAAATGCCCCCCTAAAATATGTTTTTAAAATAGACAGAGGATATTTAAACATTGGCCATATGCTCATAGATATGTCAAACGTAAATAGTTATCACATCAAACATCAGAAGCAGAGGTAGCCATCTAGAGATATCAGTGTGCTTTTTCAAGATCATTAACTAACATATTAAGTCATTTTTATCCCATGACATCAATATAAAAGCCCCAAGAGAGAAGCAATATTGCTGCCACCCACAATGTGGTTAATAAACATAATTCAAGATTTTTAGTCCAATGACTTAATCACTAATCTATAATCCAGTTTTTATGATTTTAAATTCCTTTAAATACTCTCTTTCAAAACAATGCCATCAAGCTGAAGTAGACTGGATGATTTAATTTTTGCTTTTAAGGATTAATTTTTAAATTCTTTTTGTTTTAAAATATTGTAAGCTTGTGTGTGTGTGTGTTGTGTGTGTGTGTGTGTGTGTGTGTGTGTGTGTGTGTGTGGTTTTTTGAAGGGTTTCTCTGTGTAATAGCCTTGGTTGTTCTGGATCTTGCTCTGTAGACCAGGCTGGCCTCACACTCAGAGATCTGCCTCCAGAGTGCTGGGATTACAGGTGTGCACCGCCGCAGCCAGCATATTGTAATCTTTTTCAAAAGCTTATTTTGCAGCTATATTTATCTGATGCAAGGCAACCAATACAACTGACCTCCATTGAGTCTTCATTTTATTTCTGTGCCTATCCACTTCCCTTCATGGTTCTTTAAGTGATCACTTTTAGATTAGACAGTAGTTACTTGGTGTTTTTGTCCCTCTATAGCACCATCTGGAAAGGATTAATACATTGATCAAGACCATTAGCCAACATAGTTACAGAAGGTGCATGCACCTTTCTCCACGTTGCTCTCTTCACAGGGTACCCTGGAACCACAGAAATCAGACCACTGTCCCTATAGGGACAGAAGCTGTGCTACAACTCAAGATCTCAGGCATGTATGTCATAGAATTTGGGACACAATTGGGGCAATATTGGCACATGAAGCCTCTTAACAGTGCACAAGTCTTGATGGGAGACTTTGTATACAACTATGCTTCAAAACAAAGCAAGCAAGCAAAAAAAACAGCAACAAAAGTAGTGCCTAGGGCAGGAGGGATTCACAGTAGTTACAAACACTTAGTGCTCTTGTGGACAACCAGAGTTCAGTACTCAGCACCCAAGTCTGGCAGCTCATGACTTCCTATAGCTTCAGATCCAGGAGATTAGATACCCTCTTCTGGCTTCATCATGTACCACACTCACATGCACATACCCACACAGTTGCACATACCCACAAAGAAACACACATATTTACATATTTTTAAAACATTTGCAACTTTTAAAATTAAAATATAATTACATTTCCTCCCCTCTTCATAATTTAAGAAATAATAATACAAGTTAATCTTTGAAAAAGTACATGGTAGTCTTTCAATCAAATTGATATAGTTCAATTCATCTTTCTTCGAAGATAAGCAAGCTCAGGTAGGTTTTCATTTATCTGGGAATCACTTTTCACTCCCCAACTCTGGCCCATTTTGACAGTTTTCCTTTAGAATTATTACCTGCTATATTGATGTCCTTACTCCATCACATATTCGAGTCTATGGATAAGTGATAAGTACACACATTTAATGTTGCGCACTGTATTAGTCAAGTTTCCCTAGAGGATTTATTAGATTGGTTTACAGGTAGCACATAGTCTGACAGTGGCTGTCCCATACCGCTGAGGCTGAAAACTCAACAGATGCTCAGTCCATGAAGCCAGACACCACAACAGTGCCGAGCTGGCACTGAAGGCCCAGAGGGCTCCTGGGCTGCTGGGTTTCAGTCTCAGTTAGAAGGCCAACGAAGCTCGGTTCTTTGCCAGTGAATTATGGTATCAGTAGTGGTGGCTGCGGAATGATGCCAAGAGGGACAGATGAACTTGCCAACTCGAGATGATGTGAGGGCAAACAGGCAGGAAGCAGGATCTTGTCTGTGTCAGCCTTCTCTTCATTTGGCTGCCGTGGGAAGGTGCCGCTTACCTTTGCTGTTTCTTCCATCTTCTATGGCCTATCTGTTAGTTAGTTCCAAAGTCACTCAGGTTGACGCCCGAGAAAACAGTGCACTGTCCTTCTACTGTTGCTTCTGGGTTATTTTGGATGACTCCATGAGCCAGAAAAGGAAACAAATTCTAAAAAGTGTTGGTTATAAATAGATTCGTGACTTCTTACATTTCATATTCGTTCCTGTTGCGTTTGTTCTTGGAAGTCAGTTCATCTCTCTCTAACACTGTGATCTTGTGTTTCATTGGGAGTATCTTAAACGTGTCATTGCCTTATCTTTTATCATTGTGTGTGTGTGTGTGTGTGTGTGTGTGTGTGTGTGTGCTGTGCCACATATGTGGAGGACAGAGGACAATTTTTGAGACTCATCTTTCTTCTTCCACTGTATGGGTCTCAGGGATCAAGCTTGGATAAGGGGTCTTGGCAGCAAGGGCTTTTCCCAGCCAAACAGGCTCACTGGCCTCTGCCTTGGCTTTTAACATGTTATTTATTGTTGAAGGACAGATGTCCATTTGATAGGGGTTTTCCCTTAGAAGCAGTGCAATTATTTTTGCATGGGTGCCTGCTAGAATTTTTCTTTGTTCTTTTTTTATGATTTTATTTGGACATGGAAATCCGATCTAAAATACCCCCACAAACAGTATAAGTTATTGCTATTTCCTTTGGTGACCTCCCAGAAATTGAAGCTAAGACCGTGTCACAGAAGACACCACACACTTCAGACACAGCACTCAGAGGAATGAGGCAGGAAGTGAAGGTCTCCCTCTGGAAGACCTCTTAGTACTGGGGGAGGCATGTGAGCTGCCAAGGGAGAAAAGCAATCAATAGTCCTACCCGGCTACAACACCTACCAAAAACAACCATGACCAGCGCAGCAAGACATTCTGACAGGTGCATTTGGGCATTTATCTCTGGGGGGTAACCAACAGCTCTCTAATTGGACTTAAGACATTTTCAAAAGGACGGAATTAACATCTGATACTGTAAACCTAGCCCACTACCTTTGGCTAGTGAGGCCAAGGACTCTAGAGGAGAACCTACCTACTACCTGCTTTCCTAGAACCACGTTCTTAGAACTACCTTCCTAAACCTCACTGCGCCTCACTACTTCCACTTCTGCCTACAGACAAATGTAGCTCTCACCCTGCATCAAAAAAGTTTCCTTAGCAGCAGATGGAGACCATTAAAGAAATACATGACTGGTCAAATGCAGAGAAGAACCAGCTGTAAAGTGCCCAGCCCCACCCGCTACCCTACAACATAATTCCTACACCCAATGGTCAGGAAATATTGCAGAAGAGGGGGCGACAGATTGCAAGAGCCAGAGGACCAGGACATCTGCTGAGAGGTTGTGTCTTCCAGATATAATAGGGAGCTGTACTCATGAAGGCTCAGTGGTCTTGTTGCCTAAACAACACCTGAAAAAATGACACCAACTGACACTCCAATGTGGATGGGGAAAATCTCACCCTACTCCTAAATGAAGAGCTACAAGCAAGTAGGAAAAGGAAAATCAATCTTCTCCAGGGTTGAGTCCCCATAGGATACCCAACCCCAAGTAGTCAGCCCTAAACACAGACATGTATGAGCAACACTAAATGAACTCAACCGGGTATATTTATAAATGTGTGTGTGTGTGTGTGTGTGTGTGTGTGTGTGTGTGTGTGTGTGTGTAATAATAATAATTAATGAATAAGAGATCACTAATTTGAAGAGTAGGGGAGGCACAGGGAGAGGAAAGTTGGGGGTAAATAATATAAATACAGAATTCATATATGAAATCCTAAAAAATATTTTAAATTTTATTTATTTGTTGTTCTTTTGTGTGTATATAAAAGTGCCTTGTATGTATGTATGTATGCATATGTGTATGTAGATATACATCATGCATATGCAGTGCTCACAGAGAACAGATGAGGCTGTCAAATCCCCTGGGACTGGAGGTACAGACAGTTGTGAGCCTCCTGATGAGTGCTGAGAACTGAACCCAGGTCCTCCACAAGAGCTGCAAATACTCCTAACCACAGAGCCAGCTCTCTAGCCCCTTTGCTTTATATTTATTTAATAGTTTTTGAAGATTATGTCAGTGCTGTTGATTTTTGTCTTCATTTACCTCATTACACACAATGTTCTTTCAATATGTAAGTTTGATTCCCAAAAAGTTTTCCTAGTATTTATTCCTCTCTTCTTTTGCTTGAGAGAAAAATTTTCAGAGATACATGTAATATGTATATTTGATACTCTTTGCTTATGTTTTATATGTCATTCCATCTTCACAATGACCCTGGTAGTTATCTCTTATTATTAAAGATGGGAAACCCAAGTCCCACCCACTGCCAAACTCATATAGTTAAGTAGGAAATACGGAAGAGTTAATGACATGCATAACATAATACAGTTATGTAGATTTAAATACACAGCTCTGTGATGATGCAGACAGTCTCGATACCAGTCAGAGACTGTTCACAACAGCAGAAACAGCAGCTGTAGGAATATGATGCCCCTGAAAACTGGGCCCAAGTATTAACAGCCAAGTGGCTTGGCCTGTGGTTTCCATGGTAATTTCCCTAAATCTGCACTCAGCTTCCCTAGTCAATATCTTCTTTTAAGTGCCTCATTGGAAATAAACCATCAGAGTGAGGTGTGCATGCTGGTGATCCATGCAGAGAATCTGATAATGACCTCGCCTGTGGTTCATGTAGGTCCATTCCAGTGGTTCATGATAATGGTTCACAGTTCAGAAGGTGGTCCATATCAATATTATATCAAACAGCAACCTTTATATTTTGTTCAGGATCTATACAATCAAGGTATCTGTTTATTTAAAAGTGCTCTGGAGGAACCCCATAAGTGTCTATATAGCTGAAGAAACTGAGGAGTAATGTCTCCATTCTGGTACCTGACTATGTCTTCTTCTATCTACCAGTCCCCAAAGCTGAACATTGTACCAGACTGCTAAAACTATTCTCATGAGTTACCATATGTCTCCTGACTATTTACCTAGATATCAGGAAGATGATCTGGAACTTGCCCTGGAAGACACGTGATCAGGAACTTGTCTCTCTATCCCCCTGGAGAAAACAGTTAATAGTAACTTCCTGCTCCACAGAGAGAAACAGACTCCTTAGTTAAAATAATGCATCTTAGCTAAATTGTCTTGGAATATATTCTGGCTGGGACAAAAGAGCTTTGCATTCTCACAATAGTCTTGCGTTTCTTACCTTAACACTTCTATTGAAGTTGAACTGAGGTTGAAAAAATTCTAGGAGAGCATCCTGACTCCAGCAGATACCTCCAGAGGTACCATAAGGAAGTTATTGATTTGGTAGATTATGGTTCTGGTCTCCCCCAGAGGATTATACAAACATTTTTGGGGGGGTCTTAATTTTTTGTTGTTGTTGTTTTTTGTTGTTGTTTTTTGTCAACTTGACACAAGCTAGAGTCCTTCAAAAGAGAGACTCTCAATTAAGAAAATGCCTCCACATTTGCTTATGCCCTACAAGCCTATAGGACATTTACTTGATTAATTATTGGTACAAAGGATGTAGCCCATTATAGGTGGTGCTACCCATGCTCAGGAATCCTGAATTGTATCAGAAAACAGGGTGGACAGGTTGAGAACAGCAAGCCAGTAAGCAGCATTCTGATGTAATCTCTGCTTCAGTTCCTGCTTCCAGGTTCCTGCCTTGAGTTCCTGCCCTGACTTCTTCCATGGTGGGCTGGGACATGGAACTGTAAGCTAAAATAAACCCTTTCCTGCACAAGTTGTTTTTGGCCATGGTATGTTAATGACAACAATAGAAATTCTAAGACAGGAGGTTACTCTTACTAATCCTATCTGTGGGTGATGTCATAATCACATGTACTTTGAAGTGATACACTAACAGTTGTGGGGTGGGGCACTCAGTCGGTAACGCCATACACCATCTCCAGTGATCCAGATTCCTCTCTCACTCTGGCATCCAGAGAATTCTATTCCTCTAAGTGGAGAGATACAGCGCCCTCAACCAGCCTGAAGAAGTTTCAGAGGAAACCTACCCACAAATCTGCTTGAGAACAAAAGAGTGGGGGTGCTTGTTGGCTGTTACAGGCAGTGGATCCCCTTTAGCTTTCCTTAAAATGTGGCCTTTCCTTTGGCAATGAGAACAAATTTGGGGAAACCTCATCTCAAGTGAACAGAGATTGATCAGGGTGCTTGGGCATGTCAGACCAGCAGTGTGACGTCCAGGCTGCTTCAGCAACTATGGTCCTCCAACTGCTATGTGATTGTGAAGCAGGATTCACAATCCTGGGGAGAAGGCATTGACCCCCAGTGGCTTCTGGGAAGGGAACCGGTTGCCACTGCTCATTCCTATTCACTTCCTCTGACTCCAGGCTGTCACAGACTGGGTGACCATGACAACATACATCACAGTATTCTAAGCAATTCCCCATCTGAATCTGTGATGAAGGCCAAGTGCATCCCACCTGGAGAATCATCTTCCATGACATCTGTATAAGATAGTCTAGATGCAGTCTAGTATTCTTGTCTGCCATTTTTCCTTCTTGAACTATGATCTTAAGTTAAGTGTGTTCAAGAATGTGCTGTGTCAAAGCACGTTTTCCACATGAGTGTGTGTGAGCTTCCTGCATATGTAACCCATCCTTTATTTGTTGTGGGGAGAGTGGGTCGTTCGAGGGACCATATCCTGTGCTCTCTTGCGATCAGGCAGTGCAAACCCTTTTCACTTGTTTATGTTCGAGCTGTGCCTTTGTCTTTGAACTCTTCAAGATATGAATCCATCATTCTCAGTTACCCAAGTACTTGTTATGATCTTTAATGTGTCAATTCCATCCTGATACTCAGCTGGTAATGGCAAGAAGATGATGAAGGCTAGCCTGGGTTACAAAACAAAAGCATGTCTCAGAGTTACAAAAGAGCAATGATGATGATAATAGTAATACTAATACTAATAATAATAGTAATAATGAAATATTTCATTAGAAAGGCTGAAATACTGATTAATTCAGAATGACCAGTAGAAAAAAAATCACTTGAAGCCTATAAAACAAGACTTCTTAGAGTTTAATATGAAATTTATACTTTGAAATATCTGAATTGAAAGTAATGTTGCACCAGGGCTGTGGGGAGGGGTTGGCCTGGGAACATTCTGCACTATCAGAATCACATGGATGGATAGCATTGTTGCCTTAGGTGAACACAAGCAGGAGGCTACAGGACATTTCCAGAAGGTTGTGTTGAGTTCTAGGTTCTGCATTTCTAAGTTGAAGAATAGTACTTTAGCAGACTGTGATAGAAGCGTTAGAAAATAGATTCCCTGAGGATCCCTTCTGAAGCCAGGGAAGACACAGCCTTAAGAAGCAGCCAAGAACATTCAAGAAACTGCTCAGGTCAGCCACCCTCCAAGGACTGACTCAGGAAAACCATGATGTATGCAAGGCTTACGTGGGAGTGCTGAAAGCTGTGTAAGGTTCAGAGCAGCATCAGGGATGGCCTTCCATACCCAGACCTACCCGATCCCATGGAAGCATCAAGTTCCACACCTCTGTAAATGCCTACCAGATACAGGTGAGAGGCAAGTAACACTGGCTATGTCATAGCTAGAATCTGTGACAGAGGAACCACCACATCTTCAGAGCCACTGACGTCATGCCAGCATATAGGTGCATAACTGTTGCAGCTGGGCACTGTTCCAAGATGAATGAAAGGGGACAGTGAGCCAACTTAGTGGGGAAAGGTGTTTGCCAACAAGCCTGATGACCCGAGTTCAGTCCCCAGAGCTCACAAGTTAAGGAAGGAACTAAGTCCACAGGCTTCCCTCTGGTTTTGCAAGTGTAAATATTCCCCCTACCTGACCACACACATTAATAAATATAGTTAATATTTTTAAAAAGGATAAGTGAAAGGCACTTTATTATTTTCATGAAGCAGTAAGTTTGATCTCCCACCCCAAACTATTGAAGTCATTAATTGCATGTCTTAATACTACAAGTGTAATTATTCATGAAAACAATGATGATCATCACAAATACTTAGGATGTATGCATACTCCTGACACCATGGCAGAAGTCCAGGGCAGTTTTGGTATCAGAAGGCATGGACAGCTGCCCTTCTCACATCTCTTCAATCAGAGTTCAGAGTGTGAGGACTATCCTGTATCAAGCACACAGTGTCAGTCACAGCACTAAAGATGCCAGTGATGGCAGGGAGGCAAGCAGCTGTGTTGCCATCTTGTCAGAAACACTTGGCTTGTTCTAAGTGCTCTTCAGAGTCCTTCCTGTCACATTAGCAGAAGAACCATGCTGTAAAGTCGGACAAGTGGCAAAGGATGTGCATTTTACTTCCAATTATGTGTAATTACCTTTTTGTGCTGCCAAGAGAAATAAAAAAGTGAAAAGAAAAATGCCTTCCCCTCTTGTCCATCCCTGTCTTCCTTGAGTTATATTCTTGGCACAGTGTGAACCTGGTTAATGTAGCACTGAAGCGATTCAAATGAATAACCACTGAATGGAGAGCAGATGGTGTGCCCCACTTCCTGACGAGGTCATTCAGAGGAATGTCGGCAGCCTTCACAGGTGCAGCTGAGAGCATAGAAGTATCACTGCAGGTGCCGTTCCTGCTTTAGACCACCATGGATCAGGTCAGCCTGCTGAGCATCACAGATGTGCTTGATCCCATTTGTGGGAATGGCAAAATGATGGGCCCCAATTCTCCATCACTTGGAGGAAATATATAACTTCTCTTTTTATTTTTTGTGTTTTTTTAAGACAGGGTTTCACTGTGTAGCTTTGTGCCTTTCCTGGAACTCACTCTGTAGCCCAGGCTGGCCTCAAACTCACAGAGATCCACCTGCCTCTGCCTCCCAAGTGCTGGGATTAAAGGCGTGTGCCACCACCGCCCAGCAATACCTTCTCTTTTTAAGACTTGTTTTTTATGTATTTTAAGAGAAAGAAGGAATAGGAGAAGGGAGAGGTAGGGGGGAGAGAGAAGGAAAGAGACTGTGTGTAGGTATGTGCATGTAAGTACAGGTGCCTGCAAAGGCCAGATGCATTGGATCCCCTGGAACTGGAGTTACACATAGTTGTGAGACACCTGCTGGGAACTAAACTTGGGCCATCTGGAAGAACAGTGCATGTTCTCAACTGCCAAGATATCTCTCCAGCCCCCACCTCCATGACAACTTCTATGTGTACATATCCAAAGCGAAAAAATCCAAGTCACTTCAAATAATACAAAGATGTCTGAGTCATGGATATTTGAAGAATTAATGCTTTAAAAAAAATCTCTGTAGCTATTAATGGATTTTTGTGAACTGTCATGAGCCATGAGACAGATGTGGAGAAATATTTCAAGTAGAAGAAACGTTGATTCACAGCAGGGTAGTTGCTGGAGACCAGTGAGTGAAAGTCTATTCAAAAGAGAGGGAGCTGAGCAATTGGGGAAGACATGTGTGTGGATCTTTCTGACCTCAAAAGTAGGAAGACCAGATCACCATGCGTTCCTCTGACATGGGTTGCTACACTGAGCCCCTTTCTTAGACCTGAAAGACAGGAAATGCTCTGAGCTTTCTTTAAGGCTCATTATACTTCAAGTCTCCCAGCTCTTATCTATAGATGCATCTCCCTTGAGTCAGTCTCCCAATCACACATTCCTACCTTGGCAGACAGGTGGTTCAGCTTCACACCTACTCACTTCTAATCACATGAGCACCAAGAGGAACCAAAGGACACACTGGAAACCAAATGAAATAGATTTGAAAGCTGTGTATCACCTGTGAATACAGACCGAAGCAATACACACCTAGGACAGCCTCTTCTACACTAACAAAAAACAGGAGTGCAGAGAAGTCTGGAACTGCGAGGTTGGGCACACCATGGAGGAATCCATACCGGGAAGGACAGTTGAGTGCCAAGTCATTATGAACGAGGGTAGATGGTCAGAGTCTTCATAAAGTGCAAGTATCTTTCTGACAAAAAGCCCTTCCTTTGGGGAGGATAGAAACCAGCTGGAACTGTTTAGAGCCCCAGAGTTGATGAGACAAAGCTGTGGCCTGATGCTCCGCTAGCCAGTGGCATAGGTACCTTGCACTTAATTAGTAGACAGAAGCCATGGCTTGTTAGAGAAACACATGTCCTGATCACAGAAAGATGATGCTAGAGATGCAGAGTATAACTGTAATTTGTTACTTACCAGCAAGATTCCATGACCCCGGGACACTTACAATCTGAACTACCACAACCACACCACCACAACAACAGTGCCATGTTGTATAAACAATACCCGGGCCCTTTGGATCCAGGTGTCTGCTTTACTCCTCAACCCTGTTCAAGCAAGTCTCTCTTCTCATCCACTCTCTTCAGATACTTCTTTTTCAAAGAAATATCTTCAAAGGGAGTTTGTGCTTTTATACTCTGGAGCTTTCCAATGACCAGGTCCTGTCTTTGAAGCATTTTTTTTATATTCCCAGGATCAGGCTTCCCTTTCATGGATCTGACCTCTAGTAATCACTGAAGGTTTGGCGGCCCCTTTACCTTCTTTGCGGTGTTAATTACATTCACACTAATTCCCTTGCCGAAGTCTGTGAATTTTTTTAACGTGTTCCTACTCTACTGTTTAATACTAATTTTTTACTGTAAATCTATCTAAAAACAATTTGATACAGCAATGCCTTGGCCCAAATACTAGGCTGTTTTGAAAGTCCCTCCATCAACAAATAGTACATTATTTTGGAATCAAGCCTGATTCAAACCCTCAGAGGATGAGCACAATATTTTGGTGAGAATGTAACGTGAATGGTCTAACTCAGTCCCCCATGTAGTCCATATTTTTATCTGAAATGTTATGAGCTCAGTCTTTACTGCTTACACTTCTGTCCGTATTCGGCTTTTCTCTACTCACAACAGAATGCCCGATTAAGCTCTGCTCAGAGCATTCTATAACATCTCTAGCCTACTCCTCTAATCTTTTCTTCCTACAAACTTTTCCCTCTGGTCTACATGGTCATAATCATAGCAGCAACTCCATTTGGCTAGTGCCAGTCCTCTGTACTAACTGGTTTTTTTCCCACCATTACCACAATATATAATAGAGAGAACTCAGGAGAGAAAAGACAGACATAACCTTTAAACTTCCACTAGAGACCAGTTTATAGCAGCTAAGGCTAGCCTTTCAATGGCTCCATCACCTTCAAAATAGTGCCATACATCATTCATATTTGGGTTCTCAAGATGAATGAAATGAGAGAATATATATCCTAGAAGGAGATTGATTAGATTGTCTCACATCACAGTGTCTGGGTCATCCAAAAATGGCCATCTGGACATTGGAGAGGTGAGAACCCAGCAGGTGCTCAGTCCATGAATCTAGAAGCTTTGGTAATCCCCATTGGTACTGAAGACCTGGAGGACTCCTAAAGAGCTGCTGGTCTTCAGTCCATTTAAGAAGCCAGATTCTCACATCTGTGAGGGATAGAGTAGCAGCAGTGATCAGGTATCACACACCAGTAAAGGTGAACACGACAAGCAGCAGTATTCCTGCTCTTCACATTTGGGCTGTTGCAGGAAGATGCTGCCCACTCGGGGGGGGGGGGTCCTCCTTAATCTTTCTTGAAGCTACCCTCACACACTAGCCCACAGATGTACCTCTTAGTTGATTCCACATCCAATCAAGTTGACAACCAAGGTAAATCATCACACTTGGGAGCAAGCACTCAATACAAGAACCTCTGGTGGCAGTCCTGATTCATGTGGTACATTTTTACTAATACCACCAGTGACAGGAAAAGTAATCTGGAAGTTTATCTTTCCCATCTGTATTATTGAAAACAAGGTAGATTCCAGTGGTTGACACTTGTAGCTCTAGGTCCACAGAAACCTGAGTCAGGAGGATCACTTAAGCCTGGGATTTTAAGACCAGCCTGAGTGACATAGGGCTGGACAGATGAAACAGGGGTTGAAAGCACTGGCCCTTCTTGCAGTGAACCCCAGTTCATTCCCAGAACCAACATGGCAGCTCATGACCACTGAACCTGCAGTCCTATGGATCTGATGCCCTCTTCTGGCATCTGTGGGCACTGTACCCACATGGTATACAGACATACATGTAGGAAAAACACTTATATCATACACAAGAAATGAAATAAGATTAAATAAAATAATTTATCAATTAATTTAAAAGGAAAGAGAGAAGAAGGGTGGGGACAAGCAGATGGCCTTCTTATACCTTTTCTATCAATAAGCAGTCTATATTCTCCAATGTAAAGGTACAAAGCTTATAAAAGATAGCTCAGAACTTTAAATGACTCATATAGAACATTTTATATAATTTACTGTCACTAAAAAGAAATCATTTATTAGTTGGCCTTTTCAAGGTTGGAAATTTTAAAAATGGGTATCATTTTCAGGATATATTGTACTATCAATTCCAGTAGTAAATAGAAGCCATATCTGAAGTTAGGAGCAAAATTGAATGTCTTTCAAAAAACTGAAATATCTATGCTGGCCTGACGGTACACTTCAAAATTCATCCAGATATGTTATCTACCGTGTCTTCACAATTTTACCTTAACTCCTCTCTCAGATTCACAAGATTTACAGTCTGTCTGAAATGGAAATAAATCCTATTGAAAAATGTGGAGCAGATGGCTTGGTGTTCCATGCAGTGATTGATTTTCAAATTTAAGGACTGCTAAAAAAAACCTGACTCTTCCTTCCTCAGAAGTCATCAACTATCCATAGCCAATAAATACATGAAAAATATACAAAGCTGGGTGGGTAGCAAAGGGGGTGTGGACCTGGTAAGAGTTGGGGGAAGAACAAATGTGACCCAACCACATTGTATAAAATTCTTAAAGAATACAAATATTTTTTTAAAGGAGGGTGCTTCCAGCTACACCATGGCTTTGAAATATGAAATAATGTACAAAGTGCTTCCAGCCTGCAGTCACATGGGAGGGAGTGCCACAGAGGCCGGATGAACACCACTGTGTACAGATGGTGTGTACAGAGGAGACAGCAGCACCTCAAGAAGGAACACCACCACACCTGCAGCCTGGCTGTCTCACCAGGACTGAAAACCTGAGGGAAGTCACCAGCCTGTCTGCTGTACTGATTGCTTTCTGCTGAGCAAGTTCCAAGCCAGCCTGGATGATCTCTGCAGCTCACCAACCCCTTTAGCCCTGCCATTTTCACCCACCCCAAACCTTGACACAATCTTCCAACCTGAGTGAGTTCACTTTGGTGAGACCAGATGTGAGTGGAAATTTTACAAAAGGCAAAAAGGATTATTCTGCCAAAAAAGGCATCACAGCAATTGGCAAAGTTTATATAATTCAATAAGAGATGGAATGATAGCATGACACAAGAGACCCACAGCAGACCAGTTCCCCACACAAGGTTCAGAGAGAGAACTAGATGGCCAGGTTACCAAGGAATGGCCTGAAGTTCAAAGCCTGTAAGAGTCTTGTGGGGTTTGGAATGGGATGAGTCTAGCCAGGGGCCAGGAAGGATCAAGGTGAAGATGCCCTGAGAAATGTCAGCAAGGCAAGAATGTGGCCGGGGCTGAGTTCTAAGTGTCTCTTTCTAGCCATATTGGAGATATGACCAGACAAAGCATGCATTCCACAAAGTCTGGGAGAACCAAAACAAGGACATCTCCGAAGCTTGCACTGACCTTCCCATCACACCAACTCAAGTACCATAAAAAAAAAAAAATTAATGGGTACAACCTAATTGAGTTTCCTTGGTTACAGCTGGAAATCTCCAACGTAATTCTTTTCTGTTCAAGCAGATAAGGGTTCACAATGGAAAGTGAAACACAATTATCCTATTACTGCAGTTTAGAATTAGGACTCATGCAGAGCCCAACAGCCACCATCTCAATCAATACTCCAAGCAATGAGTTCATTTCAACCGTTATGTGAGGTGTGGAAGGTGTGCTTCCTGGCTGTCCTCATGAATGCTGAAAGCTACCAATCTGTACTAGGTGCTGATCATGGGTAGGCTTTGCTAGCTTCCAAGTCTTAAATTACTTATTTCTGCAAAGAACTAGAAGCCAGCCTCTTTCATTCTGCCATTCTGGTATCCTTGCCACATTCTCTAAGACTGATGTGTGGAGTGTATCTCCCATCTTGCAACCCAATGATCCTTGAGCATACATTCTAGTTTTCTTTATGTTGTTGTGATAAAATATACTCTGACCAAAAGCAGCTTTGGGAAGGAAAGCCTTGATTTCCTCTTACAGAATAGGTGTATTGAAGGAAATTAGGGCAAGAACCAAAGTGAGAACTTGAAGCAGAGTCAGTGGAGGAACACAGCTTTTTGGTTCATTCATCTTCTGTCTTCTGCTCAGCTGGCTTTCTTGTATCGCCCAAGACCATCCGCTTAGGGATGGTGCTGCCCACGGTAGGCTGGGCCCTCCCACATCAGTTCATAATCAAGACAATGCCTGACAGACACGGCCGCAAGCCATGATCTGAGCAATTCCTTAGTTGAAGCTTCCCCCTTCAGGGGACTCTTGATCATGTCAAGGTGGTAATGAAGGCTAACCAGTACTGAATACAGCCTCTTTCTCCTTCAAAGATGCAGTTTTCTCTGGCGAACTATTTCTCTGATGGAGAATGGGTTGCGCAAAATACCTTCTCACTTAAGATAGTTACAATGAACTTACTGATGGAGAATGGGTTGCTCGAAATACCTTCTCACTTAAGATAGTTACAATGAATAACAGAAGACACATCCCAATTCTATACCATCCAAATACATATTGCAGACAACCATGTTACTTAAAACAAGAACACTTCGGTTTCATGGACCGAGTTAGATATTACAGTCACCTTCCATTAATATATGATATATTGTTATATTTTACCTAATCTAACATTGACAATAATCACTGCTTCATGATTAGTAACATTTTTAATAATTGTTCTAATTGTTTTTGTTTTTAAAGTAACATTTTTGCTGTTACATTTTATATCATCATTTTAAAAGAATGGGCTGGGAGCTCAGGACTTTTGGTTCATCACAATTCAAGTCAAGTTGAGGACTTTAGGTGCTGCTCCTCATCTGTGAGGCATTTGCTTAGTTAATGATTGATGTGGAAAAGCCCCGCCCACCATGCGTGGTGCCAACCCTGGGCAGATGGGCCTGGGTTGAATAAGAAAGGCAGTTGGGCAAGTCACAAAGAGCAAGCCAATCAGCAGCAATCCTCTATGGTCTCTACTTCAGATTCTGACATGGGGTTCTAGCTCCTGCCCCTGCCCCAACTTCCCTCCATGCTGGAGTTTGATCGGGATGTATAAGGCCAAGAAACCCTTTGCCCAAGTTGCTTTTGGTCATGGTGTTCATCACAGCAGCAGAAAGCTAGCCAGGACAGCACCTTTATGTGTGAGCACATGAGCACCTCAGCAGGTTCCATTTGGTTTTTGTGTGTTTGTTTTGGTAGGAAAGCTAACAGCTGGTGCATCTGAAGGAATTAGATCCAGGCCCCATTCACTGAGAGATCCTCCCTATCCAGTGGTTTCTTGACTGGATCCCTTCGCCAGGGGTGAATAAAAGGTAAGAGGCTTCTCCAAGATTTTCCAGAGGTCCTGGAGTGTATTCACCCAATACACTGATGTCTTAAATATGTGTGGTCCCCCTGGAGTCTACCCACTGTGCATTGAGGCCGCCCTTGCTCCCCCAGCCAGCATTGCAGAGTTGTGATTTAAAACCACAGGGGAAAGCCCATCTTGAAGACAGGCATTGTAAGCAGCAGCTCCAGTCACAAATGGAACATGGAAATAATGCTGATTTTCTTCTGTGATTTCTCATTGCTTTGCCCCAAACACAGGATCAGTCATGCTTACTGCATGCGAAGTACAGTGGCTTATCCCCCAGACTACATCCAGAAAAGAGACCAAGGTGGTTAGAGAGCCTGGGGAAACATCAGGAAAGACGGTGCAGAACCAAGTTCTAAGTCCATGTACAAAACTGCCAAAATTCCAAACATCCCCCCCTACACTGTAGGTCTGAACAGTGTGTACGGCACAAGAATGGCTTGCTGGCCCTGGTGCTGCTGCATCATGTGCAAACCCATGGGGAAGT
Organism: Onychomys torridus; assembly: GCF_903995425.1. Lineage (NCBI taxonomy): Eukaryota > Metazoa > Chordata > Mammalia > Rodentia > Cricetidae > Onychomys > Onychomys torridus. The sequence continues at coordinate 70,546,262 of NC_050455.1, forward strand.
GGTTTGTGGAACTGAGATGGGCAAACGCTGCAGTACTTGTAGGGTGTCACCTGAAGGGGTGACAACAGGCCGCAGGGCAAAGGCTTCAAACACAAAACCAGCATTGAGAAAAAGTACTGAATTGGTATTCTCCACATAAACAGAACCAGAAGAAGATTCTTTACAAAACTTCACACAATAAGACAAGAAAAAAAAAAAAAAACATATGAAAAAAAAAAAACTAGTGTGAAACAGAAAAATAACAAAATTGTGGGCCTGAACACATCCATTCTAATAATTAGAACAATATCGATCATCCAAGTACACTACATAACCAAGATAATTGTGTTAAGGAAACAGTATTAAACTATGTTGTTCTGAAGAAAACCCACTTTGGATGTAATGACTTAGCTCCATTAAGTGTAAAAGGAAGCCAGATGCCCATCATGCAAACACTAAAGAAAAAAGAAAGAAAGAAAGAAAGAAAGAAAGAAAGAAAGGAAGGAAGGAAGGAAGGAAGGAAGGAAAGAAGAAAGAAAGGAGAAAAAAGCCAGTATGGCTTTATAATACAGTCAGAACAGAACACAGAAAATTAGCCTGGATGTGGAGACACAACAAGTAATGGTTGGAGGATCAGTTTCAGAGTGTGTCTCAGTGTCAGGGTGTTTACCTCAACTACATGAGGCCCTATACTTTATCTCCAGCACTGCAGAAGAGAAAAAAAGGAAAGACCAGTTTATGGTCTAAATAAGTATGCACTGACAAGCAGGGCTCCCAAACACAAGTGGCAAAAACTACTGGAAATAAAAGTCAAAACAATCCTTACTCAGAAAACACATTTTTTAATATGCCACCACTGAGACATTAAAAACCAGATTTCTCAATATTCCAGAAACTGAATACATTTCAGAATGGAAACAGTGTCACAACATATCACATTGTCCCACAGCAGCATTTTCAGGGAGGTCTGGAGCCAGAGTGCTGAACTAGACAAGGAGACACAGCCTAACCATAATCATCACTTCTACAGTAAGAAACTAGAAGTATTACAAAATAAACTCAAAGCAGAAACAGTAATAACGAAAGTGTGAGTTAATGAAAATTAGAAATAAAAATGAACAAAACCTGGTGAAAGCTAGAACAGTTTTTGTAGTTGCTTTTATTTATTTATTTATTTTTTACTCTTTGAGGGCCTGCCCCCCAAAATACACTCCCAAATATACATAGACTTATTTTTATTTGTGAATGCCTGGCCTTAGCTTGGCTTGTTTCTAGTCAGCTTTTCTAACTTAAGTCATCCCATTTCTCTTTAACTACATTTGCCTCTGGGCTTTTTACCTTTCTTTATTCTATATTTTTTTCTTTCTTACTACATGGCTGACTGTGTGGCTGGGTTGGGGTGGCTGGGTGGCTGTGTGACTGGTTGGCTGGCCCCTGACATCCTCCTCTCTTTCTCTTTTTCTTGCTCCTTACTCTTGCTCTTTTATTAAGCCTAGATTTTCTCCTATTTATTCTCTCTGCCTGGCAGCCCTGCCTATCCCTCTCCTGCCTAGCTGTTGACTGTTCAGCTTTTTATTAGACCAATCAGGTGTTTTAGACAGGCAAAATAACATAGCTTTACAGAATTAAACAAATGCAACATAAAAGAATGCAACGTATCTTTGCATCATTAAGCAAATATTCCACAGTATAAGTGAATGTAAAGCATATTGAATTAATATTCCACAACAGTTTATGTTGCAGGTATTTGATCACACTCCAAGACTGTATTAATAAATTGAACCTTGGATCAGTGAGTGGAGCCAAAGAGTAGTTGACAGAAATTAACCATATGGAGGATGGAGGAGCCAGGAATACAGACATCTAACTCCCCAGTCTTTATTGGTAAATAGAACAACTTAGTTAAAAACAACAAGTTTGTTTTCTAATAAGAAAATAAAGAAAATTTTAGCTAAAATTAGCAAGGAAAAATAATAGTCACAATATGAAAAATGAGTAAGAAATATCCAACCAGACACCACACATATTGAAAATGTTATTAAGAGAAAATTGTGAACAATTAATATGCCCATAAATTAGATAACTCATAGAAAATTCAGTAAGTTACAGAATATGCTGTAGATTACCCAGCTACATGTTGGCACCTACAGGCCATGCACAGGCCTATAGACAGACACACAACCAGAGATGAAATGCTCTTGCCTCTGACTTCAAGGCCATGTTTATACATGTTCACAATCATATACAAATGGCACTTTGCCAAAAATAGTACATGGCAGATTATATTACTACTTACTTTTGTAATTCCCAGGGACATTCAGTGCTGGCCATTTTGTATTGACTCAGACCAGATATCCATATCAGCACCACATTGTCTAAACATAAATTGGTCCTTACAGTCTTTCACTCCCTACAGACACATAGGGCCAACACTCACTGAAAATGAGATTTCAATATAAAGAATAGTGAATCTGCTTAAAATTTTACTTTATTCTTCAGGCAGGAAACACTTGAGGCAGATTGTTTCAGTGATGAGTTCTACCAGTTCTATTAAAGGGGGACATAAAACCAACTGTACATGCTTTTCCAGGAAAGTGGAGCACCAGAAATAGAAATACACACAAAAGGAACCAACAGCCTCATGAAAGGTAGATAAAAATCTTAGCCAATGAAATACTGAACTTAGTTCTGTAAAAGAAGGTTTGTATATAACAACCAATGAGTTCACCACAGGAATGCAAAACTATTTGATATTTAAATACTGGTAAGTAAAATTACCATTTCAAATGACTAGGAAAGATCTCATGAACATCTCCATAGATAGAGGAAATGCATTTGGCAAAATCCAGGATCCACTTATGATATTTTAAAAGTTGATCAAGTTGGGATGAATAAAAGAAATCTTTCTAACATAAACAGAACATCTACAAAGAAAACTGTCATACTAGATGGATAATCTAAAAGCAGGAACAAGCTAACAGTGCCCAGGAATAAGATTTGAACACAACCTTTGTCTTAGTTAGAGTTTCTGTCACTGTGAAGAGACACCATGACCATGGCGATTCTTATAAGAAAAACATTTAGTTGGAGTCACTCACTTACAGTTTCAGGGGTTCAGTCCATTATCATCATGATGGGCAGACATGATGCTAGCAACATCTTGATCAAAAGGAAACAGGAAATAATCTGTGATGGAGTGACCAAAAGCCCACCCCCACAGTGACACAATTTCTCCAACAAGGGCACACCTACTTCAGTGAGGCTATACTTCCTTATAGTTACACTCCCTTTGGGATTATGGGGGCCAATTACGTTCAAACTAGCATAGCCTTGTACTGGAAAATGTAGATGTAACCATCTTGTTAAATAAGAAACACAGAGTCAATTGCAGAGTTAAAAGCCAAGAGGTCAGAGCAAGAGCTGAGAGCTGAAAACCTTACCCTTCCCTGCTGCTCTGTCTTTCCTCTCCATAAAAGTGAACAAATGCAATAAGAAAAGAGAACTAAAAGGAACATATATAAGAGGAAGAGTAGCTGTCTGTATTAACAGCTGACATGGGGTCTATATAGAAAGTCTTACAGAAATGTTTTCAAAAGAACAAAGGTTGTGAGGTAACTCCAAAGAACACACACAGACACTTTCAAAGTTGAATAGAAAGTCTGTATTGCTGGCCAGCAGCTACATGGGAAATTTCCCAAAACATGTAGCCTAGAGCCTCACCATTCTTTGTTTTTTATGCAAAAAACCATAACTTGCTTGACACACTTAAGTTAGCAAGAAAAATTAGTGAGAAGCAAAATAAATAAATAAATAAATAAACCAGAAGCCAAAAATCAAGGCGAGAACCTTTAGGGACTTTTCTAGATCCTGGAACTATGGGTTGTGTCTTTGATGGATTGGAACTATGGGTTGTGTCTTTGATGGACTAAAACTATGGGTTGTGTCTTTGATGAACTGGAACTATGGGTTGTGTCTTTGATGGATTAGAACTATGGGTTGTGTCTTTGATGGATTAAAACCATGGATTGTATCTTTGATGGACTGGAACTATGGGTTGTATCTTTGACAGATTAGGTCTTTGTTCCTGTTTCAGCAGATATTGGGGCCTACATGCTAAGTTCTTAGGCCAGAATGGTGCTTCCAAGGCACCCTGAGGTCTGGGGGCATATTACAAAATAACTGAATATTTCAAAGTTGTGGTATCCACCAAATGGACATATTGATGAGAGCAAACCTAAAGGTCATTTGTTCTTAGGAAAATGCAGAGTAAAGCCATAATTAAAAAAAAAATGCAGTCAAATGCTCTACCACTGAGCTATACCCCCAGGAGTCCAATTGTCGAGAAAGAGGAGGGACTGTAAGAGCATGAATTGTTGAGGCCAAGATTGGAAAAGCACAGGGACAAATAGCCAAACTAATGGAAACACATGAATTATGAACCAAAAGCTGTGGAGCCCCCAACTGGATCAGGCCCTCCGGATAAGTGAGACAATTGAATAGCTTGAACTGTTTGGGAGGCCCCTAGGCAGTGGGACCTGGACCTGTCCTTAGTGCATGAGCTGGCTGTTTGGAACCTTGGGCTTACACAGGGACACTTTGCTCAGTCTGGAAGGAGGGGACTGGACCTGCCTGTACTGAATCTACCATGTTTAAATGAATCCCCAGGGGAGTCTTGGCCCTGGAGGAGATGGGAATGGAGGGGAGGGGATGAGGAGAAGGTTAGGGTGGGGGTGGGATGAGGGAGGACAGAGGAACCCATGGTTGATATGTAAAATTAAAACACAAATATAATAAATAAAAAAGGAGGAAAAAAATATGCTCCCATTGACAGGGCTAAAATTGAAAAGGAAGTCCTGACATCAAACACTAACAAGGACACACAACTCAACCCATCATACAGTGGTGATTGGAAGGGCAAAATGTACCACCACTCAGAGAATAACTCAGTTGTGGTGGTTTTATAGTTTATCCTTAGATACTACCTACCCCTCAACAAGTGAAAATCTATGTACACTGAACACTCATGAACATACACAGTGAACATTCACAATTCTCAGAATCTACAAACAGCTCCACTGAGGGAGGAGTAACAAGCAGCTCCTGAATAGAGTTAGACCCCAGTCATCAATTCACTAAGTCCTGAGTATTCACATATGCGTATCTATGTCACATGTATTGCTCCATGGAAGAAGCTCTTGGTGCTAGGAACTTATGGCTCCACTTAAATGACTTCCAAAAGAATGCAAAGCTGTAATGAAGGCCAGAGAGGATGAGTAACTTAGTTTGGCTGAATGATGCTGCCATGAGGGTAGTTCCCCAGTGGGCTCAAACTTACTTTAGTGGTAACTATATGACTATGCATTTGTCAAAATTTAGAATGTGTCTGCAAACTGTTAAAATAAATAATAAATGTAAAAGAAAGGCAACTTGCTAATAAAAATGGGTCCTCAGAAATAGTGTGCAAATACTCATAAACATGTTGCTGTTTACAATTCTCTACTGCCCATGAAACCTCTGTGTTATGACATTAGGCAGTGTGTGTGTGTGTGTGTGTGTGTGTGTGTGTGTGTGTATGCACTATGATAGCATACCACACTATATATGTGTCAGATGCAGGAAATTGAAGAGTTTGTTTGTGGCCACGTCTTTGTCTTTTAAATAAGAGTCATAATTCAACAGGAAATGAATCATGTTCTCCTATAATACAAAGCAGCCTTCCAGCTGGAATCCCTCAGTCCATGACCAAAAAAAAAACCAAGATTTCAAAAACAAAGAAATAGTTAGAAAAAGTAACATAGACAGACAAAAATAAATAAACATGCAGACAGCAGTAAACATAATAATAAAAGCAGGTATCTGGGCTTGATTTTTGTGTGCATGTGCTCACCAAAGAGGTGAGTCATTCATAATCTTCATAAAGCCTTAAGTAACAACTGATGTAGGAAAATAAGACCTTGTAAATAAAACATCTTATTGATAAAACACACCTTAGGGAACTGGGCCAAATGAAGTGCATTATGAAAAAAACTTTTTTAAATCAAAACTAAATGAGTTTTTAAATAAGCTTTAATGATTTTTAAAAAGAATAATATACCAAATCCATGTGTGTGTAAAGCACAGACACATCAGCTCCTATATCGAGCTAACCTGCTACTTTTTAGTATGTATATATGTGTGTGGTATGTAGGGAAAAGGGGCTGGCTAGAGAAACCCATCCTGACCCTGGAGCCCAGAATTAGGAAAGGCTGGCTCAGATAAGGCCAGTGAGAGAAATACAGTTTAGCTCAGATCAGAGTCATCACTACCCCTGTCCAACTGACTTGTGAAATCAACCAATCACAGAGCAGTACAGCAGAATTCTGGTCCTAGGACCAAGGACCAGGGAAAGAAACACAGCCTGGGTTTAGGACCTGAGCCAGAGAAATGAACAATTTATCCCCAAACCCAGAACCCAGGAAATATGCTCTGACTCTGAAACTAGTACCAAAATAACACTCTTGGCCCCTAGAATCAAAGTCAGTGAAAGAAACGAGCCCTGGCCTTAGAGGTAGTGTCAAAATGCCAAGAAAGGCCAATGGAAGAAACAGTTTGGCCCTGAAATCAGGGACATCTCTGCCCCTTGCTCACAAAACTGGCCAATCCCTGGGCAGAAAAAAACCTAACCAACCACAGTGGACTTTGTCCCCTAGACATCCTATATAAACCACACTGCCCAGTCAGTTGTGAACCATTCTCTCCACCCTGGTAGAGGCAGCTACTCTCCTGGACTCTTCCTTCCCAAATAAACCTCTATCTCAAAAGAATATTGGGTGAAGACCGTCATTGATTGCTGAACAGAAGAACCTTGCTAAAACATGCCATAGTGAACTGAGCAAGGGGGAGCTGAGCAGAAGAACCTTGCTGGGACTTCCCATAGTGGACAGAGCAAGAGAGAGAGCTGGTAACACTGAGCCAGAGATTGTGGCTCTCCAGGAGAGGAGCAGGATTGCTGTGTCCTGTAGGGAGACCATCCCCCATCACACCAGGTATATCCTGAGTTTCCCAAAGAGTCAGGATACCCTTCTTTGCTGAAGCAGTTCCAGGCCTGAATCTCCTGAGAAGTCAGAAAATTTTCCTTTCCAAGGTTGGGCTGTTTCTTTGCAGTCCCAGCCATCAGAGATGTGCTAAATAGCTTCAGGTGATCGGGACACCTTCAGGGTAGAGCTCTTGTTCTAAGTAGCTCAAGGTGTCTGGGATACCTCACCCTCTAGGGCTGAACTGTCTTCAGTTCAGTCATCACAGCTGTGCTAAACAGCTTCAGGTGTCTGGGACACCTTCAGGGCAGAGCTCTTGTTCTGAGTAGCTCAGTATCCGGGATAGCTTGCCCTCTAGGGCTGAACTGTCTCCTTGCATTTTCAGCCATCAATTTACTGACATTTTGGTGCTGAAACCTGGGACACCAAACCCTGAGTTTTTGCAGTTTTCTTACCTGGTATAAATGTGAGTGGTGTGCATGCACACATGAGTGCAGGTTTAGACAAAGGTCTATGTCAAATGTCCTCTTCTGTCACTCTGAGGCAGGATCTCCTACTGAGTCTAAAATTCACTAAATGTCTAGACTAGTGGGACAGCTGGCCCCCAGGATCCACTAGTCTATTCCTGCACCTAATGCTGGAATTTGCAGACATGCCATCAAACCTTGTTTTACAAGGGTTTTAGGGATCTGAACTCAAGTTTTCAATGCTTATGTGGCAGACATTTAACTGATCAACTCATCTCCCAAGTCTGTTTTTATTTTCTTAACAACATACACACTGTTACTGCAAAGTTCTTGAAATATTTGAGTATTTGAGGTAGGTTGCAAATAATTCTTTCCAATGCACCCAATAGAATAAGTTCTTGTAATGGTATGTATAAGAATGGCAAAATACACTAGTCAAATGGAGTCATAGAACATACTTGACAGTAATAAAATCTTGTCAGGAATTCTAATTTTATTGCTTTACTTTTACTATATCTAAAGGTCCAAAACAATATAGAACATAAATACAAAGTACATTGATGAGAAATAAGAACACAGACAAGCAGCCTCTGTAGTAAATGGCACCAGACAAGTTTGGAAACACTCAGCATTTGTTCGTTTGATGGAGATTCACTGAGTGTCTGTCTAGAGCAGGAGAAGGCTGTAGTGAGTTAACGGCCTGAAAAAGCAATGGAGAAAGCAGACAAAACAGAGCATCATCAACTGTAAACTGATACAGTACACCATACTGATGGGCCCCATAGTCCTGCAGCTGCTTATAAAATAGTCATTCGGAGGCTTAAAATTAATTACAAATTGCATGGCCTATGGCTTGGGCTTCTTCCTAGCTAACTAGCTCATACAACTTAACTCAACCCAGTAGCCTGGACTCTCCGATATCAGTGAACAATCAAGACAATCCCCACAGACATGCCCATGGGCCAATCTTATTTAGGCAATTCCTCGATTCTGGCTGCCTTGTCAGATGACTCTAAGCAGTGTCAACTTGACAGTTAATCAGAGAACCTCTCTCAGGACACTGTGGACTGCTCCAGTGAAGGAGTCAGGGTTCTTTCTGTAGTATAAAACCCTAAGAGATTGATAGCAAATACCAGAAGAGTGCTTAGGTTATGTCCTTGCCTGGACCAGTCCAGGATGCAGGAAGGCGGGGGAGGAAATGACATGGAACTTCCTCAGCCAGTGAAGAGGAGAGAGTAGTCTCACCAAGGATTGAGAGCTCTTAAACAGTGGTGTGAATTGAGACTGCCTGCACTCCATTATGTAGGGTCCCCACAAAATCCTCCACTACACAACCCCAGAAAGTTCTTCTATTTGGAAACTGGGTCATTGCAGGGAAGTAGCTAGGATGAGATTGGTTGCAGTGGATTCCAAACCTACAGTGACCAGCAGGGAGGAGTCAGTGGTGAACTGGGCACATCAGCCTCTCCAACGCTCCTTAACAGCTGGTCACTCCCAGCCTTTTAACTGCAGCTTCCTTAGGCCCGTTTGTGGGTCACACTGACTGTTTTCCTTAAGCCTGTGCCTGGGCTATAGGGACCCTGTCCCCCATGGGTTCTGCAGCTTGTTCCATCTGTACTGCTCCACACACACTGCCATTGCTCCAGAAAGCCCCTCCTTTCAGCCCAATACCATTCCCCTCCCTTCCTTAAGCCACTTCTTCACTGTTGATAACCAAGTAAGCTACAATATAATTTACAGCCCCATGATAACACCTCCCCCTGCCAAAGGCCCTTGCCACTTTCCCACCTTAACCCTTTCCTAGCCTGACACGGCCCACAGCTTGAACTGAGTCGTACAAAAGAAACTGAATTCGATAATAACAAAAGTTTACTACATTCATGGTTCACATAAATAAGCTGCAATGCCTCACCTGCTGCCAAGAACCTGCTCAAACTGTGGTTGCTTTCGGATTGACTGCTGGACTCTACCTCATCAAAGTAAGGTCCATTTTCCCAATAGGGAAAGTTGTTCTTCTACAGGAACAATTCCTCAGACCTGAGTCTGATGTCCAAAGACACCTTCTCTCTGTGACAACAGAAGATTAAATGCTGCTCTTTTCTGGCATCTGAGACTAGCTGCTGCTTTTATAATGAACCCTGGAAGCCTCACACGACTGTCTGAGTCAGTCTCTGTCATTCTAATTAATACAAAAACCATTTAACTTATACTTCCTACTCAAATATATCCTTCACAGATCTCTGCTGACATTGATGGCTAACTATAACTTTAACAACAGCAAACACCCAGCTGCCTGGTCAGTTCTTGTCATCTGTACAGTCTGCCCTGCTGACAGGCTTCATCCTAAGGACTAGAGTTTCTGAAAGTTATAAGGAACAGACTAGTAAGTTATATAGATTGAGGAAAATTAATGATACAGGATATGAAGGCCTACGAATTTAATAAATATATAAGTCTAGCTGGGCAGTGGTGGCACACGCCTTTAATCCCAGCACTCGGGAGGCAGAGGCAAGCAGAGATCTCTGTGAGTTCAAGGCCAGCCTGGTCTACAGAGTGAGATCCAGGACAGGCTCCAAAACTACACAGAGAAACCCTGTCTCGAAAAACAAAACACACACACACACACACACACACACACACACACACACACAAAAAAAAAAAAAAAAAAAAAACTTTCTATAGCAATAGACTGTGTAACACAAATCTTAAAAGGTCTTATTAATAAAAAGAAACCCGGAGCCAGGTATTAGGGTGAACGCTGAAAGATCAGAGAGACAGAACAGAAGCCACAGCTTCCTCACCTCGCCAACTTCTCAGCTGATCCTGTTTCCTCAATCTGGAAGCCTCTGTGTCCTGACCCAAAGGGATCTCATCTGAACTGCTGCTCAAAAGCCTAAAAGCTTAACCAGATCTAGTTCCTGGTCCTCGTGCCTCATATACCTTTCTGCCTCCTGCCAAACTGGAAAAAAAAAAAAAAATGTGACTTTAAAATATCAAGTGGCTGATTTAAACAACACTGAGCACAGTGGACCCTAAAAGATTAGGCTCATTCAAAGGAGCCTAGGACACACCTCCTTCCTCCTCTTGCTATCATCACCCAGCAAGCTTCAGACTAATAAGAGTGGGTTCCCAATGGAAGGGCCACAAGAAGCTAACTCCATCCCAGGGACAGAACAAAAGGCAGCCAAGTGCAAGAGAAGAGAAGAAAAAAAGAAAAAGCTTTAGTAACACTTGAAGTTCATGGTGCCCATAGCTACAGCAAACACCAAGCACTATAGAATAAACATAGTTTTTCATACCAGAAGCCCATTAATTTGGCATCTATTATTAAACATCATGCCTTATCTCATCAAGATTTACAAACGCCAAGATTAAACACAGTCAGAAAGACCAGAAGTTGCCAAAGCTGAGGTAGGCATGGGTGGTAGGTTTTAAATTAACTGTGATTTGTGTGTAAAGGCACCAAAGGAAGCCCCACAGCATGCAAGGTTGATGATATGGTTAGACATGAGACAGTGTAATAAAATGCAAATCCCAGGGAAGAGAAAAGATAATGTCTTTGATGGGCCCTCCAGTAGAGCAGACTTGGCCAAAGAAGGAACCAGAGCTATGCAAGGACCATTAGGAGGCAATACCTATACTATCAAGGCAGGGACAGGGGTGGACTTCTCATCAGAAGCTGGGCACGCAAGACAAAAATGAAATAAAACATTAGAAACAATGAAGGAAAAGCTACCAACACAAAATGACACATCCTGAAATTATCCCTAAAAAGTGACATAAGTACTTGGATGGCCAATCAAAGATATACATATCTGTCAGCGGACCAGCCTTAAAATTCTTCGGGGGGAAGGGGGGAGGGGGAGAGGTAAAATTGTATCAGTAAGAAACTTGTAACTGCATAAAGAAAATGAGAATTGGAAAGAGGAGATGAGTGTGAATTAAGCTATATTCTTTTTGTGTGTGTTCTTATAGGATATAGACAAGCAAAATAAATGACAGTAGTGTCCAAGGTATGGGAGAGAAGAGATCCAATTGCCCAGGCAATACAGAATGCTACATGCTCTCATCTGAGGACAGGATCTTCAGACCTTAATGTAATATTAAGCCCCAGAAAACCACTGGAAGGATTTTTAAAATAAGTATAAATAATAAATCAGGGAAATAAATGGAATCATATGAAATGTTGAATTAAAACCAAAGAAAGCAACAAATGTGTATGGGATGGGTAGAGAGGAGAACAACAGAAAAGGTACAAAGACAGTAGATTGTAAAACAGCAAGAATCGTCCAAGTTAAATGTGAGAAACTGACAGATTGAGAGGAGTGTCTTAACTCACTTTTGTAACCCCAGCACTTGAGAGGCTGAAGCAAGAGGATTCCCACAGGTTCTGGGCCAACCTGGACTACTTAGCAAATTCAAAGTCAGCCTGAGCTACTGTGAAATCCTGTCTCAGGGGGTTGTGATCTTGTGAGATGCTCATGACCATGGTTTGCTTTGAGAATGAGATGGGCAAATTCTCAGTCTGAAGAGAAGGAGAGGGAAAATCATCTTCACTCACAAAAGGTAACACACAGGCTTTAATTTGCAGGTGAGGAGATATCCAGATCAATACCAAATTGCAGCATAATGGACACTGAATCTTTTTGTTGTTAATATTGTTTTTACCTGACAAGTCATAATTATATACATTTATGAAATGCAAAGTGATGTCAACTGTAGGTGAACTTACCCTGTTCCTGCCTGGCTCCCGCAGACCTCAGACCCAAATAAACACACAGAGACTTATATTATTTACAAACTGTTTGGCCAAATGGCTCAGGCTTCTTGCTAGCTGTTCTTATATCTTAAATTAACCCATTTCTATTAATCTATAAGTTACCACGTGGCTCGTGGCTTACTGGTATCTTACATCATGCTTTTCCTCATGGCAGCTGGCAGCATCTCCCTGCCTTAGCCTTCTACCTCCCGGAATTCTCCTCTCTCCTTGTCCCACCTACACTCTTCTTCCTGCCTGGCTACTGGCCAATCAGCGTTTTATTTTATCAATCAATCATAGCAACATATATTCATAGCATACAGGACATCCCACAGCAGTCAACATGCAGGTATGCAAAATAGGATGATTAACATTCAAATGAACACATCCTTCACATCCCCTTCTTGCTATTATACAGTGAGACAATTAAGATCTCCTCTCAGTCACTTGAAAGCTTTCCTTGTGTTCTTTCTGACTCTACTCTTCTCATGGTGCCACAGAACCCAAAACCTCTCAGACACTGCACCATTAGATGGACAACTCATCCCCCTTCTCCACTGTCTCCTGTCCCACTTGACTATTTTACTGCTTTCTGCCCAAGTGAGTTCAACTTTTTCAGATTGTAAATCTTGGTGAGAATGTTCAGGATTTGACATTCTGTATCTGGCTTCTTCAGTGAACACCCCCTGCATCTTCCTCCCAGAGTTGACAGCATGCCCCCATGCATTAGGGCTGGAGGCCCCGCTGCTCTGTACCTATGCCACTACAGTTTCTCTATCTATTCTACCGTTAACATTGTTCACTCAGAGTATTTCCGTATCTTGGTAGTGGCTAATAGCTTATTTCCATAAGCTCTTTCCCAGTCGTTGATCTTTTCATGACACAGTGGGATTATGGGGTCATAGGAAGATCTCTCTTTTAGGGTTTAGAGGAATCCCCATGCCATCATCCAACTGTGCCAATCTGCACTCTCTTCAGTGATTCTCCACATCCTCCCCAACACTAGTCTTTCATCTTGGAGATGACAGCCATTCTAAAAGGTATGGGGTGATATCTCATTATGACTTTGTACTTCTCAGATAACTCCTAAGGCTGAGTATTTTACCATGTACTTGTTCACCATTTGTTTATCTTTCCCTGAGTATGGTGATATTTTATTTGTGCTGAAATGTGATTTTATTTGTATGTTAATAAATAAAGTTACCTGGGGGTCAGAGCTAATAGCAAGCCATAGCAGAAGTCTGGCAGTGGTAGCATATGCCCTTAATCCCGATTGCATGACAGGCAAATCTCTGTGTTCAAGGACACCACCAGCATAGACACACATGCCTTTAATCTCAATACCAACAATAGAAGGCCTGGAGGTATGTATAGACAGGCAGTGATAAGGAGGTCATGTGGTTGGGTTTACAACCAATGAGAAGGCATAACAGAAAGTCAATAAAATGACAGATACACAGGAAGTAGGTCTCTTTCTCAGGGGAAGGATGGCAGAGGCAGCGAAGGGTAAGAAGGCGGTTTTAAGTCTCAGCTCTTAGCTACTGTTCTGACCTCTTGGGCTTTTAACTCGTCATTTGGTTCTGTGTTTCTTCTTTAGTAAGACTGTTACATCTACACCGGAGAAGTGTCTATTCAGGCTCTTTGCCCATTTTTAATTGGGATATTTATTTACTGGTTCTATTCTGTTGTGTTTACTCTTTTTACACTTGGTAGATGAACCTTCACCCAGGTGTGTGGCTTGAAAACCCTCTGTCCCATGCTGTTGGCTCTTTGTTTTATCATTTCTGCCCTTAGTTTTTCAGAAGCTTTTCCATTTGATGTCACAGCACAGCCATGATAATCTTGAGCAAAAAGAACAAAGTTGGGGGAATCACACGCTCTGACTTCAAAATGCACTGTGGAGCTCCAGTAATCAAGTGTCAAGGTGCTGGCATCAAACACACGGGAAACCTGGAACAAAGTAAAAAGCCCAGAATTGAACCCATATAACTTTTAGTCAATTGATTTTTCTTTTTTTCATTTTTTAAATTCTTTTCTCATATGTTATATCCCAATTGCAGCTTCCCTCCCTCCACTCCTCTAAGTTCTCCCCTCTCACCTATCCTCTTCCCAAGTTCCATTCCTCCTGTCTTCCTTTAGAAAAGAGCAGGCCTCCAAGGGGCATCAATGGAACATAGCATAAGAAGTTACAACAACACTAGGCACAAACCCTCATATTAATGCAGACAAGGCAATTCAGTAGGAGAAAGAGCCCTAAGAGCAGAGTAAAAAGTCAGAGAAACCCCCACTCCAACTGTTAGGAGTCACACAGGAACACCAAGTTACACAACCATAATATATATGCAGAGGACCTAGTTCAGACCCATACAGGCTCCCTAATTGTCCCTTCGGTCCTTATGAGCCATGTTTATCTGATTTCTTGTGCTTTCCTTGACTCCCACTGGCTCCTACAATCCTTCCTCCCCCTCTTCCACAGGGCTCCCCAAGCTCCACCTAATGTTTGACTGGGGTGTCTCTGTATCTTCTTCCATCAGTTGCTGGATGAAGTGTCTCTGATGATGATTGGACTAGGCTCCAGTCTATGAGTATAACAGAGTATCATTAGGAATCATTTCATTGACTTTTTGTGGGGGGCAGTCATGTTTAGTTCTATCCTAAGTCTCTGGGCTATCCAGCTTCTGATTCCTGGCCATCCAGTCAGTGTCAGGTGTGGGCACCCTCTCATGGTGTGGCCTCAAGTTGGATCATTCATTTCTTGGCCACTGCCACAAGTTCTGAGCTACCTTTGCCAACTCTAACCAAGCAAATGAAGAACTTGTACAGCAATAATTTCAAGTCTTTGAAGAAAGAAATTGAAGATAATATCAGAAGATGGAAAGATCTCCTATCCTCATGGATCAGTAGATTTAACATAATAAAAATGGCCATCTTACCCAAAACAATCTACAGATTCAACCAAACTCCCCATCAAAATTCCAACACAGTTCTTTGTAGACTTTGAAAGAATAATACTCAACTTCATATGGAAAAACAAAATACCAAGGATAGCTAAAACAATCCTGTGCAATGAAACAACTTCCAGAGGTATCACCATCTCTAATTTCAAGTTGTACTGTAGAGTTATAGTAAAAATAATTTTTAAAATGGCTGGTATTGGCATACAAACAGACAGATTGATCAATGGAATGAAATTGAAGATCCAGAAGTAAATCCACACACATCATGGGTGCCAGAAATATACATTGTAAAAAAGAAAGCCTCTTTAACAGATGGTGCTGGTCTAACTGGATGTCAGCATGTAGAAGAAATGCAAATATCTTCATACTTACCACCCTGTCCACTATCCACTCAAGTCCAAATGGATCAAAGACCTCAACATAAATCCAGATACACTGAACCTGATAGGACAGAAAATAAGGAATAGACAACTTCCTGAACAGAACACTGATAGCACAGGCACTAAGACTGACAATTAATAAATGGGACCTCATGAAACTGAGAAGCTGCTGTAAGGAAAAGGACACTATGATTAGAACAAAACCAAACTGGCAGTACGGGGAACAGGGAAATATTTTCACCAACTCCACCTCTGACAGGAGGCTCATTCCCAAAATACATAAAGAACTCAAGAAACTAGACATCAACAAATCAAATAGTCCAATTGAAAAGTGAGGTACCAATCTAAACAGAGAATTCTCAACAGAGGAAACTCAAATGGCTGAGAAACCTTTAAAGAAATGTTCAATATCCTTAGCCACCAGGGAAATGCAAATAAAAACAATTCTGAGATTCTATCTTACACTAGTCAGAATGGTTAAGATCAAAAACACAAGTGACAGCTCATGCTGGCAAGGAGGTGGAGCAAGGGGAAGACTCCTCCATTGCTGACGGGAGTGCAAACTTGTCCAGCCACTTTGGAAATCAATGGCAGTTCCTCAGAAAACCGGGAAGTGATCTACCTTGAGACCCAGCTATACAAATCCTGGGCATATATCCAAAGGAGGCTCCATCCGACCACAAGGAAACTTGTTCAACTATCTTCAAAGCAGCTTTATTCATAAAAGCCAGAAACTAGAAACAACCTAGTTGTCCCTCAACTGAAGAATGGATAAAGAAAATGTGGTACATTTATACAATAAAGTATTACTCAGCTATTAAAAACAATGACACCATGAGATTTGCAGGCAAATGGATGGAACTAGAAAAAACCACCCTGAGTGAGGTAACCCAGACCCAGAAAGACAAATATGTCATATACTCACTCATAAGTGGATATTAGCTGTAAAGGATAACCAAGCTACAGTCCACAGCCCCAGAGAAGCTAGGTAAAAAGGAGGCCTCAAAGGGATCTCCCTGGGAAGAGGAAATGAATAGATTGTTCAGGTGGACTGTGGGTCAGCAGGGATGGGAACAGGAGGGAGCTGGCAGGAGGAAATGGAGGAAGAGGACTGGGAGAGATGACTGGAATTAGGGGTCGTTGGGTGGGGCTATGTGGAAACATAGTGCAATGAAAACTTCCTGAGATTTACAAAGGTGACCTAGTGAAGACTCCTGTAATGGAGGGTCTGGGTTCTGAACCAGACACCTTTGGTAACCAGACAAGGCTTCTAGTGGTGGGACTGGGACACCAATCCAGCCACCAAACCTTCAACCTGCAGTTTGTTCTGCCTGCAAGGTGTGCTGGGGTTAAAGTGGTATTGTCAATTGATTTCTAACAAAAAGCCAAGAACACACTGTGGGAAAGGTCAGGTGTAGCACAGATTCTGATTGGTTTTAATAATAAAAACCCAGAGCTCGATATCAGGGTGAATGCTGAAAGATCAGAGAAGTAAAGGAGCCAGCCACTGGAGAGACATCCTACCTCTACCTAAATCCTCAGACCTAAAGGGCCAAGCTCCTGTCTCCACTCTGCCTTACTACTTCCTCTCTCCACCCAGCTATATCACTTCCTGTTTCCTCTTCCCAAGTGCTAGGATCAAAGGCATGAGATCCCAAGTGCTGGGACTAAAGGTGTGTGCCACTACTGCCTGGCCTCTAGTGACTAACTCTGCACTCTGATTTTCAGGCAAGCTTTATTTGTCAGAGCACAAAGTATCACCACAGGCATGCCACACAGACAGCACATGTGATCCCAGTAACAACTGAGAACACCCTGGCCCTGCCATGAAACATGAGGGGATGCTGGCTGGGTCCTAAACACACAGGGTGAAGGAGTAAGAAGCATGTCTGGCCAGAAGCCGAGCTTACACAGGGTTAGTCTCTCTTAGCATTCTAGAACGCCGCTAGACACGTGCAAGGCACCTGAACTACAGGCCCATCGTGCTGTGGCTACTGTTGCTCCCAGTTCACCTGATTGATTTTGGCTGGCGACATCTTAAGTCAATTGGTCTGCAAAGGCAATTGCTTCTCACATTAATTATTTTCTCAGTAAGCAGCCAAATCTAATAAGCCAGAACAGTTTATGAAATGGGACTGTTTAGATATGAATAACTGGGGCTTCATTAGCCTTGAGTTCCAGTTTATCTCCTGCTGCCTGTCCTTTGCTTGTTCTGGGCCACTCAGAGAGGGAATTTTTATCCTTGCAAAGACCTGGCTGGTACTCTCAGGTGGAAGCACAATTGAATGACTCACCATGCTGAGGCTGCCTTCTTCTGGGTCTCAGACCCTAGTTTCAAGGTCACATATGCAGTGGGCTGACACAAACAGGAAACATCAGAGTATAAGTGTGGACTGGTAGGACCGTGTTATACAGCCCAGGTCTCCAGAAAGTCTCCAGCTCCAGCTGTCATGGAGATCTGAGGATTCTCCTAGCCTGATTACTATCTACCATTACGTAGCATTGAGTGTTGGCCTAGAAAGTGCTTCAGCGGGCCTTTTGGATATCCAGAAAGTATCAATTACAGTATTGTAGGTGAATTAGATTCTGATGCCCACAACCTGTAGCTGTGACTCTATTTAGAAAAGGATACTTTGCAAGCATGATTCAATTAAGGGTCTCAAAGTGAGACTCTTATAGATTACATTGAGTTAGCCAAGATGCAACTCTGAGTGTTCTTAGACAAGCAGAGAAGTGGAGAGAGCCACGGGGAAATGGAAGAAAGGCTGTAATGATACAGCCACAAGCCTGAATCCCTCAGGTCCCTGAAACGGTACGAGACAAAGGAAGACCATTCTGGGGACTTTGTTATGAGGCAAAGTTTGAAGTTATAAGTTAATTCTTCTATACAAGTCCAATATGCAAATATTGGTTTTTATTTCTACACATTAGCAATAAGCAATCTAAAACTGGAATTAGGGAAAATAGTTTCAGTTATAATCATATCATGGAATAACACATTTAGGGACAAATTTAAAGAAAATCAGAATATATACCCTGAAAACTACAAATGCCCTTGAGAGAAATTAAACGAAGCTCAGGTGAATGGAGGAGACCTGGTGCTGTAGGGCTGTAGGTCTTAGTGGGGGTGAGAGCAGCTCTTCCCAAGCTCTTCCTGAGCCAGTGCTATGCCTTGGTAACACACTGAGGAAAGATGTGTAGATTCATAATGAAATGGTTTTCGGGTCAGCACAGGACAAAAGCAACTTTGAAAACACAAAAGAAAGTTGAAGGATGCTGCCAACCCAAACTGACAGTACAGCCATAGTCCTCAAGGCTGTGCACTATTGGTGCTTGAAAAATCAAATCTTGAGGGGGCTGAAGAAATAGCTCAGTGGTTAAGAGCACTTCCTGTCCTTCCAGAGGACCCTAGTTGGGTCCCAGCACCAACATCTGGCAACTCACAGCCACCTGTTCCTCCAGTTCCAAGAGATCTGACACCCACACCCTCTTCTGGCCTATGTGAGAAAAAATCCTGGGTGTGGTGGAGTTTGTCTGTAATCCAAGGCAGAGACAGGATGGGAGCTCACTGGCTAGCCAGGCAGGCCAGCCAAATTGGCCAACTCCAGCCTCAGTGACCAACCCTGTCTCAAAAAGAAAATAAGGTTGACAGTGACTGAGAAGACCTCCCACACACTGGCACATACACATGCACATGAGCATACAAATACATACACGCAAACCTCATACGTGAACAATAAGCCTAAGAGAGCAGAATGGAGATAGGCCATTGGCACTGCAACTGGGACATCACACCCTTCTCGGTAGCGGATGGCACCACAGGAGGAAAACGCAGCCAGCCAGCACCTGGACTCTGACAACACGCTTGGCCAACAGAACCTGGCGGAAGCACTAATATGCTGGACATGCCCTGTGGGGCCTGTGACACATTTGCAAAAGCAGGCAATGTCCTGGGATAGAACACAATGCAAACACAATTAAGAGAATTGAGACCTACAGTGTTCTCAGAGCATAATGGAGCCAAACTAGAAATCGATACAGAAGGACAACAGGAAACTCTCCAAGCACTTGGAAATTACATGAGGGCTTCTAAATGAGCCCTGGGGCAGAAAGGGAGTCTCAAAGGACATTTAGAAGGAAACAGATATTACCAAAGGGAGGAGAATACAGGACGGTGTATTTACGATGCAGCCGTAACAGCGACGGTGGGGATGAACACTGCCACACGGTCACAACCGAAGCTGGCAAATGATCACCGTCTGTGTGTCAATGAAGTGGGGAAATGTGGTGAGATAGACGGAAAACAGCATAGGAAGGAAAGAAACGAATAACGTGTGATATGCAGCGGTACATACCACAGACCCGAAGTCAGCAGAACTGAAGGGAGGGAACCAATGGGGGAAAATCCTGGTATTCAGAAAAACAATGAAAATAAAGAGCAGGAATTTTTAACAATTAAAAGACAGCAAAATATTACAAGGACCTTAAATCAGTAGTTGTCAACCTTCCTAACGCTGTGACCCTTTAATCCAGTCCCTCGTGTTGTGGTAACCCTCCACCATAAAATTATTTCATTGCTGCTTCACAACTGTAATTTTGCTACTGCTATGAATTGTAATGTTAATATCTGATATGCAGGATATCTGATAGGCGACCCGGTGGGGGTTTTGACCCCCACAGGTTGAGAACCATTGCCCTTAATGCATTGAAAGTCAGAACTACAATAACAAGATTTGCTTTAAAAAATAAAAATCAAAAACCCAGAAGAAGTGCACAAAATAGCACAGATTTATCAACTCACAGTGTTCAAGATCAGAGGCTGAGATGGCCCTTTTCTTCCACCCAGAGCCAGCAGCGCCTGCTGGTGACTCTTGGTGTCGTCTTTACCACCTTCTGTCCTTTCATGCTGCTTTGGTCTTTTGGGGTTGGATAGTCCTTATTTAATTCCTTATTTTAAGACAGGTTATTAGGATTTGAACTCCATCTGACACCTTCATTCCCACTTGGATCCTCTAACCCCCTCAGCAGTCTGGGAAGCAGGATGTGGGGGTCCATCACACCCACAAACTATCCACCAAGAGTACGTAAGAAGCTGGACTAGTCCTATAGGCAGATAGGAAAGTGAACTAATAATGCACACTCTTCCCAAGAGGTCTCATGGGAGACTCTCTAAGCATGGCTACTGTGGGACCAGACCTTTGATAAACTGCAGCCAACTCCACATAATTTCCCCCAGAAAAGGGAGTAGGGGGAAAGCTTCTGGGTTTTTTGTTTTGTTTTTGTTGTTTTGTTTTGTTTTATTTTGTTTTGTCTTTTTACTGGAACTAGCATTGTCCTGGTATCAAAATTAATATATCACACAATGAGGAAGATGCTCTTACCAGATTAAATTACTAGCAAATAAATGAAAAAAAATCAATTAAAATAATCAAGCACAAGGTAATTTTAAAATGCAAAAAGCAATTAATGTAATCATTCCCACCAAGACCCTAAAGAAGAAAAGTCATCTAATCAAAGCAATAGAAAGAGCATTTGATGTACCCACTCTTGGGACAAAAAGAAAAACTCTGAGAGAGTCAGAGGGGCTCGCACCGACTTGACAGACACATCTGCAGTGGTGCTCAGTTAAAAACGGGGTGTGGAACGGGACAGAGTTCTCAAAAGATGAAACACAAATGGCTGAGAAGGGCTTTGAAATTGTTAAACAAGATCAATGGCCAAGATCCAGGAAACAAACGACCGCACATGTTGGTGAGGATGCAGGAAAGGGGGACACTTATGCAATGGAGGTGGGGGTTCAACCTGGTACAACCACTGTGGAAATCAGTGTGGAGGTTCCTCAAAAAGCTTGAAAGGAGATCTACCAGCTATGTCACCCTTGGGCATTACCCAAAGGACTCTCCATCTTATTACTGAGAGAGTTGCTCCTCCGTGTTCATTGTGGCTCTATTATAATAGACAGAAACTGGAAACTGCCTAGATGTTCATCAACTGATGAATAGATCATGACAATGTGGGACATTTACACTGTGGAATATTATTCAGCTGTTAAGAAAATAAAATTACAAATATTCAGGTAAATGGAATGAACTAGAAACAATTATCTCAGACCCAAAAGACAAATATTGCACATTTTGTCTGTGGATGTTAGCTTTTAAGCCATCAATAGTGATATGTGCACTTTGTTTAGAATATCCACAGAGGTTAGGTGGCCAGTAGATGGCTCAGAGAGGGAGGGGAATCTTCCAAGGAAGGGGAAATAGAATACAGCGCCATGGAGAAATAAAGGAGAAATCAGAATAGGAGGATTAAATGGAGAGAGGGATTCAAGGGCAAGGTAGGATAGAGAAAGGAATATGGAAGACAGCCAACACTAAAGGCCTTTTGAAAGGCCATGTGGAAATCTATTACTGTAGAAGAGTCCTAAATGTGTGTATATTTAAATACTAAATTCACATATATGAGTGTGTGTGTGTGTGTGTGTGTGTGTATATGCATATGAATTTAATTAGAGTTATCGTATAATAGAGGAGACAATGTCACAACTAAACATCATAGGCCACCAAATCAAAGCTCAGTACCACAAATGAATTACATCTTGTTGACCTGTTAGCCGAAGGGATCCCAATGTTACACGTTATTTCCAGTGCTACTGGTCACCCTCCACATAGGCCTAATAGTAAAACCCTGTTGCTAAAGTCACCACAAACTTATGCCACTGAACACCGATAAAGCAAGCTGGTGTTCAATTAGATGCTTCACCCCTACTGACTAGTAGTCACAGTTCTGGAATGTACTATATGTGCTACCAAGGGAAAAAATTAATTATCAGTCTCAACCAGCTACAAGACGTGAGATCTCTAATAGCAATCTGTCAGCAAGATATACCCTCAGGTGCAATAATGGCACAAATGTTAGGGAAGTAGCCAACTACTGTTTGACTGCATTAAAGGCCCACGCCATGAGGAAAACATACCTGACATTAATAAGGCCAAAAACCTGAGACTAAACAGGTCATGGGCCCTAGGAGAGAACCTCCTTGAGGTGAGTAAGGCTGAAAGCACTGGGCCATGCTTTAAGCTAACAAAGAGCTCTGACATGCTCAGTAGTATCCTGACCCAGAGGACCCTGAAACTGGACCCTCAAGAAAACCACTGCTAGCCGGGCGTTGGTGGCCCACGCCTTTAATCCCAGCACTTGGGAGGCAGAGGCAGGCGGATCTTTGTGAGTTCGAGGTCAGCCTGGTCAACAGAGCGAGATCCAGGAAAGGCACAAAGCTACACAGAGAAACCCTGTCTCAAAAAACCAAAAAAAAAAAAAAAAAAAGATAGCCACTGCTGACATACGACCCAGAGCTAACCAGGAAACACCATGGCAGCTGGAAGCAGAGCCCGCCAAAAAGTACACACATAAATACCTCAGTCCTTTGTTTCATAAACAAGATTGCAAGAGCCTGTGTCATTGGTTCCATGTCTACACACACACACACACACACACACACACACACACACACACACACACGCCCTGTCCTGAGATCAGAGACTGTGGGACTCCAGCTGCAGAGCAAGCAACACCTCCTGCTAAATGATCATAGCAATAAAAGCTCCTAATAGTAAATTGCTATATCCAGAGATCAGTCCATTCTCGCCCCTCATCAAAGAAGCTTCTTGTAAAAGGCAGTAATTGGCACTGAGACCCACAACTGGGGAATGGACAGGGAGTGAGAGACTTTGGAGTACTCAGCCCTGAATGAGATGTCTCTATCAATCTCCTCCCCTCAAGGCTCAGAGAGCTATGTGAAACAGGAAAGTACTGTAAAATCCAGAGGTAGTGACAACTCCAAGGAAACAGTGTGTTCCAGACTCAATGGTGGTGATGTCCACATCAGCTCACACAGCTATGACAGCATTCACATGACCTGTACAAACTCAAGCCAGACACACTTCCAACACAGAAAGTAGAAAGTGGGCACAAAATCACATTTCTATCCAAAAATGATGGCAATTGAAGACTGCTGGGGGAGGGCAACTCAGTTTTCTTTAATGGAATGACACCAGGTATGTCAACAACATGCCAGGGGAGGCCTCGTGTTCAGGAGTAGTGGGCTGACACAAAATAGACTCTCTCTCTCTCTCTCTCTCTCTCTCTCTCTCTCTCTCTCTCTGTGTGTGTGTGTGTGTGTGTGTGTGTGTGTGTGTGTGTGTGTGTGTGTAGTGTGTGATTTTTTTCAAGAGAGAGAAAGAATATGCAGTTGGGTAGGTAGGGAAGAGAAAGAATATAATCAAAATGTATTGTATGCAATTTTTTAAATAACTTTTTAAACTCAGATTTTGTATGCTTATTGCTCAGATAGTGATGGCTATTGGGGATGATGTAGGACCTTTAAGAGGAGGTGCTTGGCTGGAGGAAGTATGCCACCTTTGAAGACAGATCCACTTCTGGTTCCTTCAGTGCTGTCTCTGCTACCTGTCTTCCACGGTGCAAACAGCCTCTGCCACACTGAGCTGCCCCACCATGGAACCTTGGAAACTGAGTTGAGCATCTTCCATGAAGTGGTTTCTGTCTGGTATTTTGGTCACAACAATGGTTGTACAATCATTTAGAATACACTAAAAATCCTTCATTTCATGTATGTGTGTGTCCACATGTGTTTGTGCCCAGCTCTACATGAATGCACATGAACATGTGTGTGGAGGCCTGACAGTACCCTTTGGCATCATTCAACATGCACAGTCTACATTGTTTATTGAGACAAGTCACTTGCTGGAGCTCTCCTGATAGGCTAGATTACTAACCAGCAAGACAAAGGAATCTGTCTGTCTCTACTTCCACAGTGCTGGAATTTCAAGCATGGGACTCTGCACCTGGCCTTATTTCCCCAGGCTTTAGAGATCAGACACAGGTCCTTGTGATGACCAGGCAAGCACTTTCCAACTGAGCCATCTCCCCAGCACCTACTTTAAACCTTAAATGAGCAAAGTTTATGATCTCTTGACAGCTTAATAAAATGCTCTAAAGATTTTTTTTTTAAAAAAAGGAAGAGATAAAGAGGAGATTTCAGGTTGGCACAGCTCAAGGTCCCATGGGCAGAAATTGGGGTGTTAAGCAATTGAGCTCCTATTTGGAGGTTTGGGGATGAATCAACCTCCTGAGTTCACTTGAGCTGTTGACAGGATCCTGTTCCCTACAGATATAGGTGATCACATGAGCTATCCTTGGTCCTGTAGACATGTCCTTAAACATGGCATCTGTGCCACAAGCCCTCAACAAAGACTGAACTCTCATCATATGACACATGGGACCTACCTTCCCTTCATCACATTTCTCCTCTTCCTTTCTTCCCTCCTTCCACTGAACACAGGTCTCTGATCTGAGGTATCATATAACTAGACTGTGCACACTCAGATAGCCTACCATAAACTATTTTTAGATCTGAATTCTCAAATGGAGAAACTCTGCTCCCTTTGTGGAACTCACAATGTAATAGGTGGGTACAAGAGAGAGCAAGGTCAAAACACTCCATCACCTGAGGTGTTGGTGATAGCCAGCATCTTGGATATGTGATGTGGATTAAGTCAATAATAAAAGATTTGCACTGAGCTCAACTCTGTGCTAGCAGGAACTTATTTTCAATCCTTATAATACTCCTATAAGACTGAGATTTCTTTTTTAGTTCAAATTTGTAAGGGAGGGTGTTGCGCTATAATGCTATGTCAATTTATCGTGTTGTAGTGGTTTGAATAAGAAGGGCTCCCATAGGCACATATGTTTGAATGTTTAGTCACCAGGGAGTGGTGAAAGACCCCCACTGGAGATCTTTCCTCAGGAGAGACCCCGAACCCAAGGAACACGCCGAAACCACGGATCAGATGCAAACAGCAAGAGGGTTTATTCAAATGCACAGGTACCTGGGGCGACAAAGTCTCTGGGAAGACTTGCGCGCCTCCTTAGGGTAAAGGGGACTTTTTATAGGATCCCAGGGGCAGAAGCGCAGTTACAGAAGCGAGAAGCATAGTTACAGGGTTCCCATTGGTTGATTCAAATAAGGCCAGGGTGAACTTGGGGACTATCTTTAATTTTCAGAAATGTGCAGCTGTTTGTTCTCCAAGGCCAGGTGGCCAATTATAGATATCCTGTTCTGACTCAAGGTTTTTCTCCCAAGGCCGGGTGTTTGACATCTCCTGTTTTGACTCAAGGTTACTTTCCCAAGGCCGGGTGTTCGACCATAGTTATCTCTCTCAAGGCCGTTTCTTAGGCTAAGTTACTGAGACGGGGGAGGGGGGGGCATTTCAGTGGTACTGTTTGAAAGGATTTGGAAGTGTGGCCTTATTGAAGGAGGTGTATCACTTGGGGGGTGGGCTTTGAGGGTTCAAAAGTCCATGCCAAGCCCAGTGTTTCCTGCTGCCTGCAGATCATGATATAGCTCCTAGGTACTGCTCTGGGGCCTGGATGCATGCTTCCATGTTCCCCACCTTGATGATAATGAACTAAATCTCTAAAATTGTAAGCCATCCTTCAATTAAATAATTTCTTTTATTAGAGTTGCTGTGGTTATGGTGTCTCTTCAAGCAAGAGGACAGTGACTAAAACAGATGAAGTGTATCTCAGAACACAAACCTATATGTAAAATACCATGGGTAAAATCATTAGCAACATACACACACACACACACACACACACACACACACACACACATACACCTATACACATACACACACTCACATACACCTATACACATACACACACTCACATACACCTATACACATACACCCGCACAAAAAAAAAACACATGGGAGGAGGGGGAAGGAGGGACAAAGACAGAGAGACAGAGGAAGAGAAAGAAAGAAAGAAACACACAGAGACAGATAGACAGAGATAGAGAAGTGTTGTATGGTAATTTATACCTCCTCCATGTATCTCCAAGTAGTCAGAGACCATATACTTAGAAGGAAAGGCAGCAACTCTCAAGTGGAATGCTGGAGACACTTGTGACTGGATGGATGACTATATGTCACTAATACACTTTCATTATGTTAGGCTGACTGACAG
Organism: Onychomys torridus; assembly: GCF_903995425.1. Taxonomy (NCBI): domain Eukaryota; kingdom Metazoa; phylum Chordata; class Mammalia; order Rodentia; family Cricetidae; genus Onychomys; species Onychomys torridus. The sequence continues at coordinate 70,572,866 of NC_050455.1, forward strand.
CATCCCTGTCTCCACTCTCTACACACCAACAGGGCCCTCTCTAAGTCAGAGAACAGTGCCTCCAGTCCTTGACAAGTACCCAGTGAATAGCCAAATCACCCTTGGCCACAAAACACTGCTGTAAGGTAATTCAGAGATGATATTTATGTCAATGTTTACCCATAACATCATAATGTTATGCTTATAAAGCTGTTAGCAAGATATTTGGATGCATATTATAGGGTAATGAGAAGCATTGCAAACTTTTGATTGTGGTATTCTCATTATTTTGTTTAGATTATGTAGTTCTATTATGGAACAGTCCTAAGAAGATTGGCTGGATAAACTAGCTGAGCCTAATTTGAGATGGAAAACAGACCATCAGTATACTTCTAGATTGTTACATAATTATATTTTAAAATATATTAAATGTAAGTAATATCCTAGTAAATTTTGAGACAAAATGAACAATGTGTTTGTGTGCTGAAGTTCTATAATGTTGGCTTGCTCCTAAAGAACTTACCTTTTGGCAATGACAATGCAAACTATTCTTTTAAAATGACTGCTTAAGGCTACTAAGGGCTCACAGAATTCAGGCAATCATCCTTCCTGGGAGATTGGAGACTATACACATAGGATCACCCCACTAGTGCTCCCAGGCAATGAAGAACAGAGCACAAAAGTCAAATATGCAGGAAAATTTTCCTGGGGAGGAATCCAGGACCCTTCTGGGATGGCAAGGATGCTTTCTACATCCTTTAGATGGTAGCTAACCATATCAATGAAATTTTCTTTAAAATGTGCACTTAAAATCATCAATTTTGTTTTGGTTAAATGCCACACCAATAAAAAATAAAACATGCTTTGCTTAATAATAGACAGCAACATCTATTTTTAAAAAGGAAAGATATTGGCCCATATCTGGTGGTTGGTGTAAATTATCATGCAAGTGCAAAAAGTACTTTAGAGATTTTAAACTTGTCTGCTTGCTTGAACAGCTTTGTTGGGATAGAATTCATATGGAATGAAGATAAACAGGAGAGTGTGAGCAGGAAATAAATACTGAGAAAGTCTGGGCAGAGTAGTTAGAGCAAAGGATCGCCCATAACATGGAAGTGAAAGGAGACTAGGACCAGGCAGAAAGGAAAGGGATGGAAGAGGGAAGAGATAGGCATGGGAGTGGGGAGAACAAACAATAAACAAATTTTATTTGAAATTTTCTTTTCTTAAATTTTATTTTATTATGTGTTTTAATTTTATACATCAGCCATGGGTTCCCCTGTCCTCCCTCCTCCAGCCCCCACCCCCACCTTCCCCCCAGCCCCTCCCCTCCATTCCCATGTCCTCCAGGATCAAGGCACCCATAGCGATTCATTTAAACCTGGTGGATTCAGTACAGGCAGGTCCTGTCACCTCCTTCCAGGCTGAGCAAAGTGTCCCTGTGTAGGCCCAAGGTTCCAAACAGCCAGCTCATGCACTAAGGGCAGGTCCCGGTCCCACAGCCTGGGTGCCTCCCAAACAGTTCAAGCTATTCAATTGTCTCACTTATCCAGAGGGCCTGATCTAGCTAGGGGCTCCACAGCCGTTGGTTCATAATTCATGTGCTTTAATGAAACCTAATTCCTTATAAGCTAATAGAAATAAAATTAGAAGTTCATGTAAGAAATTTGCTCATATAGTAAATAACTCAATAGTTGATTGTCACCCATAGACACATGCCAAATCACCACAAGCAATTTTAGAGCAGTTTCTTTGCCTTAAAAAACAACACTATGACACATTCCCATTCACAATAGACTCAAAGGAAATAAAATATCTAGAAATAAACCTAGTCAATGAAGTGAAGGACTTCTACAGTAAAACCTTTAAACCCCTGAAGAAAAAAATAGAGGAAGACCCTAGAAAACAGAAAGACATACCATAATCATAGGTTGGTAGAATTAATACTGTGAAAAATGACCATTTTACAATAGCTGTTTATAGATTCAATACAATCCCAATTAAAAAATCCCCATCTCACTCTCCACAGAAATAGACAAAGTATACTAAAATTCATATGGAACCACACACACACACACACACACACACACACACACACAAAAAAACACCCTAGAGAGCCCAAACAATCCTTACCAAAAAGAACAATAATGGGTAGATCACTATTCCAGGCATTAAGATATATTACTATATAGAGAGCTATAGTAATAAAAACAATACGGTACTGGAACAACATAAGACATGCAAACCAATGGAACAAAATTGAAGATATGAGTACATGTAACTTCAGCCATTTAATGTTTGACAAAGATGCCAAAAACATAAGCTGAAGGGAGGAAAGCCTCTTCAACAAATAGTGCTGGGAAAATTTGATATCTACCTGTAGAAGAATGAAATTAGACCTATTATCAAACCCATTGAAAAAAGAAAAAAGGAACTTCAAGCAAATAAATGACCTGAATATGAAACACAGAAACTACTAGAAGAAAACATAGGCATTATACAGGTGTAGGGCACAATATAGGTAGGATATTGTTGTGAGATATTTAGTTATACTGTATAAAGGTGTCACTGTGATCATTTTAATAAAAAGCTAAATGCTCAATAGCTAGGCAGGAAGTATAGCAGAGAGAAGTGGACAGAGAGAGCTCTGGGAAGAAGAAAGGCAGACTCGCCAGACACAGAGGAAGCAGGATGGGCAGTACAGTACAGAGTAAAAATAAATGATCCACATAAAAGAACATAGATTAAAAGATATAGGCTAATTTAAGTTATAAGAACCAGTTAGTAACAAGCCTATGCTAAGACTGAGCTTTCATAATTAATAAGTCGTCTCCATGTCATTTTTTGTGAGTTGGCGGCCCAAAGAAAAATCTGTCAACAGGGTATGATATAGATGTAGGACAAGACTTCCTGAATAGGACACCATTTGCACAAGAATTAAGGCCAACACCTGACAAGTAGAACTTCATAAAACTAAAATGCTTCTGCACAGCTAAATAAATAATCGACCAGGTAAAGAGGAAGTCCACAGAATGAAGAGAATTTTTGTCAGCTATACATACATCTGACAGAAGATTAATAATATCCAGAATATGTTTTTTTAAAAAACTTGAAAAACAAAGAATAAAAAAATATTGACCCATTTGAAAAACGTGCCTTGGATATGAACAGAAAATTCTCCAAAAAAAGAAAAAGTGACTAAGAAATACTTCAAAAAGTGTTCATCATCCCTAGCAATTAGGGAAAAGCAAATCAAAACAACTTTGAGATTTCTTCTTATTCCAGTAAGAATGGCAAAGATCATCAAAACAGCTGAAAACTAATGCTGGCCTGGTTATGAGAAAGGGGACCTATCATTTCACTATTGGTAGGATTACAAGCTGATGCATCCACTATGGAAATCGGTGTGGAGAACTCTCAAATAGTTAAACACACATCCATCGTATTACCTAGCTATACCATGCTTTGGCATGCACCCAAAAGACTCGCCATCCTATTCCACAGATTCCTGTTCAGCTATGTTCATTGCTGCCCTGTTCACAATAGCTAGGAAATGGAAACAACTTAAACATCCTAAGACTGATAAATGGATGCTAAAAATATGGTACATATGCCCTATGGATTACTGCTCATCTCTAAGGAAAAATGAAATCCCTAACTTCACAGGCAAACTGATGGAACTAGAAAAGGTCACACTGAATGGGATAACCCAGAACCAGAAAGACAAATGTCCCATGTTCTCTCTTATTGGAGGCTCCTAACTCCAAGCCTTCAGATGTGAAAATATATTCTAGAATAACTGCAGAAACCAGGAAAGAAAAAAGGGACCATTGCTGAGGTAGGGGGTGGGGGAGTAATAGAGATGGGAAGAGCGGGTCCAAGTGATTTGATCAGGGGAGTGGGGAAAGGGAGGGCTGTAATTAGGGAAGGGGAGATAAATACAGAAAAAGGAGGTAGGAGGCTAAAATAACAGTAAGGATGTCTAAAAAGTCATAAGGAATCATATTAACCTATTTACCTAAAAACCCTAATACACATAACTCTGTATATAAATGTATATAGATAGTTTAAGTGAAATTTTCTCATCTGAGATGACAATGCTCCCTTCAAGGGCTACAGACTATCTAACACAAGTTCCAACACCAGGTGTGAGAAGCTGACTTTTCAGGTGTTGGTCTGAGCTGTCCAAGAGATCCCCAAAATATACAGCCTATTGCTATTGCCTTTGGCTGTCCTCCAGCGGTGAAAGGTAAGCCCCTATTGCTGAAGACACCTTGTACTTCAGACACAAGAACAGAGGACCATGAGCTGTCATTGGCCTGATGTCTCCTCACGGAAGACTAGCTTTCATAGTTCCAGAAGTCACCATTCAAGTTCCCAAAGGAGGGAAGCAACCAACAGTCCTCCCCAGCAATGACACATATAACCACATCAACAACCAGCATGGCACAGCAAGCCTAAGTATACAGCAGCAGCACACATTCCTTGGTGGTAACCAACAGCTCTCTAACTGGACTTGAGGCCCACTCAAAAAGAGGGAAATCATGCCTGACACTAGAAATTTAGCTAACTACCGGGGCTAGTGAAGTCATGAGTCTTGGAGAAGAACCTGTAACTACCGCTTCACTAAACCAGCATAATCCCTAACTACATCCTAAATATTTGTCCTTATACCCACAGTTAACTATAGACCTTCATTAGGGAAACTTCTCTTTGAAACGAGGGAGACCATTACAGAAAAGCACAACCAACCCAAGCGCAGAGTTGGGGAGCCAGCTCCAAAAATATATTCACAAAATCACTCCCCACCTGAGACTCAGGGAACAGTGTAAAATTGAGGGACAAAAGAGTTTAAGTGCTGGAATAAACCTTGAGCAGACCCTTCCAGACTCTGACCAAGGTCCTATGTTGAAACTACAGCCTCTTTCCCCCACTTCCATTGCCTGACTCTGTCACCCACTATCACCCACATGCTGACTTCAGGACAAGGCAGTTTCCAAAGGTAAAAATGGTCTTGTCTAGGCAAACACTCCAGGAGGGGGAAATTGTAGACTGGCATGTAGACCCTGAAGCTGCATCAACTTCTCACCCTTCAAACTCCCTATAAATTCTAATTATCTCCTTCCCCTTTCAGCAGACACCCACTTCCCACCGTGTCTGTCCCTCACTGAACTAAACAGTCCAGTCTGTTGAGGTAGACTCCAGCACTGTTTCGGGCTGTTTAAGATGCCTCGGAAATCTAACAGAGAGATACAGAAGATCTGAAAGTTTGCTATGCAACTGTGTCTTCTAGTGACCTCAGAAGCCACACCTTTAAAGTCTCACCAACATGGCTGCCTAAACCTGAGCTGAACAAGGACAATAAACATGCATAAAGATGCCAAAGTGAATGGGGAAGAGATCTCCAGATCTCAGCCTGACATAAAGCACTACAAGCCACTAGGAAACTCTAAGAATGAGAGGCATGTTCCAGAGAAGAGCACACCACTCAGTCATGCAATACCAAATGGTCAGCTCTGAAAACGTACATACAAGTGACAATTTGCAAACTGAGAAGGTTCTATTTGGGAGTCTACACGTATAATTAACAAAAATTATCACTGCATACCCATGTCTGTGGCCATGAATTTGGAAGAGAGTAAGGAGGGATGTATGGGAGAGTTTGAAGGGAGGAAAGGGAAGGAAGGGAGAAATGATATAAAATATAATCCCAAAAGTAAAATTCTTACATAAAAAATACAACCCCATGTCCTTACTGTTCTGCAAAGACACCCTGTAAAAATGGAAGGACCCGTCCTCATAATGACACCACCATGTGTTTAATAGGAGAAGGAGAAATCCTAGACAAAATAACAGCTCACTGAAAAACTCACCATCCTCCTCCCCCATCCCCCCCACACACATTCTGTGCACAGCAGTGCAATAGGAAGAGTCTGTGTTGGGCCTGCACAGTAGAAGCCTGGTTATTTCCCTAATACAAGAAAAAAGAAGTTTGGCTTCTGCCTAGCATGTTGCATTCCTGAATTTTCACTTGTCTATTGTATCCTTTTTGGTGAATTCTCCAGCCAATAGACTAAAACGGAATTCCAATGCCTTCTCATGACCTAGTCCCTTAGAAAGCTCCAAGATGGCACTGTGGCAGGATGGTCCCTGCAGGCTGGTAGGCACAGATAATGCTTCTGTAGGTCTGTAGGAAGACATAGTATCTTCCCCTTGGCCACATTCCTATCAATTGAAAGCTATTTCCAAACCAAGAGTTCAAGCGTCTCCCATGGATAAAATGCAAGGTGACATGTCACTGTAACCTGAAGGTCACTGTTAATGCCAGCCCCCGACTGAGCTCATTTCCTCCTCTAAGAAGCCATCTCCTTCCCAGGAAAGGGCACCAGAGTCCACACACAGCACCTCAGACACAGAAGGAATGCTCGTTGTCACCGCTGCTTGGCTTTAAGCCTCAACCAGCTTAACCATGGTCTCAGGCTGGAAACACACTGCTTTCCTCAGGCTTGAAGTGCTGGTCACACAAATTCACCAACCCAATGAAAACTCAGATTCATGGTAGTAGAGCTGTTAGGGTAAAAGCCTGGGCCTGGCAGCCTTAAGATGTGTGGCAGAGCCAGCTGTCTTCAATACGTCAACAAAAGAGACAGGCAATGGTGAGAAAGGATGATGGATGTTCATTCAATGGGCCACATTGGGAAGGTCCAGCAACACCTTGCAAGTCAACCTTCAGGGTGCTAGCATGAGGCTTGTGTCTAAACAGAAGGCAAGGGGGCATGCATAACTATGGAGTACTGGTCCAGGTGTGGTCCCATCCATCATTAGTCCATTAATTGTTTGAGATGTCTGTCCTGTCTCATGGTCCAATAAGTTATAAACAAAGTAAAATCTCTTCCAGGTAGATAAATTCAGTCATCTGATGGCCACCAGGCTTCATCCTTTCCCTTCTCCCAGCATGAGATTCCTGGAGAAATTCCAATTCCTTGTGAACCAATTTTCAATAGTATGCTAGCCAAGAAGAAAGCCACACATGTCTCTCTCTATGGTGCCCTCACTGACCTGATGGCTACAGAATTGTGGTCCTACCCTCTCTTCAGGAGCTCTAGCCTATATCTCTAACAAGCATATGAATGAATGTATAGCATAAGCAGCAGTAGACTCTTTGGGATGGATTCTGAAGGACAATGTCATAGCCCAGTACTGCCTTGGCTAAATTACAGATGAACAAGATGTGTGAGGAAGGTGTAGGGACAGATGCCCCTTACAGCACCATTCTTTGTGGAGAATACAGACCTGCCCAACTCACTCAGGGACTTTTAGGACCTGATTCATTTGTGGATCACACACTACCAGTAATTATCTGGAAATCGTACCCTAAAATTGCTTCAAATTTGCCCTAAATGAAGTGCAGATAATTGTTGTAATTAGAAAGGAAAGCTACAGATAAAAGTGGGATGAAATAATGTTGACGTTGAGTGACAAAGACAGAGGCTGAGTTCAAACATAATTCTGGCTTTCGAATACCCTTTGGAAGATAAGGTATTAAAATACCCAGATCACTAATTAAACCATCTGCCTCACTCTGGCACTGTGAGTTCACATAGACATTCACACTTACCACATTAAAGTAAAGTTTTCCTTAGGAGAAGGGCCTTTAAAAGAATGGGGAGTCATGTCATTATCTAGTCATGCTGAATGTACCTGGTCTTTGGAGTTCCAACTCCTTTAAGCAGCCCCACCTCTCATTTTTAAGAACCACTCTGTCCTCATTTACTTACTACTGAAGAAGTCACAAAGCAAGTTGACAGGTTCATTAAAGGAACAAGAATGAATTACCATGCCTGTGACATTCATTTAACAAACATAAGTTACCAACCTTGCACTGTCCAAGTTCATACCTAACCTGCCTTCTACCCCCGTCTTTTGGAAATCTCAGAAAAAGAAAGGTAAGGACAGAAGAACATTAAGCTCCAAAATATAAAATCCTGTGCCGAGTGGGCAGCATAATCCAGACAGCACCTGCTTGGTAAACACAGGAATCCAAGTGCACCTGATCCTCAGGACCCACCTACAAAGAAACTGGGCATGGTGGCTCATGCTCCAAATCCCAGAACGAGGGAGGGAGAGGCAGGCAGAGCCGGGGGCTGCCGGGCCAGCTTACTCAGTGAGTTCCAGGCAAATGAAAGATTCTGTCTCAACAAAACAAGGGAGATGACTCCTAAGGAGTGACAGGTCATATTTTTAACCTCCATGTGCACATGGATCTGCACGCAAGAGAAAAAGAAGCAAAATTTAAAATTCTGAGAAATTGGAATGTCACTGGCTGAGGGTATACAGTCACGGAATGATTTCAGCTTCCTGCATGCACACATGAATTTTGAAGTCCTGGCATGCCGCTGTTCTCAGTCCACTTCTAGTCAAGAATTCCAATTGCCTTAAATTACTGTTATGTGGTAAAGATTTGCCTCCTCTGCTGGAGGTAAAGGGCTGCCTTTGTCTGCTGCCTGCAGGGTACCAAGGTGTGAGAAGCCTTCCTGCTGCCTTCTAGAGCCTGGATCTCTGGATCCCTGCAGCACAGACAGGCTGCTGCTCACTCTGCTCATGGAAAAACCACCCAAATGGCAGAACGAGGGCCTTGTTGTTCACATCCATTCTCAGCCTGGCAAGCCTGTGTGCCAGCCCAGAGGGGGCTGCCCACTACCCTGTCCTCTTTCCCAATTAGAGGGGTGGTGTGGTGATATATTGCTTATCAAATAAAGCTTGTCTGAGGATCAGAGGACAGAGCAAGACACTAGATTAAACATAGATACCAGGCAGTGGTGGCACACACTTATAATCCTAGCACTCAGGAGGCAGAGATCGGTCTGGATCTCTGTGAGTTCAAAGCCACCCTGGACTACATGAGATTGATTCAGTCTAAGAGAGAAACAGAGCCAGGCGGGGAGTCACACGCCTTTAATCCCAGCACTTGAGATCTCATGCCTTTGCTACTAGCATTTGGGAAGCTCACACACCTTTAATCCCAGCACTAGGAAGGAGGTGATATGGCTGAGCGGAGAAAGATAAATCAGGCATGAGGAGACAGAAGTAAGCCCTATTCGGCTGTGGACTCAGAGGTTTTCAGTCAGAGGATTCCTGGAGACAGAATCTCACCTTCCATTCTGCCTGAGCATTCAGTAGTGGTGAGCAGTTTCTCTAGTGGCTTGTTCCTTTGTCTCTCTGATCTTTCAATATTTACCCCAATATCTGTGTTGCTCGAATTTCTAGAGGTCTTTTAATCAAAACCTGGAACTAGATATTGGTGTAAATGCTGAAAGAGCAGAGAGACAAAGGAACAAGCTGCTGCTACATCTCACCTCACCAATTCCAGGAATCCTCTGACTGAAATCTTCAGAGTCCTCACCCAAAAGGCTCCAGCTGAAAAAGCCTCTAGCTGAAAGGGACACTTCTGCTTAAAAGCCTCTGGTTTCTGTCTGCTCACACCTTGTATACCTTTCTCTGCCCAGCTATCACTTCCTGGAATTAAAGGTGTGTGCCACCACTGCCTGGTTCTGTTTCTCTCCTAGACTGAGTCAATCTCATGTAGTCCAGGGTGGCTTTGAACTCACAGGGATCCAGACAAATCTCTGCCTCCTGAGTGCTAGGATTAAAGGTGAGTACCACCACTGCCTGGCTTCTATGTTTAATCTAGTGGCTTGTTCTGTCCTCTGATCCTCAGGCAAATTTTATTAGGGTACACAATATATCACCACATTTCCCCGTTTTTTGTCTAAAATAATAAAAGGTTATAACTAATATAAGAAAAACTACATACAATAAATACAATACATACAGCCAAGAATTACATTAACAATGTCTAGTCCATTAACATTTGACAGATTCAGAGAAAATATTCCATTGTTTATTCTATTTTGGTGAATCCAAAGTGTTGTGCCTAATTCATTTTCTATACTAACTTGTATTACCAACTGAAAACTAACTTTTGATGTCTTTCAAACTTTTACACTTTACACCTCTTAAGTGAGTTTCTTTTCTGAATTTGTTAACAGGGAAAACTAAACTATCTAATCTTCAACTCCCTCAGAGACCCGAGAAGGAAATAATATTACCTAAGTAAGCAGGAAGTGCAAACAAGCGACTTTCAAAAATTTGAGAAATGACAGAAACAGCTGGCTGCCTAGACCATCACCTAAGGTTTCTCTGCAACATTGGGGCATCCATCTTTGGCTTACAGGCCTAGCATATCTGACAGACTTATCTGTGAAACAGGATTTTCTGAAGGGCTGTTCTACTTTGTCTTGGCAAAGTTCAGTAGTTCTTTCTTTTGTGTCCTACTTGTCCCAGTTGGACAGCATACTGTCTGTAGTCAAGGCAAGGACATGGTCTTGCCCTTTTACTACAAGGAAAGTAAACTCCATATGGAGTTTCTTCTATACCCATCATCTTCTCTGAAGTAGATTGGTGCTGCCCAGAGCAGATATGTCACATTGTCATTAAAAAAAAAAAAAAAGAATCTATTAAGACATCTTAAATTCCATATTCTGTATATCTGTGAAGTGTTTAAAAATAACCTATCTAAAATATATCTCTGATAAAAATGTATAAAAAAATTAATTAAAAAAATAATTTTCAAGTAAGGTTTGATGTGAGATCTTTGATCTAGCTGCAATTAACAAAATGACACCTCCCCAAAAAATGGTTTTAAAAGTGTGAAGCAGCCAGGTTTAGTGGTTCATGTCTATAATCCTAGTATCTGAGGGGCAGAGGCAGGCAGATCTCTGTGAATTTGAGGCCAGCCTGGTCTACATAGTGAGTCCCAGATCAGCTGGGGCTACATAGTGAGACTCTGTCTTGAAACAAACAAACACACACAAAGTGTGAAGCAACTATTTGGGGATGAAGGCAGACTGCGGCATGACGAGCATCTGGTATTAGTGAAGTTGTCTTTGGCTTCTGGTCCTGGTTCCTTGGGCAACTATTGGTTGGCATGATCAAGTATTTGAATAGTAAAGAGATGAGTCTTTGTGAACTTTGCTGTAGGGTATCTACCAGAGGTCTGCTCAAACATAGGTTAAGCCAATAGAAAGTCTTTATTAGCCAGTCTGTGGTTACAGCAGGGTGTTCTGGATCCCAGTGTGGTCCTAGCCTTTCTCATGGTGAGCTTTTAAGAACAAAAACCATGATCTGGGTTGATATATTTCACTTAACAAGAACAGTTAGCCAGAAGGTTAGTACATTTAGAGACTTTCCCAGACTTTGATGAATTAGGTCTCTGTTTTCATTTGGCAGGTCGTGCTGTCTATGTGCTGAGTTGTATGGCTTGAATGGTACTTCATCATGGATTCAGTTCTGCTAAGGTCTGGGGACTTGTTACAACTTATCTGGCCAAATGTTTACAAAATAACAATATCCATTTAAACATTCTTCACAATGGTCAATCATGTAATTATAACTGTTCATATTTTAGTGTTAGCCCCATACTGCTGCCTGTCACTGCAGTCCACTAAATAGAAATGCCTAAACTGTACACCAAGTGTCCCTGACATGGGCTCGGCACACTACTTCAGCAAGCTGTGTTATAGGTCTGTTACTGAGCCTTAGTTTCTTGTTTCTAAATGAGGACAGTCAGGCTTACTTTCAGTAATACAAAAGTTAGATTGCTGGGCCAGTGGAGCAAGCCTAACAATGCTATTGTTTATTTTGAAAATTACTTCTTCTAAGATGAGCAAATTGAACGGAGGGATAAGACCTCTTACTGACACTTCATCTTAGATTAATCACTTAGAAATAAATCATTGTCTTAAAAAGACAGTTCACACAAGAAGGCCTTAATATATTCAGGTGAAGCCTCCAGAAGCTGAATGGAGTTGAACCATGAAAATCACCTCTCACTGCAAAAAACCTACTTCCTGGACAGCTATCATCTTTCCTACCCTCATTTTGGAAAATCAAGTGACAGAAAAGCTAATTAAAATGTAGATCATAAAATAAATGCTCCTGAAGAGTGGGAAGTAAGAGTCAACCAGCTTCCATGTCAGGAAGATGGATCTTTATAAGAAGGCTTATAAAAGGCTGCTTTATAAGAAGCCCTTCTTTTCCCTCACTGACCAGTGACCGCTGACCATTGACTGAATTCCTTACCGAAAGCCCCTCAATCCACCCTACTGAACACAAGCCTGTAAGCAATTTCCCCCATGTTGGCTTTATTTGAAAAATAATAGAATTAACCCAGTACTGGACTTTGAAAAATCACACATGCAATTCCCCAGAAAATGGAATACCTTAAAAATTTACATACATAGGACTTAACAAAAATATGCCTAGCAAAACAAGATTTAAAAAAAAAAAGGATAGGCGTGTGTGGGATGCACATCTAGTGATAGCAAAGATGACATGTAGAAACCCCACCTTTAGAACATCATCACTACCAATTAGACATGGTCTGTAGGCGACCACTTCTATCAACACACAGGGACAAGGTACATGAGAGGACATGGGGACACTCCTGCTTTCCCAGAGGTGACAGTTTTATCTGTGTCTGTTTCATACACTTCTGTGTAAATCAGGAGGCTTTGGTGCCAAGGCTTCTGCCTCCATGTGCACAGGGTACTGTCGGAGGGGCCCCTGGGGGCAATGATGATGCTCCTAGAGCCAGGAAGTCATGAGACCCCGGGAAGTGAAGGGGGATGGCCACTGACAGGCTGGGAGAATAGCAAAGCTGACAGTGTCTACTCTGGGATCACTTCCCTTTAGATTTCAGGACATCAGTTTTGGATCTCATTCTGTTTGTTATCTCCTCCACAGCCCATGGAAGGTACTGAAAAACACACATGTGAGCTGGACTACTTGCCAACGTCAAGAACAAGCCAGACACTGCCAAGTTTCTGGCCTGGGTCCTTCTCAGACAAGACTGAAATCCTTGCACCCTCTGCCTTCTACTTGTAAACTAGCAACATTTGGAGAGACGCATGCTCCAAAGCTAGCCTGCTCACAACAAGCTGCCAGCATGACCACTGGAGCTCCAAGAACCAGCAACTATCTTCTGCCTTTAAAGAGAAGTGAACATGGTTGAGCCTTATAGTCATGTAGGGAATGCAACGGCTACTATGATTCAATTATTACTGAGGTTAAATCTGTCCATCATGAAGAAGCATTGTCTGATGTCCCAACTGGCTTCCTACTGTTGTGATGTATAAGTGGAAGTTTCTGTCCCACCAGCAACTCCCAAAGACCCAGCAGCTGCTTCCCAAATAATTGACTCAGAGGCTTAATATTATTTATAAATATTCAGCCAGTGGCTCAGGCTTATTACTAACTAGGTCTTACACTTAAATTAGCTCATAATTCGTATCTATGTTTAGCCACGTGGCTTGGTACCTTTTCTCAGTCAGCATTCTCATCTTGTTTCCTCTGTGTCTGGCTGGTGACCCCTGACTCCACCCTTTCTCTTCCCATAATTCTCCTAGTCTGGTTGCCCTGCCTATACTTCCTGCCTAGCTACTGGCCAATCAGTGTTTTATTAGAACAATTCCAGTGATGAATCTTTACAGTGTACAAGAGGATTATTCCACAGCAGTGATAAACACAATAACTAAAGTAATGTGGGAGAAAAAGGTTTATATAAGATTACAGTTTATAGTATACAGTCCATCATCCAGGGAAGGTGAGTCAGGAACTCAAGCCACAAACCTGGAGGCTGAAACTGAAGCAGAGGTCATGGAGAAATGCTGCTAACTGGCTTGCTCCTCATGGCTTGGTCAGTCTGCTTCCTTATACAACCCAGGACAACCTGTCTAAAGTTAGCACAGTAATCTTGGACCTCTCCTATATCAATTAGCAATAAAGAAAATGGCCGATAGACATTGTCATGGACCCTTCAAATTTTATTATTTCATTTTTCTTAAAAACTGAATAATATTATATTGTATAAAATGTAACACATTTTTGTTAAGTATTCATCGCTTGATGGACATCTAGCATACTATAAACAAAGAAATAATGAACAGGTAAGTAAGATAGTAGACTATACCTATATAGTAAGATATAGCATCTTTGGGGTATATGCCTCAGAGCAATATAGCTGGATCCTGTGATAGATCTATTTCTTGCTTTTTGAGAAACCTCTGCACTGATTTCCATGGTGGCCATACCATTTTTCACTCCCACCATCAGGAAAAAAATGTTCTGCTCCCCCCACATCTACACCAGCATTTATTGTCATCTTTCTTTTAAATCTTCTCCACTCTGACTAGGGTTAGATAAAATCTCTAAGTAGTTTTGATTGCATTTCCCTGGTGGCTAAGGATGTTGAACATTTTTAAAAATGATTCACAAGTCATTTGCATATCATCTTTTGAGAACCCTCTGTTTAGTTCCTTGTCCTAGTTTTTAATTAGATTGCTTCTCTTTTTGAATTTAATATTTTGAGAATTCCATATGTGAGTAAGCACATCATCTCCACCCATCCCTTCCAACTCCTTAAGCATGTATATCTCCTACGGAGTCCATTTGGTGTTGCTCTTATGTATATGTATCTCTCTAAGGCAGACTACCTGGGATTGGGTAACCTAAAGGAGACTCATCCCTGGAGAAGACTGCTTCTCCATCTCTCAGCAGCCATAGATTGCCTGTAGTTCTTCATCTAGGGCTGGGACCCCGTGAGATTTTCCTCCATCCGTGTTGGCATGTATCCTTCTGGAGCAGACAGAGACCATTACAAAAATTCACAGCTTACCAAAATACAAAGAACAACAGACCAGAGAGGCCGACCTCCAGTTCATACATCTATGATGTAACTCCTATACCCGAGGCATGGGGAACACTGAAGAAGAAAGGCAGACAGACTGTAAGAGCCAGAGGACCAGGGTAGCTGCTATTAGAAATACCTTCTATATATGACAGAGTTGAACCCATAAAATCTTGGTAATATGGCTGCCTAAATAAGACCTGAATAGTGACAATACCAGTTGTTTTCCTGATGTTTAGTTTTTAGGGGCTTTTTTATATCTAGTTACAGACCTTTTTACAGATGCATAACTCATAAAGATTTTTCACATCCTGGAGGCTCCATTCACACAAATAATGGTCTCCTTTGCTGTGTATAAGCTTTTAAGTTACGTGTGGTCTCATTTGTCAGTTGTTTGTCTTAATGCCTATAGCCTTCCCAGAAACTAACTACTTTCCTGAACTTGGACTTATAAGATCAAGCATATTCCCTACTTTTTCATCTATCAGATCCAGGATATCAGGTCCTCCAGTGAGGTCCCTGACCCATTGGAGTAGTTCTATGCAGGGTGGGAGGTACTAGCTTCCTTTTTCCTGGTGCAGCTATCTAGTTTGACCAGCACCATCTGTCAAAGATGCTAAGTTTGCTCCAATGTGTATTTTTTACTTCTATCAAAAATCAGTTGGCTCTAGGTGCAAGAACTAATATCCAGATTCTCAGTGTTGTTCCACTGATCAATATGTCTGGTTTTATGCCTGTGTAATGCAATTTTTATCACTGTTTCTCTGTAGTATAACTGAAAGTATATAAAAATAACTGTTTTCCTATTCCTAATCATGTCATGGATTTTTCATTTTTCATGATGGATAAGCACATCAAAATATTTTCACAATGAAAGTATAAAATCCAATGAGAAGCTCCACAGCTTCCAGAATGACTATTATAACTGTATAGAAATTCGAGTTACACAGTCTTTGGGCCTGGTTGATTTCAAGGTATAATGTTTTATTTATGTGAAAATTTTATAACAATGTTTAAGGGGGTTTTTGGGGTTTTTGTTTTTGTTTTTCTGGTTTTTTTGTCAAAGTGGCATCCCATTGTCTGCCCATCTGTGATCTGTGGCTGTCTGCTGCCTTCTACTCTGGGTCCAGTCCAGTCCAGAAGCCCCATCAACCTGCTTCTCCTAAACCTTGAGGTACCAGACTTCTGTACTTTTCCTCTGTCCCCCTGAGGGGGGTCCCCATGGCTGTTGGGAAACCTCTGCAGTAGAAGCTGCCTTCCTGGCCTCTGGTGGATCAACAACATCTAGTCCTCCTGTCTAGCCCGGCTGTCACACTGACCTGCTGACTGTGTGGCACCTGCTGCTGGGACCTCTATATCTCCCCTCAAGGCTCCGGCTTCTATGCAGCTGCAGGGTTTTGAGGATGTCCACTCTGCTGTCTAGCTCTCTTTCCTCACAAAGGACTGCAGTACTTACGATTGTAAACCATGAACTTATGAGCACAGACGCACACTGAAGTCTACAATGTATATTTCCAAATGTAAAAATACAGACAATCAAGCACTGTACATGTTTTTCTATTAAAGTGGCTCTAGATGCTTTCCAAGGCTAATGTCCCAGATGGCTCTGTGAAAGAGCCCAGCCCCTGCCCAGGGTCCTGTGGCCCCTACACTAACAGTGGTGAGTTTAGTGGGTCACATTGCTCCCTGAGTCTTCCACATGGGGATTAAACATGGACAGATGTGGCTGTCTATGAGAAAGGATCCTTCCTCTCTTTTCTGATACTCAGCCCCCTGGATCCCTTATGCCAGTAGCACGGCAGAATCCAAAGCCCAGTTTGGAAGGTTTCCCTCACCTCTAGAGGGTGCCAATAACCTACATCTCTCATCTCCCTGTCTCAGAAAGACACTCTCCCTCTGTCTCCATCCTCAGTTGGTAGGGCTGCCCCACCCATCCAAAGACCAGCCTAAGAACACACGCATGTTTCTCAGTAGTTTACTCTGTCAACCTGTTTCTGCTTATAGACAAAATTACAAAACTGAGCCAGATGTGGTGGTTTATACCTTTTCCAGAATTCTGGAGATTGAAGTAGGGGGATCACCATGAGTTTGAGGCCACGTTGACCTACAGAATGAGACTGTACCAAAATAAATTTAAAAATTAAAAGGCATGGACTGGAGAGATGACACAGTGATTAAGAGCTTTTACTGTTCTTGCAGAAGACTCAAGCTTGATTCCCAACATCCATGTCAGACAGCTTACAGCTGCCTGTAACTTCAGCTCCAGGTGATCTTATGCCCTCTTCTGGCCTTTGAAGGTACCTGCACTCACATACATATGGGCTCTGCACAGACATACACACACACCTGTAATTACAAAATAAAAACAAATATTTAAAAACTCAGAAGCCATAGGCAAAGCAGCAACCTCTAAGTTACTCAACTCTTCACTGAATTCACGACTTACGTGAGTGAAGCTTCAAACCTTTCTGCTGTGGGATATCTTTCTTTTTGTTGTGAATATATGCTGTTCCCATTAGTTAGTAAATAAAGCTGCATTGGCCTAGGCATTTTACTGGCTGATCAATCTCCCCAGCCTCACACTCAGACTTTCGTTTACTGAAAAGCAACCTGCTGCTAAGAACCCTTTCTGTGGACACTGAGTAAGTAAAGGACACATTGTTCAAAGGCATTGAGACATCTTTTTACTTGACCATTAGAAACCAGAGAGTGAAGAACAAAGGTTTGAGCTAGCATTGTGCTTAGATATTTAATAAATCTACATTGGCTAAAGGGTTTAACCTCCAGGAAAGCAAGCAGTAAGCTCACACAGAATTACTCACTGTCCATGAGCATACATCAGAAATACAGGTCATGGCTCTCTTTTCAGGGTTTTTATCTTTGTCCGGCAAAAAGACACAATGTGCGACACCCACCTTCTGCAGCACAATGGATGCCACACTTCAGCTATAATAGCACAAGTGAAAGCCAAATTTCTTGTGAAGTTGAGCATCTAATCTGCACATAACTCACCAATAAGGTCACTTTGTCCTTTAACAGATACTTCCAAAGCAATGGAGAGAAGAGCTTGCTGAGAAAGAAGTACATGGTCAGGACAGAAGCTAATCTTCCCTGGTCATCTGCAAACTGGAAGGAGAGAACATCAGTGTTCTGCCCTCCTCCATGAGCCCAGCTTCCTCTACCCAGTTTCTTGGTCATTGCTCTGTTGCTTTGAAGAGACACCATGAGCACAGCAACTCTTAGAAAGGAGAACATTTCATTGGGGCTGGTTTACCCTTTCAGAGGTTTAGTCCATTGCCATCATGGCAGGGAGTATGGCGGCATGCAGGCAGACGTCATGGTGCTGTTGAGTTCTAAATCTGGATCCAGAGGTAGCAGGAAAAGATATTGGGCCTGTCTTGAGCTTTTAAAACTCCAAAGCCTACCTTCAGTGACACAGTTCCTCCAACAAAGTCATACCTCCTAATCCCTCTCAAGTAGTGCTGCTCCCTAAGAACCAAACATTCAAATCTAGGAGCCTATAGGGGTCATTCCTATTTAAATCACACCCAGAGATCTGAAGTGATATTTTACTTGTGCTCTAACAAATAAAGCTTCCCTGGGTATCAGCAGACAAAGCCAGCCACTGTAGTAAACATAGAGGTCAGGCACACACCTTTAATCCTAGCATTTGGAGGCAGAGATCCATCCAAATCTCTGTGAGTTCAAGGTCACGCTGGAAACAGAGCCTGGCAGTGGTGACACATGCCTTTAATCCCAGGACTTGAGATCTCTCATGTCTTTGCTTGGGAAGAACACATGCCTTTAATTCCAGGAAGTAATATGGCAGGACACAGAAAAGTATATAAGGCATGAGGAAACAGGAACTCACTCTCTTTCAGTGGAGGATTTTGTAGGGGTAAGAACTAGTAGCTTGTTCTATTCCTCTGATCTTTCAGCTTTTACCCCAATATCAGGTTCTGGATTTTTAATGAAGATTTGTGTTACCAAGACCCATGACTATCAGCCTGACATAGGAATGAATGACAGAGATGGCCCCACAGCAGCTCGAGGACATCAAGGACCCCACACCCAGCCAATAGCCCCCTCCAAGTTTGTGATAGATGGCCCCTGGCGGTCATGTGGACACAGGTTACTCATGAAGCTTCCAAAAGGTAGCTGTCTTCCATACACATGTGGGAACTCCATACTGAGGACCAAATGCTACAGTGAAGCCCTTTTAGGCCTTGTGACCCTGAAATCAAACCGTACCTTGAGACCAAGTGCATGTGTCCTGGTATAGAGTAGAAAGGGCCTGCTGCTCCCCACAGTACCAAAGCAGGAGCCTCTGTCCTTCTGTCCTTACCTTAGGACACACTAGCAGTCTCTGCATGTCTCCTCTTACCGTCCTTTTAATGATTTTACTTTTAAGTTACAAAATCAATAGGCTTTCATGTTTTTTTTTTTTTAAAAAGCACTAACATTTCAAAAAAAAAAAAAGATAAAAGACTCATTTGCCCTGCTTGAGACTCTACTAGTCTTTCCTATAAAGAGTTAGTGGGTTGGTTTGCTTGCTTGCTTGCTTGTTTTCGGTGGGAGGTTTCCTTTACCACCTTTCCTGTATTTTTAGAAATGGACTATGGTTCTGAAATGCATTCCTAAATGTGTTATTGTGAGCATTAGATTTATACAAAGAGATTCCAAAACTGAGAATCTTCCACATCAGTTGCTTTCAGTTCTTTGCCATTGACAAAAAGGTCTTGGTAGATGTGCATCTCTCTACGTGGTCATTTCTGCAGGAGAGTTTTGGAATATCATGGCTGATAAATTGAGATACATAGATGCCTGTCTTAGATGGAGGTACATCAATCTTCCAAAAGACTGCCAGTTTGGGGTCCTCTAACCATGAGTGTTTGCATCCCCTTTATCAGTGCTGATCGGTGGCATCTCGTTATTTTCAAACTTTCATGGCTACTAGAGAGACTGAGCATCTCTTCCCGTGTTCACTGGCCACACATTTTTACTGCATGGAAGAGAGGAATTAGTGGGCCAGGTGGTGGTGGTGGCACACGCCTTCAATCCCAGCACTTTCGGGAGGCAGAGCCAGGCGGATCTCTGTGAGTTCAAGGCCAGTCTGGTCTACAGAGCGAGATCCAGGACAGGCTCCAAAGCTACACAGAGAAACCCTGTCTCAAAGAGAGAGGAGAGAGAGAGAGAGAGAGAGAGAGAGAGAGAGAGAGAGAGAGAGAGAGAGAGAGAGAGAGAGACCTCCCACATTGTAAACACCTCCCTCACAGAGGGCTGGCACCAGCATAGTTCTCAGGGACTCCTGGAAACTGGCGAATCATCAGAGACACTGATGCATTAGTAGATGAGTGTAGTGGTTAATGTCGTCAAGTAGAGAGGATTTAGACCATCTTGAAGACAAGTCTCTGGGTGTAGCTGTGATGGAATTTGTAAGAGACGTTCACTGGCTGGAGGAGACTGGCTGTAGGTGGAACACTTGTACAGGTCAGAGCGGTGCAGCAGGCAAACAGAGAAAGCGAGCTGAGCACTAGCCTCTGCTTTCTCTGCTTCCTCTGCTTCTTGACTGTGGAAGCCGTGTGAGCCGCTGCCTGACCACCTTCCTTCCACTATGCAGAGGGACCGTGTCCTCAACCAGAAGTCAAAGGAAACCAAAGCTGCTTATCAGATACCTTAAGGAGACAGTTATGGGAAGAGTAATTAATTCAGTGAGTGAGGTCTCTGAAGTATGGCTGTGGATCCTTGGTAACCAATGATCTAAAAAACCTAAGTCAAAATAAACCTCTCCTCCAACAATTACGCTTTTTCTTCACAGGAAGTAAATACCTCTGACAGTAAAATGCAATAGACGGTGAAATTCAAGAGAAATCACATTTAGAGGTTCTAAGACCTATGGGGCATAAAAAGAAAACATGGTTCATTTCGCAGCCTGTTTATGAGCCATTTCCCACACAGTGTGGTGGCAGGTTGAAATCATTTTCTTGTTTATATCCAACTCTTAGGAAAAATGCAATTTAAAGTCAGGTCTGAAAGAAGGTTTGAGGCTTCAATCAATCTTTTTAGTAATTGCTCTTTGGGGAGGCCACCACCCAGCTCCCAAATAAATCACACACGGAGGCTTATTCCTATTTATAAATGCCCTGCTTTAGCTTGGCTTATTGCTAGCCAGCTTTTCTTAACTTTAAATTATCCCAGAAGTAATCACACTCAAGGAACTGGAAATAACTGGTCCCTTGCACTTGTAAACTGGGCACCTCAGCACTCAAGAGTAGCCTGATTGTGTGGCAAGACACCACTCAAAAAATAAAAAGCAAGACCACAGATCATCCTTGGTTTCAAAGGATTGGCTGCATGCATGTCATAGAGTCACCTGACATAGCATGACACCCCTAAAGGAACAAACACTGGATTATTTGCCTTTCCAGCAACTGCATGTGTGTTTCTGTGTGTGTTTTCTACAGAGCTAAGTAGTACAGAACTGCAAAGACTATTTTTGCTGTTTCAGAAAAATTTGTTTCTGGTTTTAAAATATCGTTTGAATTAGTTCTGTCTTGTTTTGCTTCCTATTGCTGTGATAAAGACCACGGCCAAAAGCAACTTGAGGACAAAGGATTTATTCCAGTTCATTGGTTATAGTCCAACACTGAAGGAAGCCTAGGCAGGAACTCAAGGCAGGAACCTGGAGGCAGGAACTGAAGCAGAGACCATGGAGGAATGCAGAGTACTTGCTTGCTCTCCATGGCTTTCTCTGCCTGCTTTTTTATACAGCCCAGAACCACCTGCCCAGGGGTGGCACTGCCCACATTGGGCTTTCCCCCCTACATCATTCATTAATCAAGAATGCCCCACAGGTGTGCCCACAGGCCAATCTAATGGAGGTAATTTCTCATTTGAGGGTGCCTATTCCCAGGTGACTCTAGCTTGTGTCCAGTTGACAGAAAGTGAAGACAATTTTTAGTGTTGCATTAAAAACTCATCTTAATAAAAACTTCTATGAGAATTTTATTACTAATGATATAAAAATTTCTGAGAAAAAAAAATTGTATTCTCCAAAATAATACAATCCACAAAACTTAGACTCTTTTGTTTTACAAATAATAGCCAACATGAATGTTATGGTTTGAATCTGAAATGTTGTCCACAGGCTCATGTGTTTGGCCTGTCTGGTGGCATTGTTTCTGGGGATTATAGAGTTTTTGAGACAAGATACACAACTTTCAGAGCAAAACACCACTACCTTCAGGTGAAAACACTGAGCCCATGAAAGCATATCAAGACTGTTGATTATAGAAGAAATTGGCAATGACTTTTGAAGATACAAAGAAGAAGCATAAAGTTTCAAAACAGAGAGATCAGGGAAAACATCAAGGGAAGGAGATTAGGGAGGAAAAACAGAAATTGTAGCTGGGAACTGTCAGCCTCGCTTCCGAACCTTGTAACGGGCTTTTAGACTAAAGGTTCAAGTAAGTAAGACAAAGGCAGCCCTTCAAAGGGGCCATGAATAAACGCTTCTCTAAAATCCTTTTGTTTTTGTTTGTTTGGGTTTTTGTTTATTTGTTTTTATTTTTGAGACAGAGTCTCACTATGTTGCCCTGGCTGTCCTGGAACTCATTCTGTAGACCAGGCTGGCATTGAACTCAGAGATTTGCCTGCCCCTTCCTCCCAAGTGCCAGGATTAAAGGCATGCACCACCACCTGACCAATGCTTCTCTATCTTAAAATCAAGAGTTTATTGCAATAAATAAAAGCACTGACCCACACTCCAGTACACCTTGGTGTTGTACCCAGAGTCTCCCAAAGAACACCAAGAGACCAAATCCGGTGCAAAAGCAGGGAGTCTGTATTGCTAGGAGTGAACTCGGAATTCTCCATCCATCTGACGCAGCAACAGAGCAGGAGAAACCCAAGTAGCAATGGGTCAGGGTTTTCAAAGCAAGGGGGGCCTGAGGTCTACAGACTGCATAGGAACAGACTCAGGATTGGTTTATATGAGTGGCAATTATGTTAGTAACTTTTAATTGGCATGGGCTAGTTGGGGGTTACAGTTACCCATTTTTGGGGCAGGCCTGGACAAGTCCCAGGCTCTGTCCTTGACTCATGCTCATAGCTCTAAGTTGGTGAGGGGTCCCAGACAGTAGACAATTGGCTGAACCTTGAGCAGTCAAAGTACGTGCAGAAAGGGAGCTACTGCAAGGACTATGGCTTTTGTTCATGGCCCTCCCAGAAACTGCTTGCTCAAGTCTCAGGAAACTGAAATTGAGGCCTGATCTCTGAGAGAAGACTGAGCAGCCTATTATGGCACCAGCTTGGTCCTTTCACTGGGAAGATGAACTTCTGGAGTGAAAAGAACACTCTGTGCATGAGATCCAGAGGATGAAACTCATAGTTGGCCAAAGGCTCATGATACCATGGTGTGGAAGGCAAGCATCAAGGTCAACAGAATTCCAAATGAAAAGGGAGATGCACCTGTCAAAGGCACATGCAGGTAGAGCACATGCCCCAAATACAGCCACTCTTATAGATGACCTGTGACATCATCTTTTGAGAGAAGACTGGGGGATGTGATAGTACAAAGGGTCTGGGACACAGGAGCCAGGAGGATACCTGAGCCAGGTTTGTAGAAAGACCAACAAGGGTTATTATTTCAAACTACAATGCTAACATCTCAGTGACATGGAAACAGTGAAGTCATGAATAGTGAGTGTGGAGAAGTCATTCATCAGAGTTAAAAGATGTTTGAAGGTGATGAACCCATAGAAAAGACCTGTCTTAGTTACCTTTCTATTGTGACAAGACACCATGAACAAGGCAACTTACAGAAGAAAGAGTTATTGGGTCTTCCAGTTTCAGGATCCATGACCATCATGGCAGGGAACATGTCAGTAGGCAGGCTGGCATGGTGCTGGAGCAGAAGCTGAGAGCTCACATCCTATCCTCAAGTAGGAGGCAAGAAGAGCTAACTGGGAATGGCATGGGCTTTTGAAACCTCAAAGCCCATTCCCAGTGACACACCACCTCTGCTGGGGAATATTATTTAAGGTGTATTACTTTTGTTTATGTTGCATTTGTTTAACTCTGTAAAGCTGTGTTACTGTGCCTGTCTAGAACACCTGATGCTCTAATAAAAAACTTAACAGCCAATAGCAAGGCATGAGAAAGGATAGGCAGAGCTGGCAGAGAGAATTAGTAGAAAGGGAAATCTGGGGGACAAAGGAAGAAGGAAACAGAGAGGAAGGAGGAGGACTTCAAGGGCCAGCTACACAGCCACCCAGCCACACAGTCACCCAGCCATACAACCAGATACGGAGTAAGAAGGAAAGAAAAAATATACATGAATAGAGAAAGATAAAAGCCCAGAGGCCTAAGATAGATGGGATAATTTAAAGTTAAGAAAAGCTGGCTAGCAATAAGCCAAGCTAAAGCAGGGCATTTATAAATAAGAATAAGTCTCCGTGTGTGATTTATTTGGGAGCTGGGTAGCGGGCTCCCCAAAGAGCAAAAGCAAACAACACTCCTCCAACAAGGCCACACCTCCTAACCCTTCCTAAACAACTGGGGAACTGGGGCCAAGTATTGAAACATCTGAGCCTGTAGAGGCCATTCTCATTCAAGACCTCAGTGGTTGCAACATGGAGAGGCTGACTTCAATTCCATCTCTGAACAGCAGTCAGTCTATGTATGAACGGTGAACAATGAACCACTTGCCTCAGCTATCCCCAGGAGAGGCTCAGTGCACCAGAGCTCTCAGGCTTCATTTGACCTTGCCTCTGTTCTCAATCCCAGAACTGTTTTCTTATGAAATACCCAATGCAATTAGCACTCTGCAAGTCTGCTTTGGCAAACACAGCTATAAACAAGCAATTTAAGTTTCTACAAACACAGAAATATTTCCAGTGTCTCAAAAATAGTAAATGCCTTCTGGTCGCCGGTCTTCCCATTGCTAATTTGGGGTTTTGTCTCGTGAAGTTTCAGCACGATATCCAAAAACTGATTGCCAAGACCACCAACAAACAAGAAACTTCCCCTGCACATTCATTCAGGGGTCTGAAGTTCCAGGCTCAGGTTCAATAATATACTTCGGTTGCCTTTTGTGAAGTATGCCGGTCCAGTTTTATTCTCGAACATAGGAAAACCAGTTTTCCCAAAACCATTTACTAAGGAGAATGTCCTTTCCCATTGAGTCTTCTTGGTGGCCTTGTCACAGATCTTTTGACTATGTATACTATGGGAGCTTATTTCTGAACTCTCCATTCTCTTCCACTAGCCTGTTTTAATGCCAGTCCCAGCCTGTTCTCGTTACTGTAGTTTTACAATATGCCCGAAATCAGAGGTGTGGGAGCTCCATCCTTGCTTCTTTCTCAAGATATTTAGACTCTTTCCTGGTTCCATAGGAATTTTAGTTTAGCAAGCGTGAGGGGACACAGGAGAGGGGACACTGAGGTCAATAAGGGGGAGCAAACAGTCCAGAGATCTAACAGGCTGTGAAGGCAATAGTTAATGACACCACATGACACCATGAAAGTTGCCAAGGAAGCAGCTTTGCTGCGGGTCCCAAGAGACAGCAGAGGTGACAGATGTGAAGATTTGATGAACCGTAGT
Organism: Onychomys torridus; assembly: GCF_903995425.1. Taxonomy (NCBI): domain Eukaryota; kingdom Metazoa; phylum Chordata; class Mammalia; order Rodentia; family Cricetidae; genus Onychomys; species Onychomys torridus. Next base: position 70,598,193 of record NC_050455.1, read on the forward strand.
CATTATGTCACTCTGTGTCTGGGTATCATGTAGTACGTGAGACATGCTTTCCCAAGTCTTACAAATGACTGTTCCTCACTCAAGATCCCCACCCCTGTGGATGGAACAGAGAGAAAAGACCAAATGCAACAAGGTTATGAAGTCTCCTTGTGTGGACCAGAGCCTGCAGTGTTTCCGTGAGGATCCCAAGGTGGAGTGGCGTGGCCAGCACCCACAGAAGTTGTCTCCCACGGAAGTTGTCTCCCTAAATTGACAAGAACAGAAGAGGCAAGGACCCCAGGGTAGCCATTCTCAGAATGCCCCTGCTGGAGTGCAGGGGTGCTGAAGAGAGTTCTGTTCCAGGCTGCTTGCTGTATTATCACCCCTGCCTGGAAGTCAGCTATGTGGATCTGATCAAAAGTGAAAGGGGTCACCTGGACACCTTGTGATTGGACCAGGTGGACTGGCTAGCTCATCTGACTTTACCCAAGTTTTGCCACGGTTTGTGCTGTGAGTCCGCAAGAATGTTCTTTCTAGAACAACTCACCCTCAGTGGTCCACACATTGAATTCTTTAAATTCATGAGGTAAGAACCTGGTGGACACTAAGTGTAAATCTCATGTGACCAGGAGCTTTATGCACACTAAGTCCTAAGCTAAAGCCTACTCAGGAGCAGGGAAAGGCTATAACTTTCAAAGACATCTCGATGTTTCCCATAGTAAACTGGGTGGTCTCGTTGTTGGAGGAGATCTGGAACAGCACTGTTTGATCAGGCATGTGTGCAGACGTCTCTTGCAAGGGTGTGAGGCCATGTGACAGTAGTATCTCACACGGGACCAGATACACTGAAATCCCAGATGATGGTCATGAGGCAAAGTCTTCGTAGGATTTCCTCCTCCATGCATTTGAAAAGTACTCCACTCCTTAACCCTGGGCAGAGGGCTCCTGGATCTGAAACTCACCTGGCTTCAGGGTTGTTTGGTGGGTGCCTCTTCTTCCTCATGCTTTCCAATCGTGGCTTCTCTGACACTCAGCAAGGGTTACTGAGAATAACACTTGGAATTTTAATCATTATTTCTAATGTGCTATTCACTGAACCGTCTTTGTCTCTTTAATTGCAGGCTCTGTGCCACAAAGACTGTATCGGTAAGAACTATTTTTGCTTTTCCTGCCTATTCAAACTCAAGGTACCTGGGCAATGGGGCTGTTTTGTTTGTTTTGTTCAATTTAATGGTGAAGTGTTTTCTATGGGATAATTTTTTTTTTAACTGACAGCTTTCTTTAGGGTGATGGTGGTAGCCAATTTTTTCTGGGATCCTAACAGCTATCTGTTGGCCAGTCTTAGATGTGAATGGGCGACACCATCACCTGCTGTACATAATTAATGTTATTAATGGAACCCCAAACACACAGTCATCTCCTGCCTATCTCCCCTTTGCAAAAACAATATTTGTTTATTAAAGTACGCTCTTTCTGAGTCACTTTCCCTTTTTCCTGACACCTGAGATAGTCTCGCTTCAGCTAAGGGACCCTTCTGTGTACCTCTCTTTCCTGCTGTGCCAGAAACTTTGCTTAGTGATGTTTCCCCCTTACTTCTCTCCCGGCACTCCTCCCCCCCCCCCCCCCCCGCTCCCCCTCCTGGACTCAGCCCCTGAAGATTGCCCAGGGCTCCCCCTCCTGGACTCAGCCCCTGAAGATTGCCCAGGGCTCCCCCTCCTGGACTCAGCCCCTGAAGATAGCTCTGGGCACTGCAGGGAAGCAGCTGGCAGAGTACCACTCCTTGGTTTTGTCTGGGCTCTGGGGAGGCTTCCCAGCTCCTGCTCTTACCTACTGTTACAGTCGATATACTTGTTCCACTTCCTAAGGGGTGAGCTACGAGTCAGAAATCAGTTAGCAAGGCTAGTTCCTCATTATATCGTGCCATGCAGTCTCCAAATGCAGGCGCAGCGTACAGCAGCTGTGGCCTGAAGGGTTTCCAATGGCCTGAGCCACGCAGGCTCTCGCGCTTGTCATTTACTCTGTGCTGAGGTAAATGGCACACCGCCCATCTTCAATCTGCAGTTTTTAATTAGGCTCTGCAGTTTCACGTGATGATGTTGTGTGTGTGCTGGGCTTGGCCATCAGGAGCTGCCTGCAACAGACAGCGTTGCAGGAAGCACACCCAGCAGCAGTCCCGAAAGACCTCACTCCTACCTCCAGGACCCAGGATCGGAGCCACAGCTTACTTCCAGAGTTTTGAATTTCTGTCTCATTAGCCCTTTCGGGGCTGGTGCACTCACCCTATCTCCTCCCCTCAGTACCGTGTTCACACACTGATCTTGGGGAAGGGGGTGTTTCATGGGGCTGGAGATGCGGCTCAGTTGATAAAGGGTTTTCCCAGCCCAGACAAAGCCCTGAGTTTGATTCTTACACTAGGCACCTTGCAAACTAATCTTGGTTGGCAGTTTGGCACACCTGCAAAGAAAGACGCGGGCAGTTAAGAAACTGCCCCTGTCAGGTTGGCCTCAATGCATTCCTATGAGTCATTTTCTTATTGCTAACTGACACAGAAGGATCCAGTCCACTGTGGGTGGTGCTATCCCTAGCCATGCAGGCCTGAGCTGTCTAAGAAAGCCAGCTAAGTGAGCCAGAGGAGCCAATCCCTTCATTCAGCAACATCCCCCTATGGCAGCCATTCCCAACCTGTGGGTCATGGCCCCCTTGGGGGGTGGAACAACCCTTTCACAGGGGTTGCCTGAGACTTGGAAAATGAGGATATTTACATTACCGTTCATAACAGTAGTAAAATTACAGTTATGAATTAGCAACAAAATAATCTTATGGCTGGAGGTCAACATGAGGAACTGTATTTAAAGGGTGTCTACATCAGGAAGGTTGAAAACCACTGCTCTATGCCATGGTCTCTGCCTCAGTTACTGCTTCCAGATTGCTGCCCCGAGTCTCTGCCTTGTCTTCCCTGGATGTTGACTGTGATCAGTAAGCTGAAATAAACACTTTCCTCCCAAAGTTGCTTTGGACAGTGTTTATCACAGCAACAGAAGAGCGAAAATGCATACCTGTATCCACACACTAGGGAGGCAGAGGCAGGAGGATCAGGAATTCAAGGCCATCCTTAGCTACACAGTGAGTTCGAGTTCAACCTAAGATACAAGAGACCCTGTATTCTTAGTGCCAGCACTTACTTACCTTTTAATGATCGGTGGGAATGAAAACCAGGCCTGGATGGAGGTACCACAGCAAGACCACATCTGTGACAGTTTATTGCAAGCGATCAAACTTTTTATACCCTTATCAGAAACAATACAATGGCTGTTGCTGGGATACAGTGACATTTGCAAGCCATATAGGGTATACAAGGTTAATGTCTAAGACCAGTTGTCCTGTCGAGCTTCCATATGCTTTGCTGATATCTAGGGAACACAGAAATACCAGTAGTCTGTAAGCTTGCAGGACCTGAGCGTCTCAGGAACTGAAAGGTGCACACAGTCCCCCAGGAACCAAAGACTCTAACCAGAAGAAACCTATGATTGTGACGCATGCCTCCCAAGGCAGCTAGTCCAGGTCAGCTCCATGGTTCCCTGCACTGCATCAAGGAGAGAAAGAACAAACAAAAAAAGTGGGGGCTGATCTCAGCACAGTATGGCTGCCTCATTGCTAACAACCCTGCCCCTGACCAGTGTTGATGAATCACTGTCTCAAGAAGGCAGACAAAGGTAAGAAGCCCCTAACCCTCGTGACGAGGCTTGAATGGGGGAGGAAGACATATCCATCAATTCTTGACAGATTAGGATATGTATAAACTCAGAGTAGGGGGTCTACAACAAGCATTGTTCACACTCTACTTAAATTAGCATCTTACCTTGGGACATGTAGTAATTCCATATGAGTTTCATATCACAAAATCTTCCTTTAAGGCAGGGGAGATAGATCAGTGGATAAAATGTATGCCATACAAGTGAGAGGACCAGTGTTCAAATCCCATCATCCAGATTAAAAAAAAAAAAAAAAAAAGCCCAGCTGGCATGGTCACCTTCTGGTAATCCCAGCACTTGAGAGGCAGAGACCAGAGGTCCCTAGGGTAGTTACGCTAGTAGAGTCAGTAATCTCAGGTAATCTACCCCTGTGTAGAAAAAAATACCCATTGACTTAATTCCAACTTCTGGCCTCTACATACATATATACATACACACACGTGTGCATCCTTACACATGCAAACATGTGTGCACACATATACAACATAGACATATATACATGCAAAAACAAAATCTACCTTTGGACTTTCCAATCATTGAGAAAGGTAATAAATAAATAAATAAATAAATAAATAAATAAATAAATAAATAAATAAAAAGACAGATAGATAGATAGATAGATAGATAGATAGATAGATAGATAGATAGATAATGAATCTCTTAGCCTCATGGGTAGAGATTAGCAACTGGGCCCAAGGCTACAGTTCTTGATTTTTGATGTATGAGTTCAGCATAGCATTGAGAATGTCACTTGAATTGAATGCCAATTTCTGATATCTGAGCTTGGACTACCAGTGGCCATTCCTCGGCCTCAGCCTTGCTCAGCTCTTGCCACAGCTTTCATTGACCTCATGACGTCACACAGGGTATGACATCATGGGTCCTCTACGCCCCACACTGCAGAGGTGTCTCAACCTGCATCCCTCTGATCAACCCCAGCTGTTGACTTAGGTGCGCCTTCTCCCAGAGTCAGCGATGCCCAGGTTTGCCTTGCTGGCCCAGTGTTCTTGCAGAACTGGAGGCTTGCACATCTCAGCTGTCTGTTTGCACATGTAGCTGCAGGTTTGCAGCCTTTGTGGTTCAGCAGCCTCCACCCTGCAGACATAGCCAGCCTCAGCAGCCAGGATGAACCAGATGTGGCAACTGCGGTTCCCTTTCCTCTCTCTCCTCTCCTCCTGCCCGCTCTGCAAGTCAAAGCCTCTGGTGCCACGCACACCACCTCCACCAACTTCACTGCCACTCCACCATCATACACCCAAAAGAAATGTTCTACTGGGTTTCTGCTTGCCCTGTGTCTACTCTCTGCAGCAGCCAGTATGATCATTTAGAAATTGTCTGATGACCAATATCTACTACCTCTAGCCTCCAACCTTACTGCTGTGTGTGATACCGCAGAGAGATAGCCTGGTCCCCTGGACACTATGGGTCCCACAACAATAGCTCCCCCAGCTTCTCAATGTGCAGCCATCGTGAAGAACCCGTCCTGGCCTCCAAGCCCTTTCCTTTCTACCTCCAACGTCAATGTAAAAAGCACAACTCTCACCTTTAAAGAGAGTTTATTCTGGAGCTAAAGACCATAGCCTGGAAACACAGATTTAGGTTACCCAAATTCCTTGTCCCAATGTGGTAACAGCTTGATGAAGCTTTTAATATTTTATTTTTATTTTCAGGGAAGAGTTACATGTAGCCCCCCACTACCACAAATTATGCAGACAAATTTCCTGCATTAGGGGAAATCAACAGGAATCAGCACATCTCAAATGCAACAGATAAGTCTCACGGGGGTGGGGGGGGGGGGGACACCTTCCTGATCATGTTATCTCCCCTGACAGGTAGGTACTGAGAAAGAGTTTATAGTAACAGAACAAAGTCATAAGTCAAAGTGCTTTTCAAATCCATTGGTGGAAACATCAGCAAGGCACATGACAGTCAAGTGAGAGGAAAGTCTGCTGGAAGCCCCAGAAGCCAACAGCTTTCTTGGTCCTCTGACTGGTTGGAAACAAGGGATCTCTTCCTGCACTCCAAGGGACTTACACAGTGGTGGCAAAGATGCCATGCAACACAGAGGAGGGCCATAAATGGCTATCAAGGAGACTGGAGACAGCAAAAAATAACCTGTCTCTGGCTCGTGACATCCCCGCCTCTAAAACAGCATCAGGATTCTAATCAGTCAGCCTTGAAGGGTCGGAGGAAGGTGTGGTTCTCTTCAGGAACTGTCATTCACACCGGAGACCTTGCTCTGTGGAGACCACGGCCTCCACGGCTGATAGCTGTGCAGCCTGTAGTGGATGAGGACATCTGCAGAGAGCGGCGGCAGACCCAGAGGAGGCAGAACAGGCATCTGTCAAAGGCTAGGACATAGGAGAAGCTGGAGAACAGGAGGCATCCCTTGGAGAGATCTCAAGGATATGACCACCTTCACAACAACACTGAGCAGCCAACTCCTCCTCCTCCTCTTCCTCCTTCTCCTTCTTCTCCTTCTCGTCCTCCATCCTCCTCCTTCTCGTTCTCCTCCCACTCCCCCTCCCTCTCCCCCTCCCTCTCCCCCACCTCCTGGCTCCAAGGAAGGCATCCCAGATCAGTAACCAGCCCTTGAGTACTCTAGCCCAAGCACCAGCTGCTCTCCTGCAGCCTGCCTGGGCTGTCCTTTGGTTTGCTTCTGCATAAAGTGTATTTGTCATGTCACAATCAGTGAACATGTCACCATTCTCTGAATAAGACTCTAAGAACCTGGAATCACTTGACCCCCACAGTGACCCCAGGAACCCAGGGGCCTGCCAGGAAGAATTGGGTTCTAAGACAAGCCCATATTGCTACTTTTACCTCCAGGGAAGTTCACAGCCCTTGGATATTAATACTTTTTTCCAGAGAAGGGGGTTTTGAGACAGGGTCCCACAGTATAATTAATTCAGGCTCATCAAATAGCCCATGATGGCCTCAACCATCCTGCCTCAGTCTCCCGAGTCCTAGTCTTATAGGTGTGTGCTACCAAGTTCTGCAGAACTCAATGTTTTCTTAGTAAAATGCTCTGTGCATAAATATAAACATCCTTTTTTTCTCCTATACCATCAGATTCCTCAGGAGATAGTGACAAATGGGCATCATAGTAAAAACATTTCTAGTAAAACTTTACTACAAGAATACAGAGAATGAAGAGGCAGAGGGGAGAAGGAATGAGGCAGGGCGATGGCCATTAGTATCAGCCCTTTGTCTCTCTTCTTTACCTTTTCTAGAAACCAGGACCACTCATAACTAGCCAAGGGCCCTGCCATGTTTCTCAGGATGAAGGAGACCAAGAGTGCCAAGCCCCGGAAGTGGAGGAAAGACCATAATGATGCACACAGTCAGGAAAGCAGGGAAATTAAAGAGCTCCTGGATCCTTCTGAGACAAGTTGACACCAACCACCAAACCCTTCTGTAATTGAGATTTATCTAGACTGTTGTCTTATTGTCTGTAAAACTGACTAGATAGGCTTCAGCAGGTAAAATGCAGGGGAATTTTAGACACGGAAAAATAATATTTGCACCAAGCAGCCAGGAACACTTAAATTGCAAGAAGGAATTCATGAGACATTTCTAATTACAAAAACTAGCAGAGCCATGGGAGTGTGGCTACAGTCCATTTGCATTTTTGTTTAGTTTTCCTTCATACAGTAATCAGGTAGGAATATGCCTTATGGGCATGAGGAAGAAATCTCCATGAATAAGGATATAATAAAAAATCATAGATGCTCCACAGAGGCTGCTGTCCAATTAAAAATAAAACTAATAATGGGAGGTGCTGCAGGGAGAGCAATTCAAAAGCCTGGTGAGAGCTGTGCAGTCTCAGCAGCCCCTCTGCTTTCTTTGTGTCTTGGACCACCAAACGATGATAACATGCTATTAGAGCAAAATTAGGCATTAAATGCAGTTATCAAAAAGAGGAACATAATCAAGTTACATACATGGTGCTCTTATTCTGAGAATTGTATTTTTAGCCTGACAAATAAATCATAATACTCTTTGGTGATAAAGCTGGAAAGAACCTAAGAAATAACTTCCTTATTTGTCTGTCCATTGAGCCCTGAGAAGCCCTATGGCCACCTGATATCAGGCAGGAAGAATGGAAAACACTATGTGCCCAGGAAGGCCCTGCAGAAAGTGCTGGAAGAGATTTCCCCTCTCCTGCACCCAACACAGGCTCTTTGAATTGACAACTTTGTGTTCTGTGGTGTGTGTGTGTGTGTGTGTGTGTGTGTGTGTGTGTGTGTGTGTGTATGTGTGTGTGTGTGTTATGCTGAATGTGCGGAGTGGGGGAAGACACACGTGCATGCTTGTGGGGGTACACATTGTAGATCAGAAAACCCTGGGTGTCCCTCCTCCAGAGCCTCCCATTTGGTTTTCTTGAGTCAGGATCTTTCACTTACCTGGACAACATAAAGATACCCAGCTCCAGAGAGACACGTGTCTCTGCCTCCCCAGCTCTGAGATGGCGAGGGCTTGCCACCATCCCTGTTTTTACATATGGGCTCAGAAGATCATCTCAGCTGCTTGCAATGCCATCAGTATATGTGCTGAGCCCCTTTCCAGCCCCGAGGAGCAGGTTTTTGTTTTGTTTTGTTTTGTTTTTATCTTGTCTGTTGGAGGCCGTTAAATACAGAAAACATTCAAGGGACTTGTACCTGTGTCATGAGAAACACGAAGAGAGAAGTTCCATCAGATTTGACATGGTCAGAAGCTACTTAAGTATCATTGAGTAATGTTGAAATCTTCACATGTTAGGAGTCTCCTGGGGTTTTATTTGCTTGCTTGTTTGTTTATTTTCAGGACCAAGGCCAACTATGCTTACTGTGGGATATCTTTCTGTATGCAATGAATATGTGTTGCTCTGATTGGTTGATAAATAAAACTGCTTTGGCCTATGGCAAGGCAGCTTAGAGGAAGGCAGGAAATCCAAGCTATACAGAAATGAGGAGAGACATCAGCAGCCTCTGAAGGAGCAGCAAGATGCCAGCAGACCAGTAATGCCATGGCCACATGGCAACTTATAGATGAATAGAAATGGGTTAAGCTGTAAGAGCTAGCTAGCAAGAAGCCTGCCACAGGCTATGCAATTGATAATTAATATTAAGCCTCTGAATGATTGTTTTATAAGCAGCTGAGGGACCGCAAAGCCAGGTGGGACCAGAGGAATGCAGGCCTATGGGGCCAGGCAGGTCCTTAACAGCTACATGTGCTATATGCTAAACCAGTGCTCTCCCACAGAATCACACCCCCAGACACTCACTGGGAGATTATAGGGAGATGCTCTACCATGGAGCCACATCCCAAGTCCTTGTTATTCCTTCACCAAGCAGCATGGATTTTTGAAGCCTCCATGGTATTAGACACATCTGATGTCCAAGGTGAGCTAAGAAGGTGGGATCAGTCTTGGGTCCAGATCCCAGCAAATCAGTACATCTCTGACAATTGCACTAATTAAAGAGAAACAGAAAAGCTTGAACATGCAAATATTATACACCATCATCAAGCACAGGGCAGGGCTGGCTTCCCCTTTCTTTGGTGATGGTTCTTCTGAGCAAGTAAACTGAAGTGTTCAGGCACACCTCCTGGATTCTTGTAAGGGAATGAGTCCTCTGACTGCTGAGGAAACCAGCTATGTGGGAAGACTCAACAAGCTGTCTGTGTCGGAGAAGGGAACTCTTTATAGAAACCTTCTCAGAACAGACCAGAAACATGAGGGTGGGATATAGAATCCAGCCTGCTCAGGCCTTCCTGTCTGTCTCACACAGATCCCAACCAGATCCCAACAGGCGCCCTACTGTGAGCACTATATGTGACTCCCTAGCAAACACACTTCTGGATACCAAAGTTTCTCACCTGGGAAGCAAGTTAATGACAAAGCAGGTACTGGTGGCTCTCTCATCAGGGTTATTTGTTACATAGAAAGCCAGAAAGCATGCTCATCTTCCAGGAAAAAGCCTCAACTCCAAATGCTGGGGCTAATAGACAGTAACTCTCAACAGGACAGGAGGCAGGGATACAGGGTTGAGCTTATAAACATGTGTTTCAGCTAAGTATGGCTGACTTCTCTGTGGATCCCCATGTAGTATGAATCTTAAAAGTTCTTATTAATAAAATCAAACTCGAGGCCAATTATTGGGGTGATTGCTGGAAGATCAGAGAAGCAGAACAAGCCACGGCTATCTCACCTCGCCAGTTCCTCTGGTGATCCTGTTTCCTCAGGCTGGAAGCTTCTGAGTCCTCCTCCACATGAATCTCAGCTGAACTGTGTGGCTCCAAAACCTGAATGCTTAACCAGCCGAATGCTTTACTCACTACATGCTTTTTTCTCCTTAGTTCCTGGTCCTCATGCCTTATATACCTTTTTCTTTCTGCCCCCACTCCCTGGGATTAAAGGCATGGGTCACCATGCTTAGCTGTTTCTAAAGTGGCCTTGAACTCAGAGATCTGGCTAGCTCTGCCTCCCAAGTGCTGGGATTAAAGGTGTGTATCACCACCGCCCAACTTCTGTTATGGCTTACTCTTCCCATTTTCTAGCCACCATTTCTGGCTCTGTTCTAGTGGCTGTCTGTTCTCTGACCCCAAATATGTTTATTTCGGGGAACACACAATATTTCAGGGAACACAATACCCACCACATCCCCATCTCTTTATTAGATCATCAGGTGTTTTAGACAAGCAAATAAACACAGCTTCACAGAGTTAAACAAATGCAACATAAAAGACTGCAACATATCTCTGCATCATTGAAACAAATGTTCCATAGTACAAACAAATGTAACACATCTTAAAACAATATTCTACAACAACCCTGAGTGATTGCCTGGTTGAGGTATCAAAGGACACCTAGTTAGAAGGAAGGGAGATAGGAAAAATAGAGGACCTAAGTAGGCACCCTATGGTCTAGCAGGCTGGGTCTTAATTCATCGCTGCTCATAAATGACATGAATATAGGGCACCTTTCTACAAAAGAAGCTGGGAGCATCAGGTCACATGCTGTCTTAGTGAGGGTTTCTATTGCTGGACAGAGCACCATGACCAAAAGCAAGCTAGGAAGGAAAGGGTTTATTTGGCTTACACTTCCAGATCATAGTCCATCATTGGAGGAAGTCAGAATAGGAACTCATGCAAGGCTAGAACCTGGAGGCAGGATCTGAGGCAGAGGCCATAGAAGGGTGCTGCTTACTAACATGTTGTCCCTGGCTTGCTCAGTTTGCCTTTCTTGCCTTGTTTTGTTCTAGACAGGGTTTCTCTGTGTGTATCTCTGGATGTCCTGGAACTCACTCTGTAGACCAGCCTGGCCTCAAACTCAAACAGAGATCCACCTGCCTCTGCCTCCTGAATGCTGGAATTAAAGGCATGCACCACCACCTAGCTCAGCCCACTTTCTTATAGAACCCAGGACCACCAGCCCAGAGATGGCACCACTCACCATGGGCTGGGCCCTCCCCCACTGATCACTAATTGAGAAAATGCCTTCCACCTGGATCCCATGGAGGCATTTCCTCAGCTGAGGCTCCTTCCTCTGATGTGTCACTCACACTTATGTCCAGTTAACACACAAACCCAGTCAGTACACCTGTCAAGGATTGTTCATCAATTTCCTCCAAGACTGGAAACTTCCGTTCTGTAGGGAAGCTCATTAAGAAAAGAAGAAACTTACATTTTCAGTTGTGAGCCTAAACTTTTACAGTGTGTGTGGGTAGGGGGACAGGAGGGAGGAGAGGCTGCAGTGAGGGTGTATTGTATGTAGACTAAAGAAAAAGAAATAAAAATAAGTAAATAGCTTCATATGGTTTAAAAAAGAAGAAGAAGAAAAAAAGAAGAAACAACTCAAAGAAGCTTCAGGAAGTCCCTGAAATTGAAAAGTATTGCTAGGTCTCTCCCTTCCCAAAAGTATGTAAATAGTTAGGACTACTGAGAGTCACTCTCAGATGAACCATGCAGCCTGGAAGAAGCTGGTATGGCCAGCTGAGCTGCCCTGAAGAGGCTCAGATCAACTGAGCCCTCTGAAAAGGGCACTCTCCAATCTGCTAAACTATCTGCACCCTGTGCATGGACTCCAGGTTTCCAGCCTTTGTGAGCTGCCACCCACACTGGGGTGGGTCTTGATGATACAGCTGTCTTTGAGTCATTTCTCCTCCTGTAAATAAACCCAATAAAACTCATTGGTTCCCCAAGTTGGACTTCAGTGGTATCCATACTTCAGTCTGCCATCATTTCCCTATCTGGGGTGAATAGATTTTGTTCACACCTCACTAGATATAGGGTCACACAACATCAGTGCATTTTCCTTTACTACTGACATGTGCTAACCTCAGATATAGACCCACATGAAGAAATGTATGCCAGGTCCAGAGCTGTGTGAAATTATGCTTCTGAACATGCTTTCTGTTTCCCAAGTGAATAGTCACAATCCCCTTCTGATCAGATCATTATTACCTACTAATTTGGAAAATGCATGATGGTACCAAGAGGAACTGAAAGATGGTCTATAATTACCACCTGATCTTTTAAAGAATGGATAGTGGAGCTGGAGAGTGGTTTAGTTGGTAACTGTTGTGCCCATGTCCAGAGACCCCTGAGCAAGACCATCACAGAGCCGATATCCAATGCAAACACACAGGGGTTTACTGATTACAAGCCCAGGCTTGGCCGGTGTCTAACACTCGTACCCAGCTGGTGAAGGAGGACGGCTCTGAGCTCTCAGAATGAGAGGTTTTTAAAAGGAAAAACCACAAACAGGGTGGCACGAGCCTTTGTGTCATAGGACTGGGTGAGGGTGCGTAACCTTTGAATTTACTGGTTGGGGTCCAGAGGAATTTTCAACAACGGTTATCAGAAGGACATTTGGAGCCTGAAGATGTTGTTTATCAGGATTGGTTTATCCGAGTGGGCTGCCATGGAGGCTAGCTGGCCTTGCACATACTGACTGTGGGGACTGACTCAGTGGCCCAGGCTTTGTCCCTGACTCATGCACATAGCTCTAAGTTGGTGAGGGGTCCCAGACAGTAAACAACTGGCTGAACTTTGAGAGGTCAGAGTACATGCAAAAAGGGAGCTACTGCAAGGATTATGTTCATGGCCCTCCCAGAAACTGCTTGCTCAAGTCTCAGGAAACTGAAATTGAGGCCTGATCTCTGAGAGAAGACTGAGCAGCCTGTTATGGTGTCTGCATGTCCTTTCAGTAACATGCTTGCAGCACAAGCAGGAGGATTTGAGTTCAGGTCCCCAGAACCCACATAAAAAGCTGGAAATGGTGGTACATGTCTGTCACTCCATTTCTGAGGAAGCAGAGACAGCAGATCCCCGGGGCTTCTTGGCCAGCCAATCCAGCTGAAGGTTCAGGAAAAGACCCTGTTCCTAAAAGTAATGTGGAGAGTAATTGATGAAGACACTCCACACCAACTTCTGGCCTCCACACACCCACCACCACTACCACCACTCCACACACATACAGAACCGCTGGTGGAGCTGAGTGGTCGAGTCCAGCACACACAAGGCCTTGGATTCTACCCTCAGCACACAAAGATAAATGTATACATATACAAGCATACACATATTTTATATGCGCATTGTAATGTGCTTATGACAGTATTGTATAAAATACACATACAAAACTGTATCAATTATTAACTCATTCCTTTGTGCAAGTAGCTATTAACATTTATACAAACAATGGCATATTGACCCAAGAGCTGGAACCTGACCTGTTGTCTTAGTTTCTTCTTCCGTTTCTGTGATTAAAATACTCTGATAAAAATAACTTCAAAGAAAGTCTTTATTTTGACTTACAATTAAAGGGGCAAGTCCGTTGGAGACCAAGGAGCAGGAGCTTGAAGCTACTGATCACATGACAGCCACAATCAAGAAGCAGAGAGTGGTGGGTGTCTGCCCTACTCAGTTCTCTTTCTCTGTTTATGTAGTCCAAGAGACCCCAGCCAGTGAATGGTGCCATCCACAGTGAGATGGTCTCCACCCCTCAATAGCATAATCTAGATAATCCCATATAGGCAAGCCTAAAGGCTCATCTCCAAGTTGATTCCGTAGTCTGTCAAGTTGACAATATTCACCATCCCACCTTTCTTCCCAGGCCTGTCCTAACCCCCAACAACCAAGACGCACCATTGCGTGCAGGAATCCTGCCAGCAGGATTCTGTCATCAAGCATGCTGTTGTGACAGGAGCCTCCCAGGGCAGCTCGCCTTCTGCATCCTTCATGAGGGATGCTGTCTCTTTCAAACTACTAAGTATTTTAGCATCTTCCAAGTTTGCTGTAAGTCAAGTCATCATGGGACCTTCACAACTCAGAGCTTATCCACACACATAATTAAACCTGACGTGTCCTAACGTACTATCTGTTGTCTGGTTAAGATCATCTGGCCAAAAGTAACTTAGAGAGGAAAGGGTCTACCTCATCTTACATTCCTCCATGATCTCTACTAGGTACATCAGGCCAGCAACTGTGAGGAAGGAACTACAGTAGAGACCATGGAAGAATGTTGCTCCTGGCTCACTCTTGGGTACACTCTCTGGCTCACACTTAGCTACCTTTCTTATATAGCCCAACCTACCTGCCTAAGGATGGTGCCACTTACATGGACTGGGCCCTCCTACATCAATTAGCAATCAGGAAAATGCCCCCACAGACATGCCCCCAGGCCAATCCGCTGGAGGCAATTCTTCCTAGGAGTTTTCCTCCTCCCAGGTACGTCGAATTGACAATGAAGATTAGCCATCACGCTAGGTTTGGGGAGGAACAGAAGGTGGTGGGAGAGACGACTACATGTAGGTCATAGCACTTTCTAGAAAAGCAGCTCATGTTGGTACAGTTGAGTGCATACATGGAGTATTTCTGCATGTATGCATGCCTTTATCGATTCACAGACAACAGGAAGCTCAGTGCAGAGCGTCAGGCAATGTCTGGCTCCTAGGATTTCCTTACAGGTGTCTGTTGGTCTTCCTCACTTAAATCCTGCAAGAGTACTGAATGGACAAGCTGAGGCTGCCTCCACCTATGTTCCTTTCTGTGAACTGGTTCCTGTCCTGGAAACACACATTCTTCTTATTTCCTTTCATCTATCCTCTGAGGCCATCATGCTAACATCGTGTCTTCTGCACCCTCTTCGCTCACACACTGTCCTCTGACTCCTTCCTCCTATGTGAAGTTGGCCAAAAGCTTTGAGAAAAGACTTGTTAATCTTGCTCCTTTGGTCCTTTGTGGTCGTTTCTGGTCCTTATCTCTGAAGGGCACAGATGGCTGTGTAGCTCAGGTGTATTGCCTGATGGGACACATTCATCTTTCATTGTACAAACCCTGCTTCTCTGTGGAGCTCCAGGCACACATTTGGAAGCCTTCCTCCCCTCTGTTTGACCAACTTTGCTCTCCGAGGCAGAAGTGTGCAAGAATGTCCCAGGATGTTTTCAACAGCTCCCTTAGATACACAGAGTCCTCTTGTTCCTTCAGGCTGGACCACCAGGGAATAGAATAGTTTTTAGTATCACTCTGGGTTTCCAGTGTGTTCTACAAGGTAATAATTATTTTATAGGAAAAATAAGAAAATTACGATCAGAAATGAACCATCAAAATAGCAAGCCCACTCTGTCTGGTTTGCCTATTTTGAGAAACATAATTACACTGCAGGTAATTATAGATGCCCGAGTAATTCATTTAAAAAATAAAAAGTCTAAGATGAGTTGAGTGACATTAGAATTCCATTAATTTTTGGTTGCATTACAAAGACACCATTTCATCAGTGAGAAAACCAGTTCAAGGAGAATGTAACAGTGAATTTCCCCTTAGGAAAATTAGGTTAATCATGTAGTGAGCTGATTTTTATATTAAAAAAAAAAAGTTCTATGGAGCAACAATGCTTAGAGAAATTCAATCCTGTCAGTGAGCTGTGAGCAGGTTTGATCCCACACAACCTTCCAAGGCACTGTGAACCCTCTTATCTTCCCCTAAGAAAAGTGTTACTCACAGGATAAAAAGTGCTTGGAACACAATATGAGGTTGTGAGTTCAACACACAGAACCAGTATGAGAACATCAGGCATGGGGGAACATGCTTGTCACCCCAATACTGGGGAAGCAGAGAGGCAGAGAGGGCAGATTTCTGGGGCTCAGCGGCCAGCCTGGCCAATTCTGCAGCGGAAGGCCAGTGAGCGATCCTGTCTCAAAAAAAACAAGGGGACAACAACCTGAAGGTTGTTAAAGGTCACTCAAGATTGACTTCTGACATGTACAATCACATATGTGCAAACACACACACATGTGTATATTTATACACATATTGTATATACATATAAAATAGAAAACATATTAATGCTGTGACCACTGAAGTCTCTTTGACCCTTGTTGTGATTTCTCCCACATATGTGATCATCAAGTGAGGAGAAGGTCCCCAGGAAGCAGCATCTACTGCACCAAGTGGGAGAGACACCATTTCTGTCCTGTGTTGCTACAAAGTCTCCATGAGGCCTGTTTACCATTCAGGACATCAGCTCTGGCTTGAAAACTGCTACTGGCAGCTTTGCGTTCTGTTAACAGTGGGGCTGCCCGGACATGACAGAGCTGTTTGTGAAGAAAAGCGGCTCCTGGTAAAACCTGTTCATCCGTGTTTCCTTCACCTGCAGAGTTCCTGTTCTGGACCTCAGATGTATAATGCTTATTTCCCTGTCCTTGCTATAGACACTCGATAAAACAACTAAGAAGAATTCATACTGGCTCACAGTTTGAGGGAACACAACCCATCACAGCAGGGAAGCCTTGGCATGGGCCGAGGTGACCCCATGGTACTGGGAGTGCATGGTTGGGACTCCTCACTTCCTCACTTCTTCATGTCTTGGCAGGGCAGGAAGCAGAAGTGAAATGCTGGTGGCCCTTCTGGTTCCTTCCTTTTGCCTCCTCTTTCATTAGGAGTGAGGGCATTCACATTTATGGTGGGTCTTCCTTCCTAAGTCAGTCCTTTCTGGAAATGTTCTCACAGAGGCACCCAGGAGTGTGTGCGTCCTAGGTGATTTTAAATCCCGTCAAACTGACAGTGGGGATTAACCATCACAGAGGAGCATGGGTCCTGAGGTCCCTGCATGGCCATGCACAGTTCTGGACAATTATTGCCACACAAACCTCTTTGTGACACTGAAGTCAGAGTGACAAGCAATTTTTCCTTATTTTCTTAGAAATGGAACTAACATTCCACATTACTCACACTGCGTCAATGATACTCCGTCAATGTGCTGGCACTGAATGAGAAAGTACTTTAAAACTCACAAACACTTTCCCCCAGTTAATTCTAAAAAGTGAAATCTACTCTGCACATACCAAATGGGGGATAAGGAACAGTGAAACAATTTTTTTTCAAACATTCTACTCAGAATTAGAAAATTGAATTGAATTTTCATGTAAACATTGGAGCCAACTTGGCAGAAATGAGGATATCCTAAAGAGACACGTGTATTCTTCCTTTGGCCAACAGACTATTGAAACAATAGGTTCGATTTCCATTCTGTTGCTGTGATAAAACATTCCACCCAATAACAGTGTGGGAAGAGAGGGTTTGTTTAACATCACAACTGTACTGGCTGGTTTTGTGTGTCAACTTGACACACACTAGAGTCATCAAAGAGGAAGGAGCCTCAGCTGAGGACATGCCTCCAGGAGACCCAGCTATAAGGTATTTTTTCAATTAGTGATCAATGGGGGAGGGCCCAGCCCTCGGTGGGTGGCACCATCCCTGGGCCGCTGGTCTGGCTCTATAAGAAGTTGGGCTGAGGAAGCCATGAGAAGCAAGCCAGAGAACAGCACCCCTCTATGGCCTCTGCATCAGCTCCTGCTTCCAGGATCCTGCCCTGTTTGAGTTCCTGTCCTGACTTCCTTCAGTGATGAACAGCAATGCTGAAGCATAAGCTGAATAAACCCTTTCCTCCCCAACTTGCTCTTTGGTCGTGGTGTTTCATCATCACAGCAACAGAAACCCTAACTAAGACAACAACCTGTCACTGAGGGAGGTCAGAGTAGGAACTCAGGGCAGGAAAAAGCCTTGGAGGAAGATTATTCCTCTTCAGCTAACTTCCTTGTACAGTGCAGACCCAACCGTCTAGGAGCAGTGCCACCCACAGTGGACTGAGGCCTCCCACATCAATCCTTAGCCAAGACAATCCCTCACAGGCATGACCATGAGCCACTCTGATCTGGATAATCACTCAACTGGCATGCCCTCAAATGATTCTAGGCTGTGTCAAGTTGAGAGATGAAGCTAACTAGGACACATGATCACCAAGAAATTGAAATTTCCTCTGAAATCTCATGCTGGGAGAAGAACAGTGAAGCATGATATTAGCTAGAGGAGGAAATGTCTCTCTGTAAGAGATTTTACACATTTCTGACAACTTGTTACACCACTTTGTGGGAAAGACTGGAACCCAGGAATGGTAAGCCAAGGATGGGTAGGGCCACAGCTTGACAAGAACTGATGAGCTATGCAGATCCCTAGCTTCTTGCTTCACCCTAAACCTCCCGTCTGGGCCCTGAGGAGGAACCACTGGACTTCTTTGTCCCTCTTCCCAATTGGGCCACAGTGAACCTTGCTTTTTACTGGTTTACTGTTTTCTTATCTTGCTTTTGACTATCAATTGTCAGTTTAATGTGCTAATTGAGGGTAGGTGGCCAAATCTGCTTGTTAGAGGGCTCAGCTCTGGCCCTGACTCCAATCAGAGCACCACACATGTGAGTCACACAGAGTATCTGAGGGGCAAGGGACGCCACTTCAATCTGTTCTTGATGATGCGCAGGTGCTAGCACAGAGCTGTGCCCACATCCTGCTGTCTGCTTCCAGCATAGAGCCGTTGGTTTACCAAACTGTTTTCATTCTAGACTCTCTGGAAGGCATCAATCAGCGTCCTGTTCACATGTATCGGCTATGCTTCTGGTACATGCCAGGTATCCAAAATCAAGTGTTGAATGCATTGGTGGCCGAAGCACATGGGGAAAGGCTTTGCAGAGAATGACTTGGAGCTTCAAGCAAGCCCGTTTTTCATGTTTCTAAAGGCACAGGGCCCCAGCCGGGATATTCTCTTGAGTACAGAAAAGCCTTCTGCTCATGACAGTGACAAATATATTAGCCAATCTGAGAGGTGCAGGTTTGACTGTGATGTTCCAATTATGCAAAAGTGACAAGAAACAGAGCCCAGGCAGTCATGCCACAGCCCTGCTTTCCCCGTGCCTGCTGCTGCTGCTGAGCCTCCTCTCTTGAGCTGCAGGGAGGCCCAAGAGGAAATGATAGGACTGATTAAGTATCTGGAGAGCTGCAGAAATGGAATGAAAACCTATGCAGAGTTAACTACCAATTAAAATGATTTATAAATGCCAGACGAGCAGCCCGGGCAATAAATGATGTTCCAATCAGGAACAAGCAGGGTGGGCTGAACTTTCAAAAATCAACTCCAAATCTAATAATTCACTGGGCTTCCCTTGCCCCCTGACTCAAGAGAATGAAGGAAGAATTCTTTTCACCATTTAGAGTTTCCTTCTGTCCCTGCATTCTCTAGGCAGCACGACCACAGGACCTATGGTGGGGGCGGAGCACAGTTATCCACTGAAGTGTGCACCTTTTACACAGAATCAAGAGACCTTTAACAAATGAATGTTTCATTATAAACCATTCATGCCATATTGTTCAAAAATAATGGTAGCACAATAACTTTTTTAAATGTAAAGCTACTTGATTACATCTTTTTATTAAACCAAGTGTACCCACAAATACTGAAATTGTGCATGCAAATTGGCTAAAAACACAAAAGCCTCCGAGCAGAGTGCAGGTGAATTTTGATTAAGGAAAGACCTTTCAAAGCAAAAGACAAAAGAATTTAAAAGGAAAATATTAATACATTCAGCTGCTTTAAAATGTCATTTTAATCAAAACTGTACCCAAATTTAAAAAAAAAAAAAAAAAAACATGCAGCAAACTATACAGAAGCAGCATCAGGAAAAGTAAGGAACTAGAGAAAATAATCACATTATGACCTTCACAGCTCCGGCCCCCTCCACCAGGACGGTCTCCAGGGTTTCCTTGCTGTCCTTAGAGTGAGCAAGTTTTTCAGTCTGATCCACCATCCCTGCATCTGCCCTGATGCCTCCCCAGTACTCATCTTCCTTTACTCTCTCTCTCTCCCTGAACACCCTGCATGGGTCCAGAATCTCCTAACTATAACAAGACCCTTACTTCCTCTTAGTTCTGACAAATCACACCCTGCTCTGCACATAGCCAACTTCTTCGTCTTTGGTTTCATCCTCGAGGTGACCTGTCACCTTTGAATGCTTTCCTTCAACATGCAATGGAAGGCAATCCTTTCTCTCCATCTAATGTCTCTGTCTTGAGGTCCCTTGTTTGTGTTTATGCCCCTGCTCCAAGTCTGGCCACTTCATGGGGCTGCTAGCTCTGTGAGAGAGGCATATGCTCCGGGTTTTGTTTGTTTGACACTCTGCCTACAATGTGAGACTTTTTCTAATGTGTAAAGAACTCCCAGACCTTCTGAATGAATGAACACTGATGGAATAATCTCATGAGTGTATGATACACACCAGCTATCATGACCACTAATCTATGTGTATTGTCTCATGGGACCCTCCTGGATTCTTATCAGTAGAACACTGAGATGTCACATTTTATGGATGTTCAGTAACTCATTCTAGACCACAGATAGTGGTAAGCCTGCTGGAGATCATTGTGAGTCGTAGTCAATAAACATACTCTTAGCCAGTATATGTATCATATCTTTACATCTATAAAACATACATAAGGATTAACATCCATACATCTTTCTTTTAAATATTTTCAAAATATGGCTTTGTTCTGAGTGGCTCATAGAGCTGTGTGCTGGAATTAGCTGCATCCACCCTGGCATCTGTCAATCTGTGCACAGGACACAGTGCCTGAAACACAGGAAGGGCTGTGTATCCCTCGAGGGCATAACTCATGCCACTTTTTTCAATGAGGTTTCCCAAGGATGGACTGTGGAATATTCCTTTACACTGTGTAAATTACTCCATGATTTGTTTAATATGGAAGTTGACTGGCCGATAGCTGGACAGGATAAGGTTAGGTAGGAGAACCAGACTAAGGGCACTGGGAAGAGTCAGAAAAGTCACCAGCAAGACAGGGAGAGGAAACAGGAGGTGCAAGATGAAAGGGAGATTACTCCACATGACAGAATGTAGATTAATACAAATGGGTTGACTTAAGTTGTATGAGCTAGTTAGTAATAAGCCTGAGCTGTCAGCTGAGCATTTAAAATTTATATTAAGTGTTGATTTTTTTGGGAACTACAGGCAAGAAAGAAAGGTCCACCTACCACAGACTGTGACCTGGAGCTTACCATAACCAAGGTATGTCAGGATGTTGGAAAGATGACACTGTCTGTAATACATCTTTTATCCCCTAGGGACATCTGGAGAAACACAGCCTAGTCACACTTCTTCAGGAACATACTAGCTATAATTCTGGGTGGGTTTGATGGTAGAGAGATCTTGTCTATGGAATTGGAATTCATTAAGCAGCCTATACTTGGTCTTACAGACTCAACCCCATATGATTCAGAGTTGAATCCTTAACCTCCAATGTCTGTATTTGGAGAGTGGGATTTTAGGAAGGCCATTAAGATTCAGTGAGTCAAAAAAGTGAGAACTTTATGGTGTAGGATTTGGAAACTCATAGAATTTTCTCTCTTTATGAATGGAAGGAAAGCTGCATGATGGCGCAAGGTGGCAGTTGTCTGAAAAGAGACTTCTCACTAGAAACTATCCCTGGCTCCAACTTGACCATGGCCTCTCCAGGCTTCAGAACTATGAGAAGGAAATTTCTATTTTTTAAGCACCTGTCCTGTGGTACTTATGATAGGCCAAGATGATTAGACACTTCAGTGGGTAGAGACTGCTGGTGTCCAGCCTGGTGTGCTATAGCTTCTGGAATCATGTCCCTATGTGCCATGCAACCATCCAAGTAGAAACAAAATTTTCATGACTAACTAAAATAAGCCTAGCTATGTGAGTGCTGGCATTCATGTTTTAATGTATAAACTGTGTTACATCTGGGCCATTGCATGATCTATGATCACATAATCATCTGCACCCCCAAATCAAATCACTGAGCAGTAATCCTCAGATTTTGCCAGGGTCTGCCAAGCGGTGCTTCTAACATGTTCCTTTGGGGTACTGAACCTTGCCTCAGTATGCAAATATAATTCAAATGTCATTTAAGTAACAGCAGTCAACTTACAGCGGGACTCTAAAATGTGCCAGGCCCTGTCCTAGGATTTCTGTACACATTATTCAGGCCTTCCAGAAGCTCTAAGACACAACTGCAATCTAACTTAGGAAAACAGCACACATCTGGGAAGTGGTGAGGAAACTAGATGCAGAATACCTGATCCCAGAGCCAAGCTTCTCAGAGCTGTGTACAAGGGGCAGAGGGCAGGGTCCACGCGGCCCTCCATGTCCTCCCCACTTCTCTATCTCTCTACAGGCTAGTTGTGCTCTGGAAAGTGGTACACCCATCTTTTCTTTTTCAGTCAAACTATCATGCCCGTCACCATCTGCTCAGCACTCACCTCTTAGGTTCCCCCACTGCAGTCCCACCCTCTTGCGCCGTGAAGGTCATGCTCATCTTTGCAGTGAACAGGGTACTCGGTGCAGCCTGTTAGGAAAGGTTCTACTAAAATAATCCCAGAATTCAGATTCAGTTCTTGGCCAGGCAGTCTTTCCATTGCCTTGACTGAGATTTTTATCCTTGATCCCTAACTGAGAGGAGATGCCCAGTGATGCCACCCAGGCCTGGATGCTGTGGCCATTACATCATTGAGACATCTGTACTCTTGGGTGAACATCAATCTGTTCACCCCAACTTGCCAAGACTTGCCATCAATATTCCAGACACCTCGTCCTGTCACAAAGGAGAGAAATTTCTTTGAGCCAGGAACTAGGAAGAGGGAATGCCAGGAATGTGGGTAAACGGAAAAACTGTGGAGAGAGAATGGCAAGGGTGTGGGGTAAGGCAGAGTGCTCGCGGCATGCATTCTGTTTTTCATGCTGCTAACAGCAGGACTAAGGAACCAATTTTCCATGGACTCATTCACACCTAGCCTTGACTGCACAGCTTGCTCTGTCTATATTTTTCATCTACTCCCTACACAACCCTATGATACAGGTGTTAATAACCCTCACCGCCTGTGAGAAAACCCAAGTTCAGAGAAGGCACCAGATGTAGGAGGAGAAGCTCACAGATCCTAAAAGTTCTGATCCAGGGTCCAAGCTCTTTTTACCAGAGCTCAAGCTTCCTGAGCTGGTACCCTGGGCCACTAGCGTCCAAAGTCCTCAGGGTTGAGGTAAGCAAGACAACACTTAGGAAGACATAGAGCCCAGAAATTAATGATTGGTGCACATGCACACACACACACACACACACACACACACACACACACACACACACCACAATGGCAAATGAAACAGCTTTACTGAGCTCCCTCCCAGGAACTTGAAAAAAGTAACCCCACCTGTCTGCCCCTGAGCCTTCACATCCACAGTGGGAGGCCTACAAAGAAAAGCTGAGCAAAGGTGAGATCTATGGCCTGTAAAACCCTCCAAGTTCAAATGCAGTTAATGCTGACACTCTAGCCTGTATGCCCAATGAGCCATGTGGAGCAGCCGTCTCAGAATAGAGCCATTGATTTTTACACTCCTGGAGTGTAGACAGCACCCCAGTTTGTGGTTGCTGCACATTAATGAAAACATATGGATTTTTCTATTTTAAAAGAACCAGACACCTGGCATTGAAACTGTTGTCAGACTACAGAGCACAAAGTCTGGGAAGAACAGACAGTAAGTGGGTAATGCTCATGAGATGACCAGGGGCTTAGAACTAAAGTCTGACACAACACATCACATGAAAAAATTATTCTCAAACAATGGAGCCTTAACATTTTAGCCATTTTAAAAAAAAAAAAAAAAACTACGCCTAATGACATCTCATCTTACACTTTTGTGAATTTAAAAATAGGTAACTGGGTAACTTCATTTGGATTAATCCCAACACTTCTTTATAGGACTTCTTCAATAAGTGCTCAACAGCACTGGGTTTTACCCACACATGCCTGCAGCTTTCTGTACTGGACATTACTCAGGTACTAAATGAACATTAAGCACCCTCAAGGCATAATAATACATTGTGGTATATTCTAAGGACATGGGTGTGAAGGTGGTGTCACAGACCTTAATCTCCTGAGCATGCCATTTGGTAAGCAACAAAAACAGCCAAGAAGACATCAGCGAGTGTGGGCTCAGGGTCACCCCCAAACACACCTAATGTGCCACTGTCCATCCATGAGTCAGAACAGGCCTCCTGGTGTGGAAACTGAGGCCTGGGAATGATGAGGGAGGTTTAACCTGTCAGTAGAAGGGAAGAAGGACCATGAGCGCCTAAGGAGGTACAGAAGATGCACGGCTACACGGCGTGATAAGGGGTAACATGAGCTTGTGCATAAGGCCTGGACACCTGACTCATCCTGGAATTGAAGTCACAGCTGGTGATGCTGCAGCAAATGTGCAGGCAGAGATGGCAGTAAGGACACTGAGAGACACTGAGGAAGCCACAGTGGGAAGGCAGGAGAGGGAAAGCCACAATGAGGAAGAACTTCCACTTACCTCAAAGATTGCTCCCTGAACACTGAAAGTGAAAAAAAAAAAAAAAAACAACAACAACAAAAAGAACTCCCACCACACCCTTGCCCCCTTTCTCTCTCCCCAGAAATAACTGAGAAGTGAAACAAGGAGAGGAGACTTGTTACTTCCACTGTGGGACAATTAGTGTTGATTGTCAACTTGGCAGCGTCTAGAATTCCCTGGGATATATGCCTCTGGGCTTGCCTGTGGGGAGTAATCTTTAGTGCTTTAATTGAGGTGGGAGGAGCCACCCATGGTGAGTGGCACCATTTCCTGGCCAGGATCCTGGACTGTGGAAAATGGAGGAAACATGCTGAGTAGCAGCTTGCTTTCATCTCTCTTTGCTTCCTGTTTGTGGATGTCATGTGACCAGCTGCCTTTGACTTTCCCAGCATGGTCAGGGTACTTGATCACAGCAACAGGAAAAGAAACTGACGTGCAAGGCGTGTGAACCTCTCACTATGCCAGTGGTGAGAGCAGAGACAGTAGTTTACGTCCAAGTCGTGTTCACACTCGACAGCACGTTTGAACACCCTTAGTTTCCATAACCTTTCCCAGTCATCCCAAAACCTAAAAGAACAGACTTACTGTGCATTTTGCACTGTGACGTTTTTACCCCCTTACAGCAAGGGCAAACTTCATAGCCATTGTATTCCCGTCGCAGTTTCTAAGTGAAGGGGTGTTGGTGGCTACCCTTGTCGCCAGGTCCTCAGTAACTATGCAGATATGAGAGCTGATCTGTGTTAGTTGTAATAAAGCTGCACCTGCCATATTCATACTTAGAACATTTAAGTTTTGTTATGGCCCAAACACATGCAAGGTTCCTGGAATCATTCTTGGCAAAAACAGCTTTTTAAAAATTCAAACTAGGCAGTCCTGAGCAAAATAAACAAACATAAACTAAACAAAGCAACAAACATCCCTGGTTCTTTCTTGCTGAAGGAAATGGCACATGAGGATTTAAAGATCTTTTCAGAGAAGCGTCCTTGGCCAAACACAGGCTTTGTGTGGTAGAAAACAATTTGCAAGTGTTCCTTCAAGGACAAAGGTCTCCCAAGCAGGAGTTTGGGCTGGGGTTGTTTGCTCTTGTCTAACACAAGGCAAAAGTAATCAACCTCGATACACACCTCTTTTGAAATCAAAGGGCTGCCTTCCTAGCCAGCCCTCCATGACAAAGGGAGAGAGGTGGGGAGCAGAGAGCTCTCTGGGTGGCTAGCCAGTGATTTGATAAACCAAGATAGGGTGCAGACTCAGCAGCCAATTCTAACAGCAACCTGGTTTTATCTTGAATCTTTCTCTATAGCTTTTAATCCAAATTGTTTTTGCATCTTTTGAGATGTTAGGCAGGACTAGGGAGAAGGCCAATGGTTAAAGCCTGGGCCTTATAAGTATGAGGACTAGAATTCAGATCCTAAAAACCCACATAAATGTGGAGGGAAATGTGGCAGTCCACCTGTGATTCTAGCCTCAGATGGGGGAAATAATGGGGAAATGGGAACTCCCCAGAGCAAGCTAGTGATCTAAACTAACCAGACTCTGCCTCCCATGGAAGAGTGATCTAGGATAATTCCCAACATTAACCTCAGACCTCCACTTGCATGCACACACAGGGTATATGTACACCCACACACCTATGGGCCATAGGTTTGAACACACACACACACACACACACACACACACACACACACACACACCATGAGAAGAAGGAAGAAGAGAGATACTGCCTGGTCCCTTCAAATCCTACAGCATTTTTCTGCCAATGTCTCCACATCCTCAGACATTTCCCCATCAACCACCCAATCCCACAGCCTAGTCATGCTGCTCACATCAAGGTACATTGTGGCTTGCAAATCTCAGAGATTTCATTATTTATTTCATTCATTCTTCTCTTCCTGTTTCTTCAACTGGATTGTCAGAACTAACCTTGACTCCGGCTGACTGATCTCTCCTTGGAGGCTCTGGCCTGCTGCTTCACCCACCTAGCAGGGGTTCCATTTTATATAGTGTGCTTTTCTACTTCATAATTTCTGTTTGCTTCCTTTATAATCTCTGTCATTTCCCCAACATTCTCTACTTCTTGAGATATTATCCATGCATTTGGTTCTTTGAAAATCACCTTTTCCAAATCTTTGAATATACTCAAAATGGCAAATTTCAAGGCTTAGTCTAGGCTATGGTGGTCTGAGCTTGTTGTCCTAGGTGCTCAGGACACTGAGTCAGGAGTTTCATTTGAGCTGAGGAACTTGAGACCAACACAGGTAACATAGTGAAAAAAATAGCTTTTCCTAAATAAATAAAAATAGCTTTAGACATGAACTCCCAGCAGCTGCCTGCAAAGGGTCACACACAAACCAACATTCCAGGGTGAAAGGGGACTCAAAAGACCCCAACCTTACCTGAGAAGCTACGGACATGGATGGATGTGGAGGAGGGAAAGGGGCCTCCTTTATAACCACGTGGCCCAGGGAAGGTTGACCATGCTCCAGGGAATAGCATCACACCCGTGAGTAAATGGGCACAGTGAGTTGTTTGTATAAAAAGGACATGGAGTCCAGAGGAAGATAAGAAGACCAGGGATAGATCTAGGAGGAGTTAGGTAGAGGAGTGGGAGTGAGCACAATCAAAACACATTGTGTCAGCATTCAGACCCACCTCTTGGAATCCTGGCCCATAAGCAGCTAATACCTGACATCATCCTATGTTCCTGTCCCCTTTAAGAAGGGACTCCTCTCTCTCTCTCTCTCTCTCTCTCTCTCTCTCTCTCTCTCTCTCTCTCTCTCTCTTTCTCTCTCTCCTTCCCTCCCTATCTCTCTCTTTCCCTCTCCCCTCTCCCTTGCCTACACCAAATAAAACTCTCCACTGAGCACTGTCTGCATTGCATCCCTGTCTCTTACCCACTGTGGGGCACCTTCGCTCCATCCACCAAGGCCTCTCTCTGGGTGTATTACAACATTGGTTCTGTGACTCGGATAGACCCTCCAGGCAGCCTCTCCCATGCCAGGATCCTGGACCCAGTCTACCCACAACAGGCTCTGACTCACCTGATCACTCACTTACCTTATCCACCACCAGCAACAGCATAAGTTTCAATTCCCCCTCCGGAGCTCCCTTAGGCCCTTCTGGCTTTTGGGACATGATCCTTGACCTTTTCCTATGCATGAGATTCCCTCTGGCCACCTCAAAAATCCTAGTATTAGGTGCTGAGACTCTTCTGGCTTAGGCTAAGTCCGCCCCCATTGAATGTGGCCACAGCCCTCTTTGATGGCTTGGTCATCATTCTGTCCTCACTCTAGCCCTGGGAATGTCCACAGCTATAGGCTGTAGTGACTCCTTTTATTCCCCTCTCCTCCATGGGAACCATGATTTTTCAGGACATTTATGACTTCTGTGAGCAATCAGGGCCTGCCCCCACTCCAAAGGGGTCTTTCACTCTTTTCCTATTTACACCTATTTCTTCTAGAAAATATAAATAAATGATGTCATATGTTTGATGAATGGGGTATCTAATAAACAAGATATATTTTCAAAAATGGAATTTCTGGTGCCCCAAAAGGGTCCTTTTCTCAGAGTTGGGCCACACCCCAACTCGCAAGCCCCTTTCCTCCTGTTCCCATTTGGTCCTGGGATCTTCTCTGTCACTCCTCCTTGTTTTCTCAGGAGACGGTAAGTCCAAGTCTTAGGAAAGCTGCTAGCACATTGGCTGTTAGGAAACACTAACTGATAGTCAGCCATTCCTGCCTAATAGACAAGCAGCCCCCAAATGCTCAGAGATCTGCAGAACATGGCATTTAAAATGTTGATCAAAAAGCGTATTATATCAGGCAGAAACTCCCAGATCCTAGCAGTGACCCAAGGTCTCTGAAGAAGATTACAAGGCACCATGACATCTCCACCCGAATTATGGCAATGCTGAACTCTGGGCAAGATGCCCCAATGTGACACCTGCCACCAGGACATAGAAAAACTGATTACACCCCTTTTGCCTAGACAAAGTAAGATCCTTTGCTGTGGGATGTTCTGTATGTTACCTGTGGTGTGTTGCTCTGATTGGGTAGTAAATAAAACACTGATTGGCCAGTAGCCAGGCAGGAAGTATAGGCGGGACAAAGAGAAGAGAATTGGAGGAAGTAGAAGGCAAAGGCAGAGAGACCTGCCAGCCACCGCCATGACAAGCAATATGTAAGGTACCAGTAAGCCATGAACCACATGGCAAAGTATAGATTAATAGAAATGGGCTGGATATAAGAGTAACAGCTAGACAATGGTAGGCCTGAGCTAGTGGCCAAGCAGTTTAAATAATATAAGCATCTGTGTGTTTATTTTATAGATGGGCTGTCGGACTAACAGGGCTTGGTGGGGGCTGGAGAGAAGGTCTCCAGCTACAATCCTTCTTCCCTATGTCCCTCTTCCATAGGAAAAACCTCCACCTCATGGATCTGGTAGCTGAAGATTGATGCTGTTCTGGTACTTCTATCTCCAACAATGGGGAGACCTGGGTATGGCTAACTGGGTATGGACTGGTCCCTGTCATTTTTAATAGATTTGAAAGCTGCTTGGTCTGCACTCAGGTATGATTTATCCTTCTCAGATCTCTGATTCCATTGGACGACCAGACTCCACTTCAGCTGCCTTCTCAGTTCTCTACATAAAATTCACAGGTCCCCTCTCCTAGGGCTACTACTAGGTCTAGACACAATTTACTTTGTTACCAGATCAGATAAACTCACAGAACAGATTTCAATGTAACTTTTTACTACATACTGGCTCTCAGTATCTCTTGGAGAATTAGATAAAGAAACAGCTTTAAGGTTTGTTTATATGAAGACAGCAAAGCTCTCTCACTTCTGTCCACTTACACATCCTTCTCAGGTCTGGTGATGTTTAGGGAAGTCTCCCTCCTCCTCCACTCACTCAACCACTTCCATTCAGTAAATTTCCTCTGGTTATAGATTTAAAGATGTGTTTCTTTGGGCTGAAGCTAGGAAATGTTTATACCTTTTAACCCAAAGCCATAGCCTTTGCTATGACACCGAGATGTGAATCTGTTCCACTTGTTTTACAGACACTTACAGGTACCTGCGCAGATCCACCCCTCCTGCTGGACTCCTGCCAAGGCCAGCTACTCCAGCTACACCAGCCCCTGCACCAGCTCTGAGGATGCCAACCAGTAGAATACTGGCGGGTTGATTTCACCCACATCCCCACTTATAAAAAGGCTCCGTATCTCTTAACTCTTATAGAATGGATGCAATGCCACCTCCAGAGAAACAGCAGATAGCTCATGTACTCCTGAAGAACACACCATCCCTCAATTCACTGCTGGTACCACCTCTCCAGGATCAAGCAGGCACCTACCCAGCAACTGGACCCTGGTTTCCCAGATAACCCAATGAAAGACATATCTGCTCTCATGTCTTGCTCATTCACTCTTGCCTCTTCTGTACAACCAGGGCACTTCCCTGTTCTACTCTTTCTGGCAGTTATCACTTTTCCCATGGATAGCCCTAATGGCCCATGATAAAAATCTGGTTTTTTCTCCTTAGCAAACTGCCTTCTCAGATACCTCAAGGAACATATGCCTGAGGACTTCACAATGACATTCAACTGAATGCTTCTTCACTCACACCTCCGGCCATGTGTGACCCCAACTCCCAACTTCCCCCTCCCACTTGGCTCCTTGTCAGCAGGAAACAGTCTCAAGGATTCAGCGCCCTTATTCCCCCTACTTGCTATCCATAGCTCACCTTTTTATGATACATTGTATGCATTATGAAATTTTCAACAAATTAATAGATTTATATTAAAAATAGCTTCCCTTCAGGAAACCATATGCCTGGTCTTCATCGTAGATGATTTTGGCTGAATATTTTCCAATATAAAGCTCTTCATTGTTATTGCTTCTCTTATCTCATTTTTATTGAAAAGTAAACATTTTATTAATAAGATGTGGCAACTCTGGAGATCAAATCTTTCTTTCAAAGCTGGTCATGGAAGTTGTTAACTTTTATAACAGTTTTTTTCACTGAGTTTTCTAAGTTAATTTTATAAATAAATTTTATAGCGGCCTCCGACACCCAAGACTAACAAATCTCCCACTTTCTTTGCCGGGGATTTGGTGAATGTCAGGTCACATTTCCAGTACTCAGCCAGGCAGCTGGCAATTCTGCCTCAGCCATCACCTCCTGCTCTTTCCAGGCCATGAGGTTAGCTATAAAGGAGAGCTTCTCTGGCTTTCTTTGGTTGTTTTTTGGGCTCTCAGCTCATTCAAAGCCCTTTCTCTGCACACAGCACTGCACACGGGCATGGCCTCCTAAATCCCAGGTATCTGAGCTTTTCAAAACACATGTAAGTCTTTGTACTAGTTTATTTTCCATTGTTAGCACAACAAAATACCTGAGTCTGGATAACTAATAAAGCAAACATATTTATTTAGTTTGTCCAATCAAAGTAGTAGCAGCTCTATACCGTGATGTCACAATAGCAGGCAGGCACAGCAAGAGCCATAACATAGTGAGACAGGAAGCCAGAGGATGACAGGGAATGTCAAGCTCACTCTCATAACAGTTCATAACAATTCCATAATGCTTCACTCCTAGAACTAACCAGGCTCCCACCAGAACTTCTGTATCCTTTCTGCAGGCCATGTCCCCATGGGTTCATTCACCTTGCACCAGGCTCCACCTCTTAAAAGTCCTGTCACTCTTCCCAAACAAACCAAGCAAACCATGGCTGCATCTTATTCCTCAGCTTCTCCTGAGTTGCCTTGTGCAGATACAACATGAAAGCATTTCACAGACACTCTCCCAGGGAGCAGCATTTAGGACTGGAGTTCACAGGCGCTCCAACGAAAGCATTCATAGCTCTTGCATCTTGGCTGTTGGTTCAGTACGAGCAGCTGCCTGAAGTTCCTTGCCCACTGTCTTGCTTACTGCTCTATTGTTGTGAAGAGACACCATGACCATGGCAGCTTATACAAGAAGTCACTTAATTGGGGGTTTGCATACAGTTGCAGAGGACTAGTCCAGGACCATCATGATTTGGAGCATGACAGCAGCAGGCATGGCACTGGAGTAGTAGTTGAGAGTTCCCATCTGATCCATAAGTTGCAGGCAGAAAGCGCTAACTGGGCTCAAAGCTCATTCCCAGTGACACAGGTCCTCCAACAAGGCCACGCCTCCTAACCCTTCCTAAACAGTCCACTTCCTGGGGACCAAACATTCAAATATACGGGTCTATGGGGGCTCAGCCTTATTCAAACCTCCACACCCACCATGGTGGGATGTATCTTGAACTGTGAGACAGAATAAATCCTCCATCCCTGCAGTGGCTTTGTCCCCACAGGAAAAGAAACGGACAGGCTATGAGACAGCTCCATCCCTGCCCTGTTCCCTCTGGTCCCCAGAACGTGAGTTGTCACTTCTCAGATGAGATGACTAGGTAAGGAAGCAGAGAGACCCGAGTAACTAAATTCCACAGTCTCTCTGTTTTGCCTCTTAAAATTCAGGTTTGATTTTTTTGTTGTTGCTTTTTTGTTCATTTGTTTGTTTGTTTGTTTTTGTCTTATTTAACTCTCTCTCTCGATTGCTGCAAATCTTTGGTGAATTTTCACAAGTAGAAAACAAAACAGAAGGCTGGATTCCAATCTTCCTTGCCAAGGAGACAGAAGGTTTTAGAATTCAGTTCTAATGGCTCATTTTATCTTCTACTTTTCTTAACTGATGCCCTTAATCTTGATGGGTACATATCTAAAACCTTCTAGAATCCTCAGAAGCCTCCAAGACCTGGGCCCTTCCTGGAAACAGGCCTACCCTCAGCCAGTCTACATTAACACATCTGAGTCCACAGCTCAGTTTCTGTTTCCTCAAGCTGTGGAGTAGAGGTAATAGAACACATTTGAGAACTTGTACCTGAGACCTTCCCATTCACTGGGCTGTGCCACAATTTTGTGTATTGGATTTGTATACTTTGAAGAGAGACACCAAATGATAGCCTTCGCCCCCGCTCCTTACCTATGATTTAGATGAACTGAGTAACAAGTATCCTTTTAGCTGATGTAGAAAGAAGATCCCCTAGCTTTCTAGAAGTCAAATATGCTGAGGATGCTGCCAGCTAAATGCATCACAGTCAGCTTCCTTGGAACTACATAGTTGCATTCAGTGGGGATAAGAATCATGTATCATATTCAAATTAGCCCTGCTAGTCCTTGGCATGGTGCATGCAAATAATTTTAAATGTTTCTTAATTGACTAAGTGGATCAAGGATTCACTTCCAGAAGCAACTATCTTTGTGCCATAAGTCACCAGGCAAGGTCAGCTTTGCCAAGTTGTATTTATTGATAATTATCTAATAAAAGGAAAAAAGCTATAGGAAAATATTTTGTCCCAAATCCTATATGTTAGTCGGCAATCACTCAGATTATCTTAAGATACACAGATATCAATGTACTATATTCCAGCTATACCGTGTAACAAATGTAGGAACATTCAGAAACAAACTCCAAGAATTTCATTCATTCTCTCCTCACTTCTTAGGAGGAATGTGTCACAAATCGCCTCTGGCTAAGAAGCAATACAGCACATCTCCTGGTTAAGTTAGATTTCAAAGGTTAGCAAACCATTTACATGTATATATTAAGGCTTCTATTTTGTGCTTTACTAGAATTTTCTCCCCTCAGAATTAGTCCCATCAGTCAAACATGTTCAAATCACATTTCACATAATAGCATAAAAACCATGCTTACCTTTAAGTATGACCATTTAAGCTTACAAAATGAGAATGTTCCCAGGAAAGAGTAAGTACTCCTCAGAAGAGCTCTATTCATATAAAAATAGTAAGAGATTTTTTTTTCTAAAGATAGCCTCTCTGACCTGAGACCACAGCATGTGGTTGTAGCCCAGTTATCCAGGAATACAACCCTTCAAAAACCTGGCGCTGCCCTCAAGGGCGCAGCTGGCACAGAGGCATGTAAGGCAGAGAGAGCAGCAGGAGCCGTTGCAGTAAGAGTGTGTCACCAGGAGTGTGGGATAGAGGAGACATGCCTCACTGCCCACAGCTTGATGGGTGCCCTACATTTGGAATCTCAACCCTTCTGTCCCCATGGTTAAAGGCTTCAAAATGCCATTATTGCAACCTTCCTGAAAGGAACGAAACTATTCGGCAACACTTCTGCCTCTCCCTTTGGCTATCCAACTACTGAAAAAGAAGATGTCCAAGGAATTGGGATTTCCACAGGTATCTCATACTGGGAGAAGGAAATGGTTGGGGCCAGCCAGAGGAGGAACTTGTCTTCCATGAAGTGATTTCACACAGTTCTGACATCTTGTCAGACCACCTTTCAGAAGAAACTAGGATCCAGACAAGGATGGGCTGTGATGCACAGGAGCACACCTTTACCAGGACTGCTCTGCCATCATGCCTCTCGCTCTCTAAGACTGAACCTAGAGCCAGGATCCCAAAGATGGACTTGGGAGTCACTGGACCTCCTTGTCCCTCTTCACACTGTAAATGACACCTCTGTACTATAGTGTAATTATCACTTATCTGTTTAGTTCACCCACTGGGGATGGGTGGCTCAAATGGCTTCTTGGAGCTGGCAGCTCCAATAACACTAGGGATAGATCTTTTTTTCCTCCAATTCTAAAGGAAGATGATTTTAGAAAAAAACCTTTTTTGGATATATTTTTATTCATGTGTATGTGTGTATGCACATATTAACATGTGCATGTGGGTGCATGTGCTTCTCATCCTCTGGAGTTAGAGGTATAGGTGGTTGTAAGCCACAGGAACCAAACTCAGGTCCTCTGGAAGAGCAGCAAATGATCTTAGCCACTGAGCCATCTCTCCAGTCCCCATAGAAAACACATATTTAAATGGCTTGCTGAAGAGATGACTTTTCTTCTAATTTCCAAGTCTATTAAATTTTTAGATAAGTATTTTTTACTTAAAGTAACCATAAACTACCTACTGATGCTACTTATTCCAAACATGACAGTATTTAGTTTATTTTTTGAAATTGTTTTCACAATAGATAACAACATCTATGTACTTTTCTTATATAACTAAAGAGAAAATCATAAAACTTGTGCATTATTCTAATGGATAATGTGGAATTTCTTCTCACTAAACAAGACAATAAACATGACAATGAAATGTTTGATAGTGTGCAACCCTGTTTCAGCATCACAGATCTGGAATCAAGGACTTCCTGTGGAGTAGGAAGTGTTAAAAGCATCATTGTGCTCAGGATAGCTTTTAGGTCAGTAACCTTCAAACAATGATTGTGGTGGAGACAGTAGACATAGGTCCTTGCTGTGGCATCTCATGGCCAAACATCCTGCTTCAAGGCTGTAAATGAGTCTTTAATCAAGGGATGAGCTTTGCCATTTCCAAGAACATTGAAATAACACTCTAAAATAAAGAAGATATCTGTGTTTATAAATGCCTGCAGGTTGTGGTTTGATAAAGCACAAACTGTCCAAAGGTAATTGATTCAATGCAGTGGCTTTTGTTTTGTTTTACAGTTTGCATTTATTCTATGCATTGACCCATAGTACAATGATCTTGCTAAAATCATTTAATCATTTAAGGAGTTTTCTTTGTGGGTTTCAAACAATTCTCCACATGCTGTCAGTTGCAAATAGAGACATTTCAGTTCTACCCCTTTGATCTATTTTGTGACTTAGTTTTTTTTTTCTTTCCTTATTGCAATGGCTAAACCTTTTTATTGTATCCTTGCCTTTTTCCCTGGATAGAGGGGGAAACATCCAATATTTTGTCAATGACTATGATGAGAGCTATAGGAGGTTGGGGTGTTGGTGGTGGTGATGTTGTTGTTGTTGATGTTGTTGAGTCCAGGCATTTCCTTTACTGTTAATTTGCTGAGTGTGCCAACATGATTGGCTGTTGGAATAGACACATATATCATCTATATTTATATCATGTTTTAGTAAACTAATGATACAGTGGATAACTAGAATGGCATTAAATGTTTATCCAGTCTTGTATCTTGGAATGAACCTTACTCGGTCATGAAGCATAAATCTTTCTTTGTTATAGTATATAGTTAGGGGTTGAAAGGTGGTGTGTAGTAGGAATCTTAAAAGGTCTTATTAATGAAATCAAACCTGAGGCCAGTTATTGGGGTGAATGCTGGAAGATCAGAGAAGCAGAACAAGCCACAGCTATCTCACCTTGCTAGTTCCTCAGGTGATCCTGTTTCCTCAGGCTGGAAGCTTCTGAGTCCTCTTCCACATGAATCTCAGCAGACCTGTGTTGCTCCAAAGCCTGAACGCTTAACCAACCAAATGCTTAACTAATTACATGCTTTACTCCTCTAGTTCCTGGTCCTCATGCCTTATATACCTTTCTCTTCCTGCCCCCACTCCCTGGGATTAAAGGTTGGGTTTCTGAGATTAAAGGCGTGTGTCACCATGCTTAGCTGTTTCTAAAGTGGCCTTGAACTCAGAGATCCGGCTAGCTCTGCCTCCCAAGTGCTGGGATTAAAGGCGTGCATCACCACCGCCCAACTTCTGTTATGGCTTACTCTTCCCATTTTCTAGCCACCATTTTTGGCTTTGTTCTAGTGGCTGTCTGTTCTCTGACCCCAGATAGTTTATTTCAGGGAACACGCAATATTTCAGGGAACACAATACCCACCACAGTGGTGTCTTGATAAACATACACTCAGTAAAATGATAGTAGCAAATTGACATCTCTGTCATTTCACAGAGTTGCCTTATTTAAGTGATTTTTTAAAATGCCTAAAATATGCATACTCTTGATTGTTAAGTAAATATTGCTGGATACAAACCATGATGTTTTATTAATTTTCATGAGAGGTATTGGTCAATAATCCCATTTTTCACTTTTATCCATCAGTACATAGGAAAAACACAGTTACTCCTAAATATAACTATGGGGTTATTTATGTTAAAAATATCCTTATTTATTTCCAAAAGTTTGGAAATAGCTAGGCTCAATAATCACGAACACCCGTTTCACTTTTATGGAACAAGAAATATGAAGTTCCTCATAAAAATTGTAAACAGAACTACCATATTATCCAACTATTCCATACCTGGGTGATGTGGTTTCATTATGAAATGTCCTCTATAGGCTCATACGTAGGAATACTTAATCCTCAGTATCACTATTTGGGAAGGTTATAGAACCTTCAGGATGTGGGTCCTATGTGGAAGAAGTATGTCACTGGGGCCAGGCTTTGAGGGCTGATAGCCTGGCCCCATCCTCATTCCCATTCCTAAGTAAAGATGCAGAGTAGTTCAGCCAACTTCCTGCTTCCACAACGATACCTTGCCTGCCTGTCTCCATGCCTTCCCCATCACAAGTGACTCTAGCCCTCTGCAACTGTGAACCAAAATAAACCTTTTCTTCCTGAAGTTGTGTGGCAGTTTGAATGAGAATGGTCCCCATAGGCTCACATGGCTGAATACCTGGTTCCTAGTTGATGGGCTGTTTAGGGATGATTGGAAAATGAGACCTTTTGGAGATGTGTCACTAGGATGTGGCTCACACCGTTCCCAGGAGGTGTTCTCTGCCTCATGCTTATGGAGCATATGTGAGCTCTCAGCTACTGCTCCAGCATCATGCCTGCTTGCCTGCCACCTACCTCTCCACCATGATGGCCATGGACTCATCTGCTGAAGTCCCTAATAAAGTCATTCTCCTACAAGTTGCCTTACTAATGGTGCTTTGTCACAGAAATTGAAAAGTAACTAAGACAGGTTATTTTGTCATGATATGTTATCACAGAAAAGGTAAATGTGCTTTGTGTCCTGACTGGATCATTATGATGTGTTCACTCACAAAAGCATCACAGTGAACTTCATAAATTTGTTCAATCATTATCAATAAAAACATCCACATAGGACCAGCATCCTGACACAAAAGTCAATCAAAAAGCAGATTCAACATACAAAAAAAAAAAAAAAAGGCTAAGAGATAATACATCCAATGTAAAAGAAAAAAATCCACTGGTAAGCAATCTATCAGTTTGCATCACTGTACATCACTAAGGTTAAAATGAAAAGTAATTTTTTATAAAGTAGAAAAATAATTATCCAAATAAAAATTGAAAGTGGGAAAAGGAGGGTGGAAAGAGCACTGGTTTTTTTATGTAGTAACTTTTAAATTAAAATATAATAACATTATTTCCTCATCTCTTTCTTCCCTACAACTCCTTCCATGTAAATCCCCTTGCACCCTCTTGAGATCATAATCTCTGTTTCTTTAATGTGTATTGCTACATGCTCAACCCATTTAGTATTACTTGTATGCATATGATTTCAGGGGTGACCGCTGGTTATTTCTAATTAGGGAGCTCCATGAACACCTCCATGCACGAGCACACACACATAGTAATTAAACATTAAAAGTAATCAAAATAGCTTTTAAAAGAACAAAACCAAAAGAAGATGAAATAATAAAGAAAAAGAGGCCGGGCGGTGGTGGTGTATGCATGTAATCCCAGCACTCGGGAGGCAAAGGCAGGTGGATCTCTGCGAGTTTGAGGCCAGCCTGGTCTACAGAGCTAGTCTAGTCTAGGACAGGCTGCAAAGCTACAGAGAAGCCCTGTCCCGAAAACCAAAAAAGAAAAAAAAAATAAAGAAAAATAAAGAAAAAGAGGAAAGTAAGAAAATATTTGCAAACACAGGTATCAACCTTCCATCATCATGATTCAGTCTGTTTCACATAGAGCATTCAGTTCCAATGAAACCAACACACTTCAACAACTTCTCATTGTGCTCTCAAACTTTAAAAAATGACACAATTTCGATCCAGTTGCAGGGGGGAAGTACACTCCAGTCAGGACACTTCAAAGAACGAATTTTATTTTCACTGAAGAAAATCAGTTCAAATCACAAAGTGTAGATTCCATGCAGAACATGAGAGTGGAGACCTCAGAAGGGCTTATTTGGCTTAAGTGCAGGGATAGAGACTGTGAATTTTTGGTGTTTTTGCTTTGTAAGTTTAATGACATTCATGCTAGAGTTGTCATTATGAGACACATTTGATTGACAGCTCCTTAAGGAACAAGGACAACAGCATCAGGCACCAGGCAACTCACACCAGTATTTAATAGCAGCATTTAAGCAATATCATTAGTAAAAGTCAAATTATAGCATACACAGATTTTTTTCTCTACTTTCTCTGTTTAACCAAAAGCTTTAACTACAGAGAACCACAGGCAATAGTATATTTATCTCTTGGAGATAATAATATAGGCAAAGACATGCACATATTTAATTAACAGTGAGTTAAAACACTGACTTCAAAACTTCTTATGCAACAATTGTGAATATTGTTTTAAACTTTTGTGTTAGGATGCAGGGGGGGGGGGGGATGATGTGCCCTTGCCATGAAATCCTTCTTTTGAGAAGAACTGTCACAATCTCTACCATCCCCAAGGCTCTAGAAACCTGTGTTTCTGGGATTACCTCAATACCAGTAGCTGAACAGTAGAAATTTGAAGAGATTTAAATCCCACGTCAACTTTATTTTCCCCTAGAGCCATGAAGTTGGGCCTTCGAGGCCCATCAATCATTGTGAGTAGTTTTCTAAACCCTGGAGACATGGAAGCCTTCTATCAGACACCCCAGTGCCTGGGTTCTTTACCCTCTGATCTAGAAGCCCGGTGGCAGCTCTTGACCTGTGACTTCGGATCACCAGCATGGACACCACAGCCAATGCTGTAGATGCGCTCATCCTTGCTCCCATCAACCCACAGGCTAAGGCTGGAGGGGCGCCCACACCCTGAATTCCTCGGCTCCTCCCTTAAAGCTCAGGCCCTCTGCTCCCAGGGAAGGGAGAGCAGGGCTCTCTGAACTTCCCAGATCATTCCAAGTTTGAGACTCTTTTCCAGAACCTTCCACTACAGATGAGGATCTCTAACACGGGATCCCCAAGAATAACTTGCCAAGAGAATTTAGAGCCCAAAGGAGTCCTCCCAGCCATGGCGCTCTCTGCAGTGCTCATGGCGTTGGGGCTCAGGCAGACAGAACTTGAGAAATGCAGAGACGCTAAGCAACAGACACAGAACTGGATGCCTCCTCTTCCTGTCAGCTTCCCAGTCTCCCCACGATGTGAGGACTTACGAGGGGACACTAGAAAGTTAAAACATGGAAAGCAGCACTTGCAAGGCCCCAAGTATAGCTTCTGAA
Source organism: Onychomys torridus (assembly GCF_903995425.1). Lineage (NCBI taxonomy): Eukaryota > Metazoa > Chordata > Mammalia > Rodentia > Cricetidae > Onychomys > Onychomys torridus. The sequence goes on from NC_050455.1 coordinate 70,637,818, forward strand.
TACATCTGTGTTATAATTAGGCCTCGTTTCTGGAGCTGTTGCCTTTAATCTTTTATCCACGCTAGCTCTGTGTTAAAAAAAAAAAAAAAAAAAAAAATCCGAAGTGCTGGGTGGCTTTCACAATGCTGTCCAATCACCGTTTGTTCACAGTGATTCCTTCCAGTCTAGTTAGATGAAGCCTGTCCTACCTCTACCTTCTTGAACCTCGCCTGTTTGTAATTAGCATCTCTCTTTCACCAGTAACACCTAAGGTGCCAAGTTCCGTAACAAGATCGCCCAGATTCCTCAAGGTCACCAGCTATCCCCTGGGTCTGAGGCACCTACAGCTCATCTTGTCTTGGGGCATGCCAGGAAGAATATGACAGTGGCCATGGAAACTCAGTCACCAGCTCAGGTGTTCTTATCGAGGTGGATCCAGTGAAGGGCAGGGAGTTCAGGGGTCTCCAGAGCACAGAGTGGTGGAACTTGCCCAAGAGACCTAATGATACTGATCTGGGAGGCCAGCTCCCGAGTTGAGATGGCTCTCGTTCTGCTGGCACACCTCCACCACTGAGTCAGGGAATTTCAGAAGTAACAACACACACCCAACACACCAGAAGTAAGTTCTCAGAGGTGTGACACTCTCTAGATCCCCACCAGAGGGTGTCATGTCAGCCGTGTTGTCTGGCCTGCTCTTGTGCAGTGTGACTGTGGGAAAGAATTGATTAGCCACCTTTGCTCCATTATGGAAACAGTTTGCCGCTGAAGCCTGCACTTCTCACACTTAGCTGTTTAAAGAGTCGTTATTGTTGGGATAGCCAAGGGGAATCCTAAGTCCAAAGCAAACAATGAGAGTTTGGGAAGCATGGCTAAGCTCTGGCTGTCCCTCCTCACTGACAGAATCTCCCCAAGCGTGCCACTATGGCTGAAGCTAAGGAAAGGGCAGGAGAGGGCAATCAAAGGGGCATTTGAGAGGCAGCCAGGGAGGGAGGATGAGAAAAATTCACATAGGCCGGGAACAGCACGTGCTTTGTGTCCACTGTTCTCTTTTCCAGGAAGTAGTTCACAGATGTCTGCAATTGGCTGAACCGGAAGTTGCCTATAGAACGAGGAAGGGGAAACTGCTTGGCCGACACTCTCATCCCCACTGTCCTCCCCTGGAGAACTCCCCAGAAGTGCAGAAACTCCAGAAGCAAGCCCTGGGACCCACCTGGGGTTTCCTGAACAGTTCAGGGAGGATTTGTGCACGTGTAGTTCACAGATCCTGAACAATTCCAGGAGTCTGATTCTTTGAGTCCCCCTGAAGGTCCAGGACCAGCACTGATTCCAGTCACTAGCAGATCACTTGCTTCTTAAGACAGAATGACAGGTGACCACATGGTTCACTGTGCCTGGAAAGGCTAGCCCATTCTGAGACTATACTACAGGGAAAAATTACCCACAACCTGAATCAGGAGTCATTCCTCATCTGTCACCACATGACTGAACAGCTTCAATGCCCAAAACAAGCTAAGGGAGAAAAAGCTTTGCAGATCCACGGGCATTGGATGCCACATAAATAAGCCCACTTTAAAAATCTATGTCTAATCTTTCAAAGTGTAGTACTGTGGTAGACAGCACCTCAACGAGACCTACAGCACTCTAATACCTACTCTGACTCCCATACTCCAAGTTGCTGGAGAACTAGCATGGTGAAGCCCAGACTCAAAGTCTTTTCAATGCTTTGATGTCTCTAATTTCTGAGAATCTGAAGCTACATAGTGTAGCCTACAATGTCCAGAAGTCTGTTCTCCAGCAGAAAGATTCAAGGTGATGTCATAGCCTGAGCAATAGGATAGACGACTCTCATGAGGCTGCCAGCCCCAGCCAGCACTGTGCAGGTTCAGAAAATCTAGATGGAGTCATTTCTACAGGGCTGTAGAGGTAGAAAGTTCATTTCCTTCCCCTGTCCTCACTCATTCATGTGGCCATACTACTGTCACTGTACCCAGGACAGCACTTAAGAGCCCAAGATGCTCCTGGGGCCAGCAAGAGAATTGACAGGACAGCCACCAAGACCATCAAGGAGTAAATGGCCAGGCCTGCTAATGTTTCCGTATGTCATCAGCACATAGACAGGATTACCTCAGACCCACAGAACAGTATCTGAGCTGTCACACTGAGAGGAAAGGCCACCAGGTAGAATCAGAGGCACAACGTGTGCACAAGAAAACAACAGAACACCTTGACTACTGTGTGACTTGAAACATGCTAGCCTCACCCAGAAGCAGCCCATATCCACAACATGTGAAACCTTCTAAACAGTTCTTTATCCTCAACTTTTCCACTTAAGAGGGAAAATATTCAAAATATTCAAATATGGGGTCCATTTAAGCCACATACAATTACCATTTGCAAGCCAATCAGCAATGATGAGGCTCATTGGCCACCTGCTGTGTATGGTCATATAAGAAACAAGGCATTAACTAGACAGATTATCAACACGTCATCAAGAAGAAACCCAACATGTAACTCTTCAGTAGCCAAGGATCTTACTCATTTCCCTACACAGCCACTTACAGATTGAAAACATGAGAAACATTTGCAACCAGCACAGAATGAGAACTGGCACATACATGCTGGACAGCTGTGTTTCCCCAGGAAATTATACCATTCATGCATTTCTCTAGTTCCCATGATTCATGATACATACACATGTATGTAACAAACCCTTAAAGCCAAGAGCATGATGCAGGCACCCATTGTTCTTACTACACAATGAGGTTTTCTCGAAAGCATGGTGGTGCTCAAGGACTCTGTAGCCCGGTATGGAAGGAAGTAGGTCCTCTTCTGTCTGAAGCATCCTGACCTGGAGTTTCAGTCAGCGGACGGGAACTCTCACAGCTGGACCTCTGTGTACCTGAGAGGTGGGGAAAGTAGTGACCCACCCCATCCCTATTTGAAGCTGAATCATAAGCAGCTCCAGGGCCTGCATGACTCATAAACCTAGCAGCCAGCTCTCTCTGCTGACCTCTCACATCCAGGGGAGGTGGGATAACTGTGAAAACCATCAAATAAGGATTTCTAGAGAGGTAGGAAGTTGAAACAAGAGGATAAAAGTACAAGAGACAGGCAAAGGGGAACTGAAAACTATTCTATTCTCAATGTGTAAATAGAACAATTTAGTCAAAAGCAACAATAACTTGCCTAAAATAGTCAAAAAGGAGCCTCAGTCTCTTCCACTGCTGAATACATATGTGATCAGAATAACATAGAAGAAGTCTATTATAATACCTCTCGGGAATGTTGCTGACTGTACTCTTCTGTGGGAAGCTGGAATTGGGGTGTGTGAGTGCGTGCGTGCGTGTGTGTGTGTGTGTGTGTGTGTGTGTGTGTGTGTGTGTAATAGCAAGCCTTTTTAAATATTCCCAAGTCCATTTCTCCAGGAAAGGTCCCACAAAATAACAGCTGCCTCAGAGCACTGAAGCCGAAAAGCTTGTAGAGAAAACATCAATTTTCTGTGAAACAGCCTAAAAAGCAGAGCTTTGCAGCCACCTGACTTCAAAGACCCACACATTTCCTCTTCCTCCTGGCTGCAGGAAATATGCTTGCTGTATCAGGGAGGTCACCAGCATCCAGTGTGTGATGGAAGGGAGGTCACCAGCATTCAGTGTAGGATGGAAGGGAGGTCACCAGCATTCAGTGTAGGATGGAAGGGAGGTCACCAGCATCCAGTGTGGGATGGAAAAGAGGTCACCAGCATCCTGTGCAGGATGGAAGGGAGGTCACCAGCATCCTGTGCAGGATGGAAGGGAGGTCACCAGCGTACAGTGTGGGATGGAAAGGAGGTCACCAGCATCCAGTGTGGTATGGAAGAGAGGTCACCAGCATCCAGTGTGTGATGGAAGGGAGGTCACCAGCATCCAGTGTGGGATGGAAAAGAGGTCACCAGCATCCTGTGTGGGATGGAAGGGAGGTCACCAGCATCCTGTGCAGGATGGAAGGGAGGTCTCCAGCATACAGTAGGGGTGGAGGGAAAGTCACCAGCATCCAGTGTGGGATAGAAGGTACCTCCAAACTGATCTTGATAATCACTTACCAGGAAGAGCCACAATAGAAGAAGTTTGGCACATTATTGGACTCTCCCTGTACTCATCTGGGTGACTTATCTAGCCCAGGACTTAGGGACACTTTCCCAAACACTCCATTTAGTAGGGGTCTTTGCAGGAAGCAGGCTGCAATCAGGATCCTAAGCTGTTTTACAAATACACACAAGTGCCAGGCTAAGAGAAAAGATTAGAATGACAGTTCCCAGGAAGCATCTTCCAGTTGCAGGAGCAGATTGAACCAATATTTAGCAAATTTGAGGTTTGGGGTACAAGTCATCGCTTTCTTGTGGTAGTTCTGATCTTCAGATGTGCTATCTGGGGAGGACACAGCCACAGATGTGTGAACACATGCCACCAACACTTATACCAACATGCCTTCCAGACAAACTCTGCCTTAGCCACGATATTATTAAACACGTGCATCTAAGATGCCTCTGACCGTGAGAGAACAAGGGAATTATCACAGCACAGAAAATCTCATACACAGGTTTGACCACACCCCTCTGTGGACAGTGTGAATGGAAAAAGTATGCCAACATCTACAGCGGCAGCTTTGGGTTCCACAAATCACATGAGGTATCTTTCTCAGGACAAAAATACTTCTGCTCCAAACAAACAACAACAAAATCCATGCAAAGGGCTTACAATTCTCTTTAAAATACCCACCTACTGCAGTATGCACGCCCTTCCCTGGCAACCATTGAAAAGTCATCATTTCCCATGATTTTAACAGTTTTCCTTTTTCCGTCCAGAGAATGACTTAGGCCTTTGCAAATGCAAACACTGTTTACAGGGAGATAAGTCATGAAAATAAATGGATGAGCTGGAAAAGTTAACAAGCCAAAAGCTTACATTATGTTTGTTTTTTAACCTAAATTACACGCTTCATAGGAAGCCCTGATTTGGCACACATACAATGTCCTTTTTGGCTTTAAAAAAAAAAAAAAAAACAAATGTGTCTTGCTTCTGTTTTCTATCTCCTAAAATATATCAAAGTCTTAACTCTAATATTATTTTTCTGAGATATGACAATGCAATATTTTCACAGCATTTTCCTATGGCAAGTATAAATAAATATGAAATTGTTGTGAAAATGACACTTGTAAGACAAGTTGGAAAGGATTCTGACTCTAAATTAACATTACCCCAGGGAATAATGTTTGGGGAATATGAGCATTAAACAATTGTTGGGACAAGTTTAATGAAAAAAAGAATGTCTGTGCAAGACAGCATTTCTCTAGGCATACATATTCTCCCAAGTGATTCTTTGTTTTCACTCACAACACAGAGTTTCCTTTGTCAGGATTCACCCTCTGGTGCCTCTTCCAGATCAATGGTCCTCAGCAGAGTCCCTGGGCATTGCTTAATTCACCCTAAACTTCTCAGTTCACAAGACTGTTCCAAAGTAGAGGCATTGCTGATCTCCTGAGATGAACGTGATGGGTTTCATGTTCCCAGACAGACCTCTGGCTACCCATAAGAACAGACTTGAAAAGCCACCCCCCCTGCCCCACTTAGAAGATGTGCCTGTCCATGAAGTTTCAATGGAATAAAATCCACTATTCTGCACCACAACTGTATTTCAAAACACACAGCCTAGAATATTGGCTCTCCTCTCAAAACTAAAGGGGAAAAAAGAACTTTTCCACTAAATTAACTGCCTTTAAAATGTAGATTTTAAATATTCTTCACTGTTTTACAGAACTGGCCTTATTCCATGGAGATCTGAACATATTTGTAGAATGCTATTGGACTCTCACTCCTTGAAAGACACAAACCATACAGAATTTTCACAATTATAAAATGAAGCAAAATTGGAAAATAATCTTCAGTGGACCCAGGAGTTCCTAAACAAAATACTTTAACAGCCGTGGAATGTAGTAAGAATGATTGTTGTCAGGAAAACAAGCTGCCGTTTTTCATGATAGTTCACTGGATTCTCTTCTCTCTAACCCACATGGGAGCTGGGGAACAGGAGGCCCCAGTGAACCTTCACACGTGAGTGCAGTTGGTGGATGGTGGGGTGTCTATTCGGCTCTTGTTTTCTTTGGTATCACTGGGGAGTGATTCCTTGCGAATGTGGCACTTGAACACTTGCTTGTATGCCTTCCGGAAGTTTTCCGAGAGAAAGGCATATATAATGGGGTTCACTGAGGAGTTGCTGTATGCCAGGCAGTGGGCAGCGATCCTGAAGAAGAAGGAAGCTTGGGTCAGCGGGAATGCTCCAAACTCAGCCCAGAGGTGGACGATGTGATGGGGCAACCAGGATATGCCAAAAACCACAACCACCACCAGGATTGTCTGTGCGGTCTGGAAGAGAAGATTAATGGTAGAGGATTGAAGAAGAGACAGGTACTGCATGAATACACCAATTACATCAGAAGAACACAGCACTGTATAATATACCCCAAGAGCAAGCAATCCTATGTGCTTCAATGGGATCAAATAAAGGGTTAAATTTGACCTCACATAACACCTCTGTTCATCATCTCAAGACCTTACAGGGTCTTGACTCCTAGGCATGTATTCAGTACATGTGGATGTGGTAAGGTATGAGATTAGAAAGGTTAGGAATAAGATTAAGGACTGTCATTCCAACTAGCAAAATTCTTCCAGCAGCCAAGAGATCCAGAGCAGGATCTGAACCAGAGTTCTGAACCAGTGTCCCCTAAATACAAGACCCTGACTCACGAAAACAAAACAACAGAACAGCAAGTCTCTTCCAGTGTGCACACGCCAAGTTTCATCAAGAGCCTGGAGCTCAGACGAACACTGACACAAACAAGTGGGAGATGTTGGTTTCTCCTCATTAAATATTACTGAAGACAAGATGGAGACTAGGGAGCTAGCAATCTCGCAGAGTCATTCCAAGTGCAGCCTGTAGACCAGCCAGGATTATGGCTTGCTAGCTTAACTTTGACCACACTCCTGTTGCTCCTAAGTCAAAAACACACAGAAATTTCAGGCAGGGTCTCCCTGTTCCTTAATGATTCCTACTGAACAGACAATAGAAAGAAACTGTGTTGTTGTTTGGTTATGCTCTTTTGAGGGGCCCACCACTCAGCTCCCAAATAAATCACATATGGAGGCTTATTCTTAATTATAAATACTCAGCCTTAGCTTAGCTTGTTTCTAGCCAACTTTCCTTAAGTTATCCTGTCTATCTTTGGCCCCTGAGCTTTTCCCGTTCTCTTACATCTGTAAATCTTACTCTTACTCCATGTTGGCTGTGTAGCCGGGTGTCTGGCCCCCTGGAGTCCTCCTCTGGCTACTTCTTCCTATCCCTCTCACCCCAGATTTCTTCTTCTATATATTCTTTCTGCCTGCTAGCCCTTCCTATTATTTCTCCTACCTTGCTATTGGCCAATTCAGTTCTTTATTAGATCATCAGATGTTTTAAACAGGCAAAGTATCACAGATTCATAGAGTTAAACAAAGGCAACATAAACAAAAGTAACACATCTTAAAATAATATTCTACAACAAAACTGTCATGGGCTTGTGATCTCAACACAAGGTAACACATACTGATGGAGCCATGTACTGTGCATGGGCCAGGCCTCCCAACTGGCCACCCATCTAGAAAGCAGGGCAAACCCCAGAAGACTTGTGTAGAGGACACTGCTGATAGGAATGTAGTTCATGGCAGGACTTCCTCTAATGCTTCTCATATATTGTTCTATGTGAAGTCTGAAATATAGTACATGGTGCCAATTCCTCCAGGACTGATTCTTGTCAAAGAGCTAAGACAGCACTAGAAGGTTCATCACTGAGGAGGGTTAAAAACCAGTAGGAATGACCAGACTTCTGGCATAGAAGGTAGAGAAGGGACTAGATGGATTTCAGGTCAAGAACAACAAATACTAGGAGGCATGAGGGACAGGAGAGGAAAGCTAAACTCACTATCAAGAGGCATCATGGATTTTGCAAGACATACTGGCCAGACAGGTCTGTTGATCATCTTTGGAGATGACAAAACCTCCCCACAAGACTTGATTTCCTCATTAATGAAGGAAATCAACAAACAAAATGATTCCCAGATTGCGCCTGGATCATGTGAGCACTAAACCAGTTCATCTATTAAAAACTCACAGGCAGGTGTTACAAAGTGAAAGCTTGCCTATTAAGTCCACTTACAGCCTGGGCTACAGAGCAAACGTAATTAGCTCACATGTATTAAGGAAGTGTTTGCTATCAATCCATTTGCCCATTAGTGTGTGAGAACTGCCACTCTCTGGTGATTTTGTCAAACAATCTAGAAATGATTATATCCACAACATGGGAGAACATAGCCTCCTCCATCAAAGATGATCAGGCCATCTCTTTACAAAAGTACCACCCTGTCAATAATGCAGGTCATTGCTTCTTTTAGGAAACATGGGCTAAGTACAAAGCTAAGAGCACATCTACACCTTGGCAGCCTACAGGTAAGACTCATATCTTATCAAGATCTGAAATGCAAATGGCTGTGTGCCCTGAGTATGCAATAGTTTTTATAGCAGCTGTTTCTCTGAGCATGTGTGATTTACCCAAACGTGACCTCTAAATGTTTGCAATCACTCGGCTTTTCTCAGAAACATGCATATGAGCCAGTTTCTTCTTTATGGTCAATTGGCAGCTTTGAATGCAAGTACCTAATAATTTATGATACAAATATTAGGAAGATGCCGGGCAGTGGTGGCGCATGCCTTTAATCCCAGCACTTGGAGGCAGAGGCAGGCAGATCTCTGTGAGGCCAGACTGGGCTACAGAGTGAGTTCCAGGAAAGGCACAAAGCTACACAGAGAAACCCTGTCTCAAAAAACCAAATATATATATGGGACAAACACTAGATGCACATTCATATGAACTATCATCTACCCAAGACTGCTCCTATGAGAGCTAGAATGCTTCTCAGCACCACAACAGTCCATCTGAGAATCTCAGAAGCTACTCTTTCCTGTATGTCTCTTTAAGCACCAAAGTCCACCTGAGTCGATGTTCTTAGCTGTCTCACATGTCTGTGTCCTTCATACAAGCCTTGGGCCCTGGGCCCAGTCTTTGAGTTCACTCCCTTCAGCCACACTAGTATGAAAAGCCAGATATTCCCCAAGAGTGGGTGTTACTTTCCTCTTCTCCTCCTTCTCCTCCTCCTTATTTATTGCTCATTCAAGAAATGCTAGCGGAGCTAGAAAGAGCAGGACTGAGCAGTAGAAACTCTGCCCTGATTAGAAACTGTCCTTCTGGATGGATGATGCTTCCTTGAGTATATAACTCAAAAAGCAGTATATCTAGAATACATCAGCTCAAAGTTAAAGATCTATTCAGAATAATGGATGCGTTATAATCCCAGGCCCTGGACTGTGGTAAGTCAGTGTGCCCATCATTACCCAAAAGCACTCTGGGCCCTGTCACTATGACTGACTCAGTGGATAATAGTTATTAGATAGTTACCTTGGAATCTGCCTCTTTACAAAGCTCAGAAGCTTTTGTGAATCCCTGATGAACTGCATAAAAGCCACAATAAAACTGGGGTTATCCCATGGACCTTAAGTGAAAGCAATTAAAGAGGTTTCACTTGACACCTACAGCTCCCATGGCAGAAGCATTTCTACTCATAGACAAAGCAAGGAAAGTTGCCTCTACTGCATCCCTCCGAATGTCAGAATGTAACATGGGCTCCCCTGTATGGGAAGCACTAGGCTGCAGCGGAGACACTGCTCTGCATGAAAAAGGAGGTTTTTACTCTTCCATTTCCAACACTGTGTCCCTGTTTCTTACAAAACCATTCGTCTTTACCAGAGATGGTGTGATATTCAGCATATACATTACTGACATCATCCACTCATTTGGAGCACAGAACCCTAACTACCTTTGACAGAGGAGCAGTCTACACGCTTGAGATTTGGCCCTTTATTAGGATAATTTCTTTCCTTCTTTCTTTCTTTCTTTCTTTCTTTCTTTCTTTCTGTCTTTCTGTCTTTCTGTCTTTCTGTCTTTCTGTCTTTCTGTCTTTCTGTCTTTCTGTCTTTCTGTCTTTCTTACACTGGACCCATCTTAAAAAAAAAAAAAAAATAGTCTCCCTTGAGTAGTGAGTTGCTCTCTTCAAGCAGTCTGAGATGTCTACCTTTTCTTCAAAGTCTCACTCCCAACATGTCTAACAGAACTGGGCTGGGGAGGAAGGAATAAACACAAGGTGAGGACATGAAAAGCCCTGTGGTATTGTGTTCCCCAAAATATTGTGCACCCTAATAAACTTATCTGGGGCCAGAGAACAGAACAGCCACTAGACACAGAAACTAGAAAATAGTGGCACTCACACCTTTAGTCCTAGCATTCCAGAGGTAGAAATCCCTCTGGATTTCTGTTGAGTTCAAGGCCACATTGGAAACAGACAGCCATTGGTGACTCACGCCTTTAATCCCAGGGAGTGATGGCAGAAAGCAGAAAGGTATATAAGGCTTGAAGACCAGAAACTAGAAGCTTTTGGCTGGTTAAGCTTTTAGGCTTTTGATCAACAGTTCAGCTGAGATTCATTTGGATAAGGACTCAGAGGCTTCCAGTCTGAGGAAACAGGATCAGCTGAGGAACTGGCGAGGTGAGGTAGCTGTGGCTTGTTCTGCTTCTCTGATCTTCCAGCATTCACCCCAATAACTGGCACCAGGTTTGTTTTTATTAATAAGACTCTTTAAGATTCGTGCTATATCGCCCCATGCAAGGAGTGTCAGCGACAGCCAGAAAGCTCACTGGTCAAGCCAAAAAATCAGAAAATAACAACAAAAAATGCTTCTGTTGAAGGAGCCCAGAAGTTCATAGGACATCAGTGGACCTTCGACGAGGTTTCCCCCAAGCACCTACCCAATAGACTGCCTAACCCATTCCCCCATCCTCCCTTTGGTAACTAAGGTTCTTTGCTCAGGCCAGCCAGCTTTAAGCCAGAAGCATCTCTTTCTGCCTAGCAACGCTTAAGCAAAATCCTTAATAGGTTATTAAGCTTTTAATTATTACTGCGGGGCTGGAGAAATGGCTCAGTGGTTAAGAGTACCAGCTGCTCTTCCAGAGGACCTATGATCAATTCTAATACCCATATGGCAGCTCACAACTCTCAGTACAGTCCCAGGACAGCCAAAACCCTCTTCTGGCCTTGAAAGGCACTGCACACGTATGTTGCACAGATACACACACAGGCAAAATGCCCATACAGAATACATACACATAAAATAAAAATAAAACATCAATTGTTTCTGAAAAGAAATCTTACCTTCTTCCTGCATTTTCCACCATATGTCAATAATTGTCCAGTGTGCCCATCACAAAGGGCTGGACTTGCCCTTTCTTAACATGATAGTCCTCACATAGAAAGCTCTGTCTGGTGATGTGACTGTGTACAATCCCCAGACTCATGGGCTGAAATCTGATCACCAAGATGATGGTATCCAGAGGTCAGGCCATTGAGAGGATGAGGCTATGAAGGAAAGGCCCTTTATAGTGGGGTCATTGTCCTTATAAAAGACCCCAGAGTGCCACCCACTCCATCCAGCATTGGTGGATGCAAAGAGAAGGCTGGGACCAAAAATCTACCAGAGCTTGACCTTGGTCTTCCAGCTTCCAGAACCATAGAAAATGGATTCCTACTGTTTATAAGCTACACACTGTGGGATATTTTGTCCCTGTCACATTAACAAATGAGTACAGCACATGGAACAGAAAACTGCTAAGCCACTGAGCAGGCCTGGAAATAAATGGTATCAAAATGAGCAAATGACCAAAACCTCTACTCCGCTGACCCATTCTCCATGGGAACCCATTTCCTATCAATCCATGACTGTGGTTTGAATATGTAATGTCCTCTAACCAAGGCCCACAGGTCTGAAGCTGTGGTCCCCAGCTGAGAATGGGCCTTGAGGTAGGGTCAGTCACTAGAGGGAGGGGCAGACTTTGAGGTGTCCCAGCTAGCCCCACTTCCTGCCCCTCTCTGATTTCTGAATGATGACACAATGTGACCAGTCACCTCATGCTTCTGCCACCACGCCTTCTCCCCCTCTTGAACTCTCAACCCAAACAATCCTTCTTCCCTTAATCACTTCCTCTTGGTATTTGATGGCAATAACAAGGTAAGCCGTACAGCCATTACCATCGAGATGTGTATTACATCAGCCTCCATCAGAGTCCTATCGCGTCCCTCATATAGTCACCACTGAGCATGTGTGTCCTGATGACCTGGGCTGAGATCCACAGAGCGTCCCCAGCAGACCTCCCGTGTTGGAATGCTGAGGTCGGCTGCTCTCTGCCAGCATGGCTCTTTTCTACCTCTTACTGCTCCTCTGTCTTCCTTCTCCTCATCATCCTGCTTCTCTCTTGCCCTCTCTGTTCCTCCCCCTCCCAGGCATCTCTTTCCTACCTCTTTCTTATACACACACATCCCACAGTCATGTGTATTTGTTCCATGCAAACAAAAAGGCAATTAAATCTGCCAGACGAGCTCTGACATCTGTTCAGCAGCCATGAGGGGTTAGAGTCTGAGAAGGGAGGAGAAACATCTCCCTTCTCATTGCTCAAACGTTCTTCCTCATAGAGTGGGAATGAGCAAAAGAAGATTTCATATAAATAGGTATTCATTTTACATGTGCACATGCTTACAAAATGACCGTATGATTCTACATTATGAAATAAAAGCGAGGTTTTCCTCATCTTCTCCTACAAGGCCTTGCCTCATCCCTTTAAACACCTTGTTCTTTCTGGAACCTTTTTAGCTTCTCTTCAGCATCTCTTCAAAGACAAGGATGAGAATAAGCGAATGTTTCTTTAAGTCATAGGAATTAAACCTCAGGCCTCATGCACGTCAGGGATAGACTCTACCATAAAATTGCCCTTTTCAATTTGCTTTGTATTTTTAGACAAATTGTGTCTTGTTAAGTGACTCTGTTTTGCCTTGAACTGCAGATTTGGTGTTCTCCTATCTCAGCTCTGCAAGTAGCTGAGATTAGAGGATTTCACCACCCAGTTTAACTCTTCTGAATTAATACTAAATATTTAGCATAATTAGTAGGTATCTCCCTCACTGTTAAATCCCAATATGCCCCCTCTTCTCTAGTCTCTATGTGTGTGTGTACCTATGCATCCATGGCCACACACACACAAGCATAGGTTACAGTTGTGAGCACATGCTTGTGGAAGCCAGAGGACAACCTCAGGTATCTTTCCTTAGGAACAGTCCACCTTGTTGTTTTCTTAAACAGGGTTTCTCACCGGCCTGTAGCTTACTGACTAGGCTGGAATGCTGGCCAGGGAGCCCTAAGGATCTGTCTGTCTCTGCCTTACCAGTTCTGAGATCACAAGGGCACACCACCAGGTGCAACTTTTCTGTTTTCGTTTAGATTTATTTATTCGTTTGTTTGTTTATTTATTTAATGTATATGTGTGTTCTATCTTCATGAACAGCTTTATGCCAGAAGAGGCCATCAGATTCTACTATAAATGGTTATGAGCCACCATGTGGTTGCTGGGAATTGAACTCAGGACCTCTGGAAGAGCAGCTGAGTACTCTTAACCACTGAGCCATCTCTCCAGGCCTCTTCTTTTCTTTTAAACATGAATTCCAGAGATCAAACTCAGTTTCTCCAGCTTTCCAAAGGACGTTACTCTCCAAATACTCATCCTACTGAACATCTTTGGACATCCATGTTTTTCTCTTGATGCTGGCTCCCAAAGGAAGCCAATTCCTTTTAGAAACCAGGGGTCAGCTTGTTCCTGCACAGTACCTACACTCTATGAAGAGCCTCCCAAGGAGAAATTCTACCAAGTCCTTAACTGTTCTTTTGTTTGTTTGTTTGTTTTGTTTGTTTGTTTGTTTGTTTTGTTGTTGTTGTTTTTTCGAGACAGGGTTTCTCTGTGTAGCTTTGCACCTTTTCCTGGAACTCTCTTGGTAGCCCAGGCCGGCCTCGAACTCACAGAGATCCTCCTGGCTCTGCCTCCCGAGTGCTGGGATTAAAGGCGTGCGCCACCACTGCCCGGCCCTTAATTGTTCTTAAGGACTCATTTTCTTGGAGGTGAGAGGTGGTGCTTCAAGAAAAAACTAATAGATTAAGAGAATGTGGAAGCTGCGTTACAATACAGAATTGGTAGCAAAGGAGGAGACACGGGATTCAGGGCTGATTCTTGTTGTAGAATTCATACTTCATCAATTGTTATAAAGAAAGATCTGCAAGCTTAAAACTAAACCCAGCTAATAACTGCTGGGATGGAAGGAAGGAAGGAAGGAAGGAAGGAAGGAAGGAAGGAAGGAAGGAAGGAAGGGCTGGGGCAGAAGGCTGAGGCAGGTGGTAAAAAAAATATTTATTTATTTATTTATTTATTTATTTATTTATTTATTTATTGAGAGAGAGAGAGAGAGAGAGAGAGAGAGAGAGAGAGAGAGAGAGAGAGAACAGTATCCCAAGTGCAAGTTATTTTGAGCTGCCGAGAAGAAAGGGGTCTCTTTGGGAGGCAGAAGCAGGAGGATCACTGCAAGTTCAAGGACAGTCTGTTCTACATCACAGGCTCCAGGACAGCTAGAGTTGCTTGGCAAGACTGTCTACAACCTCTTGGGGCTGTGTTAGGGGAGGGGACTCCTGCACATTGATGAGGATAAACAGGGAAGTCAGAGCAGGTTCTTCTTAAGTCTAAACTTTTAGAGTAAATATGATTATCTGAATGATTATTTACATAATATATATAATTGATCAGAGTAAGTATTTAGAAAGAAAAACAAGGTATTTTAAGATATTTTTGGTAATGTGTGTGGGTTATGTCTGGTTATCCTCCCTCTCTCTAATCAAATTGCCTAATAATTTCATTCCACTGTCTAAACCTAGAAATCACATGGATCTCATCCAAGTAAAAGATAAATTAATCCTGGCATGTAAACAGCTTTTCCTCAATGAATGAAAACACAGTGAATCCCAGAGAGGTGGAAGCTTTCACCTGACTCAGCAGAAGGCATTAAATGGGAGTCCCTGCATGAGGAAAACAGCTAACGAGGGCTAGGACCCCAGCAAGTTTTCTTTCTGTCCCCTCTGTGCCAAAGTCAGCTCAAGTCCAGAGAAGAGCTGAGGCTAGTGACTCTGCTCTTGGGGCCGAGGAGAGCAACACACCAATGCTTTCACCACGAGAATCCAACTGATGATAGCTCTGAATCACGCTGAGGATGCTGCTGGCTACACATGCAAATTGCATCACAAGCCCCTCTGCGCCCTCCCTGGACCTAAGTCTTACCACTGGAAGTCTGTTTTTCCTGGCCTCCCCACTTTGTCCAACACAGCTGAAGGGTGTTTACCTGCCACACATCTCCCTGGCCTGACTTCTTCTCCACCCTACCTCCTTAGCAGTCACAGTTCACAAAAGTGTCCATCTCGGACAACTGGTTTTCAACCTGTGAATGGATGTGAAGATAATTTAAAACAAAAACAAGCTAAGCTCTCAAAAACCAACAGACGCAGCATCTGTTTGTGAATCTTACCTTTTTCTTGGATGCTTCTGACTTTTTTGACATGTTCTTCAACTTCTTATGCAGATGATTAAGGACCTACAAAAGGAAGACAGATAGAACGCTTACTTAGACTTCGTCCCTTTTCCAGTGACAACCACTGAACATTCTGCTATGAAAATACTGCTGTTTATAAAACATTAAAAATAGAAGGGCATCTTAGATAAAAACAGCCCTGAATCGAAGCTGCTGAATATGTTCAGAGGTATCCCTGGACAACGGACCACACCCAGACATGGATAGAACCACGGAGAATGCTAGCATGCTCAGAGTTTCTTGGAGAAAGAGCCTCACCTGGGGTGGGGGTGGGGCTTACTCCTCCAATCCACAGCTCTACCTGCCTTAGTTCTTTCTGCCCAAGAATCTACACGTCTCAAGGCACCAGGTCCTACTCTAAATGGGGCACAAGGACAGCTCAGAGACAGGCTGAAAACTAGAGTCTCGGGCTGTGGGAGTTCATGATCCAGTGGAGAAAACCAAGTGAGTAAGGAAGAGACTACAGCCTGACAGTTACTCCGTGTGGATCGCCAGATCTGCCCAGGTTTCTGGGGCTTCCTATGGACCCCGCCCACTACAAGAGCAAAGCACAAGCCAGCAAAGCTCATCCTTTTTCATACAGTTCAAACACTGTGTGGTCTTTAGACACTCCCTTTTAGAAATTCGGCATCACTGGTGATTGCATGTTTTACCCTTACCATACCTGTCAGGGAGAGAAGCTAACCTGAATAAATTGAGAAGCCATTCTGTTCTCTTGCCACTGTCCTAGTTGGGAGAAAGGATGTAAGTGTTGTTGTTGCTGTTACATACAGGAATTCACAATCTGAACTTGCTCCACCGCTGGCTACCCTGCAGAGCTGGTCCCAGGTTTGTTTTCTAATCTTATGGAATAAATTGAACACATGGCGAAGGGCTTGAAGTGGTCTGTGGCTTTCTGAAGAGGCTCCCAGGTCATGGAGGCATGTTCCAGCCACTTGCATGCTTCCCTCCAACACCGCAGAATGGAAATAATTTAATTGAATTGGCCTTACTGCCGAAGCCTGCGCCACTCCGCTAGAAGCAGCACCATCAGTCACAGCCTAATTGAGAAACCTCAGGATTCATTTACCAGCCCTCCCTCCCCTAGCAGCCAGAGCAACCAACCTAGCAGCCATCTTCGGGTGTGAATCTCTGTCCTCAGATTTCCTGCCCTGCTGAAACGTTTCTCACTGCTGGAAACACTTCAGTGTCTCTCGGCCACACAAGTCTTTGCTGTTGTGGGAGCAAGTGGATAGCTCACGGAGTGAAGTAGCTCTGTTCTGCCTACAGAAAGTACTGAGAAGTTTTCAACAGCAGCAATGAGAAAAGTTTGTAACAGGAAGGTGAGGGCTGGAGCCAGGAACCTGCTGATGCAGTCAGGACTGACCAGCTAGCTGACGACAGCTGGCATGTTTGTAAATTCCCATATGTGACAGCGACATTCACGTCATTTCTCCAGATAGAACAGTGGCAAGAGAATAGAATGGCTTCTACGCAGTTAGTCTAGCTAGAAGCATTTTTTGCATAGATGTTAATATCTGCAAACTTATTAAAGTTAGCTTATCTCTCTGACAGATACACTAAGTAGAAAACCTGCAAGATAGTCATAAATCACCAGTGATGCTGAACTCCTAAAGGAAGTTGTCTATACACCAGAGATCATAATACTATGGGTCATAGAGGGAAAAGGATACAGGAGATGAAAAAAATTTTTCACTACAGGAGCATCAGTGGCCTGCTGCTTGATGTTATTCAAGTTTACACAATCAGACCAACTAAGCTGGGTCCTAGTCCATAGAGATGTTTCTAGATGTGTTTTTCTTAGCTCTATTTTCCTTCTACAGCTCAGGCTATGAACATACAATGACATACTGTGACAGACCTTAAGGTCCTGACATTAAGGAAAAGAACATAGCCATTTGGGTCAGTTATGATAACATCTCTTATGACAGTGAGCATAACAGGGATGTGTCCTCACTTTAGACCTAAAAAGGTTCTAAGCAGAATGCATGCTGAAGGAAGAGAGTGGTGCGCAAGAACCCTACAGTGCAGAGAGGAACCATCTTCAGGAACACAGGGCTGCTCCAATTCACTGTGCTCTCTAGGGTCTTTCAGGTGCAAAGAACTATCTTGCTAAACATGGATTAAAAGATCACCTCTGGAATGAAGTTCATTCATTGATTTTAAAAAGAAAAAAATCTAAAAGACATGGTAATCTCAAGTGCTATTTTGGCCATGGTTGCTCACATTGGCCATCAGCCCTGTTCTTGGACATACACAGTCAGTTCTGAACCTACCACTGAAGTTTCAGAGTCACTAACTAATCAGGCATGCTTGGTGCCTGCCAGAAAACCATCCGGGTAACTTATCTCCAGCTTCCTAGGGCCTGGGATAAATTTGCAAGTATTAACACTGACTCAGAAGGTGTTTCCAACTAGAATACTGCTGAGAAGCCAACTTTTTCTGGATGAAAATATTCAAATGATCATCTATTCATTAATTCTTAAACTTTGTCTTCTGTGTAACTTTTGTAGACTCTATTGACAGTCTGTTTAGTCCTAAAAGTTTACTTTTTCATTTCCACAAAGACTGAAATTATTTCCCCCCCTGGGTCTTCAGGGTGAATGAAGAAAGCATATGTCTCCTTTTCAAAGTGGCAATTAGGAATTTAAGAGACCAATATTTTTAAATATGGCTCTAGTTCCCAGCCTCTTGTCTTTCAGGGACCAATTAATTGTCACCTCCGGAAACCCTTCCTCCATCCTTTGCCAGTCTGACCATTTGGTCAGTGGCTGCATCCCTCTGAAAGTCCTCTTTCTTATTACTAAAGTAAAGATGGCAGTTCTCTCCCAGAGGCTCACAGAACAAGCTCATGGGTATGTGCCCCTGCCCCTATCCCACAACTCCCTGTGCAGAGCAGCCTTTGCTTTGCATTTGAAAAGGCCAAATGAATGAACCAGCTACTTCCAAATAGCTAGGCTGCCCTTGCAGCTTTGAAACCAGTGCACCCATTCAGAAAATACGGCCATTCAAAAGACACACCCACCAGTCATCTAGAGGAGGGGAAGATGGCTCCTTTTAAATGGATTTTTCTGGGGGAGATGTGCCTTATGGGTGAAATGTAAGAAACCATTGCTTTTCTAGACAGGAGGTTATTTATGGTCCTACTGTTACAGCCCAAAAGATCTGGAGTTGGGAGGATAAATTGCATGGAAACTTTAGAATTTGCCCTGCAGGGATTTTTTCCCCCTGCTGGTTCTGATAGTACCCTGAAAGGAAATATGACACTGAGGTAACCCCAAGAGCACATCAAGTAACCACTAAAAACAGGCTCTGGATTAGTAGAACATTAAGTAGTGCCTAAGAGGTTTAAGGCTTTTGAGTAACATAAATGCCCATTGCTCTGTAATTCTTTAGGAGTTGTGAGCCACAGGTCCTTCAGAATACATGAAGACAGGATGAGTACGCAGCTCCCCAGCTGTGTGCTCTTGCCATCCCTCTCCAGAGTGAGCTCACCACATGAGTCCTTAACACTGTTCACACAACCTTGCTGGAAGAAACAAACACCTGTCCTTCCACCCATGGTTCCCTGGGGACTTCAGTAAAGTCTCTTTGGAGAAGTATGGCATCCCACTTGGATTTTAGAACGCTAAACTAAAATCCAAAGCCCTGGCCTGAGCAGAGGCTTACAGAGCCTGGACTCCTAGACCCTGCTGAGGTGCAGAAACCACCTGCTCCAGGGGCCACACCAGCAGGTCTTAGCAAAGAGTTAAGAGGGGCATCTAAACCCCTGCTGGCTCTTAGAGGAAGCACAGGCTCTCTGCAGCCCCCTTTGTCCCGTTGTATTAGTTTCTTGGAGTCCACTGATCTTGTTTAAAAGCTGCTGAAACTGAGGAGGCTCAAGCCTTTTGAGCAGCAGATCTGGGACACACTGCTGCCCAGGGAGTCCATTGGAGGCAGAGCTGCAGTGCCCTTGAAGGAAAGTCTCTCTACCCAACTTCTAGACAGGAACTGCAAACTCTCCCCCAGAACCTCTCAAACTCTTGAGTTAACTTTCTTGAGCCACAAATCATGTCGGGGCAAGCTGAGACAAAGTGGAGTAGAGAGGGAAAGAGAACAGAGGAGCAGGATGCAAGGCTCAGTCAGGGGACACGGAGAGCTACCTCAGAGCCCGGAAGGCGCTTCCCACTCACCTTAGCATAGCAAAAGCAGATGAGCAGTAAGGGCAACAGGTAGCCAAAGATGAAAGTGCACACCACGTAAGCCTTCTTGTGGAGCTGGTTGGGCCAGTGCTCCCAGCAGAAGGTCTGGTTGCTGTCCCTATGGAAGAGGCGCTGATGGTAGGCCACTGGCGAGGCCATGGCAATGGACAGCGCCCAGATGAAGCCCACGCCCAGCAGCGCATTGCGGGACACCCTGAGGGAGGAGGAGCGCCGCGAGTGCACAATGGCCACGTAGCGGTCCACAGACATCGCGGCCAAGGTGAAGATGCTCACGAGCATGGACACAGTGAAGAAGTAGTGTATAAACTTGCAGATGAAGGCGCCCAGCACCCACGTGGGCAGTGCGTACACGGTTGCCTGGAAGGGGATGCAAAAGAGCAGGTAGGCCAGGTCTGCGATACTCAGGTTAAGGATGAACAGGTTGGTGGTGCTGCGCGGCTTACCCGGTTTGCTGCGCGCCAGCACAGTGATCACCAGGCTGTTGCCCAGCACGCCCATCGCGAAAATCAAGCCAAACACCACCAGTGTGATGAAGTTCTCCACGCCGATACCTAACAGCAGCCTGGACTCCGCGGTGGGAGGCTCTGGATCGCTCCCGTTCCCCTCGCTGAGGTTCAGTGTAGCCAGCTCCATCACTTACTGGGACACCCCTTGGGTGTCTACGCAACGGAGCGTGCTGGGAAGGAGCGCCAGGCAAAGAAAGCTGGCACGAGAGGTAGCCGAGGATCACCGAGTGGCCCAGCACGGAGCAGCAGGATTGGGTGTCTCCAGCTAGAATCTCCCGCACCCGGCAAGAGAGCAGGGGGCAGCGGCCCGGGCCGTGCCTGGTAGAAATGTCCTCTGGGCCCGGCCTGGCTAAAGAGGGGGCGGTGCTGCAAGTAGGGAGTTGAGCCTTCCCATGCGTGGGCGGCAGGCTCCAGAACACAGGAGGTACCGGTCTGGGCGACTCCGATTGCTAGCAGTCCTCGATCTGAGCGGGTGGGACTCGTCCAGGCGATCCGCGGGTAGAGAATCTTCAGCGCCTTACTGGTTCTGATCCCTTGCGGGCCGTGTCCCCCTCGCTCCAGCAGCGCCTTGGGGTCGCACCTGTTGCTCTGAGTCTCTTCCAGCAGAGCTCCCAGGCTCTGTGGTACACACCTTGGATAGCCGAGAGAGTCGCAGAGCTTCCCACACCTCCCTGATGCGCTGGCGCTAAGACTGCCTTCTCCCAGGTCCTCCGCAGGGCGGACCTCTCTCGGGGGATTCCCAGTGGCGGGCAGAGTTTCTGCTGCACAGGAGGGACAGTGAGGACTCAACTGCGTCCCCTCTGTGCTGCCTCTGGGCTCCGGCCCGAAAAACCACAGCTTGCTCTCTCGGAGCCTGGGCGCCCTCAACCGGATGGGTGGCAGCCCACCTCCTTGCTGGAACTGGGGCGCTGTTCTCAGTGCAGTCCTCCTGGTCCTGCAGGGCGACTGTTGGCACCCACCAAGAGCTAAGCTGAGTGCGCTCCTGTGCGCAACTGGCTGAGGAGCCAGGCTGCGCAGCCTTTCTGCCAATTGGTACCTTTGGTCTTTCCCGCTCCCTTACCGGGAGCAGAAATAAACCCCACGAAAATCAAAGGCTGGTCCTGCTACCGGAGGTTCTGTGACATCCGCTGGCTCCCCGCTCCCCTCCCTCATCCAGTCACAAGCTAGGGAGGGAAGAGGCGGGGATGAAAGGAGCACCGCCTGAGTGAGTTTTCATTAAGACCTCGCCTTGCGCTCACCTCGGGGATCAATCATTTCCACCAGACATTACTCATCTGAGTGACACAAACGGAAGCCTTGACAATGCTGGGTTTGTAAAGAGTCATGCGAGTGTGTGGAACAGTCCACCACTGCTGAAACCAGGCCACACCAGCCAGAAACAGCTGTTTACCTGGTAGTACCCATCTAAAGAAAACCCTGCCTTTGCACGTACTCGGTATAGGTAGGGAGTAACTATATCACTTTCAAATATGCCAGCGTCCTCCAGTGACCACGACCGCTGGACACAAGGCCGGAGGAACAGTAAGCACAGAAGGGTAAGGCAGGGTGTTCCTGGAGAAGCTCTGTGCGGAGGAGATTGGCGAGTAGCACCGTCCAGGGCTTCAGGAAAGTGTGCACAATGGTGAAGCAGGAGCTGCTTTACCTTGGGGAGTCTGCGGACAAGTATGACGTCATTTTCCCCTCACCAGCTTTCTTCTTCCATGCTGCTCGGGATGCTCTTCTGTCATGCATTGCATACCTGCTAGTTCTTTGCTCCTCCGCTTAATGCAAGGAGCTCCCTCCCTTACAAGAAGATTTTGTATCCATTTTGTGGAGGACCGGAATTGTCAGTAGTTAGTAGCGTTCATCTAAGCTTCCAAAATCACCCTTGCCTGCACCAGGAGGATGGAGCTATGCGATCAGTTGCCTGGCCTTCTCCCCAGCAATGCTCTGCAACCTGCAGCTTCATGGTGCTCTGTTCTGTCCTTAGCTCTGCTTTAAAGGTCATATGTAATAGGACTTGGGGGAGTGGCTTAGCCTTGGGGTTTCTATTTTGTTTTGTTCCAGGGTGGTGTGTTTCTGGGAGTTGGTTGAAACCAGGGCCTAGGACAAGTTGGGCAAACACTCTACCAGTGATCAATATCCCCAGAAAGAACTTATAGGGATTATAAGGATTTTTTTTTGTTTTCTTGTAATATAGACTTTTCATTAATTAATTACTAGTGTGGGGGGGGGAGTGGGTGGACAGAGGAAAACTTTCAAGAGTTCTTTCCTTCCTTCCACCATGGGCTCTGGGAACAGGACTCAGGTCATCAGCTTTGCTTGGGACCTGCTTTTACCCACTGAGCCATCTCCTCAGCCCTCTACGGATTGTTTTTGACATGAGGGGTATATAATGAGATCACAGCATACCCACAAGTGCACCACCCAGCTTCAAATGCTTAAAAACTTATCACTATCCTTGAAGTCGTTTCATATACTGTCTAATCACAAGCTCCACCACAGCCACCATACTGTGGCTCATTTCCAAATGTACATGTATATATGCATATATACCATGGCTCATTTCCAAATGTACATGTATATATGCATATGTCCTTAAAGGGGGTCCTATGGTGGGGATTCGGGTTTCATTTTTGCTTTAGTAGTGTGAGATATGGTTTGCATTGTGGTTGACATTTTGTCTTGGTTTGCCTTTGGCAGGTTTCATCTGCCCTTGTTTAGATGAACCATGGCTTAGTGGATTGCATCTGTCTTCTGTCCTTTTGCACTCCTGCCCCATGCTGTGATAGCTTCAGAGCAGGACATAAATGCAAGACTCAAATCCAATGTGCCCATCTGTTTCCTAACTGGAGAGATTTGTCCATTTCTGATTGCTGCTGTCAGGGATCCAAGGGAGTTAGTTTGTTGACATTGCCTGGACACTTGGCATCTCAGTTCTGTTTCCTACAAGCTGCTCCCTCTGCTGTTCTTTCACTGGAATGTTCTAGAGCCTCCTCCAGAGACCTTTCTCTTGACTTCTGCAAGATTCTGCTCCAAGGTCAGCTTCTCACGGGGTTTTCTCCTGACCATCCTAACAAGCTACTGTGTTTCCTGCCTGGCTTCCTTCCCCTCTACAGTCTTTGTTCCATGTCATATTACAGTGTTAGAATTTTTTAGATGCCTTATCCATAATAGAGATGGGGTTGATGAGCATGAAGCTGGATGGGTTAGTCTTGAAATAATGCAACAGTTCAGAGCTGGATACGTGAGTTTAGAGCTACCGTCTGTCCATTAGTTAGTAGAAATTACAAATCAATTGATGTTATGACTCACTCCCACATTTCGGCCTCAGAGCGGTGTGACCATCATCACGCCTCTAGCTCACCTTGCTCTGTAGCCCAGTTGCTTTTTGAACTCTCCTCTGCTGGAGATTATCACTGCACAGCCAAAGCCCATTTTCTTCTCCCAGAACTTGTAGCTGGCTGCCTTTGCCTCCCCAACCCATCAGTCCATCGGAAGCCTTCTCCCTCCCTCCCTCGGTCAGAGAATACATTTCAGTTCTTCTTAGAGAGGATGGCAGTGATGGGAAGCACTTGGCCCTTATTATCCAGGATCTTTCCACTTGTGTTCCCAAGAAGTTGGCTCCCTGCCTTCGTCATGCATTGCAGATGATTTTCCTTTTCTCTCCATCCTGTTGCTTTCTTTCATCACGGGTGTTTTAGGACTTTCTTCATTGCTTGTGGTGGTATTTATTTTTCACACACACCCCAAGTTTCTAGAACTAAGGAGTAACATTTTTTTCATCAGTTCTAGAAAATTCTTGGCCATTATCTCTTTGGATGTTGAGTTTCCCAATTCTTGCTCTTCTGTCCGGGATTTCTGGAAGACCCGTGCCTCTCTCCTCTGTCTCTTAGTCACTTGATTTCACCTCTCATCTCTCCTCTGCGCCACTTTCCTGGTGGCTCTCAGGCCACCAACCATCCATTTCACTGCTGCTCTTGAATTTCAATAGATGTTTTTGACAAATATACCAGGCAGGACTAATCTTTTTTTATAATATTTTCTCATTATCTATGTTTCTAATTGCCCTTCTTATTTATTTGGGTACTTTTGATGCAATAATTTTATATTCTTAGTACCACAATATCTGAACACTTCAAAGCCTAATACACCCCTGTCGTTTCTCCATAGGTTGTATTTGTGGATCCTGTTGGCAGCTTGTTTGATTTTTAATTTGTCATTGTGTTTTTATCCTGGTAGATTGTATCTGTGGGGACTTTAAGAACTCTGAGCTCTGAGTACATTCCCATAAAACTGTGCTCAACTCAGGACATAGTCGAGGTGACTTAACATGGGTGCCTGGGGATACACAAGGAGAATTCTACTCCAGAGAAGCATGAGGGCCCAGACCCCAAGGAGACCCTGTCCCTTCCTCCTGTCTTGGAAGGCCAGCACAACTCCCCAGGTTTCCTGGAAAGTTTGCTTCCCTTGCTGTCTTGCTATATATTCGTATAACCCTGCCCCCACTTTTTTAGGTTCTATACCCTCATTCTCTGAGGGTCTATGAGCTCCTTCAGGGGCAGAAATTAGTCACGCCCACTCCCAGCAAGCTTTGCTCCACTCAAAGAGCAACTCCCAACCTTAATGTGGAAAGATCATTTTTCTGTCTCACAAAGGTTCTGCCACCATGAACAATTCTCCTGCACACAGTGACATTTTACCTCAGTAACAAGTCAAATACAGCCACAAAGGCTTGCTTCTTGTTCATGCGACATTTAGCTTTTGTCTGGCTATGTTTGTTTATTCTGTAGTACCTGTTCTACATGAATGTGCTGTCCTCCAACCATAGAATGCCATAGCATCTCACACCATTCATTAGCTCACGTGACCTGGGGCAACCTTGTCATTTGCCTCTAATGCCTTAATTAATTAGTCATTGTAAGGCTCCCTTCTTTAGGAATGAAGAGCAGGAAACCTAGAAGAAGGGCGGAAAACATTGCATAGCTTTTCTGAAGTGGCATGTCTTACCTCAAATGTGTGGTTGATGAACACACACACAAAAAGTACACAAATCATAATTGTACAAGTAAAGGTCACTGAGAGATATACCTACACATCACCCCCCCCAAAAAAAATGCCAGGTGCTTCACAGTGGGGACTTGAAATTCAAGTCACACATAGTGACACAAACATCTATGAGGCAGAAAGCTAGACGCCTCCCCAAAAATGCGGTCTCCTCCATAGCACCCTTCACACTCACTCATCAGGCAAAAGAAAATATTTTTTTAAAGCTTGAGGACAATTTTATTAAAATTTGAGGGAAAAAAATAAAGCAGGACAGTCAGGCTATAAAACAAGGCAGCCGCCTGAAAGACAGAAAGAAAACTGTGCCTTTTAAGTTGGGGTCCAAGAAAGTCTGCTGGACTCAGCAATGGAGCTTGGTAAGCAACTTCAGGGCAGGAAAGGGTGGAGGGTAAAGCTTCAGAGAGAATAAATGAGAAGACCCAGAGCATGCCCCAGCTTTAACTAGTATCCAAAAGAAACGGATGAAAAGGACAAGGTCTTCTGAGTTAGGAAAGGCTGGCATGCCAGCACCACAGTCCTCTTTGCAGGTGGGCAAGCGCCTGCCCACCATCGTCATAACAAGCACCATCCCATCCACAACACCAGCAAGCCGGGCCCTGCCTCTCCACTGAGATGAATACGGGACAGCAGGTGTTGCTGTAGTCCGTCCAGCACAGTGTGGATTCACCCACATGGTGCGATGCCCCCTGCAGCACAGCACTGACTTCCAGCTAATTAAGATGAAGAAACAGCCGTCTTCCACTTACATAAGCAGTATTTTTATCTTCCATAGTCTTTTGAAACAACTTTTTTTTCTTTGACTTTTGTATTTTCTTCCTTTAAAGCCAATGTGAGTTCCAGGGTTTAAAGAGAACGACAGCTCTCATCTGTCCAATTATCCTCATGAACTTACTCCCTGTCTCCTCTGTTACATTTCCAACTTTGCACAACAGTAATTGGTGGGTGGGATGTAACCTTTGACCCCAGGAAAAGCACCAGAGGGGGGGGATCCCTCCTCTTGTTACTCTGGACGGCCTGGCACATTTCTGTTTGGGATGCCCTGAGCTGCCAGTCCTGCCTGGCATGGCTCAGCCCCACCTCCATACTCAGGCATGGCCACTGAGTCATCAGGAGGTACAAGAGATGAAGGACGTGTGCCCTGTCTGCTTGCAGCTGTGGCAGCTGTGGTGATGTCTCTTAGCAGCTAGGCTTTGGCTGACACTGTGAAGAGGAGAGCATTGCCCGAAGAAGCCACGCCTTCATGCCAGGGCTCATGTTTCTCTACTGTTCGGCCATGCTGAGCCTTAGTCTCCTCAACAGAAAACCACGAGAGACCATCTTGGGGTTGAGTTTCCTTGAAATGGTCCCCCGCCTCTCATTACACCAACTTATGGTGGTTTGGAAAACAGAAATAATAAAAACACCCACTTTCCATGGCAGCAGCCTCTCTGTTCTCAACTTTGTTTTTAATGAGTAAAATTATGGATAGGGGCTGGCCTGATGGATCAGGATGGCTGATGCTGGCCAGCCTGACAACGTGAGTTCAATCCCCAGGACCCATGTGGTGAAAGGAGAGAACCGACTTTCAAAGTCGTCCTTTGATCTTGATACCCACACTGTGGCATGCATGTGCAAGACACACACACATGCACACACACACATACACATACACACACACTCATACACATACACACACATGCACACATACATATACATACACACACACAAACACAGAATTTAATTTTAAAGGTAATAAAAAGTGTGAAGAAACTTTTAATACAAAGTAACACAGAATGTGAAACCCTAAAATTAACATCCCTGTTATTTCTGAAGTTTTAAAACATTACAGAATCTCTTTTCTGGTCTTGTTGACATGGTGTTCTGTAAGCTTTTTGCACCTTTGTGGGCATCTCTTTCCCTAGGTTTGGGGAATTTTCTTCTACAATTTTACTGATTATTTTCCCTATGCTTTCACCATGGTATTCTCCTTCTCTGCCTGTAATTTGGCAATTTGGTCTTTCATGGGGTCCCAACGCGCTCATGAACTCTGTTCATTTGTTTTTAAATTTCCCATTGACCTTTACTGAGGGATCCATTTCCTTTCCTTAGTCTTCCAACCCTGAAAACTCTGTTTTTAAAATGATTCCTTTTGTTGATGATGTTTTCTACTGAGGTTCTTAGCTGGCTTTTTTCAGTTTGGGATTCCTCCTGCTGTGAGCATCTGAGATCTGGCCTCTGGCTTCTGGACACCCTCCCCAACCCCACCCCCAACACACACACACACACACACACACACACACACACACACACGCTCACACACACACGCCCAGGCCCCAAAAATGACAGCCTGTGCTCCTGTCTCCACCCAAGAAACTCAGACCAGCTCCTGCTCTAAGGTTCGTGGACAAGTCAGCCGTTCTGGGCCTGCTGAAGAGGGAAAAGAACAGCAAGAAGTAGTTAAATATCATGTTCAAAATGAAATAGAAGGGCCTAACGAACAAGCTGGCAAGGAAAATTCGAAAGTAGAACAGAAACACAAACTCCTCCATCAACCATTTCTTCAGAACAGGTCAGAAGTGATTGCCAACATCCCAAACTTTGGCTAACAACATTTGTCAACCATCCACATGTGTCTGCACTGCTTGGGGAAGACGGTGAAGAGGTTCTATGTTATTTGGCCAGAGCTGAAATGACAGAATTTGAAGACACAAAATCAAGTTAGAGAATAGATTTTTATTTTGATGAAAAATCCTTACTTTGAAAATAAAGTTCTCTGCAAAGAATTTCCCTGGAATGAGAGCGGTGACCCCTCCTCAGAGTCCCCTGAAATCAAATGGAAATCTGGAAAGGATATGACGAAACACTCAATCAGGCCAGAAGGAAGAAGCAGCATGAGGGACCAGTGAGATTCCTCAGCTGGCGTACTGACCTACGAAGGTGCGGATGATCTAGAAGTCATCAAAAGTGATTCTGATCAAATCCCTTGCGGTACTATTTGGTTCCCAGTACAGGAGGAGGAGGAGAGGAGGGGGGAAGAAGGGAGGAGGAAGAGAGGGGAAAAGAAGGAAGAGGACTGGAAGATACTGGTAAAAAGGGGTTGAGGACTCAGCCAGAGAACCAGGTGCTGTAGATCCTCACCTCTCCCTCCTCTCCTCCAAACTCAGCCCTCCAGTCTCACCCCAGCTCTGTCGCAGACCACCTGCTGTGGCCTCCATTTCTCTCTGCCTCCATCTCCAGCAGATCACTTAGAGTTACTCCTCCATCCTTCCTCCCAGCCCATCCTGTTACTGCAGCCCCAACTCCAGCAGGCTTTCTCTGGAACCCTCCAGCCAACCCTGACAGAGAGCCTATGTAGGGAAGCAAAGCCGGCAAGGGCTCAGATCGCCCTCCTCTCCTCCACACCCAGGCCCCAGGTCTCATCCCAGCTCTCTCGAAGACCACCTGCCGTGGGCTCTCCACACTCTCTGCCACCATTCCCAGGGATATATATAGGCAGATCCTAATGGAACAGGCTGCTTCCCTGCCTCCTGTGAATCCCCTCACTCCCAATCCCATCTCCATTGGTGTCATCTCCCAATACCTAGGAACACATTTTACCTGGAACCCACTGGCCACACCTATCAGGATCCTAAAAGAATTTCCTACCAGGCAACATGCAGCCACTATACTCTCCTAAGAACCGGAAAAAGGGACAAAAACCAAGGAACACCCAGCAAAGACAAGACAGGATATCAGCACTTAGAATTACAATCATCCCAAACTCAGATACATAAATATG
This sequence comes from Onychomys torridus, assembly GCF_903995425.1. NCBI lineage: Eukaryota > Metazoa > Chordata > Mammalia > Rodentia > Cricetidae > Onychomys > Onychomys torridus. The sequence continues at coordinate 70,666,934 of NC_050455.1, forward strand.
CTTAAAAACACAATCAATGACAGCCAGGATAATATGTCTCCACTCGAATCCAGCAACCCTACTACAGCAGGTCCTGGGGACTATAACATAACTGAAGTACAAGAAAAAGACCTTCAAATAGCCTATATGAAGACAATAGAAGTCTTTAAAAAGGAAATAAGTAAATCCCTAAAAGAACTCCAAGTAAACACAAATAAAAAGTAGAAAGAAATGAATAAAAGACTTCAAGACCTGAAAGTGGGAATAGAATCAATAAAGATAAGCCAAATTGAGGGAAATTTGGAAATGAAAAAGTGAGGAACTCAAAAAGGAACCTCAGATGCTGTAGAATGGTCTTTCTGTATGTTGTGAATATGTGTTGCTACCATTGGTTAATAAAGAAGCTGCTGTGGCCTATGGCAAGGCAGAACACAGCCAGGCAGGGATCTAAGCAGAGAGACAAGGAAAAGAAGGCAAAGTCAGGGGAGATGCTGAGCATTACCAGGGGAGCAAGATGTAATAGAACACAGGAAAAGCCATGGCTAGCTGCATGGCAAAACATAGATTAATAGAAATGGGTTAATTTAAGATGAAAGAGATAGCTAGCAAGAAGCCTGAGTCATAGACTAAACAGTTTGTAATTAATATTAGGCCTCTGAGTGATTATTTTAAAAGTGGCTGCAGGACTATGGGACCCAGGTGAAACAGAAAAATGTCTGGCTACACTCAGAGGCAAGCTTCACCCACAGAATGTAAGAGATAGAAGAGTGAATTTAGGCATTGAAGAAGACATGATCAAAGAAATGGTTATCATGGTTAAAGAAAACAATAAATCTAAAAAACAAAACAAAAACTCCATGTCACAAACCGTTGAAAAAATCTGGGACACTATGAAAAGACCAAATCTAGAATAATAGGAATAAAGGAGAAGAAATCCAGGTCAAAGGCACAGAAGATACTTTCAAAATTCATGGAAGAAAATGCCTCTAACCTAAAGAAGGAGATGCCTATCCATGTATAAGAAGCATACAGAATACCAAATAGACTGGACCAGAAAAGAAAGTACCCTTACCACATAATAATTAAAACACTAAACACACAGATTAAAAGAAGGATATTAAAAGCTGCAAGGGAAAAAAAACAAGTAACATATTAGAGCAGACCTATCAGAATAACACCTGACTTCTCAATGGAGACTCATTAGATGCAGAAAAGGCCTTTGACAAAATCCAGCACCCCTTCATGATGAAAGTCCTGGGGAGATCAGGCATATGAGAAACATACCTTCACACAATAAAGGCAGTTTACAGCAAGCCTATTGCCAACATCAGCTTACATGGAGTGAAACTCAAAGCAACTCCACTAGAATGAGGGACAAGTCAAGGCAGTCTACACTCTCCATACCTATTCAAGACCTGAAGTCTTAGCTAAAGCAATAAGACAACTGAAGGAGATCAAGGAGATACAAATTGGAAAGGAAAACATCAAATTATCTTTATTTGAAGACAGTATGATAGTGTATATAAGTGATCTAAAAAATTCCACCAGGAAACTCCAACAGCTGGTAAACACTTCCAGCAAAGTAGCTAGATGCCAAATTACCTCACAAGATTCAGTAACCCTCCTATACACAAATGACAAATGGACTGAGAAAGAATTCAGGGAAACTATGCCTTTCACAATAGCCTCAAAATCACTGTCATGGGCCTATACCCTGATTTTAATCTCAATTTGGCATTTTTAACAGGACTTTAGTTACCTGGATATAGTGAGAGCACCCACCATGGCACAGACCTATTGCTCTAGTGCCAGCTGTACATGGAGAAGTTGATGTCATGTCTTCATTGCCAGCGAAATGGCCAAGAAATTGGCCTGTCAGCAAGAAGCTGGGGCTGATAGTCGGGAGTGTTCTGTCTCCTATGTATCAGGTATGTAGTGCAAACTCACAGATGTGACTGGCTCTGTGAATCTGGGTGGATGAAGAGCTCAGTCTGTCCAATGCCCTGGGCAAAGAATACTATTTTGGAAAGCGTAAGTTCTTTAGTGCTATAAAATACAGCTAAAGTTAAATGCCACCTTTTCAGGGATGACAGTCTGGACAAATTCAAAGCTTTTTGAGGTATAGAACTTTATAAATGGAACCATTTGATCAATAGGCAAAATGTAGCCTAAATCTGTCTACATGGAGAGTATGGAATTTCTTTACAGGACATTGTTTAGTAAATATATCATTGTATACATCAGGAATTTTACTTCAATAAGGAACATAAAAAATTGCTTTAAAAATCTAAACTGTATGTTCATGTATAAGACTGACTTCTTTATTTCACTCATCTGTTTGTCTTTATCTTCTTTGAGTATTTTTGGGAGGAGACATTAGTGTGTGTGTGTGTGTGTGTGTGTGTGTGTGTGTGTGTGTGTGTGTGTATTTCTGCATTGGGATTTGTGTATCTATAGTTGCATTAGCGTTTGAGTTTTTGTTCCTTTTCTGTTAAAGTCCCTTTCTTCTCTCAGCAGAGGTGTTTAAAATGTTCAGGGGGAGCTTGATGACACATACCTGAGTCACAGAACATAGAGAAATCAAGCTGGTGTCACCTGAAAGCGCCATCCCCACTTGCTAGCTTTCATAGTGTTGGGGGATGTTGAACACGTTCCTAGAGGAGAAAAGCAATCACCAGTCTTTCCCAGCTTTGAACTCTGTGAGCTACACTAATGACTGGCTTAGCAAGACATGACTGCTGATGCCATAGTAGCATGAATGTCATGGAAGTAACCAACGATTTTCTGGTTGTATTTAAGTCCCACTCCACAAACTGAAAGCCATACTTGGCTCTGTTACCAGGTCAATGACCTGTGGCTAGACAAGACATAGGTCATAGGAGAGAACTTGCTACTATTTCTGCTGAATGGCCCTACCATTAAATCAACTCCTATGACTTACACCCAAAGACTAGTACATTTTACTGCCCTCATCAAAAAAGCTCTCCTTGTAGAAGATGGTGATTAACATAAACACACAACTGTTCAAAGTGCAGATAGTAAGAGACTAGTGGATACTCAGCTCTAACTGAGACAACTACATCATGCCTCCTCCCCTCAAGGCTCAAGGATCTTTGTGAAAGATGGAGGAGCATGATTGTAAGAGCCAGGGTCAGCAAATGACTGCAGGGAGGCAGTGTTTTCCAGATATAGCAATGCAGGTGCATAGATGATCTCACTATCTATGCTATGACAGCATGCACAAGACCTAAGTAAAATGAAGACAGAAAAAAATCCCAGCATGGAGATGGGAGGTAGGCATGAAGTCTCACTCTCAGCGAAAGAGCTATTAACAATTGATAGCTAGTTTTCTTTAAGGGTGTGGTCCTTGGTAGACTGACCATGTTCCAGGGAGTGCCACATGTTCAAGAGTATATAAGAGTATCACAGATTGTTTTTTATGGGTTTAAAGGAAAAAGGGGCATAAAGTTGGGTTGGCAGAGAAGAGCAGATCTTGGAGTTTGGGGAAGGATAACTATGATCAAAATAGATTTTATGAAATTCTCTAAGAACTAATTAAAAAAAAGAGAGAAATAAATAAAATAATATTAAAACACTATAGAATCACAGAGCTAGAGGAGAACTCAACCATTTTTTCCTGTTCTTTCTCTAGTCTACCCTCCTGGCCCTAGACACATGGAGACACATGTAAATACACATCTGTAAACACAAGTAGACATATAATTACACACCTCTATGAAGATCAGGGTCAAGAAGCAATTTTGAATGCAGCTTCCCTGGAAAACATGCTGCTTCTCAAAGGCAATGCAGATGACATGCCCTGGAAACCACAAGCTTAGGTTCTCCTGCCAAATGGGTCAAGAATAATTGTTTTCACAATTGTTACAAAAAAAAAAAAGGCCCAAGAACTTCATATTCCCTTTTATCAGACAACCATGTAACATTTCCTCTAGGTGAATCTTTGTTTTCATCTGTTTGTTTTCAGACCACCCAGGTGGGATCAACCAGTCATGACTTTACTTGTAAATAAATCACAAAGTGTGTGTAGAGTCATAGAACACATGACAGCAAGGGGTTTGGACTGAGAACTTCACCAACAGCTGTCTGTCTGTCCGGTTAAGGGAATTCATTTCTGTCATTTCACTGTGTGGACTTTACTTATGACAGTTACATATTGAGAGCATATCCAGTTCCTGCCCCCACAAAAGTTCTCTGGGAAGTATTTGGAAGCTGTGGAGTGAAAGGGAGGTACAAGGATAGGAGGATCCCATTTTATAACAACAGGTACTGAGACTTGAGCATGAAACACATGGCAGTTTATTTTTTGATCTTTCAAGGCCACAGGCACCAACCCAGACAAAATGACAAGCACAATGGAACACAGAGAAGCTGATGGCCCTGAGTTCTAGTGCCTCCTCCTCTTCCTCATTAGCTTAGTACTGGGTGAAGGATGTAAAACCAACCCTGTGGGTAATCTGCCATTTACGTTTGTCTTATTTCTCAACAAAGACCATTGGTGGATTGATCTTTACATTTTACACCCTGTTTAGTTTAAAGCTTTTTCAGATGTCTGGAGTTTTTCAGGTCCTCCTCCGGGTGTTAGGCGAGCTTGGCCATTAGTTATTTTCTACTCCATACTTCTAGCTTGAGTGAGGGAGCTAGGCTAGTAGAAGCCAACAGGGTGGAGTGTTTTCAGTTCATCTGTAGTTGGACCTAAACTCACTCGAAGTTCTTTTGTCTTGAAGACAGAACAAATCGGTTGTACAAGCTTGCATTCCCACCAGCAGTGGAGGAGAGTTCCCCTTGCTCCACATCCTCTCCAGCATAAGCTGTCTTCTGTGTTTGTGATCTTAGCCATTCTGACAGGTGTAAGGTGGTATCTCAGAGTTGTTTTGATTTGCATTTCCCAGATAATTAGGGATGTTGAGCAATTCCTTAAATGTCTTTCAGCCATTTGATCTTCCTCTGTGGAGAATTCTCTGTTTAGTTCTATAGCCCATTTCTTAATTGGACTGTTGGGCATTTTGATGTCTAATTTCTTGAGTTCTTTATATATTCTGGATATCAGCCCTCTGTCAGATATGGGGTTGGTGAAGACCTTTTCCCATTCTGTAGGCTGTTGCTTTGTCTTGTTGACCGTGTCCTTTGCTCTACAAAAGCTTCTCAGTTTCAACAGGTCCCATTGATTGATTGTTTCTCTCAGTGTCTGTGCTACTGGTGTTATATTTAGAAAGTGATCTCCGGTGCCAATGCATTCAAGACTACTTCCTACTTTCTCTTCTATCAGGTTCAGAGTAACTGGATTTATGTTGAGGTCTTTGATCCACTTGGACTTAAGTTTTGTGCACTGTGACAGATATGGATCTATTTGCAGCCTTCTACAATTGAATAGCTTGAAATGTTTTGGAGGCACCCAGGCAGTGGGACCGGGACCTGTCCTTAGTGCATGGCTGTTTGGAACCTTGGGCTTACACAGGGACACTTTGCTCAGCCTGGAAGGAGGGGACTGGAGATGCCTGTACTGAATCCACCAGGTTTAAATGAATCCCCAGGGGAGTCTTGGCCCTGGAGGAGCTGGAAATGGAGGGGAGGGGCTAGGGGGAAGGTGGGAGCAGGGGCCGGAGGGGGGAGGACAGGGGAACCCATGGCTGATGTGTAAAATTAAAACACAAATATAATAAATTAAAAAAAAAAACGAACAAATATTTTCTCTTACAGAATGAAGCACAGAGAGCAGGTGAATATTGAGACTCAGAATAACCCCAGACTTTCTCAGAGGCCCTGATGAAAAGTGGAAAGCAGCATTCCGTGTGGCCCTGGCTGTCCTGGAACTCGCTCCATAGACCAGGCTGGCTTGAATTCAGAGATCTGCCTGCCTCTGTCTTCCAAGTACTGAGATTAAAGGTGTGAATCCTCAGGCCCCTGCTAATGCTGTACTTTTTAATGAACTTGCTTGGCATAGTCATTGGCTTTTTCAAGACCTCCTGGTCCCAGATAATGCTTTTGTCTTCTTTATTCCTCAATCCCCAGTCCTCCATGCTGGGGGATGTCTTTCTGTATGCTCTGAATATATGTTGTTCCCATTGGTTAATAGATAAGCTGTTTTGGCCTATGGAAAGGCAGCTTAGAGGCAGGCAGGAAATCCGAGGAGAGAGACAGGAAAGAGAAAGACAGAGATGCCAGCTGCTGCCTCAAAAGGAACAGCAAGATGCCAGCAGAGCAGTAATGCCACAGCCACATGGCAACTTATTAATAGAAATGGGTTAAGGTATAAAAGCTAGCTAGCAAGAAGCCTGAGCCATTAGGCCATTCAGTTTGCCAGTAATCTAAGCCTCTGTGTGTTTACTTGGGTCTGAGCAGCTTGCTCAGCCACTGAGTCTCATCTTCCCCTTCTCAGTTCTTTCTGGCTTAAGCAGAAGTAACACTAGGCAGCCCGGCTTGTGTGGGGTCATTCTGAAGACTCAATGTGCTTATTCTATAAAATGCCAAGAATGGTGCTAGCGCAGACCAAGTACAGAAGAGGTGCTATTTTGAAGTTTTGTATTGATTTTAAATGTTTGCTGTTAAAGGTACTTGCATTAATCTTGCTAGAATTTCCTTTATTTTTAACAGAGTCACTTATGTTATCTTAGAATCCTTACATCCCTCCTGATAGTATTCCGTCACATTTCTCCATATTCATGACTTATCAGGTATCTGCTAATACAATGGTCTGTTGATATAAACATCACCAAAGTGCAGGTAATTCAAAACATCTTTTTATTTCAGTTTATTTTTAGAAACAGAGTCTCAAGTATCTCAGTAGGGTCTCGGGGCTGATATGTAGCCAAGGATAACCTTGAATTGCTGAGCCTCCTGCCATCACCACCACGCTGCTATGATTATATGCCTGGTTTATGTGGTGCTGGGGATCAAACACAGGGTCTTCCATATGCCAAGCAAGCCCTCTGCTGACTAAGCTACACACCTAGCCCCTGCAATTCAAAACATCTCAGGATTTTAAGTTTTACTTCATTGCACCATAATGTCACTCCAAATGTATTTCTTTACAATTATGTTAAAGTAGATTTCTTTTCCTTAGACACATACCATATCTTGGTACAAGAAGTAGTCTGGGCACACAAATAGAAAGCAATCTATGTTAAGATACATGTTATCCCAGGTTAGCCCAGGATGTTGGCATGATACTTTCAAGCTAAACAGATGTGGCTTGTTAGTAATTCTGAAACATCTCTCTCATCAAAGCCTTGCCCCAGTGACCCTTAGCAGGTTTGAGCCACACTGTCTCATCTTCTCTCTTCTCTGTTTGTCTGCATCTCTCTCCTCTCCCTTTGTCTCTTCTTCCTGGCTTTTAACAAGCCGCAGATGGCATGGGCCTCGGGAGCACCATTACTACAGAAGAGAGCCTGCTGTAATAGCTGAGATGAATAAACCTGATTAATTTTGACATTTGATGCTGCTTTTAGTAAAGGGCTAGTATTCTTGGTGGTAAAGAAGACACGTTTCTCTCCCAAATTGTTGCAAATATCAAAACAAGAAGGAAAATTGGCAGTCCAAATAATACCCAAACCTCAAAGGAAGGAAATGGACAAAGGTGATCACAAATACTTATTTAATCACCTCAAAACATGGAAGCAACTAGGGGAGGGAACACGGAAATGGAGTTGGCTGTCTTCACAAACCCCAGCACTTCCTCACGGAAAGCGGGCAGGACGAAGTAGAAATCTGGATGACGTTCCCCATTGCCTAAGAGCTGCACAGCACGCTGCAAATGATACCTGTGCCCTGCACATCACTTGCAGCCATTAAACTCCATCGCTCATGGCCACTCACAGGCGACATCCAACACCTGGAAAATAAAGTAGACCAGAAAGAGGTGGCCCCCTGCCGATGGTCGTGAGATCTGCTCAAAGGCAGACCTTGATGCCTGTGGAGCCAGAGATCAGGCATCAGAGCCTCCTCAGACACTGAGGACCTCCAGTGAGTAAAGAGAAAACAACTATGTATCCAATGTAAGAAAACGGGCACCCCTACGCAGTGTCAGTTTAGAATAATCAGCCCAGTTTAAGGAGGTCATCAAAAGTCACGCCATGCATTGGTGACGTGCAAGAGCAACGGAGATAAAAGCTGTCACATGACCAAACAGAGCCACATCATTCTATGTCTGACTAAAAGTAGCCCTCAAGAGAAGACCAGTGAAATTTTCAAAGAAACAGGAAGGGCACACAAGTGCCTGCCAAGAAGAGCATACAAGCCCAGATTGATGGAAGCCACTCCATGCCTAGAATAAAGTTTCTAAGGCCTTCCATCAAGAAAACACCAGGACTGCCCCAAGATCGGCCACCAGGACTAGTCAGCACTTGCTCCCTTGAGGGTTATCAGTCAAAGGAAAGCTGTAACCAAGACTCCAAACCTGGAAACTGGCAATTTGTTTCCTTTCCTCCAAAGCTAGCTGTGAGGTTTACAGAAGGGCATTCCTCCTATAAAAGACACTGTGTAGCCCACAGTGCACTGAGGATATTGGTACATTCCAAGAGACACTGGAGACTCATAGTTCTCCTGCAAGGAAAAGACAAGCAGGAACCCCCAGGAATGCATTAATTTTACAGAATTTCAAGACTGTGGTGGGAAATATTCTTAAGGGAAGAAATGCATCTGGTGTATATACACTGCCCTGACCCCAGCAGTGAGGAGCCTATTCACTTCCCACATCCCCTCCAGCAGTCATCAGGATCAGGTGGGTATGATGCCTGTGCCTCTTGGCTGTCTCCATCTCCTAGACCAGGATCAAGTCCACTACACTTGTTTTATCCACTCCCTGTTCACTGTTGAGAGGACTAGCAACAGCCGCCTCTAAATTATAGTGTTGATCTGGCTGCCACAGCCCAATGGAAGCAGTGCTGAAGTGAACAGTTCTCCCCACTGCACAGACATAACCGAGAAATAAACCCAGCACTGCATAAAATAATGAGTCACTCAACAATTTTGACAAGTACACAGTGGCAACTATAATAACTTGGACTGATCATAATAATCCAATAACAGTTTAAGGAAAAGAAATTGCTGAATCTAATTTGTTATGTCAATAAAAATGATATAATGGGTAATATTAAAATATATATTAAGAATAAATTCCCACTTACAATTGTAACAAAATAATCTGGCCAGAAGTTCCCACTTCTGATTTCTGATGTAATTCCCAATTATTTTCTTTAATGTTTTTTTTTTAACTCATATCTAAGACCAAGAAACGACACCATAGTGTGAGAGCAGACCCCACTGAACATGTTCCCATAGATGTTGGGAAGGAAACAAAGACACTTCCCACAAAGACACTTCCCACAAGAACACTGCTCACAAAGAAAAATAGCATAACACACTGTCCCTTAACAGACCAGCCAAGAAGAAAAGAGCTGCATTTGTCAAGAAAATAAGGATGTAGAAGTTCATAAACCAGTGGGAAAGGAAAAAATGAATTAGTATTTCTGCAAGTCAAAATTCAAAACATCCCCAAGGCCCCATGATTAGTCCTATCTGATGTCATCACAATCACAGCAGCTAATCCTAAGAGGAATGTCAACGGTGTGCATAAAGATGGGCCATTAAGGATACCTAGCAAAAGTCTGTTTGTTATGGTGAAATCTGCCAATTAGTATACTTCGGTTGAGAATTTTTCAACCATAGCTTTGTAAGATAGAAGGTAGCTTTGCTTTTTCAGAATCTGAAATTCTTAATATTAATATTGTGCTGAAAAAAATGGGAAACAAAAGTTTATTGGGTACTTATTGCTGTGAATGTTTCTTGAAGTTAAAAATAAATAAATAACAAATAAATGAATAAACAAACTTAAGGGAAGAGAGGATCATTTGGCTTATCGTTCAGAATAACCCAGTCCATCCGGAAGGGAAGGCATCACAATGGGAGCAAGTTGGTCCATGTCACTGATCAGAAAATGACAATAGGGAACTCTAGAAATAAGTTGGATTTTTTTTTCTTTTTCCCTTTGTACTTAGTCTGTGCAACCAGTCCATGAAGCCACTCACTTTCAGAGCCGGACATCTCTTCTCTCTGGAAACACCTTCATAGACATGTGCACAGCTGCACTGCATTAGTACCCCAGGTGTTTTGCAATCCAATAAATTAATGATCCAAATTAATCACCATAGAGTGTGGATGGCTAATTAACAAATAAAAGGCCATGGGACTTTTAAGGTAAAAAACTACACATGCTTTTGAAAAGGGTGAGCGAATACAATTGACTAATTTCTAGCCATTGTGTTTAAAATGTTAATGCTGTTGGAAATCACACTTGCCCAGTGTGTGCTCCCTTGGGATGAGAAAGTGAAAGCCTTGGGTAAGAAGAAAAAGGGGGCGGACCACACACAGCAGTGCCCTGCTCAGCACAGACAGTGTCTGTCAGTCACTTGAGGAGCTCACCACTTCCTCGCCAGCATAAATTTCTTTAGATTCTTCCTCCAATACTTCTTTGGAGTAAGGGCTAGCAAGCGTCTGGACAGAAAAGAGTCAGGAAAGCAGTGTCTCTGTGCTAATGGAATGCATGGGGCTGAGCAGAAGTGTAAACTGAAAACAATGGACAGGAGAACAAACTTATTTTGGATGATGATTTAAACATGCAGAGGAAACGTTTAAAAATTGTAACAAATGAAAGAGATCATGGATAATATAAGACCAATATTGGAAATGAATTGGTCGGCCATGGAGCTACACAGAGAACAGGGCACCGTTAAAACAGTAAAAAGAGGGCAGTGGTGTCGCACTCCCAAGCTCAAGCATCACATTTGGAAGAGGCTGGAGGGATGAACAAAGGGCTTCCAACTTCATCTGGAGGGACACATTGGGAAAATAAAAAGGGTGTTGAAAACTTGTGGCACAAACCACCTGATTAGCCCAGGGGTGCAGTTACAAGCAGAAGGCCTGCTTTGGGTTGTATTCTGTAGAAATAAATACATTCTAGCAGAGAAACATGGAAGATGCTGCCTGCCATGTTTTATAAGAATAAGAAATTAGCTATGATCTGTCTAGTCTAGGAGTATCTACACCCTTCTGTGTGGTGGAGAGCCCTGAGAAATTATAGCAAGGGACTTGTGACTAGGTCTGTGCCAGCTGGGAGAAGTAGCAAGGGACACATTCGAGCGTGGAAGAGAATCAAGCTAGGGAATACCATGTGACCTGCTCACATTCTGTATGTGAACACAGATATTTACACATATGTAGCATGTTTTCCAGAGTGGAGAAAATGTAGAGCCCAGTTCAAACCACAGAGGGGAGTCAAGAGGAAGAGGGCTCTTTCATGCTCATATGTTGTTTGGGTTTTGAGTAGACAGACTATATATAATATTTAAACAAAAAATAGGAAAAGCTTTTACCACTCAGTAATTTAAAGAATACAGAACTCATCAGAGCACTGGGCAACTCTGAGGGGCTGGTAAGCAGGTGAGGTCCCCCTCTAGTCTCGTGGACAGTAGAAGGCAGCTTCAGTGTCCAAACACTGTGAGTGAGCACACACTCGCATGCACACACACGCGCGCGCTCTCACACACACACACATACAACACACACACATACAACACGCACACATACAACACACACACATACAACATGCACACACACGCACACACACACAACACACACATATAACACACACATACAACACACACATACAACACACACACACAACACACACATACAACACACACACACATACCACACACACACACACACACACACACACACACATTCACAAGCAGCCATCACCTTCCCCAGATCACAGTTCTAACCGCCCCCATCAGTTCTTCCCACGGAGTCCTCTGGAGGTCTCCTCTGGCCTCTGCAGGAGAATGAGATGGCTACTGTCATCTCCTGAGGCAGAGCAGTTGGAGACTAAACACTCCAGCAGAGCAATTCTGACTCTGGCATGTCACCTTAGTGTCGAATTGTTTTAAAACCCTCTCAGTTTGCTTTCGGGACACCAGGGAAAGATGAGAAATATTAAATAAGCAGCAGTAACTTCAGCAAAATATTCCTCATCAAGTTATGAACATTTTCAAAAGGAGGCTTTCATGATGCCTAAAGTCAACTGCCTAAACAATAGTCGCACAGACCTGTCATGACCCAGGGAAGCCACTCCACACCCTCAGGTCCTCTTTGCCACAACCAACCCCACAGTACTGTGTCACCTTCCACCCAGTGGATGCCAGAAGTTCCTACCTGTGCATTTAGTGTTTCACGATTTCCATTTCTAGAGTCACTATTGGCCACTGTGAGGTTTCAGGGCACAGTAGCGACTCCTGCATCTGTGTGTGATGATACTGCCGTTGGCCACCATGTGACCCCGTGTCTTCCTTGCATTCTTGGAAGCTTTGTCTTCTCCTTCTCCTTTGTCTGTGAGGATTGCTGGCACTGTTTCCTGGAAGCTGATGGCCTCACTCCTCGGGGCCCCAGGAATAAGAAAAGGGGTAGCAGACCATCTTCCACATGAAGTTTTGGCCAATCACACATCCATGACCCCTCAGACTGTCCCTTCCTTAGCCGTGGCCTCCAAAGTAGAGTCCCTAGCCAGTGTCAGCCACATATGCCCCCTGGTTTTCAAGCCTTGGTACTCAGAAGAGCTATGATTCAGCTAAGTTTGGGGATGCATCCAGATGAGCTTATCTGCAATATTCAGGGAGAGTTATCACTTTCCCCCTCACCAGCTAGCTCTGCCTCTCCTGATTGGGTGGCCACTGGACAAGGAGAACACACTTTGGAACCAGGATGCTGCACCCCAAGTCCCATGGGCGGAAGCAGGCCCAGGACATCATCACTCTTTTCTGAACAAACCTTGCTAGTGTCTACATCCACGCATGTACTTTGATCCTCTCAGTACAGCTGAGTACAGAATTCCCTTGGGTGGCCAGTCACCTGCTCCTTCGGCTGCCCTTTCCCTTGGAACCCATGACTGTGTCTCTAGAAGAAATACTGGTTTTGGGGTGTCAGCCTGGGAGTTAGAGTCTGTGGGAGGAAGCTACCTTAGAGCTAGCCCTCAACAGGGATTATTTAGGAAAGTATACTTAGGCACCCTTCCAATTGAATGCCTCAGAGTGAGAAAAGTGCAACTCTTCCTTGCCCAACTCCACTGCATGCTCTGGCAACCTTGCATGAACATAAGGATTGTGTCCCTAGCTTTCATGCTAAACTGGTCCAAGAGCCATCTGGCTGCAGCCACAGCTCCTATTCCCCACACACTCAGAGATGAGGCCACTGCCTGAGCTACACCAGGACTTTCTGACCGCTGTTGGAACTGTTTTCCCACATTTTCAATTGTGCATTCATAGCTTTTAATGTTTCCTCTTTATTCTTCCTAGGCTCACTTGCAGATACCTACAGATAATGGGCCATATGCATCCCAGAATAGCTATGAATGCAGCCCAACATTTGCAGATATGTTACTTTGAAATGTCAAAAGATTGGACACCCCTACTAGCAGAAACAAGAGCCACCACCTGACCATGGTGCCATCTAGTCATATCATAACCATCCAATCTGCTAGCTTGTCACGCACCACATGCAGCTCTTCCCAGGCCACTGCCCATCACCAGTTCCCATCAGAGCAATGCATGGCCAGTTCCTGTCCCTGATGGGCTTGCAGTACCCTAGCAGCCCCACCCTTATGAAGACAGCCGAGGAGGAAGCACACTCTGAGGAGTGTCAGGTCAGCTCTCCCTTTGTCACTGCAGCTGGAAGAACTTAGTTGGGAACAACATCTAACAGGTGAATACTTGCCAGCCAGGGGGCATCCACAAGAACAGCACATATCTGGACCTCAATGATGAGTTAGCAGGTCTGTGGCATGCACAGTGCTAGCCCCAGCCTGTGGGGACCCAGTTAGCAGACTCAGCCCTCACGATTCTGCTGCTTGCAATCATAGGATGCTGCTGGTTCCAGGACCACAACAAAATGCTTCAGAGGCAAGCCCTCAGATAGTAAAGTTAATTCCAAGATGAGCTAGGACCTAAGTGAACATCTAACATATTCTAACACACAGTGAAGTGTAAGTATAGGAGTTCCCTGTAGGACTCTAAGGTCCACCAACTCCAATGTTTAAGACAGAATTCATGTTGTTATTCTGGGACCAAAGTCAAGAGTTCTAGTGTAGTTATTTTTTTTTTTATTTCCAAGTGCCTTCCCCTTGACCTTCAAACACTCCAGTCCTTAACTCCACTCCAGCTCCTTCACATCACTGAACTGATTGCTCGGATTAGGCTGAGACAGGAAGAGTGCCCACCCACCTGCCCTGCCTGCAGCAGGCCTTCCAATTAGAGCAGCTGATGCTTCACAGGTGCTGAGCAAAACTATCCCCAAAGGAGACCTTCAGCCTGTTCTAGGGTGAGCCTGCAAGTAATCTGAAGCTGTTTCTCCCTCTGACCGATTAAGGCATGTCTCTTCAGTCTTTGCCCATGATCCAAAACCAAGAAACTCAGCCACTGTCCACATCTGCAAAAAATCCCAGTAATACAGGATGCCCAGCCCCAGGCAGATCTCAGCACCTACCATTTCACAGAGACTGAGTGAGGATCCAAGCACTCAGCTCCCTAGACTGAAATTACAAATGGTCTACAGTTGATGGATAACGTTTTAATTGGGGGTGGAAAAACTACGTTGTGAAAATCATTTTAGGCAACTTCATTATTTCTAAACATACCCTCAAGTTTTTTTTTTTGTTGTTGTTGTTCCTGGTTTAGCTTCCTTGCTATGCCAGGAACACAGGCAACAGGATCATCCTAAAAACATCAAACCTTCTTTCACATTGAACCCTCTAACCTTCTTGTCCTACATGAAGACTAAAGTCCCGAAAGAGGGCATAAATCTGTGGTGATGTATTGTATACCCTAATAAGGCTTGCCTGAGCATCAGAGAAGCAGAGCAAGCCACAGCCAACCTCACCTCACCAACTCCTCAACTGATCCTGAAAGCCTCTGAGTCCTCACCCTAAAGGCCTCAGCCAAAAAGAGCCTTTAGTTCCTATCTCTTCACACCTTATATAACTTTCTCTGCCCTGCCATATTACTTCCTGGGATCACAAGCATGTGTGCCTCCCAAGCAAAAGTATGAGATCTCAAGTGCTGGGATTAAAGGTGTGTGCCACCACTGCCTGCCTCTGTTTCTCTCCTAGACTGAATCAATGTCATGTAGTCCAAGATGGCCTTGAACTCACAGAGATCCAAATAGATCTCTGCCTCCTGAGCACTAGGATTAAGGAGTGTGTGCCACCACTGCCTGGCCTCTATGTCTAATCTAGTGATTGGCTCTGTCCTCTGATCCTCAGACAAGCTTTATTAGGGTACACACTATATCACCACATAAATCCCCTGAATATCTTCTCTCTGGACTGTTAGCTGTAGGGGAGGGTTTTTGTGTTGTTGTTGTTGTTGTTGTTGTTGTTTTTAATCTTACAACTCCAGGTTACAGCCCATCATAGCAGGGAAGTCAAAGCCACCCGAGCTCAATGCAGTTAAATCATCACATCCCCAGTCAAGAGCAGAAAGCTCATGAGGGTGTATGTGCCTATTAATCAGTTCACTTCCTCCAGTCTTCTACAATCCACAACCCAGACCCAGGGAATGGTGCTGCCCACAATGGACTGTCTCATCCTGAATCTACCAACATAATCAAAACAATCCCTTCACAGATGTGCCCACAGACCAATCTCATCTAAACAATCCCTCACTGAGAAGCCTTCCCAGGTGAGTCTACACTGTGACAGTTAAAACTCATCATGGCTGTCAAGATGGCTCAGTGGCCAAGAGCACTGGTTGCTCGTATGGAAGACCAGAGTTCTGCATCTCGAAACCATGTCAGGTGGCTCATCACCACCTGTTAACTCCAGCTGCAGGAGGATCCAACACCTCCAGCCTCTATGGGCACCTGCACTCACACGCACATGACCACACTGACTCTCACACTGCACTCACATGCACATACCCACACTGACTTGTAAACATACATATACTTTTTAGATAATAAAGTCTTTAAACTATCGATTTGGCTTGTGTGCCTTTCTCATGGTTGCTCCTTGTGGTTGTCCCAAGATTGTTTTATTTTATTATCTATTTATTTATTGTTTTATTAAAATAAAACAAATGCTGAGGAATAGGACAAGAAAGATTTCTTAGTTAGGGTTTCTATTGCTTCAATGAAACATCATGACCAAAAAGCAAGTTCAGGAGGAAAGGGTTTATTTGGCTTATAATTGCACATTGCTGTTCATCACTGAAGGAAGTCAGGACAGGAACTCAAACAAGGCAGGAAGCTGGAGGCAGGAGCTGATGCAGAGGCCATGGAGGGGTGCTGCTTACTGGCTTGCTTCACATGGCTTGCTTAGCCCACCTTCTTATAGAACCCAGGGCCACCAGCCCAGGGATGGCACGACCGACAATGAGCTGGGCCCTCCCCCATCAATCATTAATTGAGAAAATGCCCTATAGCTGGATCTCACGGAGGCATTTCTGCAATTGAGGCTCCTCCCTCTCTGATGATTCTAGCTTGTATCAAGTTCACACACAACATCAACCACTACAAAAGGCAATACGTTTGGATAAAGGATGGAAAGAAACACAGACTGTAGGACTGAGTTTAAAGGGGACTAGGGGTGTGGGGGGGGACTCCTGACATGACACATGACACAGATCTTCAAATTTTATCCCATTTGATGTATTTTTGAGCATTTATTTGCTTTGAAAGGCATCTCCTTATGTAACCCTGCTGGCCTAAAACTCACAGAGATAGGCCTGCTTCTATTTATCTGTATTTTGTGTGCATGCATTGAGGAGCTGGAGGGGGGATTCTCATACCATGGCACAAGTGTGGCGAGAGGACAACTTGAGAGAACTGGTTCTTTCCTTCCACCATGCACATCTAGGGATTAAACTCAGGCCATCAGGAGCACATTTGCTACTGAATCATCTCACCAGGCCCAGCTCATCTTTTCAAAGCTTGAAGAGGTGGGCTTTCCTGTTGGGAGAGTTTCACCATGGTACTCAAACTGGCCTCACACTCATGATCCTCTTGCCTCACACCCCTGATGGCTAGAATTGCAGATTTGAATCTTTGCAACAGACTGCTATTTGAGTTCTGATACTTCGAAGATGCAGCCAACCCGGTTACTGTTTAAATTTTTAAATAAACATATTAATTACCCAGCTACACCTTGGAAATGTGTGATGATTTCTAGTATGTACCTCAGCAGAACCGTTCAGATCTCTTAAGTCTTTTCCTGCCATGTGATAACATCATAGAACACAGTAAAGACAATGTGATTACAACACTTTCCAAAAGGGAATCGTTTGGACCCTGATGCTAAACTTTTTCATTGCTGTTTCAGAGATGACCAGTCAATGAATCAAGACAGGGTTCATCAGAAATGACAAGAACAGGAAGGTTTGTCAGGCCCTTCCACATAATGGCTGTGTCAGCCCCTGCTTCCTACAGGACCAACCTTCTTGTGTGTCCCAGGAAGGAAGGAAGAAAAGATTGCTGCCTCCAGAAACATTTAATTTGTCTAGCTACAGTAATTAGATCTTTATTCATGGGCGTATGTAGCTAATCACAATGGCATGCACTTAAATTGGGTTAAGAAGATATCTTTGAAATGTCATTTGTGAATTTCGTTTGTAATTTGTAATATTCCCCTGGCCTGACAGTAATGAGATTTAGGGTCATCCAGTTATTAACTCCTCTCCTCCCCTCTGATGCTCACTTGGAGCTGTGGTCCATGACACATGACTCTGCACCTTGGCTTTACGTGAAGGCTCCAGGCAAACTGGAAAGGTGAACCATGCAGAGCAAGTACCATGCCTAGCTAGCCTGCATGAGGGGAGGCCCACGAGCAATGACATTCTGCTTGCTCTTAACACTGTTCTTCTTATGTTGTGATACGAGGTGTGGCTAAGGAAATATTGCACATCGTTCAAGATTACCCAGATGTGTACACTTTAAGATGGAAAATAAAGGATCAATACATGCGATTATCAAATGTATACTTCAGGCTGGCGGCATAGCTCGGAGGTAGAGCACCTTCAGGTGACGTTGGGGGCCATGTCCTCTGGTCTTTGGAAGGATGTCCTAGGGCTCAGATTCTTACACTGTGGGTAACAAGACCATAGGGAGTCACAACTGAACATAGGGGTCAAGAAAAATAGAGTAGTAGTACAAGGTTTCTGTTTGCACAATATCCAAAGCTAATTAAAAGTCAGAGGAGAAATAAGCCCACAGTGTTTCTGTCAGGGCTCACCCATGATACATCCTGGGACTTTACTGTGGCCTCTGAACACCCAGCATGAGCTCTTTGCCCTGAGCACATGCTCACAAGCAATGCCAAAGAGCCCTGTCTGGAATCCTTCCACTCCAATGTGAGACTGTTGTTGATCATGAATCTCCATGGTTCTTAGCATCACATAGACCTTTCTGCTCTTACAAAAACATAGTGTTACAAATACAAAGAAAGACTTTTAATATTTTCCTACCATCACATCTCGGCACATATACAGTCAGTATTTTTTAATTGTATTGTGTTAGAAAGCTTGATTGTTTTTAAAATTACTATTTGAGGCTCAGGAGAGCTCCATTGCAAAAACTGGCCTGAGGACCTGGATTCAACCTCCAGGATACAGATAAAAAGTCAAACATGGTGGCATGTGGTATAACCCAGTGCCAGGGAAGCAGAGGCAAGCAGATCCCTCTGGGTCCTTTATCCAGCCAACCTAACCTACTTGGTAACTTCCCAGCAAGTGAGAGACCCTGTCCAAACAAACGAACAAACAAACAAAAGCAGGCCAAGGCTGAGAATGAGGGAAGGAACTGGTGGTGACTACTGGGTACTGCCAGCTGAAGCACATAGTCTCGTGGTTTCTTTCAGTCCACAGCGAGTGAGGGCGATTTTGAAATTATAATACGTTAGCTAAAATGAACAGGCTAATAACCGACAGGCTCCGTAGAGTTAGTATCAATTTCCTCGCCAGTCTACACTATAAATAAGAGCTGCAGAGACCTGGGTGAGAGGAAGCACTTCAGCAATCAAGAGCATAAGCTCTTGGCTGTGGCCTTGTAAGAAGTACCATGACCCAGGCTGTTGTCATGGTTTCACAGAAAACAACTGGCAGGGGAAGCGATGAAGAGATGGTGTTCGAGCATCTGATTATGATGCCCAGAGACAAAGAACTTCGCAGACGGCTTAAATGGAAGATGAGAAAATGTCAGCTAAATCTTCAGGCTTCTTAGGGTGGGCTTACAGTGAGCATCCACAACTGAACAGGCATGTTCCAGAAAGAAAGCACTTCTCATTAGAAGCATGTATGAGCCTTGGGGAGCATTCTGGTAGCATGCTTTCCTATGTAGACAGAACATGGGCATTAGTACACGTATCTCTCCCCGAGCCACAGGCATCCCCAAGTCCCACATTCCCAAATGTCCAGAACTATTCTGTCTCTTCCATCACCTCCCTCATCCCATCATGCCACAGTCTCCAAAGTCTGGGACTTTCTGGGGGCGGGGTTACAAGAGGTGGTGGGTAGCTACAAGGATACTGTGTTTTCCAAACATGGCAGGGCAGTTACATGTGTGAACTCATGGCCACTGTGACAGCATGCACAAGACCTGTGCAAGCTCATGCCAGACAGACAAAACCCCAGAAAGGGAAGGTGGACAAGAAGTCTCAACACTAGCTGAGAAGCTACTGGCAATTAATAGCTGTGGGAGATGAAAGAGTCAGTTTCCTTTGAGGGTGTGATCCTGACAAGTGGACAACACTCCAGTGAAAGGCCAAACGTGTAAGGACTTATGGGCAGTGCAAATGGGACTTGGATCTTTAAAAAAAAAAAAAAAAAAAAAAAAAGAGGCCAGGCGGTAGTGGCACACGCCTTTAATCCCAGAATTTGGGAGGCAGAGCCAGGTGGATCTCCTTGAATTCAAGGCCAGCCTGGTCTACAGAGCAAGATCCAGGACAGGCACCAAAACTACATAGAGAAACCCTGTCTTGGAAAAACAAAAAACAAAAAAACAACAACAAAAACAAGACACAAAGTTGGATGGTTAGGAAGATGGGTAGAACTTGGAGGAGAGGAGGGAATAAATTGGATCAAAATATATTGTATGGGTATGGAATAATCAAAGAACTAAAAATTTAAATAAATTCAAAAAGATTAGGAGATAGAAATTAGCTTCAACAGTATCAAAAAGCCAATGGGTACAGTACATAAAGCTGCCTGTGTGTCAGCGTAATTCACAACCATGGCATTTTCGATCTCTCACCTACATAAACTGACAGTTGGGTGAGACATCCCAAGTTGATTTATTAAGCCACAACTCTTTAGGGCACATTCTGTCTCAAGGTTCTGGGTCATACAGGAAGTTCCCATGAAGCACTGTGCTTGTCAAGGAAGCTGATATCAACAACAAGAGAAAAAAGATAAAGCTCATAAACTCACGGAAACTGAACAACTCTCTACTGAATGAAAAATGGGTTAAGCCGGGCAGTCATGGCGCACACCTTTAATCCCAGCACTCGGGAAACAGAGGCAGGCAGATCTTTGTGAGTTCGAGGCCAGCCTGGTCTACAGAGTGAGTTCCAGGAAAGGCACAATGCTACACAGAGAAACTCAGTCTCGAAAAAGCAAAAAAAAGAAAAAAAGAAAGAAAAAAAGAAAAAAAAATGAGTTATGAGTTAAGACAGAAATAAAAAAGATATTAATGACTTTCTAGAATGTTGCAGGATATTTGATCACACTGTGAAGCCAGAGATTAAATTATTTAAATAAAATCAACCATAGGTCAAGAGGTGGAGCAAGGGACCAGTTGACTGGAAGTAACCATAGAGAGTGAGGGGAAGTCAGGAGGTCAGAGAGACAGAGGCACAGGAAGTAGAAAGGAAGAACATCTTGTTGAAGGAATTTTGTTTCAGACAACATAGGAAAGAGCCCTCTATCTGAGATGATGGTGGTGGAGGAAGCCAGCTGCTTTCAATGCCTCTCTGAGCTAGCTGGTTTTCACTTTCATGAAACTGAAAAACTTCTATACAGCAAATGGCACTGTCAATAGGACAAAGTCACAGCCTCCAAAATGTAAAAAGATTTTTACCAATGTCATATCCAATAGAGGACTGATATCCAAACTATATGAAGAACTCAATAAACTAGATATCAAAAAAATCTAATTTAAAAATGGGAAACAGATCTAAACAGAGAATTCTCAATAGAGGAAACTCAAATGGCTAAAGAACACTTTAAAAAATGTTCAATATCATTAGCCATCAGGGAAATGCAAATCAAGCCTACTTTGAGATTCCATCTTACATCTGTCAGAGTGGCTAAGATCAATAACCCAAATGACAGCTCATGTTGGCAAGGATATGGAGCAAGGGGAACACTCCTCCACTGCTGGTGGGAGTGAAAATTTGTACAGCCATTATGGAAATCAATATAACATTTTCCTCAGAAAGTTGGGTATTGATCTACGTCAAGATCCAGCTATACCAAAGGAGGCTCCATCTTACCAAAAAGACACTTACCCAAACATGTTCATTGCAGCTTTATTCATAATAGCCAGAAACAGGAAACAACTTAGATGTCCCCCAACTGAAGAATGGATAAATAAAATGTGGTACATTTACACAATGGAGTATTGCTCCACTGTTAAAAAAAAAAATGACATCATGAAATTTGCAGGCAAATAGATGGAACTAAAAATAATCATCCTGAGTGAGGTAACCCAGACCCAGAAAGATAAATATGGTATGTATTTGCTTGTAAGTATATATTGGCTGCTTATATGTTGATATTAGCTATAATCTGTAGACCCAGAGAGGTTATATGAAGAGGAGGAGTAAAGGAGGGATGTATGGATCTCACTGGAAGGGGAAAATAGAATAGATTTTATGGGCAGAATGGGGGAAAGTAGGAACTTGAGTTAGAAGATCAGGTATTGGGGAAGATGAAATGGAGGGAGAGAGTACAGGGAAAGAAAGTTGGAATTGGGTTGGGGGGGATTAGGGGTTATTGTGGAAACCCAGTGCAGTGGAAACTTTCTGGAATGTATGAAGGTGATCCTAATGAGGACTCCTAGTAATGGAGGATATGGAGATTCAAGTGGCTATCTCTTGTCACCAAGCAAGGTTTCCATTGACTAGACTGAGTTGCATTCAATTCAGTTGTTAGCCAATGGGGTCCCATGGAAATTCCCAAGCAATCTTGGCTGTTGCTAAGACAAAGGATTGTTCTCTACAAACTGACAGTGGGGCCCCATTGCCAAGGACAACACCAACACCCACAAAACTCATTGAACACATAGATGTCAAGCTAGTGCCTACATAGAGCCTTTGCTCCTATACTCTAATCTCTTTAGTGCTAGAAGGTTCTCTGCAGGCTATGGAAAGAGAAACATGGACACCCACCCAGCCACAAAAACTTTGACCTGCAGTCTGGCCTGCCTGCAGAATGTGCTAGGGCGATGGTGGCTCAGAACATATCGAGTAGCCAAGCAATGTCCGATTTGACTTAAGGCCCACTCCATGAGAACAAACCCATACCTGACACTGCTTGGGTAACTAAGAACCAGAGACTAGATAGCCTAGAGAACAAGGGTAAAATCAAACACTACTGGTCTAAAAAAAGTATCAAAAATTACTCCTAATTATATTTTAGTGTACTTATAGATCAGTGCCTTATCCAGGCATCATAGAGAGGCTTCCTCCAACAGCATCTGGGAACAGATGCAGAGACAACCAGCCAGACATTAAGTGGAGAGAGTCAAAATGTAATGTCTCCATTAAACCCCTCCCCTCAGAGCTCAGGATTCCTGAGGAAGAGGAGGCAAGAGTGTAAGAACAGAGGGGATGGAGAACATCAGGAGAACAAAGCCCTCTGAATCAACTAAGCAAGGCACATATGACTCTCAGGGATTGAAGCAGCAAGCACAGGCCTACATGGATCTGCACTAGGTCTCTGCATAAATGCTATAGCTATTAACTTAGTACTTTATGAGACTCCTGAGTGTGAGAATAAGTGGGTCTCCAACTCTTGTGCTTGCTCTTGGGACTCTTTTCCTCCTGTTGGGTTGTCTTGTCCAACTTCTTTTTTCTTTTTTTTTTTTTTTTTTTTTTTTTTTTTTTTTTTGGTTTTCCAAGACAGGGTTTCTCTGTAGCTTTGTAGCCTGTCCTGAACTAGCTCTGTAGACCAGGCTGGCCTCGAATTCACAGAGATCCACCTGCCTCTGCCTCCTGAGTGCTGGGATTACAGGTGTGTGCCACCACCTGGCGCCTTGCCCAACTTCTATATGACAGTTTTTGCTTCATCTTTAATATATTTGAATGCTTAAGCGGGGTGGGGGGGCATTAGAAGGTGTGGCCTTGTTGGAGGAAGTTAGTCACTAGGGTTGGGCTTTGAGATTTCACATGCCCAAGCCAAGCCCAGTGGCTCTCTCTCTCCCTGCTGCCTGCAGATCATGATGCTGAACTCTCAGCTTCCTCTGTAGCACCATGTCTGTCTGCTTGCCACCATGCTTCCTGTCTTGACAATAATGGATTAAACCTCTCTAAACTGCATGTCAGTCCCAATTAAATGCTTTCCTTTATAAGGGTTGTCATGGTCATGGAATCTCTTCAAAGCAATAGAAACCTTAACTAAGACATACTTTTAATCCTAGCACTGGGGAGACGGAGAGAGGAGGCTCTCTGGGGATCACTGCCCAGACGCAGCCTAGTTGGTGAATTCCAGGCTAGTGAGAGGCTCTGTCTAGAAAAGAATGCAAGATGAATAGTAGTTGAGGAATGACACCCAAGATTTCCTCTGGTCTACACATACACACATAGAGACAGATACACATATGCACACACACACACACACACACACACACACACACACATACATACACCCATGTATATCTGCATACATACATGTACCTACACATACATACACACACACACAACTAAAATAATAAAATATCAGTAAGAAGCTATGATCAACCACAAAATCCATAGTGCTGCACTCTCTATAGAGAGAGCCTATTAAAAACTCTCCCAAGAAACACACACACACACACACACACACACACACACACACACATGCACGTACACATGCATACATACACACATATGTACACATGCATACATACAAACACACACAACTAAAATAATAAAATATCAGTAAGAGGCTATGATCAACCACAAAATCTATAGTGCTGCACTCTCTATAGAAAACTCTCCCAAGAAACACACACACACACATACATACACACACACACACACACACACACACACACACACACACACACACACACTTAGGGGCCCTGATGTCCCATGGTGAAGACCTAGGCCCAGTACCTTGCAATGGGACCCTGACTGAGGTAAGATTTCTAAAGAGGGTGGTGAAGCAGTCTGAGGCTGTTTTGCCATGTGAGGTAGGTAGGGTTTACTGCAGTCTGACTGACAACCAGACAAGAAAGAGAGATCTGGAAACACGGGGACACCAGCCTTTTAGTCATAGGCCAGGACTGTGGAAGGACACAGGGAGGTGATAGGCTTGGAAGACAAGGACAGAGGTCCCAGGAGAAACTGAATCTATGCCAGCACCTGGTCCTTGGATTTTCCAACCTCCAGAACCATAACACTCTGTTGTTTAAACTTCCAGTACTATTCTTTGTTTGCTGGTTACTGCAGCCCAACACACACACTCCTATACATACATATATACATACATACACACACATACATACACATACATACACACATATGTACACATGCATACATACACACACATACACATACATACATACACACACATGTACACATGCATACATACACACACCACCTATACATACATACACACACACATACACATACATATGTACACATGCATACATACACACACCCCTATGCATACATACATACACATACATACATACACACACCCTATACATACATACACACATATGTACACATGCATACATACATACACACATACACACATACACCTATACATACATACACACACATACATACATACACACATATGTACACATGCATACATACACACACACCTATACATACATACACACACACATACACATACATACATACATACACACATATGTACACATGCATACACACACACACACATACACATGCATACACACACACCCCTATACATACATACATACATACATACACACACACACATACACATACATACATACACACATATGTACACATGCATACACACACACAAAGTACAAATAAAGAAAAACATCTTATGATGCTGGGCAGGTGCCCAATCAACAGGATAGTCACCGTGTTCCCAGAGTTCACTTACAAATTTAATATGCATGGTAAACAAAATCCCAGCATCATTTTTAGAGAGAACAACGCACATCTAACCTAGCATTCGTGTGAAAAATGTACAAGCTAGAACTCCTAGACAAGCCTAAAGACGAAAATAAGGAGGGTGATGGCCATCGCAGGATGCATTAGGGAGCTGTCACACTGTAAAAGCAGGCATCGCTGCAGGAAGAGACTGGCAAATGGGACAGGAGAGAAGACCTGGCTTTACAGAAGGGCACAGCTGTCATCATAGTGCTCCATGAGGACTGCCCAATCCACACACAGCAAGAGGAATTGTTCAAAGACATGCACAAAAATTGCTAGATCAGTGGTTCTCAACCTGTGGGCCTCAAACCTTTCAGGGGTCGAAAGATTTTTTCACAGGGGTCACCTAAGTCCACCGGAAAACACAGATATTTACATTACAATTCAAAACAGTAGCAAAATTACAGCTATGAAGTGGCAATGAAATTAATTTTCTGGTTGGGGACCACCACCACATGAGGAACTATATTAAAGGGTCGCAGAGTTAGGAAGGTCGAGAACTACTGTACTAGAAGAAAAAAGTCGGATCAGTACATACATTTAAAGTTTTATTTGAATAAAATATAATAATATTTGAAGAAGAATTAAAAGTCACCATTGATAAATTTCTCATAGCTTAAATGATTCATTGTAAAGAACAAAAGGGAACCTAATAAAGAAGCTACACGTAAGCTGGGCGTGGTGACATGTGCCTGTAACCAAACTCCTTGAGATGCTGAGGCAGGAGGATCAGGAGCTTGAGGCTGGCCTGGACTAGTAGGACCTTGTTAAAAGGAAGTGTGCATAGGAGGAGGGACTGGGAAGGAAGGGGAAGGGAAAAAGGCAATGGAAAGAGAGGAGGGGAGGGGAGAGAAGGGGAGGGAAGGGGAGAAGAGGGGAGGGGAGGGGAGGGGAGGGGAAAACAAATGTCTTTATAATATCAGAGAGAGAAAACCTTTTCCAATTATGCAAAATGTAGAACTGTAAAATAAGAAAAACTAATTTTATTACTTACAAATGAACATGTGTCAGGACAGAAAACAGTACTGATATGGACAAAAAGGAATCATATGTTACAGAGATATGTTTGTGTGAACAACGTATTGATAAGAAGAGCTAATAACAAACCAATATAGACAGCAATGATCATATCTAAAAAGCTACAAAGAATTCAAAACTGAAATGCAAACAGCTCTTTTTTATTGTTCAAAAATTGATTATTATTTTCTTTCTACTTTTCCTTCTTTTTTAATTTATTCGTCTCTCATACAACACATCCGGACCACAGCCTCCCCTCCTTCCACCTCCACCTCCACCTCTGCCTCCTCCAGATTCACTCCTCCTCTGCTTCCCTTCAGAAAAGAGCATGTCTCCCAGGGATATCAACCAAACACGGCATAGCAAGATGCAATAAGACTAGGCACAAGCCCTTCTCCTGTCAAGACTGGACGAGGCAACCCAGTAGGAGAAAAAGTGTCCCAAGAGCAGGTGTCTATAGTACAAACAGCTCTTATCTGTGAAAATGAGTTCAAACTCATACAGGAAAGGTTAAAATAAATAAAATACTGTTTCCCTTTTAGGTTTACAAAGATGAAAACGTTTGATAAAGCACTCGATGGCTATGGGGAAATTGGCACTGCCAGGCATTGTTGGATATAAATCAGAATCAACTCTATGGAGAGCAATCAAACAGCTACATGGTGATACCTCCTGTCTGTCATACCAGGACCCCAGAAACCACAGCAGGAAGATTGCTACAAAGTCTTCCTAGTCTACAGAGCGAGTTCAAGACCAGCCAATGCTACAGAGTGAGACAATTCCAGAACCAAAACATAACAAGTGTGCATCCACAGGTGCTAAGTGATGGGAACAGAAATCAGCCTGACTTTCTTAACAGCATAAATACATACAGGAGTTGGAGAAGTGTGGGTGTGCAAACACATGTACAAGCCAATACACATGTATGCACAGATATATTCATGAACATACCTAAAGACATACACACAGATGCATGCACACAAACACACAGCTATATACATACACATGAACAGAGACACAGGCACACAAAAACATACAAGCACACGTGTACTTATGCATACTGTTCAACTATCATGGATGCAGGCATTGGCAAACTATGACCCATGGGTCAAATCTGGCTACAGCCCACAACCTAATTTCATTTTAAACGACTGGGAAAAAGCAGAAAAGGAGCACAGTGTTGCTGAGTAGAACTAGTTCTTGGATTGTTGGATGCTGCTGCTTGGTCCACAGGCCCGGCCAGTGGTCTAGAGCCACAGCCACCCAGGCAGCTTGTCCTACTGGGACGGGGAAAGCATGGAGCCTTGGGACTGCCCACTGGTTGCAAACATGATGGCTGTGCCCAAGGCACCACCAGGGCTGCCGGAGCCCAGGGCAGGGTGGTGTACAGAAGCCCGGAGCTTTCACAGGTCCTGCCCCTGACTCTGAGCAAACAAGAAGATGTCTGAGATAAAGAATAGTTCATTAAAGACTTTAGTGGTCCTTGCTGCTGTTGGAGACCATGTTAATGACCATGGCCCTTGTTGCTGCCAGACACAAGGTTGATGTCCATGGTCCACAGAGACCGTGTTAACGTCCATGGTCCATGCTGCCACTGGAAACCTTGTGGAAGTCCATGATTCGTGCTGCTATGGGTAAGGAAGGTTCTTTTTGCAGTGCGGACTCATAACTGAAAATGAGAGACATTGAAGGCTTCTGTGCCAGTCCCCCCAAAAGAAACAGTTCAGGCAGGAAGCTATTGAAGAGAGTCCTTAAAACTGTAATAAAGATAAGTGTACCTCTTCACAGTTGATGGTCTCGCAGGGAGGCAGGGAAGAACTCAGTTTTTGTTAAGGGCTAGCTAGCCACTGGCAGTTTGACCATACTCCAGTGAGTGTATGGGTAACCCAAATTGGATTTGTTGGGGGTTTTTTTTGGGGGGGAGGTTGAGGCAAGGGTGGGAGAATGGACCTGGGAGAAATGGGAAGCAAGTGATATCAAGGTGTTTTGTATGAAATTCCCAGATAATGAATCAAAATATTATGTTGGGGAAAAATTAAAAACAGAATGACATTTTAAGGTGCACAAAATTCAGGTTTCTATACACAACGTTTCAGTGCCACAGTAACACCTCCTTGGTGGTATACTGTCTCTACAGCCTTCATACCACAGTGGCTGTGGGGAGCCAACTGCTAGACTGCAAGTCCCAGCACCACCCCTCCAGGAGACAAAGGTCTGTAGCCACCAGACTGTTCCTGCGGGAACTGCTCTACATCTCTGGCGGTTCAGAGCGGACAGCATTCCATTTGCCTCAGGTCTGAAGCACTTTGATTTGCAAACCCATGAATGATCTGGCATTTTATGGGGACATCCACAAGCCCAGAACTCAGAGGAGATTTAAAGGCAATACAACTTTTGGTTTGGACTCCAGATGGGCCACTGGGAAAGGCAAGACACTGGTGCAGAATCACCACAAGGAGCTATTGAGAGGAGAGTTGGCAACAGGGACTGTAGTGACCGGCATACTCAGGCTGCACTTGTTCTGTGGT
Organism: Onychomys torridus; assembly: GCF_903995425.1. Lineage (NCBI taxonomy): Eukaryota > Metazoa > Chordata > Mammalia > Rodentia > Cricetidae > Onychomys > Onychomys torridus. The sequence goes on from NC_050455.1 coordinate 70,695,866, forward strand.
ACAGGGCGTTTTCCCCACCCACCTCCAACCAAGGTACAGAGGAGTTCCAAGGTCTGTGATCATCCCTGAGCTACAAGTGGGGCCAAAAGAGTTCCATTCTCTGCAAGCACCCCCAGCTCCTGTGAAGGGATGCTGGCCACATTTGCTCATATAAATGTTCAGGATGCTGCTGCAGGGGGAGCCTTAGCTTAAATGTAAAAGACATTCGAGTTCAGGCTGTAACTAGTCAGATGAACTAGATTGTAACAGTTGGCTCTCTGAATCTGGCTTTCCCATTGTAAACAATCACCATTGCATGCCTGTCTAATTACAGAGATAGATCATTGCTGTCCTATTATTATTAATATGGTCATTATTTCCATTAATTGTACTCATTCTCCATTGTGGATATGATTTATAATCACAGTGCAGTTAATACACACTAAGAACTTAATATTTTCATTGTCTCATTAAACTACCACAAAACCCTGTGGTCTGAACACTTTTGTGTTCTCTTATTTATAGGTTAAAAGATGTTAAGTGGGCCTTTTATCTTTTATGTGTATGGGTGTTTTGCCTACATGTATGTCTGTGTACCATGTACATGCAGTGCCCACAAAAACCAAAAGAGGGCGTTAGATTCCCTGGGAATGAAGTTACAGACATGTCACCCAGAGGATGCTGGGAACCAAGCCTGTGTCCTCTGGAAGAGCAACTAGTGCTCTTAACCACTGAGCCTTCTCTCCAAGTAGGCCTATTTTTAATTTAATTGGAATAAATAGGTCGTTGGGGTAGAATATGTTGATTTTCAATACATGCCTGTGTGGACAGAGTCCCTCTGTACCCACTGCTCACTTTGGCTCTGGTTAAATATTCTATGTGCAAGTGGAGTCGCTATGGCAACAACTAGCATCACTCTTGGAGAACCAGCCACAGAGACGTCCCATCCTAGTACTGCAGATGAGACCTTTGTGCCCAGAAGTCCTGGGGGCTGGTGCTCAGCGAAGTGGTTAATTGACTTGCTGGAGCACAGACCATTTCCTGCTGAACTGTCACTGATCCTTCAGGGCCTGGTCATCCCTTTGTCACACTACATAATCCCCCTCAGACTACAAGGCTGAGGACAAAGCCTGGGGCTCTGCAGGAAGTGACAAGGTAGCCATAACATGTCCAACAGTGACTGCGCCTGGGGCAGCAGCATCCCCTGAGGGACACAGTGTAAAGTCTGCAGACCCACGGCTTCTGCAATGAGTAAGTGAGGCACTGGCATCTTACAGGTGGGGGTCAAGTTGCTGCTACTGTCCTACAGAGGGCAATGCAAGAACAGCTCTGTTTCAGGAGGCTCACCCTCCAGAGCCCCTGTCTCTGAAGTACCATCTAAGCCAGTGTTTCTCAACCTGTGGGTCTCTACTCCTTCGGGGATTAAATGGCCCTTCCACAGAGGTCATCTAAGACCATTGGAAAACACAGATATTTACATTAAGATCATGACCATAGCAAACCTACAGTTATGAAGAGGCAGCGAAAATAATTTTAGGGGGGGGGGCGGGTCAGCACAACATGAGGAACTCTATTAAAGAGTCACAGCATTAGGAAGGTTGAGAACCACTGACATAAGACATCCACTCACTAGCTTCTGTGAGGGGCCCTCAGAGAATCCCTTCAGGATTTAGAACCCTGTACTCTGTTAGTCTATAGTAATGTACCCCAGAACATAATTCCCCTTGCAGCAGAGGTATTTGATCCTTATGTGGATGAAACTGAGGATTTTCAGATTAACTAAAATCAAGCCACACCCAGAAAGGCAAATATCACATGCTTTATCTCATATATAGATTCTAGTTATATTTATGACATGTATTTATATAGTCATATATGAAGTCATATATATGGCATAAGTGCATGAGAGCAGAAATGAGACCATCTAGTAAAGGAAGGGGCCAAATGAAGACAGGGAAGGCCCGAGGCTGAACTGTGAAAGCATCTGACACACTTGAATAAGATGTCATTACGAAATGCCAAATATATACCAGTAAAAAGAGGCAAGAATACAATAGATCCCAGGTGATTCCCCAAGTGATATTGCCAACATATTCATATGGTTCCTGAATGGGCGATGTGACAGCATGTGTACTTCTGGTGACAGTGACATTGTAAGGACCTGGGTCCGATGATAAAGTGACATGTCCGTTTCTGGGATAAAATCTGAAGTAATGCTAAAGTAAAACTGCCAATATTTCTACCCCCCAAAATATAGGAGCTTGAACTAGTAGCATAGCTTTTATTAATTAAAAACAAGTCAAAACAGCTGTGGTCATCCATAGTCTCGTGGGGAATGGCATTATTGGAAAAGATTATGATGTGTGACCTTGTTGAAGTAGCTGTGGCCTTGTTGGTGGAAGTGTGTCACCAGGGATGGGTTTTGAGGTTTCAAAAGCTCAAGCCAGGCCCAGTAGATCTCTCCCTCTGCCTACCGCCTGCTGATCCAGATGTAGAGCTCTCATCTATCTCTCCAGCACCACATCTGCCTGCGTGCCATCATGCTCGCCACCATGATGATAATGGACAGAACCTCTGAACCAAAAGCCAGCTCCAATGAAGTGTTTTCTTTATAAGAGCTGCCGTGGAAAAGGTGTCTCTTCACAACAATAGAACACTGACTAAGACACCAGCCTAAAGGGTTATCTATCATTGGCACACTAAGAGTTGAACAACATCAAAGACCTCACTGGCCAAATGGAAGATGGGGACAGCAGCCCTTCAGACAGTGTGGCTCTGGTCCTCCCTGGCCACACTGGGTGTCTTAACAGTCATCTGTCCCATGAATCACTCACACTGTTCAGCTCCTCTTACAGCCCCCAGAAGATGCTAGAAACTGAGAGTGAAGATCTGAAATAGTCTCTGCTCTTGGAGAACCAGGGTAGGGATGAAAAATGTAAGACAACCAGTATCTTTTCAGGGAGAAACATACCAATGAGAGGAAAAGCTGTATTGTCCAACCCCTGAGCAAGGAGGCCTGACTTCATTTCTTTCCCATTGTGGTCAGTGGGGAGGGCGAGGAATGGGGAAGGGGGCAGTGTCAAGGCAAAGCATGTGTCAGGGGAAACCAGGAAGAAGACAGTAGCATCACCAATGAGAAGCACTCAGGGTAGGGCTCTGTTTGAATGTTCACAGCAAGAGGTGGTAAGAGCAGGGCATGTGAGTCAGATGCAGAAACACCCCATGCCTCTGTGCCCTTGCAGTGAGGAGGGACCAGAGCACTGATCCTGCTTGACTCTCCTGACATCTAAGCGCACAGTCTGAGATGAAGGACAAGATAGACTCTCTTCTATGTCCTTCCTTAACACTGGAGAGAACTCTGTTCTGGCTTTCTACACCCCAGGCAGGTTCAGACTGCTGCCACCTGCTGGCCACTTGACTTCGCACATCCTCTATCCTCCCATCAGAACCACATGAGCCGGGGACCGCCTGGAAAAGATGCAGGATCCCACAGTGGTTGTTATTAATATCTCTGCAAGCAGGAAAAGTCTCCCAGAATTTATCGTTCTCAAGGTCACGGGGGCTGAGGGGACCCGGAAAGAAAGTGGTAAGTGAAGCAGAAATGGAAAGACAGGCCAGTCCTTTTTCAGAACACAGGGCGTTTCAAACACATTGGCTCAGAAGCTAGGTGGCTCTGAAGCCACTGCTGGTTTTTTCTACAGCCTCTGGCAGCTTCCCTGAAGAGGGACCACGTGCATATGTCACCATGCATGCTGGCTGGCACCTGAAAACCCTCACAAAGATGAGCTATGCCTGAAACCTCCTCACCATCTTGGCCGTAGTCATTACTAAGGAATGAAGGTATCACAAAGCCTGGGGCTTCCTCACGTGTAAAAGGGAAACAGACTTCCTCACTGATGAAGCTAACAGGAGCAAGTCCTGCTGTGATGTAACCAGGAATCTTGGCAAGGAGATTGGCCATGGAGTCAAGACAGGGACATCGAGAGTCCTGCTTTGGCCCCCTGGGTCACCCTGGGCAAGCAGGCTCTTCCTGAAGCAGTTCTTCTGTACTCAAATAACCTGACATGGTTCCTAGGAAGCTCAGGACTTTGTCCTTCAGTTTCTACAGGAACTATTCCTTGTACACGTACAAGAGCTTCCTGTAACTACCAACGGGGATTTCTAGAAAGGACTCTGCCACTGGGCCTGGTTCCCACATACCTTGGAATATACATTGGAGTCCAAGAGGGCACCCCAGGGTTGAGGCAGCAGAGCCCCCCACTGTCAGCTGAGTCCCAAGCAGCCCAAGGGACAAACATGCACGACAAGAAAGGCTAAGTCGGGCGAAATAAGGGATCATTGGGAGGACGTTGACTTCTCTGAGGGACAGTGGGAGAGACTGAGAAAGCTCACACTACCGTCCCTCTAGAGGCACCCAGCTCCCTGTGTTCAGTTTAATCCAAAGGTGCCTATAGCTGTGGAATATTAATGATTCTATCCCCAAGAATAACATAAACATCTGGGCAGAGATTCCCCTATAAACCCTTTCCTCCAGGACACTCAGAAGTCCTTGGACAGATAAAGTTAATTCAATTTTGAGCATTTGCGCAGAAGAAACTGTCTACTTCTTTATGGTGTGTATGTATGCGCTGTAAGCAAGGGTACAGTAAAGACACCACAGGAATGGCCACTTCATGAGTGGGGAGAAGGCTTTTATTGGAGGTAAGAGAGGCACCTGTGAGAGTCCAGAGCAGAGAGAGGAAGCAGCAGACTGGCCATGGCTAAGGCTAGAGAGGTAGGGTGTGGAAAATTCATGCAGACTGTAAGGAGGAGGAGGAGCTGAGGAGAGGGAAGCCTGTGACCTGAACCCACCTGGGAGTTTAAGGTAGAGCAGGGGGTAAGAAGGGCCAGGATGCTAGTGTGGACTTTGAAATGCAAGCATGTACATGTGAATACAGACCAAGAGTCTGGAGGCTAGCATGGGCTTTAGTTTGCAACCCAGGTATAGCCAAGGGGACCGGCCTTTGGGCAGGCAGACACCCTTTCACCGGTTCCTGAGGAACGCTGATCCTATATACCAGCTTGAACTGAGCAAATTATCCACTGCCTTTGGGGGAACTGGGGTTCCCTTTGGACCTGACATGTACCTGTCACATGTTTGTACAGTGACCATGTATGTGCAGGGGTGTGTGTGTGTGTGTGTGTGTGTGTGTGTGTACACACTGGTGTGTATGGAGACTAGAGGACAACCTTGGGTGTCGTTCCTCAGATGTTATCCATCTATTTATTTTATTTTTTTTATTGGCATAAGGTTTCTCACTGCCCTGGGGCTTACCAAGTAATCTAGCAGCTGGCCAAAAGCTCCAGAGACCCACCTGTCTCTATTTCCTCTCCTTTGGGCTTACAAGCATGCACCACCACCCCTAGTTTTTTTACATTGGTTCTGGGGGTGGAATTCAGATTCTCGCTTGTACGGCAGGCACTTCACCCATCAGATAGCTCCCCAGCCCTATTTCTTTATGAAGTACCCAAGTCAGTGTCACTGGGTCTGGGAGTCATCTTTTCATGTTAGCTGGACTCTTGGCTATCAGCTGATCTGGTTCCACCATTGAAACCACAGGCAGCACATCACCTTTGTCACCAGACTGGCGGGGGACGCAGGGAAGATGACAACATACAGCTCCTCCACTTCTCTTAACCTGGCCCCAGCATGGATTGTTCTGACCTCAGCAGAAGCCCTAACTCCCATCCCTGCTTCTGTCTGCTGCCTCTGCCATGTTCCTCTCTTCCTGGGGCAAGACCTTGCTGTCACTGGTCTTCATCCCCAGGGTTGCTGGTGTTAGAACATATTCTCTGAACCCCTGCCTCTGTGCTTCTGAACAGTCACTGCCCCTCTCCAGGACATATCAAAGGTCTTTTAGCTCCACAGACTATTATCTCCATTATGAATTTCAAGAGTCTGTCCTGAGCTGTGGTTGGCCCTGAAGGACAATCAGTGCACAAGGAGACAGTGCAGTGAAACAGAGCTCCTGGGTTCTCACAGAGGATGCAGAGACAAGGACTCTGCATCACCTCTACCTGCTGGAGAGCCATACACTTTCACAAAGAACCCCTCTCTTTCACACACACACACACACACACACACACACACACACACTTGCACATACACAAATACACACACACACACTTGCACAGACACATTCATACATATAATGTTAAAATAAAAAACTATACTCTTTTGTTTGGAAAATTACAATTTTCCATTAATGATCTCTTAGCAATACAAGTTAACAGTTGTGTCTTTTTCCCCAAAAATTTCTTCTACATTTAAGATTTTTGTTTATACTCATGACCCTACAAAACCTGAATTATCAGTTTTGGGAAGGGCTGGGTTGTGAGCATCCCAAGGTAAGTTCCAAGACAAACATCATCAGGAATTTATATTTCTAATGAGTCTCTCCTCACCACACAAGAGAATACTGATATGCATCATTTTTAATATTGTTGTGCTTGGTGGCAACTAAGCAAAAGTATTGACTAGGAATACCTGTACTTTGAAGTACTCATTTGATTAAAATATTGCTTTATTCAGGAAAAAGAAGATGGCATTCAGGGTTATTATGTGTGGAGGAGAAGCCATAATCAGCACTCACAGGCAAACGCCCCTCGGTGCCTCCCTGTTCACCATGGGATGTGAACAGAGGAAACTGTAGAACAGCAATTACGCCAGCACATCCTGAAAGCATTCTCTACCACACATTTAATGGGGGGCAACCTATATTTTATCTGTGAAAAAGTACAGAACAGCTCTAGCCATTAGATTACAGAAAATGAAACTTTTAGGAAATGTACAATCATATGTTCACTTTAGAAATACAAAATTATATTCAAATACCAGAATATATAAATGTTTGATGTTCATCTGTCCACACAAAAACTCCCTGGAAGCCAAATCCTATTCCTGTCCTCTATGGTGGGACACGGGTCACTCACTCCCTGCGTGAAATGTTCACTTCATCCTGTATTTGTACACTTGACTCGCAGATGGTGATGTGTTTGGACAGGCTTTGGAACCTTTGGGGAGGGCTTGGCCTGCAGGTGTGAGGCTGTAGGGATGAGGCCAGAGGGTTAGATGCCAGCTCTGCTCCCAGCCTGAGCTCTCTCTGCTTCCTGACATGGGAGGGTGCAGCCTCAAGCTTCTTCCCCCATCACAGACCCCTAATCCACTGGTTCCCTTCTGGGGAAGCAAAGAGCACAGCCCAGACCACCGATAAAAAGCTTTATAACCAATTCAGCAACACCATCCGTAGGGCAAATGTGCTCACACAGTGAGACGTGAGGCCCTTCCCAGTTACAACTTGTAACTCTTCGGATCTAGTGCTCATGAAACACAGGACTGGGCACGGGTAAGCAAAGAGGAGAACACAGCAAGACCAACTGGAACACCTCGTGTGAGGCTGCACGAAGCACCCATCCGTTCTCAGAGGCTGTGCAGTGATCAGGCCAGAAGCCCCAGGAGCACGGCATTGAGCCCTGACTCAGTTCCAAACAGGGCTCTCCAGAAGCCTCTGGCTGGCTGGTGCCCAGGATGAAAGTCATACTTACCAGGGTCCCCAAAACATGGGTCAGAAGTGTGCTCACCTCTCCTAGGTAGAGGAAATGTGGAACCCAAGCACAGTCCCTTCCTGCTGTCATCCTTCTGCTGCTGAGGACCATGGCAGTCGCTAGATGGTGAGTGTGAGCAGGCAGAGACGCTCTTCAGAGCTGGCAGCCCTGGGCCTTTGGTGCTGAGGCTTGGTGGGTGGATAAGCACACACCCAAGCCCTGAGACTGGAGGCCTGCTGCCCTGGGCTTCGTAAGGCAGTGTGTTAGGGCTCTGAGCACTCAGAGTGGATGCACGTTGCTCTGAGATTTAACCACCCGAGTCCTGGGTGCATAAACTGACACAAGCACTCCAAAGTGTGGCTGGAGGATGGCTTTTATTGTAGATATGGGAGAAAGTGCAGCCAGAGGCATCTGGAAGAATCCAGAGCAGAGAGAAAAAGTAGTACACTGAACGTGGCCAGTAGACTGGACAAGAGAAGAAGCTGGGGTGTGAGAAAGGAAGGCAGAGAGAGTTCAGGCAAAGGAGACCAAGAGAGGGGGCAACAGAGAGCCACAGACGAAATAGCAGGGTTATAGGGAAATGAGAAGCCTGGGGAAGGAAGCCCACGAGCTGGAGAAGATTAGGGTCAGGAGTGAGAAGAGCCAGGATGCCTACCTGCATGGACTCTGTGATGGTGCATGTGATTCGAGAGAGCCTGGAGTCCAGCATACACTTTGGTATGCTAACAGACACCACAGATAGCCATTTGTCCCTAGATTCTTTTGGACCTGACACTAGTCATGTAGCAGCTATTGTAATCCTGGGCTTTCAGCACTAGTGCAGCAGGGACCAACAGTGAAGAGCAGTGAGCAGCAGTGAAGAGCAGTCGGCAGCATTGAAGAGCAGTGGGCAGCAGTGAAGAGCAGTGGGCAGCATTGAAGAGCAGTGAGCAGCAGTGAAGAGCAGTGGGCAGCATTGAAGAGCAGTGAGCAGCAGTGGGCAGCAGTCAAGAGCAGTGGGCACTAGTGAAGAGCAGTGAGTAGCAGTGGGCAGCAGTGAGCAGCAGTGAAGAGCAGTGGGCAGCAGTGAGCAGCAGTGAAGAGCAATGAGCTACAGTGGGCAGCAGTGGGCAGCAGTGAAGAGCAGTGGGCAGCAGTGACCAGCAGTGAAGAACAGTTGGCTGCAGTGAGCAGCAGTGAAGAACAGTGGGCAGCAGTGAGCAGCAGTGAAGAGCAGAGGGCTGCAGTGAAGAGCAGTGGACTGCAGTGAAGAGCAGTGGGCTGCAGTGGGCAGCAGTGGGCATCACCAGGCAATGCTGCCTAGACTCCCAACACCTGAACGGGCTTCTAGTGTTAGGATCTTCAGCTCTTGGGCCAGAGCACATCCAACTGGCTTGACTCTTTTATTGTGAATGCAAAAACACACAGTGCTCACCTCAGGATATAAGAAATGGTTTGTTCTGGAGGTAAGTATGAATAACCACAGCCTGAAAGCCCAGAGTCAGGTCACCCCAAATTCCATGTTCCAACATAGTAAAGAAACAGAGCAGAGAAAATCATAAATGAAGGCATTTTTCAAATATATTGCTGGGGAAGGGACATCATGTGTAGGTGGAATAAAGCAAAGAGGAGAAATTTCACATAGGCCTCCGATGTGATCTGAGGCATTTTTAGCTTTTGGGTTGCTGGAAGCTAGACATTTGTTTGTCCCTTCCAAACGACTTACCAAATAGTCACAGGAACCAGATGTGACACACAGGTGAGCTTGGTAAAAAGTTTAATGCAGGAACACTTTTCTTTTGCTCTGGGAACTTCAGTTAAAATTATTTCAGGAGGAGTCTTTGAAGAGAAGGCTCGGTCTACATTTAAATCTGTGTCTGAAAGGAGCCCGCCTGGAGGAGGAAGGTCCTCCTCACAGAGCTAGAATTACCCAAGAGAATGTTAAGCGGTGATTGGCAGTCTACCTGACTTAAACTTTGAGAAACTGCCGCACACCAATAATCAAGTGACTTCTACAAGTGGCAAAGGCTGAGAATTCCTGAAATAAAGGACCTCTGACAGGCCCTGGAGGACGATCTGGGCGTGGGAGGGTAACAAACTAGAAAGGATGCTGCATGTACAATAAGAAAAATACAAAGAAAGCAGCATCCATTGCACACAGCATCCAACTCCCTCCCTAAAGGGGGCTGTGCTCTCAGCAACAGAGAAGTCCAGCAGGGCATCCACATTGCTGCTGCCAAGAAAAGACACAGGCAGAGAAACCCCAGAGCAAAACAGAGAACAGTTGCAGTCAAAGGCTGTTTTGAACCAGGAGATACAGGGAATGCAAGATGTGTGATCTCGGGATTCACAGACTTGCGATGGTAGAAAAGCTTGCTAGGACAAGACAGAAAATGACCATGAAAAGCAGAGAAGGAAGTCTTACTTGGTACGGCCACTTTAGAAAAGGAGACAGGGAGACACGGGGACTCCTCCCTCACACCCCATGTCCATCTTCAGGGTCCTGACAAGAGGTTTGGGTTTAAACAGAGGACAAGAGGCTGTGTGGCCAAGCAGTCCTGGCCGAGGAGTGGTCCTGCCTCACCAGCCCGTCGTTGTCTTGGCTCCTGTCTCTCCTGCAAGCTAGTTAAACAGGAGTCAGAACTTCATAAAATCTCTGCTGACAGCTAAGTCCTCCTCAGGCTCACTCTGGGTTCAGGCCTTTCTTCTCCCAGCAGGGGATTCTGGGGAAATCACTATTCCTTGGAGACTATGGTCTCAAAAGTCTATAGCACATGGAGGGGTACAAGTGTCTCTCCTTAGACTATATCACAAGAGGACAAATGGGGGAAGGCAGGAGGGTATTTGTGTGAGTGAGTGAGTGAGTGAGTGAGTGAGTGAGTGAGTGAGTGTGTGTGTGTGACAGAGAGAAAATGAGGGTATATGAGAGAGAGAAAGTAAGAGAGTGAATGTGTGTATGAGACAGACAGAAAGAGAGAGAGAGAGAATGGACGCCACATATGTGCAAGCACTTGTAGAGGCCAGAAAAGGCTTCCATTCCCCAGGGCGGGAGCTCCTGGTGGTGGTGAGTAGCCAGACATGGGTGCTGGGAACAGAACTTGGGTCCTTTTGAAGAACAGAAAGTGCTTGTCATCACTGAGCCACCTCCCAGCTCCCACCCCTTCCATTTCAGAGTCCCCCCACTGTGTCCAATTCTGAACCTGGCCCTGATGTGATGTCTGTCTGTCTGTGTGTCTCCTGGGGAGCAGAGATCACAGACAGCAGTCTGCTGTCTCTCACCCTGGAAAGGATGAGGCAGCTCCCTCAGCTCCAAGGGGCCTCAGGCCAGCTGCTTCTCTGTCTTTGGTGCTGGCTTTCTCTCCGACCCTAGATCTCCATTTTCCTCTGCTGTGGCCTGGGTGTGGTTCTGCCCTTGCAAGGCCCTTTCTTCACCAGAGCCCTTTATGTTGTGCCAGAATTCAGGGGCTGTAGGGGCAGAACCAGCTCCACCTAGACCTGAGATGAGCTGCACCCCAGTATTCAGCAGCCCTGGGGCATCCAGAAACAGGCTTGTGCTTTGGTTCTTTTCCATGAGTCGTTACAATGTGTGGCAGGGCCCTAGCAAATGTGAACCCACATTCTTACCTGTCTTGAGAATTCCTGCTTTGGAGAAATGTGGACAACACTCCTTAGAAGGTCCCAAAGACAAACAAAGAATGAACCCACCAAAGTGCCTTCTGGGGGGAACAAACGCATTTGCTGGTTTTACTTACAGGGGACAGGGGAGGGATCACCAGTAGGTGATCTCAGATCAGCCACAACAGAAAGTCTTCACCCAGCGTGGATGACATCTTCCTCATAGCCCTAGAGGTAGAACCTTCTTGCCTCAATTAACTTCCCCCAGCTTATACACCCCAGCACCCCTCAGACCCTAAGGCCGTGAGGCCATCTGAAATTAGGGCAGAACTGGACACAAATGGACTGGAGGAGTGGCTGGAATTTCAGGTGAGGGTCCAGACTCACCCCATCCCTTCAAATACCAACAGTCCACAGACCCAGTCAGGATGGCCTCCAGCTCAGGCACAGGCAATCTGGTAATAATGGGGGCGGGGGCATTTGGCTCAGAGGCCCCTGTTTTTCAACACCTCTCTACAGCTCTGGAAAGTCTACCCAGTGCCTTCAGTACAAACCTCAGTGACCTGAATCCCAATGTCCCCTTCTCCAAGTCCATTGGCCTTTCCTACAACCCTCTCCCCAGCTCAGTCCTCCTCTGGGCCTCCACTCATTGTTAACGGATTGACCAGCCCTCAAGTGTCTATCCATTATGGAGGACATTGGAGGACAGGCCACTCTAAAACACAGAAGGTTGGAAAGAGGTGTGCAAAGGTCCTGGTCCCCACGTGAAGCCTGACTCCAGGCCAGCACACACCAGAGCTTGCTGCCTTGACCCTCCTCCCTGCATCTCATGAAAGAGCTTCAGGGACAATCCAAAGCAATTTCTCCAAAATGGAAATGGCTAATGGAGCCTGCCTCCTCTACCCTGCCCTGGTGGCAAGACCATTTATCATGGATCTAGGATTTCAAAGTAATAATGTTACAGTGATAGAACGTCCAACTCCAGCTGGTGGTAAATTGCCATCATCCTGAAGGTGGGGGAGGCAGACTCCAGCCCATCCAAACACTATTCTGCCATCTTCTGCTGTCCTTTGAGGCTGACTCTAGCCGCACTCTGCTTGGCATGAAACCATCTATCACTCAGATGAGCAGGGTGAGGTTTTCATGAAATGGGTTAAGATTGCAAATGCCAGGGTGACTCTGCAGAGACACATATCAATGGGCCATCCCATATGAATTCCCACCACAGGCCAGAGATGATTAAATAATTTTTGTAAAACAGCACTTGAAATTTTGTTCTTGTCCATATTTTTCATAATAGTCAGCAGAAAATGGATTACAACTGTGCCAGAAAGGAATAGCTTGGCATTTGAAGAAGCCGGGCACACACATTAGCTCTGGGAGCTCATTAGGCCCTGAGGATCAGGTGGCTGGGCCTCAGAGGCCCCAGCTAGGGCTTCATCTCTGGGAGCCAGCAAATATAATTTTGTAAGAGAATTCCAGTTTCAACCCAGAGGCCAATTATTTTCTTAATGTTCATAAAGTGTAGGAAACAAATGAAAAATACATCTTAACATTTGCATACACATCCTCCAGCAAAAAATGTTAGAAGTCAAATTGCACTACGGCTAAAGGGCTGGGAGAAGAAGGCTCTGTGATTAACTTTAGCTGTTTGTATTAAACACCCTGTTAGTCAAGGAAGTCTATGCAAATGGTTAGTTCGCCTTAGGTAGCATCATTGATTCGTCCCACAACAGATGAGTTTACAAGCCAGTGCATCTGACCTTCCTCTGAGGAGATCACCTAGTGCTCGTCCATGTGAAACTGTCTGTAGACCTGATTAAGATTGACACCTACAGTCAGGTGGCTTTGAGGGAAGGGACAGCCATGGGTGAGGTGGGTAGGCCTTATTCCTCCGGCTGAGTTGTTAAGTGCCAACAGAGGTTCCCAGAGAAGAAAGGGTTCCCCTTCGGACCAGCTTACGTAAGCACCCAAAGTTCCAGCCTGACACATGGCCTCTAGGCTCTGTACTGATGGGGGTCCCCAAGTCACATGATCTCAATCCTTGAAACAGACTTTTTGATTCATACAGAGATACACAGGCAGATAACTGCACAACTGCCTGCTTTAGGGTACTCTAGAGATGGAGGAGAACTGATAGACTGAAGATGTATTACAAAAGAAGGTTAATGAACCATCACACCCACTTAGACTCTTTTCATTCATGACTTCTTTTCTCCTGAGAAATTTTGACATAATTCCAGATTTATAAGCAAATAAAACAGATACACTTGCCAAATATCAGTTTATAAGAAGTTATAAAGTGACTCATATAGCAGACAGAGAAATACTGTTGTTTTCAACAAAAACTCAATCATTCAACTTTACTAATAAAGACTCAGGGCCAGATGCTGGGGTAAAAACCTGCTAGCTCAGAGAGGCTGAGAAAGCACCCGACTGACCACCCTCTTTCACTGACATCCTAGAGAGAGAGTTTTCTCCTACGCCATCTCAATCAAAACTCCTCTAACTCAATGTCCCTCCCTTCTACTTCTGTGTGTCTCTCTATCCTGACTCTCTCTTGCTCTCTATGGTTTTTTTTCCCTATCAACTGGTTGCTTGTTCTGCCTCTTGATCTATGTTTGACTTTATTTAATTCTGTTTACAATATTCAAGCAGAAGGCTCTTAGATTAAAGAGTGTGTGTGCTAGGGCTGAGCCACACCACAACTAGAAACAAGTTTTTCCAGTAAATGACATAATCTCAGGGTTCACAGTGTGATCATATATCCTGTAACAGAAGACCTTTTTGAAAAATGTTTTCCTTCCTTGACTATCAGGCTTCTTAGAGCTATGGCCCCTGCATCTCCAGACATGGTCTATGATTCCTGGGGGCTCCTGACCTGGGCCCGTTGTATTCTCATACATCTGATAGCCACAGTTAGCTCACTAACCAAAGGCCTCAGGAAAGATAACACACACACACACACACACACACACACACACACACACACACACACACCACCCTGTAATCCAACCATATATGGTGACTTGGGCTATAATCCCCATGTACAGAGGCTGAGGCAGGAGGATTGCCACAAGATCATGAGCAGTCTGGGCTACAGAATGAGGCTATCTCAAAGTGAAAAGTAAAAGGTGGGGGTAGAGGGGCTGGGGGAGATGGCTCCATCAGTAAAGTGCTTGCTTAAAAGCACAAAGACTCACATTCAATTCCCGGAATCTATGTAAAGGGGCCAGGCATGGAGGCACATGCTTGTAGTTCAGCTGGGGAGGAGGAGACATCTGTGCTCCTGGGCTCGCTGGCCAGCCTCCCATGCTAGGGAGTCCTAGAGAAGTGAGAAGACCTATCCAGAAAAAACAAAAAACAGTGGATGACACTCCTAAGGACTGACACTATGTATGTAATGGTCCTCTGGACTACACACATACATGTACACCCATAAGCATACACAAAGTAAAAAGAGGGATGGGGAAATACTTACATGGTAGAGTATTTGCCTGGCATACACAAGGTACGATACCAGTCCTGAATAAAAAATAAAAAAAAAAAAAAAAACAAATCTGGGGAAGCAATCATCATCAGAGAGGCTTCCTCCAGCAGAGACCCACAGCCAAATGTAAGGTGGAGAGAAAATCCAAATTGGAGATCTCCATCGGGTCCTTCCCCTCAGAGCCTGGAGAACTCCACAGGAGAGAGGGAGGAAGAATTGCATGGGCAAGAGCAGTTGAGGACAGAAGGAGAACACAGCACACAGAATCAACTAAGCATGGTTCATAGGGCTCACAGAGACTGAAGCAGCAGCCTGGGAGCCTGTGTGGGATCTACGCTAGGCCCTCTGCATATATGTTAGGGTTGTGTAGCTTGGTGATCTTGTGGGACTCCTGACAGTGGGAGTGGGTGTGTCTCTGACTCTTCTGCCTGCTCTTAGGGACCCTTTTCCTCCCAGTGTGTTGCGTCGCCCAGGCCTGGTATGAGGATTTATGGCTAGTCTTATTGCAACTTGTTACCTCAGTGTTGGGCCGATGTCCTTGGGAGACCTGCTCTTTTCTGAAGGGAGATGGAGGAGTGGATCTGGGGAACGTGGTGGGGGACTGGGAGGAGAGGAGGGGAAACTGCGGTCAGGATGTATTGGATGAGAGAAAAGTAAAAAAAAAAAATCTGGGGAAGGGAAGACTGTTCTTGCACAAACACAGCCACATTGTGTTACCACAGAGTCAAGGTCAGTTACACAGTGTGTGGCTGTTGTTACTTCTCACTTATTTTAGTAACTTTGTGGACAGAGAGACAGCCTATTTTTTTAACCCAAGCTGAATCTTTTCTTTGCCTTACGGACAGTTTTTTATACGAACCTTCACCTCCAGAAACAGGAATGACATTTGGATGAGCCAAACAACATCCAGGGTACCAGATCCTTCAAGGGTGACACAGAGAGAAGCCAAAAAACTCTAGGGCCTTGGCTTGGGATGTAGTTCAGTGGTAGAATTCTTGCCTAGCACGTGTAAGGCCTAGACTGCTGCTGGCACTGTGTGTGTGCACACCCATACACACTACTGGCTACCATTTGACTTGAATAATCTAGTTGTGTGCTTATAAATTAGTGCCAATGTGTTTTATAAAAGGCACTCAAACATGCACCCTGAAGACTAATGGTGTTTTCTGAATGTCATATAACCTCATTCTTTTTCCCTTGGAGTATGGAGAAATAAGATTGAATGCTTGGCCTAAGAAGATGCTTGCGAATGTGTGGACAGGGAGAAACCAACCACATCCTGAAGTCGATTTTTTGTTCGATTGGTTAGTTGATGGGTTTTCTTTTCTAATTCGTGCTTCCAAGACCACAGAGACACACGAGACATACAGAAGAAAATGAAGGAAAACACTGATGTCCCATCCAGTGCTGGCTGGTCATCAGATTTTCCTGAGTGTCCTCTCTGCCCTGGAACCTGACCCCAAACTTGGACTATACTCCAACCTGCTAAGTCCTTCAAAGTGATTTAAGTAGCCTGAATTGACACACCTGTCCTCCAGAGGGCGCACGAGCCCCACAGACTAGGTTCCATGTCTCTAACAAGGTGAACTTAGATGAAGTTTCCATGGCCAGCCCACAGTTTTTCTGATGTTAAATTTGTTTGTAAATGGAGTAGATAAGTGCCAGGAAAATGAATAAGCTTCATCACCACCTCAGAGTCGGTTAGCCTGGGCTGTGGAAAGAACCCAGCCACTTGGTAAGGGAGCAGTTGTCTCTACACTGCAGAGGGTGAGCCTGTGGCTCAGAGAGGCACAGACCTTCCTTTGCAATCACTCAGCCACACGGTTCACCTACCCTGGCACGGCTGTCCCCGATGCAGAGAGAGGACACAGAACATCAGGCCAAAGGTCAAAGAGCCTTTGTGTAAGCAGGTTGCTAAGAGTTCCAAATGGGCTTAGGAGACTTACTGGGTGGCTCAGCTGCCCTTCCCCAGGTCCCTCCAAAGGGAGACAAGAACTCCTTCACAACCCCCAGCCTATGCTGGGTCACTGCGGATCTTCCCTGCTGCTCTTTGTGCTGAATCAAAGATGGGGATGGTCACACACCTGCACAGGAGGCCTTCTGCCATGTATGAGGTGACCAGGAGCCATATTGAGAGCTGCCATGAGTTCAGAGCTGCCCCACCTATGTGGGATTCAGGGAGATCTTGTTCTAGCCCCAGACCCTCCCAGGGCCATCGAGTTGGCCTGCACAGGGCCTCTGTGTGGCACCTAGGCTCTGCTCTGAACCCACTGGTTGATCCTAAGAGCTTTGCTGGCTCCTAAAGCCCAGGCTCCTCCTCTGACTGACAGTTTACTGAGGAATAGAGTGAGTTAATCCCACAAAGTGCTAGGTCTCTGGCAGGTGTTGGCCAAATATCAGCCATGACATGACTGCTCTGCTCTGGCTCCCCAGGGCTTATGGCAGGCTCCTCCCTTTGACCTACCTGTTTCTAACAAGCTCCCCGTGTGCACATGTCCTCTTTCCTCCATCTGGCCAATTCCTACACTGTTCACCACTCCTCAGCAGGCTCTGTTCTCTGGGCATGTGCTCCTCTTCCCTGTTTGCCTAAGCCAGTGCGCTATGTGTTTCTCAAGAAAGACATCTTGTTTTCATGCTTAATGAAAGTTGTTTTGTTTGCTAAGTAAGTAAATGAGTGACTGGGAGAGTGAAATGCTGGATAATCAAGATTGGCATTTAATACAGTGATTTCTTCTCTGTATGTGGAACTTGTGGTTTTATATATAGAACACACACACACACACACACACACACACACACACACAAAAAGTAGGTTGGGGGTGAGAAACAGTGGATACACCTCAGCATTCTGTCATCCCCCCCACACTGTTTGGTTTAATCTTCCCAGTATCTCTTCCAGCCACCCCAGTGTACAGCAAGCAGCACACCCAAGCTTCATGGGCCAAAGTAACAACCATTGAATTGTGCTCACCTCACGACTTCTGTGGGCCAGGAGTTGGGAGTACAATGAGCAGATGGCTTCTTTCTGCTCTGTGCTGTCCAAGCTCGGCTTGGAGGAATCAGAAGAGGGTGACCCCAAGGCAGACTTCCTACAAGGCTTGTCCCCTCTCACAGCAGCTGTCAGGCAGAGGGTGTGCATGTGGCTGCCCCACGATTCTGTCCGGGCTGCCTCAGAGCCTGGTGGCCAGGATCCTAGCATGACAGTCAACTGAGAAAGACAACCTTGGTTGGCATTGCTGTGATCCAGCCTCCAAAGTGCAGATCCTTTACACTGAGGATGTGGCTCAGTGGGAGAGCCTTTGTCTCAAGTGCAGAGAATTGCCTGTTGGTGGAAGAAATTACCAAGCTTCTCAGAGATTCAAGGGAAGCAGAGAGACTCTGCACCCCACCCCACCCCACACACACAAACAGCATGAGTGCCAAAGTCACACAGGAAGAAGACGGAGTGAAACTGGAGATGGTGTTGAGGAAACAAATTACCACACCAACTTAAACTTAAAGTGACCACTTGTGAGTACAAAGAGGCCCAGGGGATTACAGAGGCATCCTGAAAACCACCAAACACAGTTAGGTATCACACTGGAAAATTTAAAAAAAAAAAAAAATGGATTAATACTTACTAACCACAGTACAGCACCTGTGGGAAGCATAAACACATAGACTAGTCCATAGATTTCTATAGGTCCTCGAGAGCCTTCAAGCCCCATAGATAACTAGACATGTTTTATTTTATCAACAAAAATGTGAAGCTATAGTTAAGTCAAAATAGTTTGTGGTTTACACTTTGTAAAAGTTTATAAGATAATAACAAATCAATTGTAGGAACTGTTTTCTCTCAGCCAGATGTCCCTGCCCTAATTTTACAAGAAGCACAGCAACAAGGGTTCTGGTAAGCATGTAGCTTGGGTCTATAGCCCCAAGCGCTCTCCTTGCTCACAGCAGGTTTTTCTTAGGCTGAACTTCCTGCCAGTCACCAGCCTAATGTTCTTGCAGTCTGTGAGGATGGCCAATCATACTCAGTTGTTTCCTAAAACAGTAGATGAGATGATCACCCAGGCCCAAGTCCATTCTCTGCTTCATGAAGACCTCCAGCAAACTGCAAATCACAGACCAGAGGTGAAAATGAAATCTAGTCATTTCATAATCAAAACAGAAGTATAAATGTAATTCTGAAAAGAAAAACAGAAAATTCACAACACCAGCACCCTGAGAAATGGTTAGATCAGGCTTCCTTGTCCATGTGTGGTATGTACATTTCTGTGCACATATTGGTATGTGCACATGAAGGCCTGTAGAGGACATCAAATGTCCACCATTGCTCTCCACTTACTTCCTTGAGACTGAGTCTCTCACTGAGCCAGAAACTCGATATTTTCACTAATCTGGCTGGCCAGAGTACTCTGAAGACCCACCTGTTTCCTCCTTCTGCTCTGCTGGGATTAGTTACACCTAGCTCTCACGTGAGTAGGGAAGCCTCAAACTCAGGCCCTCACACTTGCACAGCAAACTCTAACCCAACAAACTCTCCCTGTCCTAATTTGCATCTTAACTTACCTTGGTGCCTGTTGGGGTCTGACTTGGCAAATGTACTAAGTACAGGTTGCACACAGAAGCCTTTGCTGCCCACTGAGGTGTGAGATGCTGACAAGACTGTGCAGTCTACCCTCTGGTGGCCTGAGGTTCAGTGAGAGAAGAAGGCAACTACACCATGGCTTCTTAAAAATGCCAAAGACAACAAGGCATTGTCACCATTTGTCAAGAAGTGACTTCCCATCTCACCCAAAGCCCTGAATCTCTGCCATCTTGCTAAGAGCTATAGTCTTTGGGTAATAATTGACTCCATAGTGAGACTTGCTTCATGTCCCCTGCTCCTTGGATCTTTTGTCCTTTCCATGGCCAGCAAGGCAGGAAGCTGCTAAACATGCCTTTCAAATATTGACCAATGGCCTTTGTTGCTGGATCCTAGCAGCTCCCTCGGGGGGAGGGAATGAGAAAGCACAGTGTCAACGACACAGACACTGGGAGTCAGTTGAAGGCAAACATCAGACATTATTTATTCAATAATGGGGAAGGCCTTATATACCCTCCTCCCAGCACCCAAGCTGTGTCCCAATCTGGTGACACTGCATGGTTGTCCCTCATTGGCTGGGCACAATCAGAAACTCTGGGCAGCGCCTGTTGCTAGGCCCTCAGGCAGTCTCCAGCTTGGCTCATAAGGAAGTATGTTATGTGCATGCCTTGGTAACTGGTTTGAGCCTATTTCCCTGACCCTATGGGACTGTCCTACCACAGGCCTAATTAAACAGCCTACTCCACACTCACATCTTTCTTGAAAAGTCTTCATGCAGTTTGAAGGTCTGGCTGCCTATCTGTAGCAGGCTTGCTTTTGGGCCACTAACCAGCTCCCAAATCATGACATGGAGACTTATTATTAATTATGAATGCTTGGTCTTAGAACTTAATTTAACCTGTTTCTCTTCATCTACATTTTGCCCAGGGGCTTTTTACCTTTCTTTCATTCTGTGTGTCCTACTCTGGGTCTGGCTGGGTGGCAGCTGCCTGGGTGAACAGGTCTGGCTGTCCCTCTCTTTCTTCCTCATTTTCTCCTCTCTTGAGCCTAGATTCTTCCTCCTACTACTTATTCTCTCTGCCTGCCAGCCCCACCTATCCCTCTACTAACTGTTGGCTATTCAGCTTTCTATTAGACCAGTCAGGTGCCTTAGGCAGGCAAAGCAACACAGCTTCACATAGTTAAACAAATGCAGCATAAACAAATGTAACACATCTTTGCCCAGTAAAAGAAATATTCTACAACACCTATCTACACAAGTGCTGTATCCCCACAAACAATGCAGGCGACATATCACAAGTCCTTTTCACAGGGTCTAACAGGATCAGTCATGCCTGCCATAGGAAAGGAAGCCTGATGTCCCTGGGAATCAATAGAAGCTTTGGAGGGTGTGAGACTGTTGTCCCCACTGTGGCTAGGCAGCTCCCAGATTCAATGACACCTCAGGGCAGGGACTCTGGGACACATCTGTCTTCTGGCTGCTGACACTGAGTTCTGATGTCTGGAATGGAACCCACAGTTCCAACACTCTCTGATGGCCTGAGCACCAAGGGTGACCCGGCCAGCTGTGAGCACTGGACATCCCTGTCCTGGGTGACCCTCTTGCTTCAAATAGCTTAAAGTCACTTCATCTTCGGTTGGACCAGGACCTTTCCCTGTTTTTCTATCCTTAACTCCAAATCCCAGGACCTACATCCTCACCCCCCACCTGCACCCCCATGTGCACCATAAGCTCCTAGGTAAGGACCAGTTAGGTGTCTCTGGACTGCTGTGAAAATATTTGTTTTAGGAAGACTAGCATTTGGACATAGACACTAGATCCTCCACCTTCCAGGAGGATGTGAATCTCCCTAGGAGCCAGCTTTGAGACTTCCTGTTCTCTGTTCTTGGCATGCATGGTGTGTGTCCCTAGGTTATCGGATTGATTCCCTAGCAGGGTTTATCTCGCGAAGAACCAGAGACTTACTCAGTGTGGTCCCCATCCACTGCTTCCTCCCACATACCCAGAGCCAGGCTGATGGAGTCAAAAGATCCATGTGACAGCAGGAACCTGTGTTCAAGTAAGCCCAGCGGGTTCCTGAGTGACAGAAAAGGGAAGTTTCCTTTCTGGACTCACTAGTCACTAGGGTGTCCTGGGTCCTCCAGCCAGCACCTGTGGTCTCAGCCCCAGCTTCAGGCCCAGAACACAGACATCCACCTCGGGTCCTGCTGACCCGGGACAGGTGCATCAAGGTAACCCTCGGTGCAGGGCGCAGGGCGGGTGATGCCATCTAGACCTCCCTTGAGAGCTCTAGCTCCAGGTTTCAGAAGCTGGAAAGTTCAGAGAGCGCAGCGGTAGGGAGCGTAGGGTGGTGACAAGCAAAGCCCCGCCCCGCCGCTGCGAAGGCTGCCCTGCCCCTGGGTCCCCGCGTGTCCCCCGCCCTCCCAGTGGCGCGCGTTTACCTGCTGGCAGGCAGAGGGAGGCGGGGCTGGAGCGGGGTGCGCGCCCGTCCCCGGAGCAGCCGCTGTCAGTCACCGCCGCTGCGCGCCAGCGAGGACGAGCCTCCGGCCCAGGCGGCCCGAGTCTCGCGACCCCGAAACGCACTACTCGCGCCCCAGCGACCCGGAGCCCAGCGTCGGGTCCCTCCTGCCGGCCTCCCTGGCGCCCCTTGACCTCCGAGCCGCAGCCAGCACCGGTAAGTGATCAGATCCTGATCAGAGACGCGCGGGGCGGCCCTGGAGCCTTTGTCTCGGCTCCCCTAAGAGCGGGAGACCCCAGCACCGAATCTGACTCCCGGAAAGGCGAAGGAGAAGGTGCTCGGTGCCAGCAGCAGAACTCTGGTCCCTCTCCCAGGCCAGGAGCTCCTGGGTCACACCTGACCAGCGAAGCAGGTGGCCCGCAGGTGGCAACTAGGCGACCTCTCGGACCGCGTCGGCAGCCCCGATCTTTCTTAGGAAGCGGTGGACGCGGGTGTAGACTCAGGGCCACAGCGGTGGCGATTGGAAGCCCGAGGGATATCCCAGGGTGATCTCCAGCCAGGCCTGGGGACCCCGGGGTCGCTGAAACTCGAGCGGCCTTGAAATGGTGGGGGGGGAGGAGTTTAGGGGTGGGAGGTGACCTCGGTCAAGAGAGACCGCCTTCAGCGTGTGGAGAGGGGATCTGATGGGCTCTGAGCACACCAGGGGTCCATCGAAGCCGCCAGTGCCTGCTAACCACACACCTGCTGCCTCTGGTGCGGTCCCTGCCCTGCCCTTCCCCACAAGGAGTAGCAGTTTCTCTTTGAGCAAAGGGCGGCGACAGGCACTTGACCAGGCTTCCGCCTTCTCGGGGCCTGTCTCGGGCTCCTAGGCTCTTTCTGCGCCACACGCAGACCCTCACCCACCCTGCCCACGTGCAGCCACTTGCTGGCCCTGGCGCTGTGTCCAGCCTGGCCCGGTCTTCCCACGGTAACTTGGTCCTGCTGAAGCTCCAGGTCCCTGTACCCCTCCTCCGGGGAGGGGGTAGTCCTCGCTCGTGTTCTGCTTTGGTGTGTTGTAAACTCTGATTTTTAGGGGCTGTGCGTACCCTGCTTGGGATTTTGGAGTGCTGTTGTAGCCCCCTGATTTGGGAGGTGGAGCAAGCCTTGGAGGAGCATTTGTGGTTCTGACTCCTCGCTGCATGCCAGCAGGACAGCTAGCCGCTGATCCCCACCGCACACAAGCGTGGATCTGTGCGTTAAGGAAAGTCTTGGAGCTGGGGCTCAGAACCTGCAGGGGTGGGAGACAGATATCAGGCAGGCATCGCTTCTGCCAGCGCTGGACACGGGACATGCAATGGAACGACTTTTTCAGAGGAAGGAAACCTTAGGGAGGTCTCATTTAAGACCCGTGGCTTTGGAGGGTCCTTAGACAAGCTCAAAGGACCACCCACTCACTCACTACCCATGTCTCTCTCAAATAGAGCTTACCCTGCCGACACCTCTGGGGTGGGGGTGGGCACCTGTTTTAGAGGATGGGAAGAGGTGATCCCAGACCAGAGTGACCCATAACCAGAGACCTGTAGTGTGTGCTCAGCCAATGGTGCAGGTGAACAACAGACCAGCTTGTGTAGACACCCTTAGATTCTCAGTGGAATAAACAGAAACTTGAGAGAGAAAATACAGTTAAAAATAATCATGAATGTGAGGAGCAACTCCTAAGGATTTAATTGTTCTGAAATGCCTACTTTTATCAACTTAAGATTTAAAAAAAAAAAAAAAAAAAACTAGTGTGTTCAAATCCACTTTTAATGCCTGTCTAGATATGGAGTGTTGGTTCTTGGAGGAAATGGTGTGTGTGATTATAAAAAGATGTGTGAACACGGAAAAGAACACAGCCCCATCTTTCCAGGATGTTCCAATTTAGCCTGGATTTTGGAGTGCCAAAGCTTATTTTGTTTGCCAACTCTTGGTTTCCTCTTCGGGTCCTTTATGTTTTTAATGTTTAGATTTTATTTATTTATTTATGTGTCTATGTGGGTGAGCATGTGCGGCAGTCAGGGGTCAGCTCCTGCCTTCTACCATGTGGATTCCAGGGATCAAGCTCAGTTCATCAGCCCTGGTGACAAGCGCTTTTCCAGACTGAGTGTCATCTCACCAGTTCCTCTCCAAGTTCTCCCAATGTCAGCAGCTGCCCACGCCTTTCCAATAGCGGGCGGGCGGCTTTGGCTGAGCACTCACCAAACACCAGGCTCCCCACTGAAAACTGTTAACTACTGCATTTAAGTCTTGACTGCTCTGGGAGAGCTTCATTCCCCATCATTACCCTATTAGTTGTCTCTCAGGGCACATTCTTCTTAAATGTCCACCACTAAGGGTCTGGAGAGATGGCTTAGTGGTTAAAGACTCTCTACTGCCCTTGTAGAGGGCCCTAGTTCAGTTCCCAGCTCCCACATCAATTGGCTCACAATTGCTTGTAACTCCAGCTCCTGGGAATCCAACACTATCTTCTAAACTCTGAGGGCAACAGCACATGCACATACCCCCACCCAGATATAAATATGACCAAAAATAAAATTTTAAGTCTGTCACTAGTGAGTGACCATGTCTATTAAAACATCCGATTTCCACCCCCCAGGTGACCTGACCATAGAGACACCCATCTTAGTTGATATCCCTTCCTTAGCTTCCCTTGCTGTTAATGAGGAAGAAAAGAGAGTGCCCCTGTGACCCAGCATCACATTAAAAGCCACCACTCCCGCAGAGAGAGGCTCTTACCAGTCCCCCAGAGCACACTAAAGCAGTCTGGGAGGTCCTATACTGCAAGGAAGAGCTAACACATCAGAAGCCCTGTGCCTCCCGAGCAGAAATGAAGAACTGCTAGAACATTCTCCCAGGAAGGCCTTAACTCTTTGTTCAAATCTGTGGTAGTCAGACTTTAGTCAATAAACCAAGTTAATAGGAGATGCTTGTTAGCGATCTGACTTGATTTGTTTGGAGGCAGTGGCTCCAATAGAGGTGAAAGCCTGACCCACTTACAACAGGCGGACAAGGAGGTAGCTAGGCTCTCAGAGGCATTCTGGGCTGCAGAGCATAGGGCTTTCTTCTCTGACCCCTTATGCTGGCTCCTGAGAACAACTTGCATATCCTAAAGCCACCAAGAGTCTCCCACTCCAGAGGTGTAAAGATGTAGTGCTGTGATTCTGAAAGTTCTTGTGTTCTGGGCTTTGTGAACAATACTGAGAAGCTCTAGGACAGGAAGAGAGAGAGAGAGACAGAGAGAGAGAGAGAGAGAGAGAGAGAGAGAGACAGAGAGACAGAGAGACAGAGAGAGACAGAGAGACAGAGACACAGAGAGACAGAGACAGACAGAGACAGAGAGTGGGGGAGTGGATGGCTGGGATGTAGCTCAGTTGGTAGAGCACTTGCTTAACATACACAAGGCCCTGGGTTCAATCTCCAACATCACATGAAATCTGGCATCTGGTACATGCCTTTCACACCCCCCATTTGGGAGATAAAGGCAGGAAGGTCAAAAATTCAAGGTCACCCTCTGCCACATAGGGAGTTTCAGTCCAGCTGAACAAGAGACATGAAACCCTGTCTCAAAAAAAAAAAAAAAAAAAAAAAGTGGGAAGAATGGCATCAGCTCGGTGTCTGGGACATGTGGAGTTAAATGGGTGACTGAACCTGAACACTGTCTAGGAGATGAACCCAAAATGGGTTCATAAGATAGTAAAAGAATTTTAACCCACAGCTAATCAGTGATAAGATACTGTTTGACATTCCTTCTGCTAGTGAGAATTCTCAAATCCTGACTGTGCCAAAGATGAAGGAAGAGGAGGAGGAAGGAGAACTCTGTTAGCAAGAAACAAACATTTTACCTGAAGGATACTCATAATGGATCCCTAACCCTGTCCCCAAACCCAATCTTAACCCCCACCCTAACATTCAGGGGAACCTCTGGGATGACGCCTTTGACCAAGGATGTTCACTGAAACAATCTGCTAAAATTTTCTGTTTGGGGATTATTGCAACTACAAAATATCATGTAGAGAATTGGGGGTGGAGTATGTAGGTGTGATTCCATCACTTAGGAGGATGGTGAGTGTGTGGCCAACCTGGGCTACATATATAGTGAGAGTCTGTCAGGAAAAGGGGAAGGAGAAGAGAGGAAGGGAGGGAGGGAGGGAGGGGGGGGAGAAAAGGAGGGAGGGAGGGAGGGGAGAGTAAAGAAAGGAAGGAAGAAGAGAAGAAGAAAAATAATACCACAGAGCTCACTCACACATGCGCCCTTCACCTAATCTCCCCACAAACATCTTCCAAACTACAGCACAGCGCTGTAACCAGGAACTGAACCATGACACCAACCATTAACCTTGCTCAGATTGCACATTTGACCAGTTTCCACGCCAACATCCCTGTGCCTGTCTCTGTGCATTTAGCTGTATCCTTAAGTTTGTGTCTGTGTGTGTCTCTTGGAGTGTAATGCCTATGTCTGTGTATGTGTGTCTGTGAGCTTTGTGTCTGTCTGTCTGTCTAGCCCAATGTGATGTCACTGTGTAGAATCACCTGACTGTTAACACAATCAAGAATGAGCCTTATTGCCTCATGCTACCCTTCATAGCTGTAGCCAACTTCCCCCATTCCCCTCCCTGGGTGCAAGCATTCTGTTCCTTGGTCTCTCAGTTGCTGTCATCTCTATACAAATGCATCAGATGCCGCACCTCCCATGCCCGGCCTTTTTCCTCAGTTCGAGTTCCGCCATCACACAGGTGGTTGAGTGCACACATGGTGTATTCTGTGCTGTTGCCCTTGCCTGGTGCAGAAGCTCCATGTTTGCTCTCCCAGCCTCCTTGAAAGAGTGCTTGAGCCCTTTCAGGATGGAGTTATTGTACACAAAGCCGCTATGAAAATCCACCATCACTTGTGTGAACATAGTTTTCATATCTCTGGGATAAACACCCAAAAGTGCAGCTGCTGCTCATGCTGAGCACCTGTTGAATTTTATAAGGAATTGGCATCTCATTTAGAGGGTGCTGTGACACTCCACATTCCACCCAGCACTGCCTGAGAGACCCGGATGGCACATACTTTCAGAACTGTCATTGGTTTTGGTTTTGGTTTACTGTTCTGACATAAGCATGGGGACAGTTCATGGTGGTTTTGATGGTGTAAAAGATTGAGTGTACACATTTGCCACCCACAAGTCCTCCCCAGCAAAGAGGGTACCTGTTTCTTTCAGTTTTGAATTGGGTCAGTTGTTTTTATTAACATTTACTTTTTCTCATTCTTCTACGCTCTAGACCTCCATCTTTTGGCTCCTTCCTGACAGTTTAGCCCATGTTTTCATCTTCTTCATGGTATTGTTCAGATAAAAAGTTGGTTTTAATTATTATTTTGGTGCATTTCAGGGTTTTCATTTTCCCTTTAAAGGATCGTGGATTCAGGTTTTTTGCTTATTTGTTTGGTTGGGTTTTGGTTTTTGGTGTTGCTTTTTGTTTTTGGTATAAAGTCTTAAGAATTCTTCATCTAGCAGGGTGTGGTATTGTATGCCTTTAATCCCAGCACTTGGGATGCAGAAGCAAGTGAATCAAGGTCAACCTGGTCTACAAAGCGAATTCTAGGCCAGCCAGAGCTACATAGTGGACCCTGTCTCCAAAAAAAACAAAGGATAAAAGAAAAAGAAAAAGGAAGAAAAGCCAAGAATTCTTCCCCTAGTCTAAAGTTCTAAAGATTCCTTCTGATGTTTTGTTTTTCTTTTTGGTTTCATTGACCACTTTTAGTTTTTCATTTTACACTTCAGCCTGTGACCCGTTTTTAGTAACTTTTATATAAAGTACAAAGTTTAGACTAAGGCTTTTTGTTATAGTACTTTTTGGGTTTGATGAAAGAGTATTGGGAACGTAGTTCATCAGATTGCTTTTGCCGCTGTCAGAAATCATTCCCATATGTCTTTTGGAGTTAGCTCTGGACTCTCTGCTCTGCTCCACAGAGCAGGGTGGCTGTGCTCCCATCAGTGCCTCAATATGTGAGTTTGAGTCTGACAGAGACAGTTCTTTCAGTTCCTCCTCCCTGTCTCTGTCTCCTCTTTCTATTCCTCCTCTTTCTCTTTCTTCTTTCCCCATCACCTCCTTTTCCTGCCTTTTCTCCTTCTTTATGAAAAACATGCTGATTGAGAGAGGGCTGAGACATTGGCTCAGCAGGAGCATTTGTTCCTTGTCTGGCAGAGGACCCAGGTTCAATTCCCAGTACCCACGCGATGCCTCTGATCTCCGTGGGCAACACACACATACACACACAGTGCACATAAAGACATGCAGGCAAAACACTCATACATAAAAAAAAATAAGTACTAAAAACATAATCTCCTATGGGATATTTCAGATTTTCAGGTTCTCCAAATAAATTTTAGAATGGCTTCTTCTCACACACACACAGAGCCCCACTCAGGAGACAGAGACAGATGGATCTCTCTGAGTTATAGGCCATCCTCTTCTACATAATCAAGTCCTAAGCTAGTCTAGACAAGGCTACACCATGAAATTTTATCTCAAATAAAGAAAAAAGAAAGGGAAAAAAGGCAAACAAACACCAGAAGAATTGTTGTGTTGTTTATTTATCTTGTCTTATTGCTTTGGCTAGACCCTTTAGTGCTCTGTTGAATAAGATTTGCAAAAACTTGCTTTAGTCCTGACCTGAGAATGGAGCATTCTGTTTCCTTGGATTTATCATTTGTATAAACAGTAAAGTATCCGCCCCTCACCTATGCACATCCTCCTGGCTTAAGTGGGTTGGGGCTTCTCGATGCTCTCATTCACACTGCATAGCAGCCCCACAAGTGTGTAGCCCACCTTTGGGAGTGCCAAGTGATAGTCATCCTCTCAAAACTGGGAGGCCAAAAATAGCTTGGGTCATATAGACCACTTTCAAGTTGACCTTCAGTATTGACAGAGAGATCAGGAGAGATTCCCATGAAATTTGTATTACACCTGTATTTTGAACTGGAAACCTGAAGTTCAAGAACTCAACATAAACACACACACACACACACACACACACACACACACACACACACTCACAAGACCTGGGTCGGCTTGCCTTCTTATCAGGCGTGCTATTGCCTTTCTCAACTCCAGCAAAGCCCCTGCTCTGGTCATCCAGCCCTGTCTCAAGAGGAAGGAACCAACCTGCTGGCTTGTGTTTCTCTCCTTGGATTGTCTGTAACCACCTGCAATCTTTCGCTGAGAATTCTTATTGATTGCGTCATCCTCAGTCTTGTCCCTGGCACACCCTTGCACAGTCCTGGAAACTGGGCCAGGAATGCAGTCTCTGGACTTTGGGTCTAACTAAAAGAAGGAAATGCACAGTGACGACCCACACATCTAGCTCTTCTCAACTCATCTGAATGCATTTGCAAATACACAGACACATGCGTCATTGTCATCAAGACACCCTGTGCATATTCCTATCAAGCTGAGTTTTTGTAGAAAGAACTCAAGGAGTTGTTGATAAAGTTTTATGTTAACAACGTATTTACATTTTAGCCATTTATTTCTAATTCTCCATACTTAGTCTTATTTCCTTTCTACCCATGTGCTGCTGTATCTCATGGAGTATCATCACATCCTTTAATTCTTCATGTGCCTGAGACCTAAGTAAACTTGCTAGCTAGAAACTATAGAGCTATGCTGTGGGTTTCTCCCATACAGCAAGGTCACAGTTCCTTTATGGAAATTCAGCTAGTTTCTGGGCATGAGATACCTGGCTGTGTCTCGGGCTGCATCAAGAGAAAGTAGATGGAGTCTTCAAGTGACTATGATTTTCCTAGGGATTTTAGAAGCACATGAGTAAGTTTCCTAAGGCAAAGTATTTGCTAAGTGCCCTGCAATATGTCCAGTCAGAGTTTCTGAGGCAGAGGGGCTGTGCATGGCAGAAGAGACTGCTGCCTGGCTGCTCAAGTGCCTGGAAACCAGTGGCGGCCTGAGCCACAGGTCCAGCTCTCAAGCAGACATTCACTGACGGTAAACTGTAGGGGTGTGTCCTCTGCTCCACTCCTTACTCTCCTGTCCTCCCGGAGTCCCCATGTGGACACCCTCACAGCTCATGCTGGGACTCGTGGTTCATCCCTAGCCCAGAGGTGGCGGCATCTTTCCCTGTTTCTAGGCTGCACTAAAATGGTGGCCCTCAAGGGCTGGGAATGCAGCTCATCTGGGACAGTGCTTACCTTACACACCCGAGCTTCTCTCCCCGGTACCACATATACTGTACGATGCCACAGGTCTGTATCCCTAGGCAGAGAGAGGCAGGAGGATCACAAGTTCAAGGTCATACTCTGCTATATGGCAACCCCAATGTCAACCAGGGATATGTGAGACACTGTCCCCCAAAAGGAAGCGGGAACTGTGGCTGTCTACCACACATACACCTTTATGTTAGGACACAAGCATTCCATTCTGGGCTTCCCTTCTGGGTGGTCAATATGTTTCTTCACTGTAACAGCTACCACAATAGTGTCCTAGTGTCTGCCACATAAGCAAGTGGGCTTTTGCTGCAGTGGATGGCCGGCAAAAGCCCGCACTGTGAAGAAACCAGGCATCTAAACATGCTCTCTGCCTCTAGAAGCCAGATGAAGGGTTAGGGAATGGCTTATTCAGTTTAAAGTGTTGTCTTAAAAGACCAGGCAAACTAAATCAATAATTAAGGAAGCCAGTAGTGTAGGGAAACAGACAAAAATGATTTTCACATATTTTAGGAGCTAGACTTCCTTTCCTTTCTGTTGTTGTTGTCTTGGGGTTTTTGTGGTGGTGATGGTGTGTGTGTGTGTCTGTCTGTCTGTCTGTCTGTCTGTCTGTCCGTGTCTGTGTGTGTGAGTTTGGCTCTCATGTAGCCCAGGCTGGCCTCAAACCCATTATGGAGGTGAGGATGACCTTGACCTCCTGATTCTCCTGCCTCCAACTCTCAAATACCAATATTACAGGCTTGTGTTACCATTAGGCTTCTCTTGTGTACACATCTGCATTTGTGTATGTGTATGCATGCACACATTTGTGGTGGGTGGGGACAGCATGGTGTGTAGGGGTGTGCATGGGTGTGAGAGGGGAAAGGTGGGGGGGGGTGCGTGCATGTGTTTATGGGGGTGAGTGAGAGTACATGTTTTCAAGGGCTGGCAACATGTATTGGCTATTTTTATTCCAGTTCCTTCAGATGTCTGATGACGTAATAGCCTTTGAGTATCCTGAAGTGTGGTGTGAACACTAACCAAAGTTGTCCTAGAAATAGCAAGAATACACACCATATTCAGAAACAGGCATGGTGCACATGCTGCAGCATATGTCACTGTA
The DNA here is from genome assembly GCF_903995425.1 of Onychomys torridus. Classification (NCBI taxonomy): domain Eukaryota; kingdom Metazoa; phylum Chordata; class Mammalia; order Rodentia; family Cricetidae; genus Onychomys; species Onychomys torridus. The sequence continues at coordinate 70,726,862 of NC_050455.1, forward strand.
CATTGTCATGTTTGATAAGGGGAGATGTTGGTTCTTAATCACATTATCATCTTCATGTGTCCAGACTTATCACTGCAGAGAGAAAGATTTAAAGCAGATGCTGAAAGCCAGCCCCGTTGACTTCCAATGCTTGTTAGTAATCATTATAGAAAGGGAGGTAGAACACAGGGATGCAGAGATCAGTATAAGGCCTGATAGCAAGTAATTGGATTAGGTGGATAGACAGATGATAGGTAGATACAGATAGACAGACAGATGACAGATGATAGATACATAGATGGAGGAAAGGATGGATAGATAATAGAAAGATTCATAGGAAGGTAGGTAAAAAGAATGGAAGGAAGGAAGAGAAAAACAAAGATAAATAGATTGATGACAGGGAGATGAATAAGAGATAGATAGAAAGATAGATAGATAGATAGATAGATAGATAGATAGATAGATAGATAGATGCATACATACATACATACATACATACATACATACATACATACATACATACATACCAGAACAGGGAGATGGATAGGTAAATAGAAATAGATGATTGATAGGTAATATAAAGAGAGAATGATAGATGACACATACATACATACATACACTGGTACCTCACTGAAGTCCTAGTCTCCAGGACTTCATTGAAAGGTCCTCCCCACACAGATAGAGTTTGCGAGACCTAACCTGTGTTCCACATTCAGCAGTTTACATCTGACCTCTTTCTATCGAACTAACTTAGTATTGGGTGTCTAGATGCGAGGACGGGCCCTGAAGCATGAAGATCTGCCCTCCGAGCCCTGGAGTCTCCCCAACCTTCTCTGGGGAGTTCTTCCCAGGCACTGCCTCTGAAGTCATCTGGGCACTGTTAATGCAAGGAATTCAGTGATTAACTACCCCATTTCCTAACAGAAATCCTTTACTCATGTGGGGTTACCTCCAAACAAACCCAATGAAAACTGAAAATCCTTCAAACTATAGCTCACATAGTGTACCCAGGCCTCCAGGACAGTGGGGTTCCATTATATGTAATTTTACTATGTTAAAGTGAAAACCTTCTTTTGATTAGACAGAAAAGGGGAAATGCTGTGGAATAATGCTCTTGTACACTGATGTAATAAAACACTGATTGGCCAGTAGCCAGGCAGGAAGTATAGGTGGGGCGAGCAACTAGGAGAATGCTGGGAAGAAGAAGGGCAGAGTCAGGAGACACCAGCAAGCAACCCAAGGAGCAACATATAATGGGATGCAGGTAAAGCCACCAAACATGTAGTGATACATAGATTAATAGTTATGGGCTAATTTAAGATATAGAGCTAGCTAGCAGAAGCTTGAGGCATGGCCATGCAGTTATAATTAACATGAGCCTCTGTGTGTTCACTTGGGGGATGCAAGTGGGAGAGATTTGTTCCAACTACCAGTAGGCCAGGACACAGGAAATCTTCCATCTACAACTTACTCTATGATAAGTTGGCAGATAGCTTGTAGAACTCACTGGGAGTGAAAAACAGACCAGCTGTGCAGGTGTGAGTTCCCACCATCCTATAGACAGACTGCACACTGAATCATCGGGACAGACGGCTGCCCGTACGAGGCAGATCCAGAGACTCGGAATATGAAGGCAGGCAGAGAATGGATGGAAAATGAACCGTAGACCAGCAGAGTCGTTAGGCTTCTGGAAAGAAAGAAAAACAAGACCCCGCTGAGGTCCCTGCACCTTGCCCCACACCACAGCCTGCCCCCTTATGAAAGTGGTTGCATGTCTTCCTGCTGTCACTGGTCACAGCTGCACCAGATGCTCTGTGGACTGACCCAGTTTTGTATGCTTCTGCTTTAGCAAAGCCTGGCTGAAGTCTCAGGGGAGTGTGTTCCCTACACCAGGAGGGAAAAGTAATTCATTCATAGATGCATCCTTCCCCCAGGGCTGTGAGTGAATTAACATACATTGACTGAGACGCTGAGATCCTGACTTTGCAGAGTGCAGGCATTTTTAAATCGCATGTGATCCTTTTCAGAAGACACAGTCATATCTATGGAGGTGGGGATCTCCATGCAACCCTGTATGCAGGCGTCTAAGCCTAATCCCGACAGTGGCCAGCAGTTAGCACATCTGAGGTGCCAGCCTCCTGCTCCTCCCCGCCCCCTCTTCCCACACCTCACTGGGTTCTGGCATTTAAGATTGTCAGCCCAGTGTGAGGGAAGGCAAGTTTGTCTGCCTTGAAGACACCTGGAACACATCTCCTTTGTATTGGCACCTCTACAACAAGTCTCATTTCCTGAGGGGGCTCCCCTAGGAACAGGGTGTGTGCCGAGGTGCACCTGCTTAAACAGAGGTCCCTGCAACAGATGGGTCTCCAACCCTCAGCTCCTGCTTTCTCCCTGCTGTGTGAGGTTGCATGGATCACAGCTGCTCCTGTCCTTATAAAGCACTTGCCCCTGGTTGTGACAATACTCAGACCTGGTTGTCACAGTACCCAGACCTGGTCCTCATAGTACCCAGACCCTGGTCCTCACAGTACCAAACCCCTGATCCTCACAGTACCCAGACCCTGGTCCTCACAGTACCCAGACTCTGATCCTCACAGTACCCAGACCGTGATCCTCACAGTATCCAGACCCTGATCCTCACAGTACTCAGACCCTGATCCTCACAGTACTCAGACCCTGATCCTCACAGTACCCAGACCCTGATCCTCACATTACCCAGACCTGGTCCTCACAGAACCCAGACCCTGATCCTCACAGTACCCAGACCTGGTCCTCACAGAACCAAACCCCTGGTCCTCACAGTACTCAGACCCTGATCTTCACAGTACCAAACCCCTGGTCCTCACAGTACCCAGACCCTGATCTTCACAGTACCCAGACCCTGATCCTCACAGTACTCAGACCCTGATCCTCACAGTATCCAGACCCTGATCCTCACAGTACTCAGACCCTGATCCTCACAGTACCAAACCCCTGGTCCTCACAGTACCCAGACCCTGATTCTCACAGTACTCAAACTCTGATTGTCACAGAACCAAATCCCTGGTCCTCACAGTACCTAGACTGTTCTTCACACACATCTCCTCTTACCTACACATTGTTTAGACCTAAAGTCACAACCACAAAACACCCCCTGCCGTGTGTGTGTGTTTGTGTGCGCATGTGCATGTTCCTAGTCTGGGGTAAGAGAAAATGGCTTTAGAGTTCCATTTCCCTGTCTTTGCATTCACTGGACTGAGCACCTACTATGTGCTATCACTGCCCTCAGTGAAAAAAACTAGGACCCACCTTGTCATCCTCCCAATGAAGTGAGGAGCGTGCAAAGGCCCTGGGTGTTGTCACAGAGTGCGTGGCACCTGGGATCTGAGAGACATTTGAGTGTTTGCAGGGGTCCAGGGTGGCAGAACCGGGCCTGGAGCACTCACTGGGAGCACTCACTGGGAGCACTTACTAGGAGCATTCACTGGGTCTCTCAGAAGACTCAAGGTTGTGTGGAGTGAGCACAGCACTGCTTCCTCTGTTCCTGGGTCTTCTCTGCTCTCCATTCTGTGACGGCCATTGCTCAGGGCAACCTGGCAAGGTGACAGGTGATCCTCATGGTGACGGGGAAGCAAGCACATGTTGTTTCTCTTTTCTAGTGCCCTGTATCATGCTTACATGAGTGTATGTGTGAGGGTATGAGTGAGTGTGTATATGTAAGTATGTATATGTATGTAAGTGTGTATATGTGTGTGTGTATATGTGTGTATGTGTATGTGTGTGAGTGCATGTATATGTGTGTGAATGTGTACATGTGTGTGAGTGTTTATGTGTGTGTGACTGTGTATTGAGTATGTGTATATATGTGTATGAGTGTATATACGTGTGTGAGTGTGTATGTGTGTGAGTGTATGTACTGAGTGTGTACTAAGTGTGTGTATGTGTGTGTGAGTGTGTATATGTGTGTGAGTGAGTATATGTGTGACTGTGTCTGTGTGTGTGACTGTGTGTATGTGTGTGTGACTGTGGTTATATGTGTGTGACTGTGTGTATGTGTGTGTATATGTGTGAGTGTGTATATGTGTGACTGTGTCTGTGTGTGTGACTGTGTGTGTGAGTGTATGTACTGAGTGTGTGTACTAAGTGTGTGTATATGTGTGTGTATGTGTGAGTGTGTATGTGTGTGACTGTGTATGTGTGTGTGACTGTGTGTGTGGCTGTGTGTGTGTGACTGTGTGTATGTGTGTGTGACTGTGTGTATGTGTGTGTGACTGTGAGTGTGTGTGTGTGTGACTGCGTGTGTGTGTGTGTGTGTGACTATGTATATGTGTGTGTGAGTGTGTGTGTGTGTGAGTGTGTGTGTGTGTGTGTGTGTGTGTGTGTGTGTGTGTATTGGAACTCCCCTCACCTCTCCACTTTTGCTGCTGTCTCTATCACGGATCACTTGGTGGACACCGTGACATTGAGTGTTGTTGTCTCTCACCTTGTACTTGGCCTCCAGCCTCATGAATTCAGTGTTAGCAGCTGACACCATGCAGACAGCTTTGCTGACACCTCCTCAGGAAATGCTGTATTTCTAAAGATACCCCTGTCCCTGAGCTTCTCAACAAGTTCACACCTATCCCTACAGAAATCAGAGCACTGTGTAGGCACTTCCCGCTGAGCCTCCCAAACCCAGTCCCCATATTGTAGGAAGAAAATTGGGCCACACTCAGAGAGACCAGGTGCCTACCAGGGTCGAGGACAGGTAGAATGCAGGCCTTTATTTTAGACCATTTCCTCCTGCTCCATCACATACCCCTTTAAGTGGATTCTGTTGTCCTTAGAGCACACACACACACACACACACACACACACACACACACACACACACACACACACCTCACTTGGTTTCTATAATTGGGATCAAAGAGCATGTGCAGATTTTATAATTTGGAGAAACACATGATGGCAGTTTAGGAAAGCCGCAGGACTTACAGTTTACCCTGCCAAGATGCTTGCATTTCTCAGACCACTTCCCTTGCCATGAAAATCATTTCTTTATCATCCTGATTCCATTAGAGCACCAAGACCATAAAACTTTTTAGGCATCCTGTCCAGCCTTCCAAAATAACTTCACTTTCTTAGGCCCAAAGACATTGTTTAAACCTCACGTGGCACACAGAAAACACTCAAGAAGCTCAGATTCATGGCACCAGGCACACACACGGTACACAAACATACACATAAGCAAACGCTCATACCCATAAAATCAATTTTTAAAAAATAAATTCTCTCTCTGTTGACATCTTGTGAATTTTCACACGAAGAGAAGCATGTTATGAGTTGGGGTGAAATGCAGGAGAAGCAGCCCCTCAATTTGTCAGAGCATCTTCCCTCCGTCAGTCCAAGACTCCAACCCAGCCAGACCCCTCTCCTTGTAACACCAAATGATCTGGTCAGTCCGTGAACTTGAACAAAAACTCCGAAGACAGCACTTTGCACAAGAGTCGGGAGAGGGGACCCAACGGGGCCACACAGCACTTCTGCCCAGCTCTCCCTGCAACTGACAGGTGGACATCTGCCGCTCAGTGTCTCTAAACTTCACAAGTTTCCATGCCAAAAAGTAGGTTGCATAAGGAAGTGCCTTTCTGGGAGTTGAGCCAGCCTAGCGCGTGGTAAGTGAGGCCAAGGTGAGGGCCAACCAGCGCTCTCTGCTTCCTCCCTTACTGCCTTCCTTTCCTTTCAATGACACTGTCCCTTGTTGCATTCTTTGTCTATGTATGTATGTATGTATGTATGCATGTATGTATGTATGTATGCATGTATGTGTGTATGCATATGTGTCTGTGTGTATGTGTGCAGAGGCCAGGGTCCTTCACTGAGTGCCTTCCCCAATCTCTGTCTGCCTCATGTTTGGAGACGAGTCCCTCAGGGAGCATGAAGCTCACTGATACACCTGAACCGATGAACACTCTCTTCTTCGCTTTCCCTACACAGGGATTACAGGTATGCGGCATCACACCCAGCTTTCTTAATGGGTTCTGGGGCTCCACACTCAGACCCTCATGCTTGTGCGGCCAGCCCACTCACAGCATTCCTTATCATCCCGTCATGTCTTAGGAGGACGAGTTCACAAGTAAGTTGCCTGCCTTTGTGATTCTTAGGAAACAGACTAAGCCATTTCTTCTCCAAGGTCACAGTGGGGTTGGCTGGCTTCTTATTGCATTCTTTTCCCTGATTATGATCTGACAGGCTCTGGAAACTTCCAGAGAGTTCTGGAGGGAAGTCACTCAGTAAAATGCCACATGCACTTGTAAAGATGTGGCACCCATTAGGAGATGGGCTCCAGGCCAGGTCTCCCAGAAGACTCTGGTGACATCATGGCGTGGCATTCCTTCCTCTGATTAGAATCGGGAAATTGAGATCAACAACTCCAGGATGCAGTTGTCTTGTTTCAGAAAAGGCAAGTTTCTGTTCATCGTGACTCAGATTATAGCTCTCCTGAGGTCACCTGCAAACTGTGACCAGTGCATGGGCCAGCATATGACTCCCTCCATAAAGCATGCTAGTGCCTTGGTGCTGATGTTGAGGAGGCTAGGCTAGAGGAGGGCTGAGACCACAGACAAACATAGTTCTATTGGTTGTCACTGGTTCACCTAGGGTGTGTGTGGCTTATGTAATTACCATGCTGTGCCTCAGTCACACTGGACGTGTGCCCACGGTCATAGCGATGGTATGACGACCCACCATTTGGGGAGAGAGATGCCTGAAGATAAGGTTTCGGCTGACATGGAGGGGAGAGCTCAAGCCAGTGCCCTGTGTCCCTGTACCTGCAAATATTACCAGCCCTCCAGGGCACCACCAGGAAGTGGAGTGTGCCATCTAGGCCTCTACAGATAAGAAGAAACAAGCGCCAAGTCCTCAGAGCAAGTCAGGGAAGGTGGGACCAGAGGGTGCTGTCCTGGCATGTCTGTTCCTACAACCTCGGGTGCTTCCTCTCCAGTCCCTTCCCAACCCGGGTGGGGCAGCTGTGTGGCGCATGCCTGGGATGCAAAGCATACCTGAGACCCAGCCTCACGGAAGCTGCCAGGGAGGGACAGCTCTTCCTCATGACCAGTTCAGGGAGACATGACTTAGGAAGCACCAGAGAGGCCAAAGAGGAAGGGAGCGTAACTTCGGATACCCAAGTGAGTAACTGCAGATACCCGAGTGAGTTGCCCTTCCAAGTTCAGATAAGCAGGCCCCCAGGGGTGTGCTGTCCAGGCTTGTCTGGTCTTACAGACCTAGCAGCTTCCTGGTGGCCCTGTTATTTTCTCCTGGAGAGTTCCATATGTTCCCATAAAAGCTGCCAAAGCTGAGCATCCTTTCTAATCACAGACTTGTGAATAGATAAGTACAGAACTCTCCAGCTGGAGTCTGTGGAGGTGGCTCAGGAAGTGAAGTGTTTGCCATACAATCCTGAAGAATTCCATCTTCAGAACTCACGGGTATGATGGTGTACATGTGTAATCCCAGCACTGAGGAGGTGGAGACAGGCAGATCCCTCAGGCTCACTGAAGAATCAGACTAGCCTAATCAGTGAGCCCCAGATCCTAGTGAGAGAACCAGTCTCCATAAACAAGGCAGATAGTGCCTGCAGAATGATGTCTGAAGTCGACCTCTGACCTACACACACAGATACATGAACTTGCACAAACACTTGCACATTTACACGAATAGCCGTGGAGCTGACCCAGCCTGAGCAAGAGGGAGCTGCAGTATGGAGGATGGCCTGAGAGCAAGCCAGCCACCTCAGCACCAGAAGCCTGCTGCTTCACCCTGAGGATGGCTCACCAGAGTCAGCTGATACTCTGAAGTGGTAAACTCAAGGAATGAAATGAAATCTAATTCCCAGGAGCTTCTGCTTTTCTGCAGTTCGGGAACTTCCCTCTAAAGTAAAATTTGATGACCTTCAGACAGTGTTCTGTGCTGTAGTTATATTTAAACCTAACAAGTCTCAAAGTCAGGCTAGCAATGAGCAGACGGAGGCATCAAGACCCTGACGCTCCAAAGCAGAAGTCCCTGGGTTTGGGATGTGGAAGAGAGGTCATTGCTGAAACAACTCTCCGGTGGAAGGGGGTTGGCCAAGGATGGGAGGGAGCCACATAGGAAGCACCTTGGCTCCATGTGCATGCAGAGAGGGAGAGCGAGAGAGCGAGAGAGCGAGAGAGCGAGAGAGCGAGAGAGAGAGAGAGAGAGAGACAGGACAGGACAGGGGAGTCTCCAGGACCAACAGCCAGCCATCACTCCCCTGGGTAAAGTAAGTTTACCTTTTGAAGTTTCCCCTCCTGCAACTGTGAATTAACCAATCTTTTGGTTTTGTGTGTGTGTGTGTGTGTGTGTGTGTGTGTGTATCTGTATGTGTCTGTGTATGTATGAGTATAGTGTATGTGTGATTGTATGCCTGTATGTGTGAGTCTGTATGTATGTGAGTGTATATCTGTATGTACATGTATGTATGAATGTATGTCTATGTATATGTGTGTCTGTGAATGTGTCCCATGTTTGTGTATATCTATGCTTGTGCACATGCATACTGTGGTGTTTAGCTGTCATTTTGGCGATGCTGTTAGCTCTTTACTATGTTCTAAGCCCGGGGTGTGAATGTTGGTGGTAGAGTAATGACTTCATAAGGGCCGATAAAGAAAGTGGAGAAGAGGAAAGGGATGAGACACAGAAAAAGAGACAAAGACAGAGCGGGACGCACTCAGAGGACACAGACACCGAGGAACAAGCCCGGTCACTCAGCATTTGTTCCCTTTGAGACCTTTTATTGTATATGCGTCCCCTGCTCTATTAGATTCCTTCCCTGTTTTTCTTTAAAACAGAGCCACTTGTACCCTCCATGTGTGGCTATCTGTGTCCACATTCTGGGCGGGCTTACTTTATCTGCAGGAGGACAGGCATGCCAAGAGAGGTATCAGCTGAGAAGCTGCCCCCATTAGTCCAGGCACAGTGTTGGTCTATGGTTCTGGGGGTTCTGCGGAGGAGATAGGAGTCTCCAGGGCATAGACCTGCTTACCTGATCACACAGGGGAGGGAGACTTCTGGCTGCAGACTCTAGGAGGAAACCTCTTGTCCTGCATCCAGCCTTCCTGAAAAGGGACATGATACTGACCTTCCAAAATGTTCCCTCTCCCCTTTATATTTCCTTTAGTCAGATCTTCCTATTTCTGGGACGTTGGTCTCTCTTTCCAACTAAACTCTACCCAGGATTTCCTCCAGAGAAGCCTTCTGACCCTTGCAGTCTACCGTGGCCTTTCCTTCAATGGAATTCTTCTAGATTGGGTATCTGTCACATCCCAAATATCACAGCATCACACCATTGGCACTGGGCACTTTTAATCCACAGGATCCAAACATTAGTCCTCTCGTCAAGCATGGATTCCTTCCATGCCCAGCAGAACAGTCTCTAGGAACATGTGGTCCAGGGATACAAAGCAGAGCTCCTGGGCAGTACAGATACCTACATCTACACAGCACCAGTGGCTAGTGATAACGTGCATGAGCTATTGAAAACAAAGCTTCAAGGACTTGAAAGGAGAGAAGGAACTTGAAAAGGCAGAGAAAGGAACCCTTGTAGAAAGACTTTAAGCTTTTTGCTAATGTTGACTCTCTCAGTTTCTCAGTCACAGCTAAGGAAAGGTGAGAGTGTTTAATAAAATGCATCTCAATTAGCATGCTTTGTGAGGGAGCATCCTGTGCATGTTGTAGTCAACAGACATGTTACAGACACAGAGAGAATTTTTGCTTATTTGGTGACTTGTTGAGACACAGAACAGGACTTGCTAAAAGCAGAAAGCCTCTTGCCTGGACATGGCCACATGCAACTGCAAGGGATGCTGGGAAATGGTCTCCACTTGGGCTGCTCTGTTGGCAGATAGCCACAGGTTCTTTGTCTCAAATAGTAAGAAAGGGTAGGGGTTGGGAGAAGATCTCTTCTATGCATGCACAGCAAGAGATAATACATATGTACTTTTTGTTTATTCATCGTGTGTATGTATGTGTTGCGTGCACACGCATGTGCACATGGGAGAATCAGAGGGCAGCCATGAGGGACTGGTTTTCTTCTTCCTCAATGCGGGTCCCGGAGGTGGAGTTCCGACCCCCCGCTTGGTGGCCAGTGCCTTTTACCCCGGGAAAGCTGAGTGCTCTCCTTTGCATCACAGATGGGGAAACTCCTTTCTGTAGAGACATACTGAAAGTGTTGTAGGCCAGAGGTCTCCCTTGCAACTTCTCAGCTGGGCCACAGCAGTGAGAAAGTGTGGAAGGCAAGCCAAGCAAAGACTTGAGCCTGGAAGATTTAGACATTTCAGATGCATGAGTCGTGATTGGTTGACCTTTATCTGCAGGGATTATCCACAGAAAGAAAGACAGGACTCTGCAGGAATTTAGCTTACATGAAATGAAATGATGTGATGAATTAGGCCTGCTCAAACTCAGACTGGCCTCCACCTTCAGTAAGACACCCTTTCAACTATGCCATCAGTAGTGATATGCAAAACTCCCAAAAGGCGCTTCAAGTGTTGAGCCTGACTAGAAAGCTGTCTGCATACTGGCTCTCCTGAGTGTGACTTCCTCAGCCCTAGGAACAGAGCTGGCAGGGCTAGCGCTGTAAGATTTCCCAATTTCAAAGGTTTACAGAAATATGAAGGATAAAGCATATCGTGGCAAAAATAATCCCAATAGCGCCATGGAAACACCTATTTTAGGACTGCTTTCTTGAACATGAACTCAGAAAGAAAGAAGAAAAACATGTTGTGCAATCAACAGCATGTCATTTTAAAAAAGAGCTTTTAAAAAAAACCACTTGAAATCTGTGAAATAATACAGCTGTTTGTGTCCAGTAACGCACAGGACACCTATCTCCTGCAGCATGTACAAGTGTGCTCTACAGAATCTTAACCAGACCTGACATGCAGTGGACACTGTACAGTACACAGGAGGAGCTCCTGGCCATTGTATATTTGATATCTGGACAGCAGCAATGCCCACTCCTTACATTGGAGGAAGGACAAGATGGTGTGGATGGCCAGTCTGCTGACCACCTGTCTAGAACTGATCCCAATGAGGTCGTCTTTTATAACAAATCTCTGTCAGTGAGCTTACCATAGAGTCCCCTTTGCCAGTGTGCTTATGTTAGTCCCACGGGTGTGAAGAGAAAAAACCACTAACCCAAATCATGACCAAATTAATTAAAGCAAGCAATTAATTAAAGTAAGCCTTTTTATTCATGTACACAGGCTGCCCCCCATGTAAAGGAGGGGTTCAAGAGATCAGCATTGGACATGGGTGATATAAGGATTTTTATAGTTCAAGGGTGGGAGGCTTCCAAATAAGGGATTTGGTGAGTAGACAGATGGGTTTACAGATGCTGAACATAAGCATAACAAGTTGATCACTACAAACACCTGAAACAAAGACGTGGTTGCAAGGTGGTTATGACATAGCAAGGTGGTAATGACAAGGGGGTCATAGCAAGGTGGTCATAATAATCTTTTGAAACAAAGCCACTGTTCCCATTTCCTGGAATCAGCAGTATAGAACCATTTGTAGTTAAGGTTACAGGTGGGACACAGCCCAGTCCTTGAGAAACAGATTTAATCATAAACAGGAATGAACCTAGTTTGTCTTTACTGTAAGATGGGGACATCGGTCACCCCTGTGTGGTAGGAGACAGCCCAGACTCAATTGTGGTTTCTCTGGTTGAGAATGGGCTGGTTGATCGGTAGCACTCAGAGTTATCTCAGAAACAGCCTTACTCACATTTGTCTAATCCCCAAAGGTCCCTTGGAAGTTAGGCGGTTAGTCTTCCCATCTTCCTTTCCTCTCCTCCCCAGCCACAGCACTCAGTGTCTGCCCCAGCCCCTCACCCCGCCTCTTTCCTTCACTGTGGCAGTGGGGTTTACCTCTTGCCTGTTGGCATTGTGCAATGCCAGGGCTTCTCAATGCAGCAGCATTTCTGCCCTTTGCCCTTCCCATGGCCATGGCAGTTTGCCTGGAGGCACTCAGCAATATGCCAAAAGTGAAAAGGAGATAGGGACCCCCCCAGCTGGTCACCATTCTACCCAAGAGGCTAGGCCTGAGCACTGGGGGCAGACAGGAACAATCTCCCCCTCATACATCCTTACCCTAACTCTAGCCTAATCACCCCTACAGCTCCCAGGTTTTCCAGGGCAGGAAGGGATCTTGGATCACTTCAATTATATAGGAAACTGAGGCTCCAAGGAGTGGAGCCTCACCCAGGGACACCCACCTGAAGGCTCAGTCAAGACAGGATTTCACTTGTCCTGTTTGTCCTTCAGAAAGTCCGAGCCCCTTGCAAAATGCAGATGGGAAAATACTGAGGAGCCAGGTAAATGAGTCATTAATGCCTCCTGTGGACTGGCCAGTGATTCCCCTCCTACTTGTTCCTCCAGAGTAAGTTCAGATATGCAGCTGTTTGGGGAGCACATAATTAGAAAGAGAAACCACGGTTGAGACTAAGCTGTCTCCTACCACACAGAGGTGGCTGATGTCCCCAAGGCTTTGTTTCAACCTCCACTTGGCACAGGAGATAATATCCAAGACTGCCCAAGGTCCTGTGTAGCATGAATCTTAAAGGTACTTATTAATAAAATCAAACCTGGGGCCAGTTATTGGGGTGAATGCTGAATGATCAGAGAAGCAGAACAAGCCACACCTTGCCAGTTCCTCAGCTGGTCCTGTTTCCTTAGACTGGAAGCCTCTGAGTCCTCATCCAGAATGAATCTCAGCTGAACTGTGCTGCTCCAAAGCTTGAAAACTTAACCAGCTAAAAGCTTCTAGTTCCTGGTCCTCATGCCTTATATACCTTTCTGCTTTCTGACATCACTTCCTGGGATTAAAGTCTCACTTCCTGGAATTAAAGGCATGAGTCATCATGCCTGACTCTTTCCAGTGTGGCTTTAAACTCACAGAGATCCGAATGGATCTCTGCCTCCCAAGTGATAGGATTAAAGGCGTGTGTTCCACCATTTTCTGGCCTCTATGTCTATCTAGTGGCTGTTCTGTCCTCTGACCCCAGATAAGTTTATTAGAGTGCACAATATTTTGGGGAACACAATACCACCACAATCCTAAGGCTGCAAAGCTGACCCATGTAGAAAAATGTCACAGTCTCCATGTTATCTGGATGTCCCCTTGATCCCTGTCTCTACTGTATGTAGAATGTCCTTAGCTATCCAAGGGCAGCCTGAGCATCCGTGAGGCTTCCTGCAGAGTCTACACTTTCACTATTTTTTCCTCCGGCTCCAGTAGTTAAATTCACTGCAAAACTGAACCTAACATAAGGCTGACTGCAAATGTGATTGGCCCTTCCCAAGAGCACTGTGGCAGCAGCTGGTGGTTCAAATTCCCAGGCGTGAGGAGCCCACACTGCAGCCTTTAATAACTAAGGAGGGCCTAAAGGCAGTCATGGGATTTAACAAGGCTGTCTGCCATCTAGGACCAGAAAACAAAGGACTTGCAGGCTTCATTATTTCCACACTCTAAGCAAGGACACAAGCCTGGAGGCCCAGCCTCAGGAGGCCATCAGACACCTGTGGTCACTCTCTGTCACCTGCCTTCCTTCTGCCATTTGCTGTGTTATCCATGGAAGGCTAATCTAAGTTAGCCAGATTTATTACTGCTGTTGTTGTTTTAAAGACAGGCACTTACAATGTAACCCTGGCTACCCTGGAACTTACTATGTAGCCTAGGCTGGCCTCATGCTCTTAGAGGTCTCCCTCAGTCTCCCAAGTATGCCACCACTCCTAGCTACAACTAAGTTTATTTAAAAGCCTGTTTTGTGATTTTGCTATTTTGGTGGCATTTGTGTCTGGCAGCCTTGAGATCTGGAAATACTGGTCCCATCGTCATCCCAGGCATCCGGTGGAATCTCACTATGACGGAGTGTTGGTTTGGTAGGACAACAGCTGAGCTTGAAGGGGATGTGCCAAAGCAGTTCTCCTTAGTCCAGAATATGTGGGCAGCCACACATCCAGTTTGAGACAAATCTCAGAGGCTTGCTTTTGGAGGAAGGAAGTGTCACACTTAGGTTTAGCCGACCCCAGTGGTGAGGGTGATGGAGTGAAACTAGGGAGAGCTGGTGGCCAGAGACCAGATGAGGAAGATCCCAGGGTGGATGGTCACGTGGGTTAGGCAGTCAGTCACGTAAGCTTCTCCGTGCCCGGGTCTGGGCAGAGCAGAGCCTGGTGGTACTAGGGAAGGTTGCTGTTTCATTCTGAATAGACCCATCCTAGTTCCTAAGTAGGAAAGTAGATCCAGACATGGCTGTTGACTGTTATTCTATTTATTATATGTTTTGACGTTCCTTTTTTTTAATTGCTCGGAATTAGAGGTCAAAGTTCAGAATGACAGCATGTATCCTTAGACTTAAGGTCGACAGTGGACAAATAGCATGCATGCTTGGGTCAGACCCCAGGAAATGGAAGATTCGTTCTTTCGTATTTGTCCCTCCATCCATTTTAAGTGCCACCAACCCTCAGACCCCCATTTCCCACTGAGAGGACTACTTCAGATACTTTTTCCAGTTTAAATTGACAGACTAGACTTGAATGATGAAATTACCAGCCAGGGCAGCCTTGCATTTTAAAGACCACACACGCACCAAATACAGAAGTCACCTGTTTCTTCCTAGTTGCTAATCATGGCCATGTCTTCCATTTCACCAGCACAGTGCTCACTTCCACTCCAGTGGCCTCAAGTGAACCCTCTAATAGCCCACTCAGAGCCATCTGGAGCTGCAAACTTTCATGGACACCCATGGTTCTCAACCTTCCTAATGCTGTGACCCTTTAATACAGTTCCTTGTGTTGTGGTGATCCAGAAACCATAAAATTATTTTGTTGCTACTTCATACCTGCAATTTTGCTACTGTTACAAACTGTAGTACAAATATCTGATATGCATGATATCTGATATGTGGCCCCTCCCAAGGGTCGTGACCCACAGATTGAGAACCACTGATCTGCACCCTTTCCTGCCCCACAGCAGAAGGCAGGAGTGGCTTCTCTTTTATACCTGGCTGTTCCCACCACACCTGTGGGGCTGGTGCCCAGAGGTGACTGCTGCCCTGGAGACATAATTGTAGCATGAGTTCTTGGTTCTGTGTTTAGTTGTACAGTTGAGCCATGCTTTATTCCATAAATTAGAGTGTATGTTCCAAGGAACCCACAGAGATCGGTAATACAGGTGAGGAGCAGAGACAGAGAACAGCTATGTTTTAGTTACAGTCCCCTGAAACCCAGTCAGGGAGCCAGATAATGGATACCAGGTTGCTTGTGTTGTGTTTTTACAAGGATTAAAGTACTGGGGAGTGTCTGACTGCTTAACCAAGTGAAAGCTGCTAAGTTTGGGAATCTGCCCTGTTATCTCTCCCTCCGCAAAGGTCAGACACTCAACTCCAGCCCAGTGACTCCATCTGAGCATTAATCCGGGCTGTGAGACCACTGAGGAGAGACCCATCCCAGTCTGTAATGATGCCAGCGTCAGCTTTTCTCTTTTCCAGCTTCCTTTCTCCTCCTCCTCCTCCTCCTCCTCCTCCTCCTCCTCCTCCTCCTCCTCCTTCTCCTCCTCCTTCTCCTCCTCCTCCTCCTCCTCCTCTTCCTCCTCCTCCTCCTCTTCCTCCTCCTCCTCCTCCTTCTTCTTCTTCTTCTTCTCCTCCTCCTCCTCCTTCTCCTCCTCCTCCTCCTCCTCCTCCTCCTCCTTCTTCTTCTTCTTCTTCTTCTCCTCCTCCTCCTCCTCCTCCTCCTCCTCCTCCTCCTTCTCCTCCTCCTCCTCCTTCTCCTCCTCCTCCTCCTCCTCTTCCTCCTCCTCCTCCTTCTTCTTCTTCTTCTTCTTCTCCTCCTCCTCCTTCTCCTCTTCCTCCTCCTCCTTCTCCTCCTCCTCCTCCTTCTCCTCTTCCTCCTCCTCCTTCTCCTCCTCCTCCTCCTCCTCCTCCTCCTCCTCCTCCTCCTCCTCCTCCTCCTCCTCCTCCTCCTCCTTCTTCTTCTTCTTCTCCTCTTCCCCTTCCTCTCCCTTTCCTCTTCATTCCTTTTTTGTTTGCTTGCTTTTTGAGGTTCTTGATTTTTCTTTTTTTGTTTTTGTACAATTGTAAGAGGAGTTCATATGACCCATATGAATTATCTAGCTAGTTCAAACCCAGTCTGGCTCTGAACTATACAGATGAGGCTGGCCTGGAACTGCTGATGCTCTGCCTCCACGTCCCAAGTGCTGAGATTACATCTGTGTGCTACCGCTCATGGCTTAGTCTTCTTTAGTTCCCAAAGCACTCCAGGTGTGGAGAAGATGGAAGTCGGGTGTGGGGCACCTCACTTCCATGAAAAGAATGAGTTTTAAAGAGCAGAATGTGCCATTCACTCCAGCTGTGCTGTGGAATGCTCCATTCCGACTTTGAAAGTCAGCTTCACTTGACCCCTTTCCTCACCTTGCCTGGTTTGACAGGGGAGTGAGCACTTGAGCTCGTATCTTTAAATGACCCTCAACTGATTTCCTGGAAGAACTGCGTCACAGACTGGACAAGTGGCACTCTGCTGAGGGAGTACTCATGGCTGGAAACTGGTTGGGAATGAATCTGACCAAACTCTTCAGCTCTGTGCATCCTTTGAAAGAAGTATATGTTTGCTGCTAAGGCCAAGATTAGAAAATGACAATGAGGAGGACGTGCTTTTCTTTATCCAACTTTATCTTTCCTATAAATTCTGCACATTCTTTGGATAACTTGTACAAAAAACAGCCTCGCTCTGGCCTCACCATCCACGATCATCCCGACTCTCCAGGAGGAAGCATGAATATCTGTTCATCACTTTCCATTTAAAAAATTACGCAGCGCATTTTCTGACATCTCAGCTCATCTCCCCCCCCCCACCCCCTCCATCCCCATCCCTGCTCCCATTACTCTCAAACATTAGGTACACTCAAATATGAGTTGGGGCTCTGGGTATGTACATTTGTGTTTGAATAGTCAGCAGGGTTTCTAGAGTGGGCATACATCTTCATAGATGATCTCATACTCAAATGTTGGTCACTGGGCAGAACTGGACCATTGGTGTTGTTTTGTTTTCTAGATTTTTCCATGAAATCCCAAGAACAGCGTTTGTTGACAACTCTGATGTGTCTCTTGAATTCTGAGTGACTGCTGTGGATAGTGGGATTTTTCTCTAGTCAAAGAACAATATGAAAAGTCCAGAAGTGTTAACTTTCCAGCTGACACCTTCTCTTTTTTTTCTAGTTCTTGAGGATACCGCTGAGTCACTATGGGAAACCACGCTGGAAAGCGAGAGCTAACTGCAGAAAAAGCCAATAAGGTAAGACCCAGCTGCGGCCAACCCTCTTGTCCTGTGTGGCTTTAGTCCAGCCAAAGATAAAGTGGAGTTTTCACAAGAACAGTTCCTGAATGGCCGCATGGAGGTTTGTTCTTTGCTTTGCTATTCATGTTGTTGTTCATTTATTCAGGAGACTTGCCTATCAATGGGTACGTTGTGGCCTGGAAAGGAAATGAAGGAGGAAAGGGGTGCAGTCACACAGAAGGTGGGAGGGAAGACAGCAGGAGATGGGAAAGAGGAGAAGGCTCCGCCTGTGGGCCATTGGGCACACCCTAGGCTCAGATGCTCACAGAACAGAGATTGGAGGGTGCTGGCTTTCTTGAATAAATGCTCTTGTCATCCAACATTCCTTATTTGTCAGTAGTATTCCCACATTCCACTATCTCCTGAACTATGTTGAAATCTTGAATATTGACACCCATTCGTGATCGGTGATGAACCCTCATTCTCTGTGTTAGTGTATGTACAGTGCCTGCCTGTTCTGTAGAGAAAGGCCCTGATGTTGGAATGGGAAGCTAGACCTGCGTCTCAGGTGTGGTCAAAGGGGAAGTTGTTGGGCTGTTTCCTCAGCCTGGTGCTAATTCAGACATCTGCCTTCTAAGTCCAGCTGTCAGAAATGTGGGTATATCCAGGGCCTTCCCCCATGGAATCAGCAACACCTCTCCCAGTTCCCTCCCAGGCTCATGCTCTGCCCTAGCTGTACATCTCTGAGTCTCCCAGCAGCCCACACGCAGATGCTCAGCTGTGAGGCATGGCTTCTGATTGCACCACATATCCCACAGGTTTTCCCCAGAATTGGGGTTGTCCTCTCTGCCTTCAGAAGCTCACACTGTCCATGACATACCAGATGACGGCAGTCCAGCCACAGGCTGGTGGGCACTGGTGGTTTTCAGTTCTTTTCTGTCCCTTCCCCACGCCTTCTACAGCTTGTCACAGAAGGTTTGGAAAGCACAGATAAGCAAGACAGGAAAAAAAGAAAGAGAAAGAAAGAAAGAAAGAAAGAAAGAAAGAAAGAAAGAAAGAAAGAAAGAAAGAAAGAAAGAAACCATCTCCTTCCTCCAGCCAGGCAGAGTTAGGCACACCAACTTCCTGTCCCTGGTGAGGTTCCCTTCACGGACTTTCCTAGTGATTTACCAGTGACATCACTGGTACTTTCTGAGTCCATCCCCATTCAGTATTGTCACGTGGACCCCAAGTGGCCACAGAATACTGTTGCCTAAATTTTTGTTCATTCTTCATCACTGAAGAATCCTTCTGATTCTGAGGAAATATGCTCTTAGTTATTTTTTTATTGTTCTGATAAGACCTCATGACCAAAGCAACTTACAGAAGGAAGGGTTCCTTTGGCTTACAGTTCCAGAGTCCACCATGGTGGGGAGGTGTGGCTGCCAGCAGCAGGAATGTCAACAGGAATTGGGTGCTGGGAGCTCACATCTTGAACCACAAGTGTGAAGCGGAGAATGAACTGGAAATGGTATGGATCCTTTAAGCACTCAAAGCCCACTGCCAGTGCCACACTCCCCCACCTCTTAAACCTCCCCAAACATCACCACCAATGGAGACCAAGTATACAAACACCTGTGTCTTGGGGGATATTCTCATCAAAACTACCACAAACATCCACTTGCCACAGCTTTCTGAGCCCCTCCCCCCCCCCCCACCACCTAATTCATAGGGGAAGAAAAACTGCTCGAATTCTTTTTCATCAATCAAAATCTTTTTCAATCAATCATTGTTTTATGTTGTGCCCTACCACGTGGGACAAAATATGGTACGGCCGTCACACAGAAGCACTTTTAAGATGTCCACTGCCCCTGTGGCCTAAGTAGCATTTCTTTAATAACAATACACAGTAAGGCCTCTCTGTCTGACTCCATTCCAATTCCATTTCCACATCAGCCAAGTGGGCACTCACACGAGACTTTCTGAGGTCACCCCCAGAAAGGGAGTGAGAAGGTCTGTGCTTTCCATGCTAGCACATCACCTGACAGTTGGAAACAGGATGCTCTAGCTTCTCCACTCCTGCTTTATAAATATATAAATGGCTAGCCAATCATGAGTGGAGTCAAGGTGACTCTTGCTCACGGGTTCTGTGGCTGTGATTGTCTGTGACGTTGGACACTGGCAGGTGTAAGGAACACCCTTTGGCCAAGCCGGCTTGATTAGAATCTACTCTCATCGAAAGTGGAAAGATGGCTGCTCACTCAGCCCAGGCTGCCACAGCCTGAGATAGCTCCGCTCTCAGAAGGACTGATTTGGAACCCCAGCTCCAAGCAGACTGCCTCCTTCCTGCTGCTGTCTGACACAGTAAAACAACACGGAACGCTTTGGCTTTGCTTCAGCCTGTCAAAGGAAGACAGCTGAGGCTTTTTGTTGCTCTTCAGAGTCCCAGGAAAAGGCCCTCTGCTTCCAGATCCTGAGCTGTGCTCCATTGTCGGGAGGACCCTGTGGGGAGAACTCCCCATTCATCATCCACCCTCTGATCTGGAGTTGTGAACTGGGACTGGCCCAGGGTGTTCCAGGCCCCTCCGTCCCTTGAAGAATTCTCCTCCTCCCACACTGAGATACAGGGGCAACCTAACAGCTCTTCCCTGCCCCTCCTTATACTTCCAGCCACACAGTCAGATGCCAACAGTCATGTCAATTTGTCTCTGACTGGCCACATAACAGTAGAGACTCCCTTGGTGGCTCCACTATGAGGATTCCCTATGTCTCCAAGGCTTGAACACCCCAGGACAGTGAGCCCTCGGGTGTCTGGCACATAAGCCCCTGTTTAGCACTCTGGTTACACAGAGACCCTTCTCTTAGACACTCCAGGCATGGTTGGTCAAGGGGAAGAGTAAGAAGGGTTCCTGGCCTTTTCTCTCCATTCCTCTCCTGCTGAGAAAGACCTCTAGGAAGTTAGAGTAAGGTCAAATGTGCCACGCTATGATATTGGCATTGCCCCAGCTGAGACTCTGTGAGGGAACCCAGGTCCTGCCATCCAGCTGGAGAGGACAGTTCTGGAGTCCCATTGGGGTATAGAGGCAACTAGTTAGGGAGGCTGCAGCCTGGGCTCCTGAGTCATGTGCAGTCTCACAGACTGGGTGTCAGTTCCTCCAAGAGCTGTTCCTGCCCCATCTTCTGAGTCTTCAGTCATAAACATCACTCCGTCACTCATTTGCCAAATTTGTGCCAATCTGTCCATTCTATGCCCAGTTCCCATCTATGCTATAGCAATTTGGAAAACCAGGGAAGGGGATTACTCCAACTGCCATGGGTAGTCTAGGGGATCCGTTCAGGAAACAGTTGGGGGAACCTCACTCCTGAAAGCTTCTGGTGGTGGGTGGACTGGTCTCAGGAGCTAAAAGCAGCCTCCTGCCAAGGATGTCCTGGCTCAGCTGTCATGGGTAGTAGAGAAAGCTAACCCCTTGATCATTTTCTTTCTCATGTGTCACAGGGCAGATGTCTGGGGTCCAGCAATCCATAGGGTGGGTCTCCTGTCAGGCCTTGTAAGCTCCACCTTCTCCATGTATCTCCTATGGTCCCCTCCCTATAAGGCCACACTTCCCCTTCTCTTGTCAGAGCAGGGCCCATGCTAAGAGCTGAGGCTTAACTGGGTTTCCTCTTTGACAGGCCCACCTTTAAGCAGTTATTTTCTGGCATGCTGGGGGTTAATATTTCTGTGGATGGATTTGGGGGTAGACAATTCAGTTCTCAACATATGTACTATTTGGTAAGTCCTGGTAAGGACTGGGCAGTTGGGAGATTAGGGAAGAGAACTCTCTAGGCCTAGCTTGGCACTTGGCCTCAGGATCTGAGAAGCTATCAACACCTCCTGTTGGACAGATACCACAGCACAGCCCAATGTATCATCCTGTCTCTCTCCAGAAAGACCCTATCACAGTACAGGTGCTACCATACAAGAACTGGCCTAACCTGCAGGGCAGGCTCCAAAGTTTTATCATCCTTACATCCTCTGACCTGACATGGAGCTTATAATTCCTAAGTAGCACTCCTTCGAAGTCCAGATATCTACTTGGGGGTGCAGGCGTGGATTGGATTAGTTCATTCATACATTCTCTTGTGCATCCATGAGTGTCTTTTTAAACATCCAGTGTATGCTCAACACTGCTGGACTCTGATGAGACTCCCAGCAACATGCCACCAGCCACTTAGATGACATTGGGCTACAGCCACCTCAGGACAATGAAGGAAGTCATACTCTGAACAGCAGAGCAGGGACGCAAAGTATACCTGCTCCATCCTCAAAACGCCTCCCTGCCTAAGGCGGCCCAGTGAGATTTTGACATTCACTGCATTCGGAGGCAGAATGAGATCGTAAAAGGTCTGTGGTGCTGATTAATGTTAGTGTCAGGTTGACAGACCATAAAATCACAGAGAACCTCAGCTGAGGAATTGCCTTGATCAGACAGGCTGGGGTCATGTTTGTGAGAGATCATGTGGGAGGACCCAGCCCACTGTGGGCAGCACCTTCCCTAGGCAGGCGATCCTGCGCTGTATAAGAAAGCTAGTTGAGCACGAACTGGTGAGCAATCCAGTAAGCAGCATTCCTCCATGGCTTCTGCTTCAGTTTCTTCTTGAGTTCCTTCCCCGACTTCCGTCAATGACGGATGGTCACCTGGAAGTCAATATGAACTTGCATTATGGTCGGAATGTTTTATCACCTCAACAGAAAGCAAACGAGACTGGTGCTTCAGAGCAGGATATCAGACAGAGCAAGCCTGAAAGAGCCTCCGGCCTTAGAAACTGAGATGTGGCACCTTTGCAGATCTGAGAATTGGTCCAAGCATGTTAAAATATCGTCAACAGAAAGAAGAGGGTTTGCTATTCATGATAGCATCCTTTCCCACAAACCTCTTCAGAATGCTGGAGGCCATGGGTTCTGTGAGTCAACTGTATGCTGGCTTCCTAGACAGGGAGAAGGGAGAGCCTGTGTTCTTAAAGTTCCGACTCTATTTAGTTATTGTGATACTTGTCACAGAGGCTGCTGGGAACATGGGTCCATTTTAAGGATGCTGCTATTGAGAGGGAAGCCAGCTTCTTCATACCCCTTGGAATCTCCTTTTTTTTGTTTTCAGAGTGCTAGGGTGAGCCACCATTCCTCAGCACACGGGGGTGAGGGTGACTTTGCTGCTGAGAAAACAGCCTGAGTGACATCCCAAAGATCAGCTGCTTCCCTGAGGGGCACAGAGACATAGGTACCGTTGTTTCTTACAACGTTGCCCAGATGAGCATCCTACAGAGAAGAGTTGCCACCCTGTGCAGTGCAGAGAGCAGATTTGTCACTAGAGACAGTCCAGACATGAAGGAGGGTGGGAGGAGGGGTCTGTGGGCCGTGCAGGACAGCAGGAGTCCCTTAGGGCACCTCTGCCTTCAAGAGAGGAGCCTGACATGTGACCGCACTGACCACAGCCCTTGGGGAGCTGCCACCACCAGAGCTCAGGGATCTGTCCACCTCAACCGAGTTCACCAGCTTTGCTCTATTGGTGACAGGAAGTCTCTGGAAAGTTCTGGCCTGAGTCCTTCGGGTTCTCCCCTAGCTTTCTCTGTGGCCTCCTTTCCCACCCTCAGGAAAGACTGCTCTGGAACTTTTGAGGGGTATTAGAATTCTCTAACATTGGCTTTTGGACAAAGAGGGGTTTGGTCCTTCCCCTGGGATAACCCCATCTTTGGCAAATAATTTGCATACTTAATCATTGTTCCCACCCCACTTTCTCTCATTGAGACTGATATTAAAGTGACATTCTGAGAAATGAGACACTTGTTTGCAAATATAGGCAGAGTTGTCGAAGCAACACAAAGCTTTCCCCTGGGATGAAAACAGCATCTTTCACGCTGACGGGGAAAATCTGTTTCCATGAGAACACTGGCACCCCAGCTGTGAGGGGTGTGCTGGCTGCTCCTCAAGGCCTGTCTACATGGAGCGTCACACCATGCAGCATGCATCACCCGGGTAGCGTGTTGTCGGATCTATAGCTTCCCAGTGAGTTCTGTTCCTTCCCTCACACCTGCCTCAAGAATGAGAAGTGGCTAGATTCAAACCAGCTTGGCTCACCACTGCCCAGCCGGACAGTCTTTGCTCCTCCACACAGAAGCTCAGTCCGGGAAAAACAACCATGCTCATCAGTCCTGCTGGTGTCCAGGCTCGGCTTGCTGACTGGCTGCCCAAACACTAACTTAGCCGAGCTGTCTGGAGTGCTCCAGGAGATGCTGTGCTATGCCACACACAGGCAGTGAGTGACACCCAAAGACAGTGTGACAAGGGCAGGAACTCTGCATCCTCAGTGCCCAGAGGATGCTGGGAAGGGGGACTGCCAGGCCATGCTGTTTTGTTTTGTTATGTTTTGTTTTGTTTTGTTTTGTTTTCTTGCTTCAGGCTTCACTCTTCCATACCCAAATCACAGAAGAGGAGCAGGAAGGGCCAAGTCATCCCACCCCTTCCAGACTCACACCCACAGTGTGCTGAGAAGGCTGCACTGGTGGACTCCAAATCCACTGGGGAATTTTACCCTTTGGATTTGACTGCAGTGTGCGGGTGGGGTGTGGGGATAGGGTTAGGTCCATCCGTGTGTAATTTCCATCTTTTAGGCAAGTCACATAGACACTGTGTTTTGGGAACTCAGGCGATTCTCCAGTTATCGCAGAATGTCTGATTGAGTGCTTAAGGCACTGGTAGGCATGGACTAGGGCAACACACAAGTGGGAGTGTCCAGAAGCTTCTCCGTGGAAAAGTTCCTGGGTGTGTTGAGTCACGAATGCTTTTCCTCTGGGGTGAATTCAGAGCAAAAGGCTTTTCTCACAGCTCCATGTTCAAAGAACGACCACGGGTTGACTCTGGCGTTCAGGTCCATGGCAGATGTTCTGCTTATCTGAGAACTGGGGAACACAGATGCCTTTGTAAACCAAGGTTGGCCACAGGACTCACCAAAGGGAATGTAATTATTAACAACATGCTGTGTAATTAGCAAGCATATCCAAGGCCTCCACACCCCTATGGAGAACGATGCCTCTGGTTATGAACCTGCCTGGAGCACAGTGGAGCTAAGCTGCAACCCAATCATGTGGTCTGTAAATGGCGCCAAGCTTTACTCCTCTCAGATTCTGGACCCAACTGCAGCCATTGTCTCCATCTGGCCATTAGGGACCTCTGACCCTTTGCACACTTTCCCTCTGAGTTCACCCCACACTCAATGCTCAGGAGAGCCAGGTCTGTGAGTCTTGGGGTGACATCACTGTCCAGAAGAGCTCTGGACTCCAGCTTGGGCTAGGGACATTATAGAGAGTTGAAGGCTGAGAAAACCCTAGGCCACTCAGAGCCCAGAGGAGATAACATCTGTTCTTTCACCCACATTGTAGGATTTTGACTGGCTGGCTGGATCTTTTTGTTTAGTTGATTAGCTGGTTCTTTTTGTTTGACTGGTTGTTTAGTTAGTTGTTTGGTTGGTTAGCTTGGTTGGTTGGTTGGTTGATTGACTACGTGGTTGATTATGGTTGATTAACTGGCTGGTTTTTGGTTAGTTGATTGGTCTTGTTCGTTGGTTGGTTATTTGGTTCATTAGCTGACTGGTTTTGGTTAACTGGTTAGTTTGACGTATTGGTTAGTCAATTGGTTGATTTGGGGTTGGTTTGTGTTAGTTGACTGGCCAGTTGACTTTAGCTTGTTTTGATTAGAAACTGTGTCACCGTAAGCATCTGTCACAAAATTTTCAGGACACAGCAGTTGTTCAATATGAATGGTCTGTCTAGCACTGGCTATTCAATGTGAATGCCACAGACATGCAAGCAGCATAAAGCATGAACAGCAAGGTGTGCTCCAGCTTCCTCTGCACCCTCCCAGATTTGGACACTGGGAACCTTGGGGTACAAAGGAAAGGGGCTGGTACCCTCCAAGAATCCAGAGCCCAAAGCTCTGCAGGTCCCCTATGCTCACCTGCAGGACCCCTGATAAAAGGCAGGAACAGATGTCAAAGATACAACTGTCATCAGAGATGGGATGCCCCACCCAGAGCAGGATGAACCATGCCTTCTGAAGCAGGGTAATTACATTCGTGAGGGACTTTGGTAATTTTTTTTATTCAAACTTGGGTTCACACTTGACTAATGGCAGGAAGGCAACAAGGGAGAGCAAGCATTTATTTGCAGTCCTGGTGACTTCCCCAAAAGGGCCCTC
The DNA here is from genome assembly GCF_903995425.1 of Onychomys torridus. Classification (NCBI taxonomy): domain Eukaryota; kingdom Metazoa; phylum Chordata; class Mammalia; order Rodentia; family Cricetidae; genus Onychomys; species Onychomys torridus. Next base: position 70,752,359 of record NC_050455.1, read on the forward strand.
ATGCCAGTTCCAGAGGGTAGGGCTTGGCCTGCTGACCATGGAAACATTCGTTGCCTGTTTCAGATGTCACAGGATGAGAGGGATATGTCTGAATACAAGCTGTTTCCGTGCCAACTGTCCTGCTCACCTGCCCCCTTGCTTGCGGACCTCACTGGGCCACCATTACTATCCCAGGCCAGGAAAGTCCAGGAATGCCACTGGTCACTGTATCTGTCAGAACAGGCTTACTTCAGACTCTGAAAGTGCAGAACGTGTCCTTCAGAAGCCCTTGTCTCTCCTCAGCCACCTGGTTTGTAAAGCTTTACATTTGGAAACAAGAGGGGCTTTTTAAAGATGATTTTTTTTTATTATTTCGAGAGTGTGTATACATGTGTATGCACATGCACATGTACATGTACACATGAGTACAGGTGCCACAGAGGGTAAAGGTCTCAGATCCCCTGGAGCTGGAATTATAGGCAGTTATGAGCCACCTGATGTGGGTGCTGGGAACTGAACTTTGGTCCTCTATAAGAGAAGTGTGCAGTGTGGTGGTATTGTGTTCTCCACAATATTGTGCACCCTAATAAATTTATCTGGGGTCAGAGAACAGACAGCCACTAGAACAGAGCCAGAAATGGTGCCTAGAAAATGGATCAGAGTAAGCCATAGCAGAAGTTGGGCGGTGGTGGTGCACACCTTTAATCCCAGCACTTGGGAGGCAGAGCTAGGCGGATCTCTGTGTGTTCAAGGATACAGCCAGCATGGTGACACATGCCTGGCTCTGAGTTTGATTTTATTAATAAGAACTTTTAAGATTCTACTACATCTGGTGCCCAACGTTCATGGTACAAATTTGCAAAAAAGCCTCTTGCCTGTGGCCTTGCGGGCCCCAGCTCAGGCCCGAGCTACACTTGGCCGGTTGCAGTGGCACCCACTGGTAGGATTTACTGAGGAAGGCAGAGGCAGGAGGATCCTGAGTTTGAGGCCAGCCTAGAAGACTTGCTAAGGAGAAGCTTTGGCCTAGCCACGAACAGTGGCAGTGGGACCATGGAGGCAGTGGCTGCTGCTCCGAGTTGCAGGCTGCTTCTCATCCTGTTGGTGACTGCAGTGATGCTGCTACCTTGGATGAAGGGTTTACTGTAGCTTGTTCAGAGAAGAATTACCAGGACCATTGTGTTACAAGAAAGCATCGACAAAGGTCAGTTTGGAAAAGTTTGGCAAGACAAATATGGTGGAGAGAAATTGCTGTGAAGATATTCTCTTCTAGGGAAGAACATTCATGGTCCCAAGAGACAGACATTTATCAGACTGATTTCTCCAAACCACAGAGGAGGCACCAAAAATAAATAAATAAAATAAAAATAAAAATAAATAAAAATCTAAAGGGAACCATGACCATTACCTAACAGTGACTTTGAAATCTTCAAAAGAATGGACAGGACCCAACAAAGATGAATTCATGTGGACTATGGTAAAGCCATTAGTGCCACAGGAAGATCAACTTTGGACTACAAACTACTCAGGACAATTTCGAGATGACTAGCTGAGATGATCCAGCCTGACAGACTACTTGAACAAAGACTTGAAACAAGCCCTGCACTTTCTCATTATGCAGTGGCTGGACAAATGATACAGGACTTGACAATCAAACCCAAAAATAGAGTTTTTGTTTAAAAAAGAAAAAGGAGAATATAGATATGAAGTAGATCACTGAATCTACCCTGAGAAAAAAGATAAAGGAATAATAGGATAAATGGGTAGATCATTGAATCTACACAAAAAGAAAAAGGGAAAAATACAAAAAGGACAAAAGATAGATTACTGAAGCTATTATTAAAAGAAAAAAGAGAGAATATGGATATGATCAGATAAAAAGGTCAATTATTGGATCTACATTTAAAAAGGAACTGCTTGTTTTACATAGGAGAAGTAACAAAAAATTTTTTGTCTGAGTTTATCAAATGTTACAGACTGGACATTGTTATATATAATGGAGTTGTTTATCTGAATCTGTCAAATGTTAATGGACTAGACATCATTAATGTAAATCTTGACGGTGTATATTGTATATACTTATTAGATATGATTTTTCTTGTATTAGTTATAACCTTTTTTGAATTTTGGACAAAAAAGGGAAATGTGGTTGTATTATGTTCCCCACAATATTGTACACCCTAATAAATTTATCTGGGGTCAGAGAACAGACAGCCACTAGAACAGAGCCAGAAATGGTGCCTAGAAAATGGGTCAGAGCAAGTCATAGCAGAAGTTGGGCGGTGGTGGTGCACGCCTTTAATCCCAGCACTTGGGAGGCAGAGCTAGGCGGATCTCTGTGTGTTCAAGGATACAGCCAGCATGGAGACACATGCATTTAATCCCAGGGAGTGACAGCAGAAAGAGAAAGATATATAAGGCGTGAAGACCAGAGCTAGTTAAGCATTTGGCTGGTTCAGCATTTGGCTGGTTAAGCTTTTAGGCTTTGGAGCAGCACAGTTCAGCTGAGAGAGATTTGGATGAGGACTCAGAAGCTTGCAGTCTGAGAAAACAAGACCAGCTGAGGAACTGGCAAGGTGAGGAAACTGTGGCTTGTTCTGTGTCTCTGATCTTCCAGCATTCACCCCAATAACTGCCCTCAGGTTTGATTTTATTAACAAGACTCTTTAAGATTCATACTACAGTGCAGTCTCAGCCCCTGAGCCAGTCTCAGGAGCAAGAATTTTAATACGACAGAATACACTTGTGAAAAAGGCGTCTCTTGTTTATAAATATGTACATGTGACAGAGGAGGTGAGTGAGAGATGGTGTATACATATATGTATATATATATACATATATATATGATGTTGTGCATGTTTATGTATGTATGTGGAGCATGTGTCTGCTTGTGCATGTGTATCTCTGTACTGTATGTATATGTGTGTATTTGTGATGTATGATATATATGTGCTGTATGTATGCGCACATGCATGTGTATGCAAACATGAGTGCTGTGTGCATATATGCTATGTATGTGTGTGTGTGTGTGTGTGTGTGTGTGTGTGTGTGTGTGTGTGATTGTGTACAGATGTGGCCTGGCAGGACTCTTCTTCCTCACAGATGCCAGCTCTGAACCTCTGCCATCCACTGCAGGAACGGCTCCTTAGACTCATTTCGCCATTCTGCATCTGGACGGTTCAAACACACTTTCCTGTTGTAATTTGATGCCTGTATTAATCTAAGGATCATACTTTCAAAGTGTAACCACTGGGTAATGTATGGAGAAAGTTCAGTTTTGTGCTTCTGCCTCTGGTGCTTGGAACAGAGTCCTCATTTTTCACTGTCTTCTAATTAGATTCCATAAGCCCTAAGCAACCAAACACACCTTAGTCAATAAACAAGACAGGCTCCAGCCGTGCAGAGAGCCCGTGGTGATTTAGGATCCTTGCCACCTAGATTATTCACCCTGTACCAGCTCATAACTGTACTAGGGCACGTGACAGGAAAACCACACAGGTGCAGGGGGGTGGGAGGAGGGCAATACTAGGAAGTGTTGAACTGACTTTTCCTCTCTGGCAGTCCCCATGAGGAGGGGAACAGTGCCGTCCAACTCTGAGCTCCCTCTCCCTCATCCCCTGGAGTGGGGCTCTGGTCCCAAAAGCTCATTGTTGCTGCCTGGGCTTTTGACCTGTGCTGGGGGGGCCTCTTGCCTCACTGAGTAGTGGCACCCCAGCATTAGAATTCAGTAGCTTCACTCTGGTTCATCCCAGGATGGAGGAGCCCCACACACACACTCAGTGGTATAGAAAGTGTGTGGAGTTCGTCATCCCTTCCTCCTGGCCTTGGAGAAGGCTCAGTGTCAGGGTTCTACATTGCACTTTTAGCCCCTGAGTGTTACAGGCCCTTCCCACTGACCTGCAGCAGCCATGACTCCATTCATTTTTTTTAATTAACAAAAGGCCGTAGTAATTAAGGTAGCATTTACATTTAAGCTTTTCAAATAACAAATTAAAACAATTGGAGGTTGATTTTGGCTTTTTTTAAAGTAGGTTATTTAGGATATTTTAAAAGGAAATACGACATAGAGTTTGGAGATGCTTTTGACAAGCCCCTCTAAAAGTGGGCTCTTTCTGATTCACTGCTGGAATCCACCACACTTCACCACCCTGAGCAGGAACAGCCCAGCCTGGTTTTTGTTTTTGTTTTTGTTTTTGTTTTTTACAAGAAAACCAGACTTTTCTGTTTTGTTCCTGAGCATGCAGTGCCTAGGGTTAAACCAAATGGAGGAGACTGACTGATGTTTTTAAAGTCACGATTCTCTCGGTGCCTGAAAGTCTCACTTCACGGCTAGCTCAGGAAAACCTGTGTGCATGCTTCCTGGGTTGCCATGTGACCTGTGTGGATGAGGAGAGAGCTCTAGGAGATTTTCTATAAGGCCTTTACCACTTGCATCTTCTGCTAACCACATTGTGGTTTGATTTTTTTATTACCACCTGTGAACCAAGAGACATCTAGGGCACAGACAGCTTCCTCTGTTTGCAAAGACCACCATGCTCAGATGGCCAGTGAGTAAGGAGCTGGCCTCAGTAGATCTTGGTGATTGGCAGCTCCTTGCTGTGTGCAGGAAATTCTCAACCCATAGTCCATTCCTTTCCAAAGCTCAAGTGATTTGCTTTGCCATGGATTGTGTGGACATCGGCGCCAGCCTGGTGTGTCTCCCCAGCCCTCCCAGCAAGCTAAAGCCAGCTTGCTGCTCCCACAACTCACCCTGAGGCTACAGGACTACAAAGACAGCTGTGAAGGATGTGCTACTGCTGAGATAAAAGGGAAACTCCATTTCACAACCCGGGTGTGGTTCTTCGAGGCAAATGAGCAGAATGCAGTTGCAGTGACAAAGTACAAGGAGCAAGTCTGTCTGTCTGTCTGTCTGTCTGCCCCCCCCTCTCTCTGTGTGTGTGTGTGTGTGTGTGTGTGTGTGTCCTTAATCTTGCTGCATTGATACATTCAAACCTGCTTTTGCCTACACACCTTTTATCTCCACCTTTCTAGGGATTTGGAAGTTCAAAATCAGCGAGGAGGCAATAACCACAGATACCTGGCAATGATGCCCCTGTTGAGTGTACTGGGTTTACCCACACAAGCTTGCCTGCCTTGCAAGTGGGAGGGGATGCTGGGAGATCCCACATATTGGAGATCAATGTATATTCAGAAAGACATCTGCACTGTTGATATATTGGTGTTATTGTTTTATGCAGAGATGGCCTGTACCTCAAAGACAGGCCTTGACTTAAAGCCTTTACATAAGAGAACATTCAGAAGCAAGGAGGGTTATTGTAAAGGAAGTGAGCCAAGACAGTTTTGCATTACACAAAACTAAAGCATTTGCCTTCAGAAAGAGATTGGGGGTTTCGATCACTTTATCCTATTCCTAAAATGTGGACTACTTTTTAACTGAATAAATATCCTCCCACGAGTTATTTTTTTTAATTACCATTCTGGGTTACATAAGGCACTTTCGTGCAAATATATAAAGTACTTTGAGCAAACCCCTGCCATACCCCTCTGTCCTCTGGTATCTCACACCCCCATTTCTGTCTTAGTGCCCTAGACAGTGTTGCTCTGTATGATTCTGTGTCTCTGCATAAAATCTGCATAGGACCCACAAAGAGGGAGAAAGCATGTGGTGTTCGTCTTTCTGAGACTGACTTAAATCGCTTAGTGATGAGTTCCTTTAAACTCAGGTCAGCCCTGAAATTCACTGCAGTTGACAGCACCAGGCTGAGCAGATCCGTCCCCCTCTCTTCTCCCCTTGAAGGGACTATCCTTCCCACGCACTTGGCCAGCTGAGGCAGCCGTAGCATCCAGGAATAAACAGCCAGGTATCTGTACTCCTAAAATAGAAGCCTGTTCGTCCAGTTGCGTAACAGACCTCAATAAGCAGTTTCGGAGCCACACTGAGTAATGTTTATCCCGCTGTGACTACTCGGTGCTTAAACAAAATCCCCAGCACATTCCTTTGCATTCATTATTTAAGGACCTCTGCACTCTTAACCACACCCCAAAGTGCTCTCCCAATCTCTGTGCTTTAAGGTAGGATGTCACAGGACTCAGCCAAGGTGTTTCCACAGGAAAGTGGCTTTAGGGCCGCATGAAGCCAGAGTGCTCTGCACGGTACACAGTCCACTAAAGCTCTCACTTGGCACAAACCTGCCAACAGACCCTTTACAAGCGTGGGCCACTTTTCCTCTAGTCTTCCCTTTTACCTTTTCAGTGCTGGGGGTGGAATCTGGGTCCTCTTATGTTAGACAAATGCTCACCACTGAGCTGTAACCCAGCCGTGTGTGTGTGTGTGTGTGTGTGTGTGTGTGTGTCTGTCTGTCTGTCTGTCTGTCTGTCTGTCTGTGTGGGGGAGTGGGGGAGTGCATGTGCACGTGTGTTTAGTCTACATCTTTACTAAGATGTAGTTCATACATCTACAGACTGGAAATCTTTCAGCGCAGTTTCAGGGTGTGTGTGCTGCCGTCACAGCATCCCATTTTAGAACACTGACTCGCACAATCCACATCTGTCCCTCAACTGTCACCCCACCCCATCCCTCAGAAGCCACTGGTCCTCTCTCTCTATATTCCCCCATTATAGTAGATCACGAGGACAGGAGTATCTGGGTGGCCTTTTGTGTGCGGCTTCTTTCCCAAAGAATTTCGTTTTGAAGATTTGGTTCATGCATCCCGCATCCCTCTCTCTTGACTACAGTTCCGTTGTTGAGATATCTTACGTTCTAATTACCTGCTTATAGGTTGCTGGGTATATGGGATGCTTCCTTCTTCAAGTTATTATAGATAATGCTTCTGTGGATATTTACATGTTTAGATAGACTCATGTTTCATTTCTGTCAAGAATGCACTTGGGAATACAGTTGCTAATTTATTGTTCACCTGTGTTTAACTTTTTGAGAACTGTAAAACCTTTTCCACAGTAGCTGCACCATCTGACATGCATGCAAGCTGGGTATGAGGTCCCCTCATACCCTCCATCATACCCCCCACAGCTGGGTCTGAGGTTCTGTCATACCCCCACAGCTGGGTCTGAGGTCCCGTCATACCCCCCACACACACAGCTGGGTCTGAGGTCCCGTCATACCCCCCCCACACACAGCTGGGTCTGAGGTCCCCTCATACCCCCCCACAACTGGGTCTGAGGTCCCGTCATACCCCCACAGCTGGGTCTGAGCTTCTGTCATACCCCCACAGCTGGGTCTGAGGTCCCGTCATACCCCCACAGCTGGGTCTGAGGTCCCATCATACTCCCACAGCTTGGTCTGAGGTCCCATCATACCCCCAACAGCTGGGTCTGAGGTCCTGTCATGCCCCCTACAGCTGGGTATGAGGTCCCATTATACTCACCCCCACAGCTGGGTCTGAGGTTCTGTCATACCCCCACAGCTGGGTCTGAAGTCCCATCATACCCCCACAGCTGGTTCTGATGGCCCCGTCATACCCCCCACCACACACAGCTGGGTATGAGGTCCCATCTGACATGTCTACCAGCTGGGTCTGGGGGTACAGTTTCACCACACAACCACAGCCAACCTGGTGTGTAAGACAGAGTCTCACTGTGGTTTTGATGTGAATCCTGCAGGGATTACGGTATTGGGCTTCCTTTCATCATCTGCTGGCCAGACACATCACCTTCTTTGAGAAAATGTCCTCCACCACACCTTTTTACAGTAGATTTCTCTGTGTTGTTGATTTGTGGGAGTTTGTTACAATCTAGAAGCTTGATCTGCATTAGAAAGAGATTTCCAAATATTCTCTCCCACTCTATACATTGTCTTTCACTTCCTCTCTCTCTCTCTCTCTCTCTCTCTCTCTCTCTCTCTCTCTCTCTCTCTCTCTGTGTGTGTGTGTGTGTGTGTGTGTGTGTGTGTGTGTGTGTGTGTATATACACATGAGTGGTTGCATGTGCACTTGGGTGCATGTACATGTGAAGGTCCGGGAACAACCTCAGGCCCACTTATTTTTCGGGATAGAGTCTCTGACTCGCCTGGAACTCACCCTCACGGAGTAGGCCAGGCTGACAGACCAGCCAGCCCCAGGGGTTATCTTGGCTCCTCTCCCCAGCACTAGGACCACAGTTGTGCCCACAGTCCACAGCCTGTTTGTTCTTCCTCAGTCTTTCATCTTACACAGTATTTTATTTTATTTTTAGTTTCCATAGAGTCCCACCTACCTAAGATCTCTAACTCTGCTCTTGTTTTCAGATTAAGAACCTCACCCAGGTGGCCTTTAGTAACTAAAGTCCCCTCTCACCCCCAGCCCAGCTCTGATGTTGTCATCTGACTCTGCTCTCAGATTCTTTCAAGAGTAGAATTTTGGTCACTTCAGGAAAACTAACAACCCCCATGTGTATTAGAAAATGAACATAGTTTCCTCACTGCCTAGTCTTCTTTTTCTAGACTGAGCTCCTTGCCAGAGGTGGGTTTACCCCTGAGGAATATTTGCCCCTTATTGTGACAGCTGGAGAGGCTGGTGGGAGGGCAGAGGACAGAAGCAGCTGCCGAGCCTCTCCATCCCCAAATGTCACCTGTGCCTGATGTGGGCACCCTAGCCCAGGGAGGACCATACATGAGGATGACCTTCTCTATCCTCAACTTCGGCCTGATGGGGAGGGGCCTAACCCCTGGCCAAGCTGTTGATGTTAGCTCAGTGTCTTTTTTAAATATTGTTTATTTATTTATCTTTATTATTGGGGACACACACACACACACACACACACACACACACACACACATACACACACACACACACACACACACATACACACACACACACACACACACACACACATACACACACACACACACACACACACACACACACACACACACACACGCATGTACGCACACGCACACGCATACACACCATGACTCAGAAGAAGAAGTCAGAGAGCAATTTTCGGGATCCAGGTCTCTCCTCCAATCCTGGGATCCGGGAATCAAACTCCTGCTGTGTGAGCTGACTTGCTTGCCCTTAGCTGGTACCTTTGTTATTTATCTTAACTCAGTGGAGAGCCGGAATAAGAACAGAATCTGCTTTCGAGAAAGTGAAGTCGTGTGGTGGCACAAGCTTGTAATCCTGGCATTATGTGGAGGTAGGAGCTCACCTGTACAGGGCATTTGAGGCCAGCCCTGTGTTCAAGAGAGAAAGAAGGGAGAGGAGGCGGGACAATAAGTTCAACCTTCCTTTTTTAGAGCTTTTGACTAGCACACACAGGACTTTTTCTTACGCTGATACTTCAGTACTTTAATGATTTCAGTTTGTCATCAGATTTAAATTTTAAAATGTATGGAGTCTTTCCATCCCATAATACCCCAGCAGGTGTGCATGTGCTGCACACATAGGCTGTGGGAGGGCTCTGTGTCATATGGGGCTCAAGGAGCTACTTCCTCATGGAATCTAGAGCAGCCAAGGCCCAGAGGTGTCCCCAGGGAGACCTGAGTGGGAATTTGGACTGTGTGAAGGAGGAAGGCAGAGACAAGAAAGAGACACACTTCCCTGGACTTCAGTCTGTCCTAGAAGGGAGGGTGGTTCAGCTTCCTTGTCTCTGATCCCAGGTGCTGACAGCGGACACTAAACTATGTTCCCCATAGTGGACAGGAAATTATGTCCACCACAGTGGGTATGAATGTGGCCTCAGGCCGCCCTGCCCCACTCTGCCATGATGACTGATTCCTCACTTCCTGGCATTGTCATAGGCTTACCCACAGTGGCTCGGCAGCCCTTCAACCTCAGGGTCCCAGGGTGGCAGCTCTTAGTTGACATCTGTTCTCAGCTAAGCAGCCCTAGGCCTTTGGCACTTGTTTGTGAGACCCTGTATTGGCTAGCCTGGTCACTTTGGGACCTCTCTTCAGTCCCCTTCACTGAAGCTGAGCCTGGAAGTCAGGAATGGCCGGTTTCCCCCCAGGGCTGCAGAGTGTGCACCCTCTCAGGCATGGGGTTCCGAGTCTGGAGCTCTGCAGGTTTCAGTGATGCAGGTTTCTGACTCACCTGCTGACTCACAGAGTTGCCTCTCTGGGAAGGCCATGGCAGGGTGCCCTGGCACAGTCCCGAGTTCCACAGCCCTATGACTGAGCACCCAGCTCTCAGCCATAGGCAAGACCAGGAGCCAAGAGGTCTGAGATGAGTGTGTGCTTGCAGGATAGGGCTCCAGCCAAGGCACCCAGTGACCACTGGAAGGGGATAGCAGGATCCGCCAGCCAGAACTTCTTACTGGACAAAAAGGGCTAGAGGGGGAGCTTTGTTACTGTTGTGAAAAGAAGAGTCCCGCGCCCTCTTTACCCCAGGGCTAGCAGATGGGTCACTGCTTATGGAGACTTGCGAGGAGACCAGCCCCTGCCCTCCTCCTCTTTACCCCAGGTGTAGAAGAGAAGGAATGGAGCAGATCTCATGAGCTCTGATGAACAGTCTTCATATAGTTTCATGTTTATTCTCCCCCGATCTCCTGAAAAAAAAATTTTCAGGCACTCACGTTTGTTTAGACATTGTTTGTTTACAGACAGGATCTCAGGTGGCCCTGAACTCACTGCGTATGTAGCCAAGGACAACCTTGAATCTTGAACCCTCCTGCCTGTACCTCCTCAGTCTGAGATTACATGTGTGCACCACCACACCCTGTTTGTATACTATAGGGCATCGAACTCGGGGCTTCATGTATGCCAGGCAAGCACTCTACCAACTGAGCCCCATCTCCATCCCTCTAACATTTGTTTCTACAAGAAGTGACATTGTCAGAACACATACACAAGCTAGGCTTGTCTGCCCTGCTGACTGCAGCTGTGTGGTCCCCTGTCCAGCCTCCGGGGTCTCTAAGTGAACACCCCTGCCCCCGAATGCTGGCTGCTGCTTCGGGGCTTATGTACTAGACATAGATGCCTCAGGGTAGCCAAAGTCTTGGCATCCTAGATGGAAGGTGAGAGCTTCACTTCTGTCCAGAGCCTGATCCTTATTGACCCATTGGGTTTTAAGGGATTGAAAACTCTCAAAATTCATTCTTGCATGTGTTTTATAAGTCAGAGAGCCTGTGTTGGCCATGGCTCAGACCATGGTTCAACACACAACTGGTTCTTCAGTGCACTGCTCTGTGACATGTCTTGACATCACTGCTCTCCTGAGTGTTCTCCTGTCTTAGTCAGAACACTGTAGCATCCTCCCCTCCCAGAGACTCTTCAGCTACCTTCCAGAACTTTATACAGGATGTAGAAACATGTCATCTGACCATTCCCCCCAAATTTGTCACCACCAAGCCATTAATCCTCCAAAAATGCAAGGAGAGCAACCTGCTCCTGGTGAGTGAATATTCCTAGATACGCTGTTGGTGAGTGTATGCATGAGTGTACATGAATATCCCTAGCTACACTGTTGGTGTGCATGAGTGTACGTGCACAGGTGTGGGTGCCTGTGTGTGCAACCACATGGTGTGCTAGTGGCTATATCCCCTAGATGCCTTTGAGTAGCAAGTGACACTCCTCCATGGTGGGCGTATCACCCAGGTGTCTGGGCACTGATTACCATGGAGCATGTGACTGGGTGACTGGTCCTGAGTCACACCGGGATCCTCCGCTGTGTTTGCCGGTGCCAGCTCCTTCTCCTTTGTTCCTTGCCTGGGGTCTCATGAAGAGCCACAGTGACCAGCAGCTTCTGGGAAGGACGAAGTGGAAGATGGACGTGAGGCTTGGAGCACTGGTCCCACCCCCAGACCTCACCCAAGGCTCGCTCAGAGCCCATGGGAAGCTGCGGCCTGGCATTTCAAGGTCAAAGTTCATTGAAGTTGCTCTTTTGTGTTTTTCTCACAGAGAAAAAGGAGAATGCTTAAGGGCCTGTGATATGTTAGGAGTCTAGAAGTTCCTTGGTGCCAAACTCGGCTCCCCTTTCTCCACCATCTTTGGCTGGGTGCCCGCACTCTTCTGAGGCTGGCTGTGAGGATGGGTCAGCTTCCTGTGGCTTCAACAGCAGTCACATAAATCAGAAATTTACGCACCAGACTTCGATCTTACCGAAGGGTTGGGCACTTGCTGGCCATTCTGAAAGGCCAGGGGCTGTCTCCCTGCCTTCCCTGGCTCCAGGTGGCCCCATCTTCTGTGTCACCACCGTTTCTCCTGCATGTGCTTCCCCTGTGACAAGGATGCCAATCGCCAGATCAGGCCCACACTAGACCCCCGTGACCCCCTGACTTTCCTACCTCTGTGAAAGGACTGATTTCTGTGCGATGTCGCCCAGACACCAGAAGTTAGAGCATAGACATATGTTTTAAGGGACATGGAATGCACAGAAGGGAGGGAAATGGAGCAGTTAACAGAGTTGGAGCGAATCTGGGGAAGGTGACAGATGCCGAAGACCCTAGGGATAAAGTTTGTTGAAAAACAAAAATAGGTAAGACTCATTACCAACTGAAGCAGGAAGTATGAGGGATGTGACTATCCGGTAGGAAGCTTCGTGTGTCTGCTAGCTCCAGCCTCAACAGTCACGTGTGAACGCTGGCAGCTAGTATGTAGGTTAACCACATAGACAACATCAGCTTGTGGGATAGTGGCCGTGGGGAGGCTTGCAGGTGTGCCTTACCCTCCGTAATACAGACTATGAGCATCCACAGCCTTGGCCGGCTTGCAGGTGTGCCTTACCCTCGGTAATACAGACTGTGAGCATCCACAGCCTTGGCCATGGCTCTCACCCATCTCATCCATGGCCAGTCAGACAGATGCTGCAGCTGGGTCCTCCAGAGATGAACCCCCTGGCTGCTGTGGGATGTTAGCATCCTGCCACCCTGCCCCTGTCTCACCACCCACCCACAGCACATGCACATCCCTGTCACCACCAATGGAGCACTGCAGGTCTGAACCTGACTTTCGGTTCACACATCAGTCGAGCCCATCTTCATTGCGTGCATCAAACTTGGTTCCTACTACCTACCAAGAGTCGTTGTGTGGGTGAGATCGGGGAGTTCCAGGGACAGGAAATATCAGGTGACTTCCCAGCAGTCACTCAGACACAGCCAAGGACCCTGGAGCCCCACCTCTGCTTCTGCAGTCCAGTTTGCTTCTCTAGACAGCACCCCAAGCATCCTGAAGATGGGGTGCATGGGTGACTGGATGGGTGGTGGAAGTTCTTGGACTTGCTTTCTGGCTTCGCAGATGCAGCTCACCCTCACTGAGCACGGCTGGAGCAAGGGAAGAGAAGACCAAGAAAGGGGAGCCAGGCACCACCATCCCCATCCCTACCCCACCCCCACCAAAAGATAAAAACATAGAGCCAAGCTAATAAGAGCAACAGGCACCAGAAGCTGGCATGCCCGGGAGACGTCCACCCTTAGACCATCTCATTTAATAGAGCAACAGTTTCTTTGTACCAGGCAAAATCTAAGCACTCTGTGTAAATGAATTCCACTGATGCTTACTTCTAAACACCATGCCAAGCAATATTAGCATTTCCTTTCTTTTATAGAAAAGGACACTGAGGCATAGAGAGGTCAAGTATATGCTCAAGGTAACATGGCTAATACACAAGTCATACACCTAGCCTGGCATCTGACCATAGGGTACCATAGGGCTTGTTATCTCATTCACTGCCTACCACCACCACCCCCGTCCCCACCCCTTTGAGGAAAGAACCAGAGAGAGAGAGAGAGAGAGAGAGAGAGAGAGAGAGACGGTGTATCTGACATAGTCTGAAGGCCCTAAGGACAGGAGGGGCTGAGCTGGGAGCACAGGAGCTGTGCCTTGGGGGCAGGTGGACAAGCACACAGGGTCCTGGTGATGCTGGGTCTGGAAAGGTGGCAGCCTGTTCTCTCAGCTGCAGGAGTTGCCCTGCCCGTAGGTGCCATGGCTGTGAGACGTCACCCAGAGTTGGTCCAGCACCAGCTAAGATGGAAATGAACAGGAGGGTCTCCAGGGCTATCATTGTGATGGACAAGGGCCACAGAAGCGACTGTAGGCTGGGGCAAACCAGAGCAGGGATTCACTTTCTGAGGACTGCAGGGGGATAGGAAGGGGATGGGATTCAGGGCTACACAACTACCCGACTGGGTCTGAATTTGATACTCTGCGTGAATATGACACATTAGAATGAACCAGTGAGATGATTACACACACATAAAGAAATGGGGCCCTATCTGCTCCCTACACTTGGGAGTAGACTATACACTAAACATTTAGACTCAAATACAAACGTTCAGAAGCCAAGCATGGAGGTGAACTTCTATTATCTGGCACTTGGGAGGCAGAGGTGGGAGGGTGGCCACAAGTTCGAGACCTGCCTACAAGTTCCGGACTAACCAGGGCTGTATAGTGAAACTCTGTTTCAAAATAATTTTTTTAAAAAGCAAGTAATGGTGCCCCTGCTTGTAATCACAGTGCTAGAGAGATGGAGATGGGGGATCCCTAAGGCTTGCTGACCAGCCTGGCTAGCCTAATCGGCAGACTTCCAGCCAATGGGAGACACTGTCTCAAAGAATGAGGTAGATGGTTCCTGAGAAAGGACACCCAAAGGTGACCTCTGGACCTTCACACACATACATGTACACCCACACAGACACACACAAAATAAAATAAAACAATTAATATAATAAATCTTATATAGCCAGTCTTGCACCAAGACCTTCAACAGGATCCCAAAGAGCAGGCAGAGAAACCACCCTCCCCACCTCACCCTGTCATCCCCAGGAGTACCAGGCCACCTAGTCAGGGGCAACCCAACCCTCCCACAGTGGGCTTTTCCCTACCTCACAGAAACACAAGGCATCTCTGAGTGTTAGCCTTGGTACTGTCCCCAGAGTCCTGATAAGCTCCTGATTAGCCTTACCTAGACTTCTAAGCTCTTGTAAGCCATTTGAAATCTAAGAGTGCCCACACAGACAACCCATCTACAGATAGGAATTGCCTGGCCACTGTATTCTATCCAGGCTGACCCTGGCACCCTCTCTTGTGAAACCATCCACTGGAGCCCAGAGCACATGTGTGTGGTTAGGCAGAACAATATCCCTGTGTTATCTCACCTGCATCTGACCCTGAGCTGAGCCCCATCGTCCACTTGAAGACAATGTGTTAAGATCATTTTCTTGCCAAAAGTGTATCTGGATGTGTCTAACTGCGTTTGTTGTGTGTTGTCTCTTTCCAGGATGGTGAGCTTCCCCGAGGAGAGGCTGAAAAAAAGAGAAGCGTGGGCAAACTTTCTCAGACAGCCTCGGAAGACAGTGATGTGTTTGGTATGTAGCAGCACAGAGGGAATGCCCCCCCTGCTGTGTGCGGACTGTGAGTCCACACATTCTCACTGGGGGCTTCTCACCCTTCTCCTCGGGTTTTTGGTTATTGTTGTTGTTTCTGGTTTGGTTTGGTTTTGTCTTCGTGCATGTGTCTGTGTGTTGCCACATGTGACTACAAGCTTGCATGCGACACCAGGCATGTGTGGAGGTCAGTGGGCAACCTCACCCCCCACCTTATGTGAAACAGGGTATCTTGTTCACCACTGCATACCCCAGGATAACTGTCCATGAGCTTCCAGAGGGCCGACCCCGCCTCCATCCCCTTCTCTTGGTGCTGGAATTACAAGTGTGCACTATTGCGCGTGGTTTTACCTGGATCTAGTGATCCAAACTCAGGTCCCCACATTTGTGCAGCAAGTCATTTATCCATGAGACTAGCTCCCCTACCTCCATCTTCATTTTTAAACATCTGTGCCGTGGTGTGGAGAACAGGCTTCCTGGCTGTCCTACTGCAGACCCTCTCCTATGTGACCGGGATTCCGTTTTACATTTTGTTCAGGTTTGCTCTCTATAGCCCTAAGTGTCTCTCTCTCTCTCTCTCTCTCTCTCTCTCTCTCTCTCTCTCTCTCTCTCTCTCTCTCTCTCTCTGCCAGCCTGTGGGGACATAAGCAAGTCCCCACAATGTCATAACAAGGAAGTAAGTTTGCCAAAGCCAGTGCACTGCTGTCCTTGGGCTGGCTGCAGACGGTGACTCAGCTGATGTTGGGAATAACTGTGGTCTATGAAATGCTACCTTCCTGTTGCCTCATGAATACACATCGCCCTGCACGTGGGTTTTCTGTTTCTTCCTACTTCTCAGAGGGCATAAACACCCTCATCTGATTTGTGTGGAATGTGGTTGAGTTATCACTTCCATGGCTTCCCTCCGATGTGGACTCCTGCAGCTGGCCCATGCCGAGGAACATTGCTGTCTTCTTCCACTTAGGGAGACAAGGGAAGGGGAGTGTGGTCCAGAAGAAGCGAAGCACTAAGAACCCACTGTCCCAGAAGCAACAGCAGCCAGGCCCTGCAGGGATCATAGCCCTGGCCATGCAGCCTCAGTTTCGGGGTTTCAGTCACTCAAGGCCAGCAACCCCGGGACACTCCCTTTCCTGGCCCCCACTTGCTGACACAAAGGCCTTTCTTCACACTGCCCCCACCAGGCAGGGCCATCTACCCTGGTGTTTTGTTATTGCTCATTTTGATTAACTTGGTTTCTTCAACATTCCTTCCTTCTGTGCTTTGTCTTTCTTGAGCAAACACCATGGATGAAAAGTGTCTGGGAACAATGCGACCCTAAGACTGACAACCGGGACTGTGGGGTAGAAGTGTGGGGGATGCAGGCCAGCATGGCCGCTTTCCTGATTTCTTTAGCTGTGTCCATTTCCACAGGAATTTTGGGGGGCATTCCTGCCTTTAGGAACTGGGGTATTCATTTTTTAGTAGCTCCTGGGGCCTGGGCAGAGGGAAGAGCAGAAGACATGTAGTGTGGGTACAGGACGGCAAGATGCACAATTTAAAATATTCAGGGCAAGGCATGGTACAGAACACAATGTCAGCCTGTACGATGCTTAGGGTTTCTTGTGTTTTCCAAGTATGGACACAGAACTAGTGCACATCTGTACACTCAGAGGCACATCAGAGGTCCCAAAGAAAGTGCCAAGTGTGTGTGCCTGGCCCTACAGTCTCTTTAAGCAAGTGTCATCTCCAGTATTAGTTGGGCTGTTATGTTGTGCTAGGGATCGAGTTCAGGAGTTAGTGCGTGCGAGGTGAGTGCTCTACCACGGAGCTGTGATCTAGTCCTAGTTCATTGCTTTTCAGCTTATTTATAATCATAGTAACTCTTACTTTACCATCATGTGTGTATGAGTATGTGTGTATATACACAAAGTGTATGTAACACATGAACTAGATCCCATAAAGGCCTCTGTGAGTCCCCTCTGTGGATTGTGTGAGTGCAGATTCCTGAAGCTGTGAGGTGGCCCCGGGGACAGTTTCCTGGCTAGAAGGTGGGAGCCAATGGCAATGCAGAAGTGACAGGTCCCTCCACGGTGACCTGGGACAGGAGTGCCTGCAGCGTGAAGGCTGTTGGCAGCTCTCACACTGCAGCCTGCTGTAGGATCCGAGTCACCCTCAAGCAGCACGCACAGCTCACTCTGATCATGTGTGAGTCAGAGCCCAGGGCATGTGAGGATCCTGCCGCCTGTGAATGTGCTAGGTTCACACAACACTGAGTCAGGAGGCCAGGCCAGGAGGGTTTGTGTACCCTGGGTCCTCAGCCATCTCGGGTGACGCAGACAAGGACCTACCTGGTGAGTGGCTGAGCCTCTGCCCTTGAACTTGATAACCTTGCCTCCTGCCCTTCTCTGGCATCTACGGAAACTCCAGGCTAAAGATGAAAGAGGACAGACAGATGGAGAAAGAAAGCTCAGACGACCTTGGCTGGGTTTGTTGTTTGTCTGTTTGGGACTTTAGTTTTTGTTGTGGCGCACGCACGTGTGTGTGTGTGTGTGTGTGTGTGTGTGTGTGTGTGTGTGTGTGTGCTGGTAGATGGCAGAGGAGGGCAACCTTTGGAGTTGACTCTGGATCTAACTCAGGTTGTCAGGCTTAGCACTCACTGACTGTGACCAGTTGAGCCACCCCTTAGAGGAAGGAGAATTCTTTCTAAACTGATGGTAGTGCTGACATGGCCCACAATGGAACCAGCCCCGTCCTCTTCATAAACACTTCTCTAACTGCCTGGTAGGCTCAGGAGAGCAAGCCCTTATGTTCTGTGAGCTATGGGCATCTTTATGCTCTCAGAGAACATTTCATTTTTTACATCAGAAGAACGGGTAATTGATGTAGAAGATAGTGAAACCTGTCTCTGCTAGCAGGACACACACCGGGATATTGGACATCAGGGTGGGGGGTGGGGTACTATTTCCATTAAGAAAGAGCCCCTGGATGGGATGGGATGGGATGGACACAATGGAGAAGTTTGCAGGCAGGGTTGACTGGGCACACACGCTACACCTGATAGCTCGAAGCTGCAAACTAAGTCAGTCACCTGAATCCAGACCAGAGGCACTCCTGGGTTAAACAGCAGTGTATAAGCCTTGAGACTTTATGGTAGTGGATAAAATACCACTGAAAGGTTGCTTCAGTCTCAAGGGAGTGTCAGCAGGCACAATGCTAAATCTCTCTCCCTGTCCTCTTCCTCTGACAGCATTGTGGTTGCACCTCAGGCCTGGTTGCCTGGCTACCCAGGAGGAAGGAAATGCTGCAGGGTACAGCAGCCTAGGGAACTAGGTTGTCCCCAGTTTAAGGAACCAGGCTATATTTCAACCAGCCAGTTTTTAAACTTTGTTGAGCCACACACCCACACACATGTCACATACCATCCTGTCATTTGAAGGTCATGGAGAAGAAAGGCCCCGCATGCCCCCACTGCTTCCTACCAAGCTCTCAAAACAGGGCTGCTACTGGACAAGCCCCCTCCCTAAAATGAGCAGTTTCAAGGCCATAATTTACTCTAGCAATGTGTAGCAGTCACCAGAAGAGGGCGCCACTGCTCTGTAGGAGTGACTGGTTCCAGACTCTGGGGCCGAGGCACAGCTTGACGCGTGCACCAGCTGCCCAAGCTTGACAGGTGGTGTGGGCAAGGATAGCTTAATCACCAGGTCACACCTCCCTTCCACAGCTGCCCTTATCATTCACATGTTCGTCAGAGACACACACAGGCGAGGTCAAATCCTACTGAAGCTTACAAGGATGTTCAGGTGATGGACGTGGACCTGCATGTGTTCAGGGTTGGAGGGGAACATGTTCATCAGAGATTTTTACATGCATCTGTCTCTCCGTTTCCCATAGCGTGAATCGGCCTACAATAAGGGGGCACACTGGAAGCAATAGGGTATCCAAGACTCTGATGCAGCTACGCCATCATGACTGCTGTGGCGGAGTGTCCCCTTTTAAGTGTGAGATTTGGCCACCTGCATGGGCAGTGACACCTTGTGTCACCCAGGATGTGGCAGAGCTATATGAGTTTTTCCCATCTGCTTCTTAGACTCCTCAAATGTGAGGCGGAGTCAGGCCACCCTGAGAATGGTGAAGTGTCCTCATGTGCCCAGGCAGGAGTAGGTGGCTTTCGGCTCCTATTTATGTACGTTTATGTAGGTTTTTAATGTCTTTAGTTTTATTTTATGCATATGGGTGTTTGCCTGCATGGGTGGATTTGCACCATGTGTGTGCCTGGTGCCTGAGGAGGTCAGAGGAGGACCTAGGATCCCTTGGAACTGGAGTTATGGATGGTTGTGAGCCACCGTGAGTGCTGGGAACCAAACTCGGGTCCTCTTCAAGAGCAACAAGTGCTCTTAACCGCTGCGCCATCTTTCCAGCCTCGTTTACTTGGTTTGTAAGACAAGATCTTCCTCTGTTGACCAAGAACTCACTACAGCCCTCCAGCTTGATCCTCCTGAGCCCTGTGCCCACTGGCGTGTGCCGTACCGCCATGTCAGTTCCTACAATTACAAAGAGTTTTACACAGACATTTTAAATGATGCCAAGTCGTGTTCAATGAATGCTAAGAATTTTCCAGCTTAGATTTTCACCTGAGATGACAGTTACACGGTGGTCATTGTCCACAAAATGTGTCAAATGGCTTCTTTGTTGGGATAACCAGCAGTCAAAGCCTTTGCCTTCAGTCAACAGACCGTATCTGACCCATGGACAGAACTGGACCTTGCTGAGCTAGGGAGTGGATGGGTGTCTCGAGGCACAAGGATGCAAGTCCCATGCTGGGAAAAACCCAGAGATAGGTAGTCAGTGCTCCCAGAAGCTGAAGCCCCCTCATCCCCTGTCCCACTAGGGATGGATGATGAGTCCCAGGAAAAGGACAAGAGAATGTTGTCTAGGGACAGAGAGGCTTCATCTGGTTCACTTGTCCGCTTACACTCTCCTTGGGAGTTTCCATTTTCCTTCTGTTAAAGAGGTGTCCCTTTCCATCCCAACACTGAGAGGGGCAGTGAGGAAGCAGGTAGGCAATCTGGATGTTTGAAGCACCCTTGTAATCCCAGTACTCAGGAAGTTGAGGCAGTAAGACCCTGCTTTCAGACAGACCCAGAGGGCAGCCATGATGATGCTGTTGCAGGTCTGTTAGCACTTCTGCTGATCTCCATCACCCATGACTAGGAAGAAGTGCCCATTTGTGAGTGGTTCATGTGCCAGAGAAGAACTGAACGACCTTCGGTGCTAGTACCTCATTAGTCACTGGCCCCCAGAATGTCCTAGTAAAAATGTCGTTTATGAAGAATGCCATGAATGTGGTGTGGAATGTTGTAGATATGTCTCACTGTGATCTGACTTCAGATCCATCCACTTTCACCACACCCATCCTTAAGTCCCCTCTGAGCACTTCAAATGTGCCTGCAATATTCTAGGGTGGGGCCAGAGGGGTCAGGGGTGAGAGGAAGCAATGGAGCGATGGAGGGGACGTTTTAACCCAGGCTGACACATGAAAAGCAGAGCTGGGGTTTGCTGTTGTTGCTTTTGAAGTACCAGGTGAGCGTTCTGTTGTAGAGACCACCTCAGAGAGAGGATGCAGAGAAGCTAAGGAACTTTGCAAAAACAGCTGGGAAGAGAGGGACCGTGCCTCATCCAGAGCTCCAGCTGAAAGGACGGGACAGGAGATGAGGAGGAGAAAAGTCTCCCCTCTCCACACTTAACCTCCCTTTCTGAGATGGAGTCCCAAGGTGTTCCCCAGCACAGCCCCACACCCACACCCACAGTATTACTTCATTTGCCTGCTTAGTGAGGACCCATGGAGCTGCATTTGCAGGAGTGAGGTCTCCCTTCTTGCAGGGCTGTGGCCTTCAGCCTCCTGCCCTATGCTGAGCTTTTGGTTTGGGGCATGTGCTATTTTAACTGACTGATAAGTGGAGTCTTGGTGTCGGTGTGGACTTGCCCAGAACTTCTCAGGACCCAAGTGTGCACTCTATATCTAGGATTTTCGTTCTTTATTTATCCCCCACATACACACTAAAATAGAAATACTACTGTATTTATTTTATTTCTTTATATATATACATATATATATACTTAATTCATAAATTAAAATTAAGGAATATAAATTAATTAATGAATTAGAGGATACTCCAACTATCCGATAGAACTACCCTTGTTCAGTGTGCTGATCTTTTTTACCACTGACTTTTTATGGGGCTCCTGATTAGTACCTTGTGAAAACCACTTGCTCTCCTATGTGGTCGCATTTGAGAGTTTAGAATTCTGGCCTCTCTGGAAACAGTAAAGACTGGGAAATAGCTGGTTTCTGATGTAACTGCACTTGCCTGGTGTCTAGTACCACGGTCTCCAGGATCTTATCAGAATGGCCTGCTCAGCCCTCTAGGCCTTTGAGTTTGTGACCCAGATTTAATCTTGTAAGAGATTCCCATGACCTTTACCATCCAGTGACTTCAGCTGATGTCAGGCTCATCCACACTTGAATTGCTTAGAGGATAATATCTGTCCTGCTCTTGACTAGCTCAGCTAAATCCCACCTCAGCCCCACCACAAAAAGAAGCACTAGGAAAACCAGCAAGGAAGGCCCAGTGAAGCAGCATGGAAACCCAACAGGACAGACAGCACCCCTGGCAGGTCCGTGTGGAACACGCAGAGCAAATGATGAGTGAGCATCCTCCTCTTCCTCCTGAACACAGCCTCGGGTACCCATGAGGCAAAGACCAGCATTCTTCTACCAGCATCCATTCAGTGCCCCCCCCCAGCTCCGTTTCCCAGGTTAGAAGGGCAGTGACAATAGGACAAATGAGCTATGCCCAGTAGACATGTGACCAATGGGCGTGGGCACCCCCACCCCTTTACGGTTTGCAACCCACCTGGCCTCTCCTTGGCTTATGGCCTGTGCCCTTTCGCAGAAGATGCGCCATTGTTCTTGGCACCTCTAACTTCTTGGGGTCTCCATTGTGTCCCTCAGTTTACCCTCACACTTATGACTCGTGCTTTCAGGGGACCCCCATGGAGATCCTGATCCTGCCACACATGGTCTGGCCTCCTAGACTTTCCTTTGAAAAGTCTCCATGACCCTATAGCTCTTGCGTTCTGCATGGCTGCACACCCAGCACCGTGCGGATGCTGCCCAAGTCTATTTGCACTCCAAGCAGTAGCCAGGCCTACTTTGACCAAAGCTAAACTGCAGAAAGTGGCCTGAGTGTGCCTGAACGTGTGTAAACACACCCCTAGAGGGCACTGTACAAGCAGGCTAACCCCCTCCTTAACACTCTCTCTGGCTTCCAGGAGGGGACCCCTGCAAGTCTCTGCTCAGTGTCCCCTTCTCGGTGACCTGTCTTGGACGGAGACAGCTGAGCCACACCAACCTGTCACATGAACTCCTAAATATTAGAGGCTCAAACCCACAGCTGCTTTTGTGTTTCGGCTCAGAGGGCAGAACAGAGAGTGTCTGGGAAGAGACAGGAAGGATGGCACTCCAGCTGGAGGCTCTAGTGCCAACCAAAATGTCATTCATCACTTCCTTCCAGGTCTTCTGACCAGAAGTGTCAGGCAGGCCCTCCTCCACACAAGGCACGAGAAGAAGAAGGGGGCAGAGAATGGGCACTGTCTCACACCCTGGTGATCACTGTCTCTAATTTATTTAGTTGTTGCTTGGTCCCTGTCTGATAGGTGAGCCACGGGAGATGGGGATATTTGTCAGTCCGTTCACTACTAAATCTCAAAAGAGGGTGTGGGTCTTAAGGATAGCTTTCTCTTTCTGTTTTGTTGGGGTTTTTTATTTTATTTTTTTCTAATTGAGGTGGGTTTGGGGTTTGGAGTTTGCTGTTATTGTTTTGGTTTGGTTTGGTTTTTTTTTTGTTTTGTTTGGGGGGGGCTTTTTAATGGGGTTTCTCTGTAGCCCTGGGTGTCCTGGAACTCACTATGCAGATCAGGCTGGCTTCAGACTCACAGAAATCAGCCCACCTTTGTTTC
Organism: Onychomys torridus; assembly: GCF_903995425.1. NCBI lineage: Eukaryota > Metazoa > Chordata > Mammalia > Rodentia > Cricetidae > Onychomys > Onychomys torridus. The sequence goes on from NC_050455.1 coordinate 70,775,588, forward strand.
CCGGGCACTGAGATTAAAGGCGTGCACCACTATGCCCAGCTAGGAGCAGCTTTTTCAATACTGAGAGCATGATGGGGGAACACAGCTCTCCCCTCTTTCCTCTGACAGACACCTCCTCTCTCAAACACCTCCTCTCCTGGGCACAGCTTCTGCAGACCTCTGAAGTCCACCAAATTCCCCATTCTGTACTTCTTAGGGCTGGGCTGTTGTGTGCACATGTGTGGTGTGTGCATGTATGGTGAGTGCATACCAGTGTGCATGTGTGTTTGGCAGGTACATATAGGTGTGTGCATGTGTGTAGCATGTGCATACAGGTATGTGCGTGCGTGCGTGCGTGCGTGTGTGCGTGCGTGTGTGTGTGTGTGCGTGTGTGTTTGTGTGTGTTGGACCCCTTCCACCAAGGCTGAGCTGCCTCTATGATGAGAATTCATGTGGTGGACAGGAAAGTGTGTGGGTGAAACTGACCATGGATGCTGCCCTTTCCCATTTGTTAAAGCACTTCTCACAGGGAGCTGAAATCCCCCAGAACAGGGTGGTAGCTGTAAGCCCAGCAGAGCCATTCAGGCAGGAGGAGAGCTCTGAGCAACAATTCCGGGGAGCCCACGGCCGTGCAGGCTGACCCTCCAGAACCGCCGCCGTAGCTGCCTGTGCCTAAAAGGCTCCAATGGCCTGCTCCCCGGGAGCCCCACCTTAGAAATGCCTCAGAGTCACTCAGGGTCAGCAGAGCCACAATAGGACAGCGAGCAGATAGTGAGAACAAAGCGGATACAGTCTCCCAAGGCGCAAATAGCAGATGTGATGGGCTCTGGCCAGTTGGGGAGCAGTATGCCCTGCCTGAGGCCCAGGAATGCTGAGTCTTCCCTGCTGGAGGGCCCATCGGAGACATCGTGTGCCCACCATGATCCCTTTGAGTATTTTAAGCATCTTAGGTCAGATCTCAATTGAAAAGCACTTCCATTTGGTCCTCACCAGTAAAGGAACTGTCTCACATTTTGTCTAAACCTTGTCTAACTTTGTCACTGGACTTGGGGGCTCCAGTGTCCTTATTCTTCAAGAACCTGAGGTCTCGTGTGGACTTGACACACTCAGGAAGGTCCTTCTCCTTGGTGAAGCCATGGATCACGCTTTTCCAGTTAACTTCCTGGTACAAATGCTCTGTGTGCAGGCCACCACCAGCATGAGAGCCAGGATGTCCCTGGTTTCCCAGCAGGATCCTTGAGGAAGTAGGTGTCTTCTCTCAAGGGTACTTCCAGGTCAATGTCTCACACGTGTTAGAAAAAATGAAGAAGGAAAACACGTGCCTTGCCGTCCTGGGATTCAGCGAGTGTTCCCTGCTTCCCTCCTGCTCCCTCTCTCCTTCACCCCAAAGCCCATCACACTCCTCCGCTGGATCTCCCACATTTCCTCTAAATCACCTATCTGCTGCCGGTTAAATGCCGCATATTTGGAAAGCTGTAGGTAATTATCACTTCCTGCCCTGTACATGGACCTAGAGACAGCTCCAGCCACTTAGCAACTAAGCCACTAAGTCACACTACCCAGGGCACATCCTGTCTCTCTCATATCTGCATATCTGCCAAGAAGGTTGGTTGGGCATCCCAGTAGGTGACATCCTGTTAACTATTTAATGTTAACTGAGCCAGGTCCACAGTGGCGGGCAGACTATTAGCCGTTTCTACAGAGTTCACTCTGATAAGTTGGAGATGCTGGTGTCTCTACCAGCAAGTGAAGCCTGGCTAACTTGCTGTGACTTATGGTCATTAGAATCAGAATGGACCATGGCTGGCTCCTTCAGTCCTGACCAGTTATTCATGGCTTCTGTACGGGTGCTCACAAACTTAAGTCCGGCTTTACTAAGAAAGCACTCCATCTCTCTCCCTAGCTTGGGGAATCTTATTTAATCTTCCCTAAAGCTTTCCTGTAGCCAAAAACTTTTCATTGAAATTCACTGAAATGAACAGAATTCACCCTCATGTCCCATTCTTTTTTCCTGACATCTTCATTCAGATCTGAACATACTGTAGGCAAGCCTAGCAGGGGTCCCCTCCCAGACCTGTTCTGTGCTAGAACAAGTGTGGTAAGCACTTCCCTGGGGGTCTTTGAGATGACGGCATTAATATAACAAATCCATAATGGTCCCCCCTCCCAAAGGAACCCTATTAAGGACAGTGTCATCTCGTTCCTGAAGAGAGTGCAGTTCCCACCCCAGTGAGGCAGGATTTGGCACACACTCCCACCTCCAGCCCCACTGGCTGTCACCGTGAGACTCACACTCAAGGCTCATAGACCACACTGCAAGGAGGCCACTTGTCTGTCCTGACACTGGCCTTCAACCGGCCCTGGGAAGGTCAGCCACAACAGTAGCAGCAGCCAGGAGGCTCCATAGCAACGCCCCTCTGGTGATTCCTGAGTAGCTAACGGCAAAAGGACTCTGAAATTTTCTGTGTGGTTAAGAGAAGGAGAGATGCCTTCCAAGGCATCTGTTGGTCGCCCAGGCTTCTGCATTTTGTCGTTCTATGGATGTGGCGGAAAGAAAAACTGGAACAGAGTGGATGCCATCTGGCTTTTTCTCTGGAGCAATGGTGCAGGAGGGGGGTCTGCCCAGTTGTTACAGGGATGCAGGGATGCTATCATATCTTTAAAGTCTCTCCTCCTCCCTCCCTCCCCTCTGTGTGCATGCATATATATACACACATCTGTGTGAGCATGCTTATACATATTTATCCAAAGTCACATAGAGATAGGGGGCTTCCCATGGTCTTCAACAAAGAGCAAAAGTGGGAGGCTTCAGTGCATCCACTGTGAGCATCCTGACCATGACCACAGATGCCGGAGGGAAACATGTGAGGGAACTCAAACCACTTGGCCACACTCATGGCCTCAGGACCAGGTCCTTTTGAAAAGCTTGGACATCTGGAACAGTCAGCAGCAGCCCTTAGCTCATAAACAGGTATCTGTGTGGATTTGGTACCAAGTTGATGCTGTTTGGTCAAATTAGACACTCTGCTTCCTCGGCTGTCCCATGTAGTGTACCATCAGAGGCTCTTCCTTTGTCAGAGGAGGGAGAGGGGGAGCTATAGCTGCCCTGGGCGTCAGTGTGCTAGGCAGGGCAGCTCACATGTACAATATAACGATCTTTCAGAATTTCGACAGTCTTCGGTGTTCAATGCCCCCAAATCTTTCTCCTTTTCTCTTCCTTCCTTTCTTGTTTTGTTTTGTTGAGACACAGTGTGACTATGTAGATCAGGCTCACCTCAAACTCCTGCTTTTGCCTCCCAGGGAAGAGATGAGAGGTCTGGACCAGTGCATCTGGCTTCTCTCTTTTTCCTGCAACTGTCTCTCTGCAGCAAGATCCTGGGGTAATGATAGGAGTGTCTTTGTCCCATGTCCCAGTGAGTCAGTGATTCACTAGTTGGGGGATTTTCCAGGAGATGGTCAGGATATTCAGACCAGAAACTTCTTGAAGTCAAGAGATGAACAAGGATGTGAGAGTGGTGTTGCCCAGGAAAACCCTGTAACATTTACTGTTTGGTTTATTGCTCTTTGATGAACTTTCCACGTAGCCCAACATTAAACAGTGCTAGTTTCCATGGTGTCCCCACACTTTACTTGGGGAGTTTGGGGTGGTTACTAGTTCCCCAGTGGTGAATGCAGAAGTACATTACATGTGACTAGCAGTCGTGACCCCTAAGGACAGACTTACAGCTGCACCTTCCCTGTCCTTTTAGTCCAAGCAGAGCATCTGCAAAGTGGCCGAGCACCCTTTCAAACCACCAAGGCATGTCTGATCATACTCTCAAGCCACCTCAGGAACCTTTCAACCATTTGTGTCAGAATGCGGAGAAAAAGGAAACTGGGGTCTGGGAAGATGTCTGGGTTGGTAAAGCACTTGTCATGAGGATGGGGACCTCAGGTCCATCCCCAGAACACGTGCTGAGAACACTTGGGCACAGTAATATGTGCTCATAATCCTGGTGCTGGGGAGAGAAAGACAGGTGGGTCCCTGAGGCTTCCTGGCTGGCAAGACCAGCCTACCTGGTGACCTCCAGGCCAGTGAAAGACTGTTTCAAAAAATGGAAGAAAGCGCTGAGGACCAATTGTGCACTGGTTTCTATATGGATACACACACAGGTGCACACACAGGTAGACACACAGGTGGACACACAGGTGCACACACAGGTGCACACACAGGTAGATACACACCTGCATACACAGGTGCACACACAGATGCACACACAAGTGCACACACAGGTACACACACAGGTGCACACACAGGTAGATACACACCTGAATACACAGGTGCACATACAGGTACACACACAGGTGCACACACAGGTGCACACACAGGTAGATACACACCTGCATACACAGGTGCACACACAGGTAGTCACACAGGTGCACACACAGGTAGTCACACAGGTGCACACACAGATGCACACACAGGTGCACACACGGGTGGATACACAGATGCATACACAGGTGCACACACAGGTAGGCACACAGGTGCACACACAGATGCACACACAGTTGCACACACGGGTGGATACACAGATGCATACACAGGTGCACACACAGGTAGACACACAGGTGCACGCACAGATGCACACACAGGTACACACACAAGTGGACACACACACGGCACAAATGGCTTTCCTGGTGGAGTGATGCAGGCTGGGGGGGTGGGATGCAGCTATGAGCTGCTCACACAACTGTTTCACACAGCCTTTACCTTCATTATATGTTGAGAAAAGATTTCCTTTTATTGTTCTGAAATAAAGCATATTCATTCTACAGATACTTCTAGGATGGATCGTTTGTGACAGCTAGCCTTCTCCCTACCGGCACAGAGGCCATCTTTCTCCTGGGTTCAGATTCTGGCTCCACAGAATAAATGCAAACGGGATGTTACTGCTGACCCCAGAAGCCTCCCGTTTTATAGCAGTAAAATGGAGATTGTGGTGTCCACAAGGCAGGAACCATCTGTTAGCCGGATTCTGACACTCTCCCTCTTCTTCCAGATGGCCATTTTTTCCACCTCTGCCTCCTCGCTTGTGAATCTAACCACTTCCTGCAACAGTGTTCCTGTTTTCAAGTCTCTGAGTAACCCTCAGACCTCCCCCAGGGTCCCGCAGAAACATGAGACAAGCGGCTTCTTGGGGCTTCACATTGGAGGTGCATCAGGGATCTGTCCAAGGCCTGGGGAGCAGCAGTGCCTGGGATTACCCTGAAGCTGCCCTCTGCCTGGCCCTTCCCAGGGCTGGTCAGTGGCCAAAGTTCAGGATGTTAATCTATTTCTAGCTTTTTGGTTAATGGCTGTTGATGAGGTGTAATTTGGGGACAGAACTTTCCTCTGAAGATGCGGGGGTGACTCATGAGATGTTCAAAGGACACACAGTCTCTGGCGTGTTTAAAATATTAAGCATGCCTGTGGCTCTGCAAGTTGCCACAGACCCTGTTTACACACATCCTCTTTTATGTCCTGATTTATTTCCTGCCTGCTGAAATGGTCAACTGAAGCCACAGACCAGTGAAATGGAAACTTAATTGCTGTTATTTTTCAAGCGCTCTGTCTCAAGAGTGCTTGGACCTTTACAGTCTCTGTCTGCTTCCCATGCCAGCTTCAGGCACTGCAGCCACGAAGCTGCCTTCCACGCTGGAGAATTTGCGTGCTCTGCACAACTGTGTAAATGGGCTGTGCATGTGTGGTCTTAAGTGACCATAGTCTTCAGGCGGCACTCTGTCCTGGGGGTCATCTGTACTCTGTTCCTTTTCTTGGCTGAATAGTTTCCTGTTGTGCAGCTAGACACCCCTGAGTGCAGGGACATTTCCACCCTGGCTGCCAGGAGTCATGCGCCTCTGAGCGTTGGTTTTAGGGTTTCGTGTAGGTTTTCTGGACTCTGGCAGATGTCTGATGGTGAGGTTTGCCTGCCATGCTCTGCTCTGAGGGGCAGGGATGATTCATCCCCACTTTCACTTGCGTATCTGTCCTTTGCAATCAGGTGGCTGTTAAACCCCGTTCACCAAAGTTCCTCAAGTGGTATGAGGCTGTGACAGGCAGCTGAAGGAGCCCTGTGGTGCTTCCTGAGGTCAGAGGTCTCTTATTTCCCAAATGTCAGGGGTTCCGCTCATCTGTTTCTGTATAGACTTCTCAGTCAGTAGCCTGTGCTAGTTCCAGCACTTCTGCAACGTCCAGAAACCCCTCTGTAGCACAAATCTTAACAGGTCGTATTAATAATAACAAACTCGGAGCCAGGTATTGGGGTGAATGCTCAATGATCAGAGAAACAGAACAAGCCACAGCCAACCTCATCTTGCCAACTTCTCAGCCGATCTTGTCTCCTCAGACTGAAAGCCTCTGAGTCCTCATCCACATGGATCTCAGCTGAACTGCTGCTAAAAGCCTACAAGCTTAACAAGGCTCTAGTTCCTGGCCCTCACGCCTTATATACCTTTCTGCTTCCTGCCATCACTTCCATGGATTAAAGGCATGTGTCACCATGCCTGGCTGTTTCCAGTGTGGCTTTGAACTCACAGAGATCTGGATGGATCTCTGCCTCTGGAATGCTAGGATTAAAAGTGTGTGTGCCACCATTTTCTGGCCTCTATGTCTATCTAGTGGCTATTCTGTTCTCTGACCCCAGATAAATTCATTAGGGTGCACAATATATTGGGGGACACAATATCACCACACCTCTCCTTGTGCTAGAAAGAAGAATGGTCCATAGTTAGAGAGGGCCTGGGTTCCAGAGACTATGAAACAACATTTAAAATTTCAGAGGCTAAGAATGTCACCAAAATCCCAGCTGCCCCACAGCACAGTGGGAAGGTTATGACCTGTCCTAATCCCACAGCTGTCAATTGAAATATTCCTCAGGGAGTGGGCAGTGGGGAGATGGGGAAAATGATGGGGGGCCACATGACAGGGGTCCTGAGAGCACCTTCCACAGTTGTACTCTGTAGCTCTGAAAGCCTGCACAGGCTTTGGCTCAAATGGATGCTGAAAAGAAAAAAATGGCAGCTTCAGACAGAGCAGCCCGGTCCACAGATCAGCCCGGTCCACAGAAGATGAGCCGTTTCTGCACACAGACTGTGCTGGCTTAGGTGAGCTCCAGGCAGTCAGGGTGGACCAGGGTGATAGTTCAAGTCTCCAGGACACTGTTTTAGGAATCTGGTCTTTGGCTATCACTGTGAGCTAGTGCAGAATGATCGCATAGGCAGGTCAGTGACTATCCTGGCAGGAACTCAGAGCAGGGACCCTGCATGGGGAATCAAGGCAGCCACACAACCAGGAAGAGGTCTGAAGAGCCAGGCAAAGGCCAAGCAGGAAGCCTGAGAGGGGGCATAGCATAGGCGCTCAGCCCTACTTCAGCTGTCGGGCCCCCAAGACACTGGTAATGTACGTCACTTTCCAAGACCCTGAGTAAGCTGGAGACCTGGGCTGTCCCTGGCCCGCTGTACTCCTTGCTGACTGCTGGGTTTTCAGTCTGCTCAATAGTGGGCACAGCCACTTCACAGGGACTTGTGAAACAGGCTTCCTCTGAGGAGCTCAGTGGTCAGAAATGAGAATGATACTGTCTCTGAAATCCTTGGCTCAAGGGATGTTAGGGATGGCACACAGATGGTGTGGTGGGTGGCAACAGAAGGAACTCCCATCATGGAGAGAACAGCATTGCAAGCCAAGATGCAGAAGAGAAGAGCAGCAGACTCACATGTGGATTGCAGGCTCACATGTGGGCAGAGGCCCAGGGCCATGGAAGGAGTTAGTCAGGAAACTAGTCAGGGAGAGGGGCTGGGACAAGATCTAATGAGGCCAAGCAGAGCTGGTGTGTGATGTCCCTGCCTGGGTGCAGGTGGTAAGCAGCATTCATTAGACTGTGTTCAAATCTGTGGATGTACACAGGCTCCTGGCTGTTCTACACACTGTTCTCAGTCTGTTCTGGGCCCTCCTGGGAAGCTGGTAATAAGCTAATGCCTGCCACACACTGCAGAGATCAGTGCCACAGAGCACACAGGGCAATAACCTGATCCATTCCAATTCACGGAACACCCGCAAGGTAAGAGCCTTATCCCGAGTAAGCCACCTCCTGGTTGCTCCTGCACTACATTTGGCCATATGCAGAGATCCCAGTAAGAAGGGATTTGCTGGCCCATGGGAACCCTGCATTGAAATACTAACATGGACCTGGCTGGTCACAGAGGAGCAACACAGCCCCAGCCTGGGCCCTGGACTTGCTGCCAAGCCACCAGGGAAAGGCAGAGTCTTATTTTGGTATAGGTCTTGGCAAAGCAAGCACAAGAAATGAACACTCCCGCTCACAACATCCACTGCCACAGGGACCAAGCCTCTGGGAAATGGGCATGCCAGAGGCAACATTAGATGTTCTGATAATGCCAGAAAGCAACACAGAAAGTTGTGGCAGCCAGTTCGACCTCAGTGGTGGAAAGCTCTTTAGTGGATTCATCCTCATGACCTAGAGGCCTTGAATTTCTAACTGTGTTCATTTCCTGTGTCAACTTATTCAAGGCTCACACAAGATGCAAATGGCTCCTTACAGGGATCACTGTGGCGTGGTCAGAATTTTCACAAGTAGTTTAGAATGTGTTGACCTCCATTTGCCGAGGACTGAGGATGGTTTCCATTTCTCCATGTTGGTATCTATGGTAGCTAAGTGGGAGTGATGCTGCAGGATGTCTAACAAAAGAGCAAAGAAAACCCGCCATCAAGTAGGATGCATCCTAGGATGAAGGAAATGCTCAGCAGGTACAGCGTCTGCTGTTTGAGCATGAGGACCTGAGCGTGCATCTTCAGCACCTGTAGAAAAAGCCAGGCATGGTGGCTCACACCTGTCACTCTAGCACTGAAGGTGGCAAACTGGTGGATCCCTGGAGCTTGCTGGCCAGACAACCTAGCAGGATTCATGAGCATCAGGTCCAGTGGGAGACCCTATCTCAAAAAATAAGAAGTGCTTACAGAATGATATCGAGGCAAAAGCACCTATGCATATAGGTGTGCACATACACCGTAAACACACACACACACACACACACACACACACACACACACACACACACACACACCCACATACACCTTCTTGCATGAGCACAGTCTGTACCTGGGCGTTCAACAGGCAAAAACTGGACCGGTCTTTGCCTGAGGCCGTGTTTCTAACTGCTCTGTCAGAATGCGCCCGCTGATTGCCTGGCGGCTCTCTAATCTGGAAAGGGCCTGTTCTATCACCCAAAGGTTTTCAAAACTTTCACCAACTCTTCCCTCACTGTAAGGGACTGTTTTTATCCTTAACACCCAGCAGGGGCTAACACCAGCTGGCACAGAGATGGCACCACAGGGCACTCCCTTGATGGCGGAGCGTGCACTCTGAAAGGCAGGCATTGTCCAGGGCCCAATCGCTGTGCTGTGCCGGACATTTGACACCATTGTCCCTGTGGTGTCCAGGCACAATAAGTGCTGCACACAGACTTGCTACTGTCCCCCAGAAGGACCTAAAAATAACTCAGAAGTGCCCAGTCCCAGAGGCCTCCATTTTGTCTCTTATAAGCCCACATTCCGTGAAAGAGCAAATCATTTCAATTTTTGTCCATTTAGAATGATTTAAAAAAATCACTCCCTAGCTATGTACAAAACAGCATAGCTGTTTTAAGAAGTTGGATGGTTGAGCTCTCTTCTGATTAGTAGAAAGTTAGTAGGGCATGTCAATCCTGCTGATTCAATTGCCCCTTCTCCCTCACTATCCAGTGGAGGCCAGGTATTCCAGTGGTCAGTGCTGGAGCCTTTGAGATATCAAGATCATGGTTTCTAGAATGTGGCCATTGGATGAAAAGCAAGAAAAGACATGAGCATCTTGCTCCTCCTCCCAGTGATCTGGACAATGGTAGGAAATGCTAGATATAGAGAAGCCACAAAGTGGCCAGCATGTCCAGTCTCTGGACTTTGATGGGCTATGAGCTTCTCTTTCTCTCTCTCTTTACATTAAATTACTGATCTCCTCTCTCTCTCTCTCTCCTCTCTCTTTTCCCCTCTCTCTCTCCTTTCTCTCTCTCCATCTCCTCTCTCTATGGGCTTCTCTCTCTTTTCATTGGATTACTTCTATCTGACTCCTTTTTCCTCTCTGTGTCTCTCCTTTAGTGTGTATTCGTTGTACAAGGTTCTGGGTTTCAGAAAGACAATTTCTTTTCAAGTATGCTGTTCACCTTGACAGTATTCACAGTATTCATTCCCCATGCCCCCCTTTATCCCTCTAACCAGTCCCCCCTTATACTTTCATGTCATTCATATTATATGCACATACCCAAAAACATGTATAAACGTGTATTTATGTGTGTGTATGTATGTATAGAGTCTACAAATGAGAAAATCATTCAGTATCTGTCTTTCTTGACTGATTTATTTTGACTAATATAATCTTCAATTACATCCATTTTCCAGCAAACAGCATAATTTTATTCTTTTTAATGACTAAAATTCCATTGTGTATATACACCACATTTTCTTCAGCCATTCCTCTGCCAAAGGACTGCTAGGCTGATCCCTAACTTGGCTCCTGGGAATAGTGAGGCAGGAGCATGAAAACACAAGTTTGTCTGTGACATATGGTCTTCAAGTGTGCATCCCCAGGAGTGCCAGACCTGGATCTCATGGCAATTCTATTTCAGTTTGGAAGGCTCCTCCAGGCCGAGTTCCATAGTGACTGGACTGGTTGTCAGCTCCACCAGCAGAGCACAAAGCATCCTCTCTCCCTCATCAGCATCGGGGTTGGGTGTTGATGTATTCTTGACGCTGGCTAGGCTGGCAAAGCAGTTTTGATTTGCATTTCCCTGATGGCTGAGGACGTTGAACACTTTTCATGTTTATTGGCCATTTGTACTTCATTTTGAGAAAGTGTTAGAGAAAAGACTTTGGTGTAAGCGTGAGCACGGACTTTTGGGAAAGGCCTCTAAAGGCTCTTTGTGTCCAACAGCTTTGTCGGGTCCCCCGCCGCCCCCTCTTCTCACACCCACCCTCTCACCACTGCTCCCAGGTTTGGGAGCTAGTGCTCCTCCGCTCTGCCTGGGGCCTTCTGAGGTTCTCCAGTGGCCCTGGGGGTAGGAATTAAGTGTGAGCTATCCCAGAGCACAACCTGACATGATCACACATTCATCTTCTGATCTGAAAATAATTATCATTAATTTAGCTCAGAAAATTAAAATCAAGTATGTCTTTAAAACTGCCTACTTACTTTCCAAGCCACCAGTGTCTGTCTGTCTTTCTCTCTTTTTCTCTCTCTTTTTCTTTCTTTTTCTCTCTCTTTTTCTTTCTTTTTCTCTCTCTTTTTCTTTCTTCCTTTCTTTCTCTCTCTCTCTCTTTCTTTCTTTCTTTCTTTCTTTCTTTCTTTCTTTCTTTCTTTCTTTCTTTCTTTCTTTGAAACAGCATCTCCTATGGCTCAGTCTAACCTAGGACTCCTTATGTAGTCAAGAATAACTTTGAACTTCCAGTCCTCTTGCCTCCAGCTCCAAGTGCCAGCATTGCAGGAGTGTGCCCCCATGTCCGGATAAACCCTCTGCCAGCTAAGCTACACGCCAAAGCCACAGAGTGTGAGCAGTACTAGTGACTTCTCCCCTTGGCTTCTTACACTTACACATCACACCTATCCTAGGGCCGAGTTGACCTCCAGCTTCTGCCGACCCTGTGTGGTGTTTCACGTTACCTATAGACAGAAACGCCACCACCCTGTGCCTAGAGACAGTGAACAGTAAAGGCATCGCCACCATCAGTCCGGTTCAGCTGTGCAAGTGGAGCACAACCCCAGTGGACAATTCTGTCACTGAACAGTTGTGACTGGTCTAGCACACTTTTGTTTATATGTGCTAAAAACTGTGTGTCCCGTGTTTTTTTATGTGTCACGAAATAATGGTCTCTTGTTTAGTCCTTTGAGAAGGTGGCACGTGCCGTTGGCTTCCAAGCTTGGCAAACACAACTGAGGGCTAAGCGTGGTACAGGACAGTGTGCACCTGTCACTGGAAGCCTCTGCTGAATGACTGGTCTGCTCAGTGTGACATGCACAGGGGAAGGCTTCAGTCATGCAGTGTCTTATGCTCCACAAATATCCCATAGAAACCTAGCAGTGGCAGCACCATATAATCAGTTGATAGGAAGGTTCTTTGCTAAGTTTTTGATGTACGAATGCACATGTGTGCGCACATACACGTATCTTATGCATGTGTTCAGCCTCACATTAATATACATATACAAAGCTGTGCACACACTTCAGTACATAGCTCCATGCCTTGCGCCAGGCAGGTACTAGAAGAACAGAACAGACACAGTCACAGATATGGATTTCTTTTACCACTTCCCAGGAACCAGTAAAGGAAGGAGAAAGAGAGCAAAATGACAGGACTGACAGTGGGGATGGGCTGGTGCTCTGCCTCCTGCCTGCCAGTGAGCAGGATACACCCTCATGCTTACATGGTACAGTCCAGAGCGTGGGTGAAGATTTGCAGTTCTCTGCTGTAGCATTTGCCCCTGTTCTTCTGGGCCAGGCTCTTTCAGTGTGGCCATGCTGATTCAGAGCTTGCCCCAACCCGTCACTTGACAACTCAGTTCTTTTCACGCTAAGGCAATGTTCCTGATTCCATTAGCCTGAGATTTCTGGCACAGAGCCTTCTCTGTTTCCATGCCAACCAGATGCAGATGTGATGGGTCTTTCTAAGTGGCGGTAGCAAGTTGTTAAACTATCGGCCTTGGAACTGTTAGCCGCAAGAACAGCTTTTGAGCACTCCGTTCACAGTATGTCCCCAGGGTTTCAGCATCGATTGCCCTGTACCTCCCAACTGAGACTCTGAGAGTGTATGGAAGCAACCTACTGTTGCAGCCATGTTATATCAAAGTCGTGAGCTTCTCCATCATGGCCAATGTGCTACAGACTCAAGGCACCCCTCAAAGACCTGCTACCTGCCTGACTCTAGTATGCTCTCCCGGTGGTCAAGTGTCTCCAAGACAAGATCTGAAGTCTGGTTACACCAGGACAATGAAGAATCTAAAAACGACCCTCTGGCTCCTGTCCCTGCTCATGTCTGCCATGTGCCCCCAGAGAACCATGGAGCCAAAGTTCCCAAATCCTACAGAGTGACCTCAACTCACAGAGTGGGTAGTGATGCTGGACCTGCCATCAAAGCAGCCCCTCCAGACACCTCCATGCTTCAAAACCTGGCCACATCCCCGAGACATCCAGACTCCTGCAGAGCATGGCCCTGAAGACAAGCAGACCTGTGTGACAGTCAAGTGGTCAGGGCCTGATGACGAAGGGGTTGGTGCTGTCCCTTTGCTCTCCTTCCTACATTTGCAGTGAAAGCTGCTGCTTTGTCTGCAGGACAAACACTTCAACCCTTGGAAGGAGCTTGTTCTAGCAAATTCTCCACCCATACAATGGTTTGGGGTGGGGGGTTATTTCCTGGCACAAAATCTGTCAGAGCTGAGTCTGGAGGCACACACCTGTAATCCCAGCTCTCGGGCGGTTGAGGAAGGAATATGGTTGAAGTAGGTTCAAGGCTTACCTGTGCTGCAGAGTGAGTTCGAAGCCAGCCTCAGTAAATGAAAGAAATAGAGTGTGTAAATATAATAAAAACAAACCTTGTCTCAAAATACAAAATGAAAAGAGGGCTGAGATGTAGCCCAGGAGTTGAACACTTGTCTCGCATACGAGGCCTTGGGTTTCAACCCCAGCACAGGGAGGAAAACAAAGCAAAACAATAAGAATACATTGGAGGCCATAGCATTCTGAAGGGATTCCGGAGCAGTGCTCACGTGTGGTGCTCCCATTATACCTGCTGCCTCCTAGTCTCTTTCTTAGTATTTTAGCCATTTGTTTATGGTCAAATGCTCTTTCTTGGAAACCTACTGTAGACCTAGGTCTACCTCTTTAACTCATGCCAGAGTCAATGGAAGTTTCACAGGGGACACCCTGGATCTTGGCTTGCCTCACTTCGGGGCCTGGGGTTTGGACCTCTCTGCTGTGGTGCCTTTCTCCATAGGATGTTTCTCTGAGTGTCTATAAACTCAAGAGCCACTAAGTGATGCAGGCAATCATGCTCTCTTCTTCTGACAGCATGGTCACTCGGTTCCTGTGGCATTAGGATGCTGGGCTGGGGGTGGAGGCAGTTACCTGCATTAATGTCACCACCAGTGGCTGGCTTGCTGTTCTTAGAGCCAGTCAAAAGGCAGATTTTTGTGGACAATGTATTTCTTGTTCCAGTGAAGAGAGGGGACTCACCTTCTAATCACCCTTGGTTACCCAAGACCTGATTTCCAATGGAGACATCAATGGTTGGCTTCTGTCCATGACAGAAGCACACGTTGAAATATGAGGCGGGGAAATAGTACTTTGTGGCAGTGATTATTTTACTTTCTCAGTATTTATTGAGCATCTACTATGTGCACAACACTCCAGTAAGAGCAAGGAGCATGATTCTAAAGGATTCGGGGCAGTGATCTGTGTGTGTAAACAGACAAAACTCGGGACATGTCTGCATACCAGGCCTTGCAGGTGTCCACAGGACTGAAAACTAGGTAGAAGGAGGATAAGTAAAGTCAAACAGCATCAGAGTCTGAGGAAGAGAAGCCAAACACAGGCACTCTTTGATGGGGTTCCTTACGACTTGCCCATGCTCACCATCACCCTGGGAGAACAACTTGGGAAATACGTCCTTCAACTCAGGGTTGGAGATGCAGAACTGTCCCCCTACCACTGAGCCGCAGAGCACTGTTTCCATAGAAGATTGGTTTTCCATGCAGACAGTGCCCCAGCGCTACAGGAAATGGAGTGTGGAAAGCTGGAGGAGCAACGACATGGGAGGCATGGGACACAGTGGTGGGGTGGGGGCAGCAAAGACAGGAATTCAAGTCCCCAGAAGCCTTCTGTGAGATGAAGAGGCCTGAGCAAGGAAGGGCTCAGGTCCCACAGAGAGACGTTACAGGCAGAAGCAGAGAAGAGTCAGAAGGAAGGAACCAGTGGGCTTGCCAATATGGCAAGGATCAGAGAAGACCTGGTGAGGCCCCATCACCATGGGCATCATTGTTTCAGTGGTGGGACAGATTGCTGAGATTAGTGGCTCTGTGAATGGGAACTGGGAGACTGTAATTCAGGAACCCATTGGCTTCCTGGAGCTCTCAGCTGAAGGGGCCAAAAGTAAAGGGCATGTGCTGTCCCAAAGCACTCAGCTGCAAGCCCAAAGTTCACATGTCCACAAGCCATAGCCTCCCCTCAGGAGTCTGGAGGTGGAATGGACTGCATCCTGGTCACCTCCAGCTTCTGGTGTTACCAACAGCACATGAATCCCTGAATTCGAGGCATATGGCTGCAGTTGATGTCACCCAAGGTTCATGGTGGTCTCCTCTGTGTACATGAGGCTCTTTCTTCTCACAAGGACACTTCTATTAGATTGGGGTCTGCCCTAATCTGCTGAAGGTTCCTCTTGACTTGATTACACCTTCACAGACCCTATGTCCAAAGTCACATTGACGGGTGGATAAGCATGATGTTTGGGGGATACTGTCATCTCAGGAGAGCACTGTATGCCTGAAGAAAGGTGGGAACAGAGGTTTCCATGGGATCTGTTGCCTTAAGGACACCAAATGATGCACAGTCATGGGGAGGTGGAGTGCACAGACTGAAGTCTCTTCAGTTCAGCATTGAAAGCAGTAGAGGAAGCAAGTGGACTTGGATTGTACTTTTGTTTGTGGTGACAGTGGCTACAGGGATAGCAGTGATGGGTCTTGAGTAGGACACTGAAGACAAAAGGACCTTTGGATCCTAGGGAAGCTGGGGATGGGGGTAGTGCCATCTAAGACTGGATGCTATCCTGGGCCACACAATCCAGGGCTCAGTTTTTCTCTGGGACTAGAAACCAGCATCTTTGGTAGATCTGGGGATGAAAATTAATGACACTTGAAGAGACAAAGAAAATGAAGGCCTAAAAGGAAGTGGCCACATGGTAGGCCAAGGTGGAAGGTGTATATAGATAGGTGGTGGGCAAGTGAATGGATGGATGGGGAGGGTAGATAATGTATAAATGAACAGATAGTGGATGATGGATGGATGGATGGATGGATGGATGGATGGATGGATGGATGGATGGATGGGATAAATAGTAGATGGATAGATAGATGGGTGGAGTGGGTAGATAGATGGATAAGGGGCAGATAGTGAATGTAAGATAGACAGATAGATAGATAGATAGATATGAATATATGGATGGGCAGATAAGATAAATGAACATACAGGTAGAATGGATAAATGGTAGATGTGGTAGATATACATTAGATGGATAGAGCATTTATTGGCTCCAGGGCTAAGAATGTTTTAAGACTTATTGCTGTAATGACTTGTCAAAACAAGACTATGAGGGAGCCCTAGGTGCTCAGATGATTTTGCTCATGAGGTAGCCAAGCCTTAAAGGCATGAAATCACGTGCTGAAGGTACTAGAACCAAGGTCAGTTCTGTCTTATTCCAGACCTCTGGCCCATGCGTTCATGTTCAGTTGAATTCAGCTTGTGTATACTGAGAACTGGTTCTGTAATGCTGGCTAGCTGGGACACTGTGATCTGGGATGGGTACTGCTCTGGATGTGCTTGTCATTACAGAGCTATTGCATACTTAGAGCTTGTGTTAGGAGAAGAAACTGAATATGGAAGGAAAGAATGGCATTGTGGGGCAGTGTGATGGCTCAGGCTGGACTCAGCCAAGTGGGTTGTAGTGGGAAAGAGTGGAGCAGTGGGGGCAGGATGGAGCTGTGCCCCACATTGGGCACCAGATAATGAATACATCCACAGAGTCTATTTAATGAGCAAAGGAATTTATTTGGGGGTTAACTCACTACCATGGGAGATTTATTATAGGGTCCAAGGAAAGCTGAGCTATGTCCCACACTGATCTGCCTGGTCCAAGATCTCACCATCCAAATCATGAGGAGACAAAGAGAGAGCAGCGTATGTGCATCCCAGGTCTTAAGGGTCCCCAGTGTCCACACCCCAGGGGCAGATACTTCAAGGTCATGGACAGATGTAGCAGTTACCTGCTGCCTCATTAGGGGCAGTGCTTCAAAGTCAAAGCTGGAACAGCTACCCACTACAATATGGGGCTCCTTTTCATCTCTCGTGTCTACACAGGCTGAATGAGGGCATCTGGATGGTGGGTTATTGCCCTCATTGTGCACAGGAAACTCTCACTCAGCAAGATGCAGACTGGCCAAGTCCGTGGGTAGGCCCTGAGGAGTCTAGTCCAGCCTTTGCCTGAGGCTCTCCAGTTATTGTGACCCCTTTCTTGATGTGGGAGGGTCCCTGAGTGAGCTATTTAGAGGACATAAAAACTGTATGTTCCAGGCACACAAAAGAGGCATTGGCGTGTAATAGGTGGGTTGACAAGATTCGTTTGTGGAAATGCTTAAAGCCATGGTCTCGGGCAGCCTGGAAGACGGCCACATGCCTTTCATAGATGCAGAATTTCTGTCATAGCAAATCCACAGGCCACACCATGGGCCTTTTTGTTTCCTATGCCCTCCCAGGTGACCCTGAGCACAGCCTGCCAGTGGCAGAATTATTCCACAAACAAGGAAGGTCCTCTCCAGCCTGGCCCACACTTCCAGATTCCACAGCTCCTCTGCAGGCCTAGGCTGCCTCTCAAGAAGGCCAAGTGGTTAGAGCCCTGTAGATGTCCCCACTGCCCTCTTCTCTAGATGAAAGCAGGGATAGATGTAGCAGGGAGCCTGCAGCTTGCCCCAAACCACATATATCATGGTTTCCATCAAGGGCTAGATGCCAGTGATTGGGGGCTTAACTCTACCCTGACCCTAGACCCCCCCCTCTTTACCTGCTGATAGTATTTGAGAGTGTAGCAGAAAGCCTTGCTACCCAGGCAAATTGGATCCATATTCAGAGAGGCGGGAACCTGCAGATCAGCACGCCAGGAAATCACCTGCAGGCCTCTTTGTGGCCAACACCCACTCACCCATCCATGGTCACTGAATAGGGAGTCTCTGAGCCACATGTCTTCTTGGCTACAGAGCTCTGGGCAGCCTCTCCCAATCTGGCCAGACTGGCAGTCTCCAGATTTAGCCGCTTATCTGTACAGCTGTTGTCGCTAAAATTCCCACAGATTGGAACTAACAATTGAGCTTTAAGAAGGATCCCAGAGGAAGTTGTCCTGTCTCCTCCACATCAGTGTCCTGTACCCCACCACCACCTCTATCTCCCAAGTGTTTCTTGCGTATAAAGAAAAATGCTGGGGTCTCAAAATTCCTTCTGCTGAAACCAAGCAGCCAGATTCAAGGACAGGATGCGGGGAGGGGCTGCGGCACAGCTTCTCAGTGTTCTCGCTATGCTACGATGACAAAGATGTAAGAGAAAGCCAGAAACAGGCCTGTCTGCTAATGCGCATCGCACAGTAGGAATCTTAGCCTGTCAGCTGACCAAAAATATGAAAGAGGCCACAAGCTTTAAAGCATGAGTTTAAAAAAAAAAAAAACAAATCTCAGTTGGGTGGTGGTGGCGCACGCCTTTAATCCCAGCACTCGGGAGGCAGAGCCAGGCAGATCTCTGTGAGTTCGAGGCCAGCCTGGTCTACAGAGCGAGATCCAGGAAAGGCACAAAGCTACACAGAGAAACCCTGTCTCAAAAAACAACAACAAAAAAATACTCTATCAAATAAGGACACTTTCTCCATGTTGCAGGTTCCACAATAATAGTTTCTCTAATCCTAAATTAGCAACTAGGGTAGGGATTGGTCTGAACAGTTACAGAAGTGACTTGCTCTGGCATGTTTAGATAGATGGATCTATTGGGGGCAATGTTTCCAGAAGCTAGATGCCAAAATCACTTCAAGGGGGAAATCGTCAAGATCACCCATCCAGTGGAATCCAGCTGTTGATTGTGACGCGGTGGTAAACACAACCAACTGAAGTGGCCCTCACTGTGAGAAGGCTTTGAGCCCCCAACGTGGCTGATCCCGTCCAAGGTCTTCCCATACCCATATTGCCTGTGGGGGTTCCCTTCTAGAGTGCTTGTGCATGGAACCATGTAGCAGAATCAACATTTCCAGACATGAAGGAAAGGCGCACCCACCTACCACACCCCAAGCTTTTGAACTCCCTCTGGGAACCCAGCATCTCATGCTTGTGTTTACACTTCTTGAACCACCACATTTCCTTAGAAAGGAGTCTAGACTGGAGGCGGAGAAGATACCTAGAAGGACATGTGCGGTGTGTGGGAAGCAAAGAGCTGTCTGTGGAATGTGATTCCCATGGATGAGGTAGACTGAAGCAGAAGAAGTCCACACTTAGCACCAACTTCTGACTCCTGTGGACTGCAGCAGCATCTGAGGATGACACTGACTGAGACCTTCATGCTAGACTGCAGCTGTTACTGGAGGACCAAAAAAATACCCCAGACAAGACTGACCACACTGCCGTCCCATCTGCCAGTACAAATACATTTCTGCACCACTCGGCCCAATGACTTACCAAGGACAGCTTGTGGACAGGAGGACAAGGTCAGCCTTGAAGGCTACCCCAAGGGCCTCTGCAGACCCCAGCAGCAGCACATGGCTGTATAGTGATGTCTGTTCTCTGTTACTCCTATGATCTGCTAGGATGTAACAGACCACCTAGCACACATGGACAGAGGACTTTTCTAACCCCAGGACCAATGGTTTGTTTTCAGTGGCTAAACATCAGGCTAAATTCATTATCTTGGCACTCCAGAGCCGGGTGAATGATTCTACCTGCAAAGCCTTCCACATATAGCCACAAAGGATTCCATAACCAGTATTGATTTCAAAAGCAAATTTAAGAGAAATTCACATCAAAAAAATGACTCACTAGCTGGATATGGTGATGTGCATCTGCAATCCCAACTCCCAGAGAGCTGAGACAGGGTATCCTGAACTCAAGGCCCATCTCAAGCTACATGGAGCAATCTTGTCTCAAAAATAAAGGATATAGAGTTGGGGAGATGGCTCAGCAAGCAAAGCGCTTGGTGGGGCTTCAGTTCAGAACCTCAGAGACCACTGGTAAATCCTGACCTGGTAGCATGCATGTCATCTAGAGCAGTGTGTAAGTGCCGCAGGGGAGGGAGATGGAGGTGAAGACAGGAGAATTTCCAGAAGCCAGCTAGCCTGGTATAGACAACAGTGAACAAAAGACCCTGTCTGGAGGTAGAGTGTGAGAACCAACTTCTGAGATTATCTTCACACACATGCTGCGGCACACATGCACCCATGACCACACACATGCTATGGCAGGCAAAAACCCATGACCACACACATGCTGTGGCAGGCAAACACCCATGACCACACACATGCTCTGGCAAGCAAACACCCATGACCACACATGCTGTGGCACACATGCACTCATGCCCACACACGTGAACACATACACAAAATGGGTTTTTTTATTACAATAAAGGATATAGGAATAATAACAGTAAAAATAAAGAAACAGCATGAAGCCAAGTAAGGGAAAAGGCAGGCCCTGACGTGCTCACTGACCACCAAGAAGAGTCACAGCCAGACAAGCTTGGCCACTTTGAAGATGTGAAGGGGAGGCCCAGCCCAGAGGGCTTTGCTGCAAGGATTCTGAGCCAGCACTCACATGTGGCTTCTGTGGTGCCATCCGGAAAACAAGAGGAAAAGCATGTAGAGGAGGCTGTCCTCTGTGTGGAGGGCACCGCTGAGTCGAAAAGCTACGTGAGCTGGCGGTCTAGTGGATCACTCAACGATAAGTGTGTGATGGGCGCCTGTGACAGGAACCTGAAGGACATAGAGTTAACAACAGCAATACAGCAAAACCCCACCCCAGGGTGTGGGGGCAGGATGAAGAGGAGGAGGAGGGAGAGGAGGAGGAGAGGGGAGGGGAGAGAGAAAAGGGAAGAGAAGAAAAGAGCAGGGAGGGAAGAAAAAAGGGGAGAAGGAAGAAGAGGAGGGAGAGGAGGAAGATGTGGAAGAGGAGGAGAGAGAGGAGGAGGAGCTCGATGGCTATAGTCACACAGAAAAGATTCTGAAGGAAGAATCCAAGGGCACAAGAAAGCTGTGAAGGAGATAATTGGACAGAAATCCAAGTTCATGCAGAACATGGGCCACTGTGACCTTTGGCTGGCCAGATCAGCAGAAGATGAGCCTCCTGGAGTCATGACCTCAGAGATCTTTAAATAGTAAATGTCACCCCAAATGTCAGGGCCCTGGGAGTTTCTGTGCTCTAAAAGCCCCTCAAAACTCCTGACACCCCTGGACTGCTCAGAAATGTCTTTCTCCTTCACCTCTGAAAGCCAGGCTGTCTTCCCAACTAAGCTTTCCAGGATTTCTTATAGCCAGAAGACTGGAGAGTTTTTAGAAACACTCTCCATGCCCATTTTGGTAAGACGAGATCCGGGCATGTCACTAAGTATGACACACATTTGTCCTGTCAATGGAATCTGAATGCAAAGCCTTTCTGGCTTTAATTTGACCGAGGCAATGTTCCTGAGCTGGCTGAACTGGGCTCGTCCCACCCATAGGGCTGTGTGCAGGTTAAGACTCCCTACCACGCTTCTTTCAGGAAGGGAGGAGCCACTCCAGGGACATAGAGGCCTTTCTGTGTCTCACAAATAACTGTGTTCAAGAACACAAAGCCCAACTGTTATAAAAATATTAGTATTCAGATGCTCTTGTGTTTTGTTAATGCGTTCAGTGCCTCACAGTATAGCTGTTGTCTTCCTTCTCATTGCATTCACGTCTGTCAGTTACAGAATTTATAGCACAACTCCAGAACCAGTGCTCCTGCCGCCCCCTCCACCAGTAAGTCAGCACCACATCCCTGCAAACTCTACCTCTCCAAAGCACTCCCAGAGTGCTGTGTATGCCTTTCCAACACTGCGCGGTGACCAACCGAACTGAGCGGCCTGTTTCTACAGCCCATCATGACAACATGCATCATCCAATGGAGATCTAGATTAGACCGCAGCCATCCTGGTGCCCAGAGTTTGCCTGGCCTTGCATCACCAGCAAATGTTTAGACTACAAGATGAGCTTGTGGCTCTGCTCTGGAATAAGGCCCCAGTTAGCACCTTTACAACAATAATCAATGCTATTTGTGGGTCAGTTTCTAGACCCACGTGACTTTATGAGTGTGGAAGTCTTTGGCATATGGGTGTTATATTTATGCAAACTTCTGTTAATATATGCAACCAAGGGCACCACCTGCCTCGGACCTTCTATCAGCTGTCCCAGAACCCTCCGACATGTATTCTATGTGGCCACAGCCCATGTCTGATCAGAGGAGCCTTCCTGAGCTCAGACAGCTGCAGAACACCTGGTCATTTCAATTCACCCTAGAAACCTTGGACAGGAACACACTAAGACATAAGACAGCCACTCTGGAGTCAGAAGTCTTCTGATGTCTGGAAGACATTTTCGATATGTTCCATTCTTTTTCTCCATTATCTGGGACATTGAAACCAGGAGACCAGCACAGTGTCACCCTGGCGCTGTGAGCAGCTCCACGAGTGTATGGCAGTTTCCCCTGTGTGAGCACTGTACACAGAGCACAGATAGGGAAGCAGAAGGCCTGGGCTGCACTTCTAATGGTATTCTGTCCACCTCTTGAGTGTGTGTTTGTGTGTGCACGCACACATGAGTTTAGCCCTCACTAAGTCTATACGAGACTGGTGTGAATCACACACACACATCAGCTATGCTGGAGAACAGCTGCTCAGAGCAAATGAGATGGCCCACCCAGGAGAGACCTCGTACAAGACTGTTACCCACCCATGCAGATTTTAACAAGTGTGGATCCTGAGAATTAGGGACAGCCCACCCAGGAAAGCCTTCTACAGACTTGCCTTGGGTAGCAGCACCCAGACTTTAACGAGTGTGAGTGAAGAGAGTATTGTCTTAGGAAGTGCGACTCTTCCATGATTTGTTAAAAATCCAGTATGTCCCAGATTGCCTTCGGCAGCAGTTGGTTTTCTTGTTGCCACAACAAAGTACCTGAGCAAGGCAACTTAAGGAAGAGAGGGTTTATTCCGACTGCACACTTTGAAGGCACAGTCCATCACAGTAGGCAGTAAGAGTGTGAGTGGGCCGGTCCCGGTGCGTACAGAGTCGGGAAGCCAAGAAAGACAAATTCAGCTGCTGGGCTTGCTTCCTCCTGTGTACTCATTCCAGGCCCCTCACTGGTAGAATGATGTCACCCGTATCTAGAGTGAGTCTTCCCACTGTAATTAACCTGATCTAGAAACTCTCTTCTACATATGCCCAGAGGCTCTTCTCCTGGGTGATTCTAGTTGTCTCCTGGGTGATTCTAATTGTATCCTGGGTGATTCTAATTGTCTCCTAGGTGATTCAAGTTATCTCATAGGTGATTCTAATTGTCTCCTAGGTGATTCTAATTGTCTCCTAAGTGATTCTGTCAAGTTTGATAATGATTATTAGCAGTCACATCTCAATACAAACAAAGCCCCTCACAGGGACTGTTCAGTGTGAAGCGTGAAGCCTTATTGATCTTTTTCTCACTAGTAGGTTTACTATTATCTAGATTACTGAAGTTGTGTATCATGGGTTGGTCCTTCAGCAGGCCTGCAGCCATCTATCTCTGGATGTTCTGCTGGCCAGCTGGGCCCTGTGAGGTGGACTGAGAGATGGCACACCAGGAGTGCTCATGCTTAGCATCTCCTCTTCCAAAATGGTAGTCGGTGCTCTAAAGCTGACTGTGTACATACACGGTGTAGCTGGGGTGAACACCCTCCTTTCTGGGAATCTGGAATCTCCATCCTCAGCAGACAGGGAGTCTCAGGGACAACCTCCCCAATACCCCAAGGACAAACCACCAAGCAAATGGCATTGCACATGGGTGGCTGTGAGCTTTGCTGTAGGATGGGGTGTGACCCACCCTGGGGTCATACCGACTTCTTGATGGGCTGGGTTCCATCCTCTCTGTGATGTTCCAGGGCTGC
Source organism: Onychomys torridus (assembly GCF_903995425.1). NCBI lineage: Eukaryota > Metazoa > Chordata > Mammalia > Rodentia > Cricetidae > Onychomys > Onychomys torridus. The sequence goes on from NC_050455.1 coordinate 70,799,563, forward strand.
CAATGGAACTGTCCAGGTCCTGCGGGTGGTTCTGATGAGTCATGGAAATTTGGTGCTTGTGATACCCTGACACAGCTATCAGAAAACTCCTTCAGGTAGTCAACAAAGTCTGGCATACCAAGTTGAAGGAGAGCCTAGCCCCTCCCCATTGTATCAAGGCTGAGCAAGGTATCCCACCCACCACAGAGAATGGGCTCCAATAAGCCAGTTCATGCACCTGGGATAAGTCCTGGCCCTGCTGCCAGGAACCCCACAAACAGATGCAGCCACACAACTGTCACCCACATTCAGTGGGTCTAGTTCAGTCCCATGCAGGTTCCCGAGCTGTCAGTCCAGAGTCAGTGAGCTCCAACTACTCTGAGGAGTGGATGGGGGTAGAGTTAGAGGAAGGTGAGGAGGCAGAAGAGGGGGACGGAGGGGGAACTGGGGTTGGTATGTAAAATGAAAAAAAAAATTAATAAATAAATATATTAAAAATAAAATAAAAAAAGAAAACACCTTCAGGGAAGCAGTGTCCCCGCCCACAGCTGTGGTGTATCATCCCTCTTGGCCTCTTCCCTCTCTCTGCCTCCCTGGAATAGAAACCTGGCAAGTCCTTGTCACTGCCTGTCCCCTCAGCCTGGCCTAGGCACCATCACTGTCGTGAGGGTCTCTACATTCTGAACTCTGGATAAGGTGTGGATAGATGATGGATAGACAGGAAGGAGGTTCAATAAAGGATGGGTAGTGGGTAAATGGATGGGTGTTACTGTAGAACAGTGTGACTAAGCCAAATTTATACAAGCAGGCATTAGACTTGGGAAAGGAAGTTAGGTTACAGTCATTTAAACCTAACACTGTAACTTGGGAGAAGAATGGACTTATTTCCCTGAGTAAGCAGTTCCCGGGGCCAGAGGCCTCCTGTGGAATCTGGGAGAAAGGAGTGCTCCAGTGCCCTGCCTTCCCTAGAGCTGTGGAAAGATGTGAGGAGTTCTAGTCTCTGCTGAGAACACTAACACCACCTTTTGACAAACAACGACTTCAGCATTTGGGGCTCATACATTGGTGGCCTCGTAGACAGCAGACACAGACACCTACACCTACACCATGGAGCTCTCTGGTGCAGTGAGTAACTACTGAGGAGATGTTCTGGAATGATTGTTATAGGTACTCAGGCCATCCCCCCACCCAAAGGGGGTTTCTTTTGATGAGGTCATGGAGATGGCCCCTGAGCCTCCTATACCAAGCAAGCTCAATCCAGGTTAGCTCCCTACAATTGATGCAATCTAAGGTGCTGTGGAGCTCCTTCGGCCCTGCACTCATCTTGGGTTTTATAGGAGACAGCTAGCTCAAGACCCCAGGAAGAAAGCAGCTTTGTCCCTGGTTAGGCCTCGCACAGGCCCACATTCATATCTCATTGTTGTTACAGGGGAGGCAGATGCGACCCAGAACAATGGGACCTCGGCCGAGGACACGGCGGTGACAGACTCCAAGCACACAGCAGACCCAAAGAATAACTGGCAGGGTGCCCACCCAGCTGACCCAGGGAACCGCCCCCACTTGATCCGCCTCTTTTCCCGAGATGCCCCGGGAAGGGAGGACAACACCTTCAAAGACAGGCCCTCAGAGTCTGACGAGCTCCAGACCATCCAAGAAGACCCCACAGCAGCTTCCGAAGGCCTGGATGTGATGGCATCACAGAAGAGACCCTCACAGCGATCCAAGTACCTGGCCACAGCAAGTACCATGGACCATGCCAGGCATGGCTTCCTCCCAAGGCACAGAGACACGGGCATCCTTGATTCCATCGGGCGCTTCTTTAGCGGTGACAGGGGTGCACCCAAGCGGGGCTCTGGCAAGGTGAGCTCCGAGGAGTAGAGGAGCTATGGGGTTAACTGCAGAAAGGCAGGAGAGGTGGGCAGGTGAACTGGGCACATGTCCCTATGTCTGAGATCCTGGCCCTGGTTGGACAATGCTAATGGCCCAGGGGAGTGGGCTTGCTCACCACTTAGCCTATGTCTACATGTTTTGCTCCTGTTGTCCTCCTCAGAAGGGACAGTATTGGGGTGTTGCTCAGGAATGCAAGGGCCTTCTGCATCCCGGATTTGGGGGCACCCTGGATGTGGCATTGAGAGTACCAGTCCTTAAGTGTATGTGCCCTCTGCCTGGGCTTTCGGCTGCCTCTGCCTCTGCACAGTGCTTCTGTTTTCAATCCTGGTTTGTGCTTGCTCTCTGCTGGGTTCCGGCCGCTGATTTCTTGCCGCTGTGAGACAATGGTCTGATTGAGGTGAAGGAGGTCTGCAGAGCAAACCCCTCCACCTCCAGGCAACTTTCCCCTTTGTCTTAAGTAGTTTTGTTGGGGGAGGGTGGCGGGATTAATGAATGTTCATGAGTCAAAACTTTATTATTTTGTGATTCCATTAATTTAAATATAAATTGTGTTTCATGACTTTTAAAACTAATGTTCTGTGGATAAAATAAAAAAGAAAGAAAGAAAATGTATCAGAAGTTAAAATGATGTAGGTTGTCCAGTTTCCAAGAGCAACTTCTGGGGTGGGTGATGCATTAGCCTGTGGTGTTCAGGTTTGTCTAGCAACTCGTGGCAGGTGTCTGTCACCCTATAGATGTTTGGCATTTATGTGACTCTGTTGGATGGCTGGGCAACTTTGGAGAGGGATGGGGTGGGAACACTCAAAACAAGCCCTGTTTTTTTAGCGCCTTTGCAGCCTGTGAGTTGTGTTTGCTCTCAAAGCCTTGCAGAACTCAAGCGGCTTTTGACTGAAGTGTGGGACAGAGACCTCTTCACGGCTCTAGGGCCGAGGGCAATTCTGAAATGCGGTGGTCTCCAGCCACACTTTTGAAAGTGAGTGTGACTTGAACTGTTGAAGGTGATCTCAGTAGGAGGCCTCCTGCTCTGTGGCCACCAGAGCCCTTTGGTGTCTCAACAGCAGTTTGGTCCCCGTTAGGATGTCACCGCAACTTGCTTGTCATTAACACTCACTGTCTTCACTGCTAACAGAATCTAGGTGCACCTGGCTCCTTCAGGGCATTGTTCTTACTCATTGGCAGGCTCTCGGCCTGATACTCAATCCTGGGGCTTGTTTCTAATGCTAACTTACATTACGGTGGCTTTTCAAGTGCTTTTCTCAAGACACATTAGTTCTGGAGTCCCCTGACTGTCCCATGAGGCCTGTGTAACTAAGCCCCCACCTGCACACAGCCTTGCCAGCCTAGAACCCTTAACCCAGTCTGTGTAGCTGAAGGAATAACAATGTGAACTTAAGCTGTGCAGGAAAGGCCAAACAGCTGGAGGGCATGGGTTCTGGAACCAGCTTTGTGGTCAGGGTTCAAGTTGAAACTCCATAGCATGTCTGTGGATAGCACCATGTCTCGCCCAGAGTGTACAGATGTGTCTCTCCATGCACTGCTTTCAAATCACATGCTCTTCAAAGTTCTCAAAGAAGAAATTCAAAGCTCAGAAGCAGTCCTAATATTTGCAAATAGTGTCTCTTCGATCATTAGGGATCCTGGGGGAGAGGAAGCATTTTCACAGGATTAATACATATATATAATTTTTAAATAATTGGGTTTTTAACTTGCGGTGTCAATTCTTCGCACCATTGCTGTGCATTTTGAATATGAAGGATTTTTAAAATGAACAACTTTCATACAAAAAAGAAAGTCCCTTGGGTGTTTGCATATGTGATCCTTATTTCCTCATTATTTATTAGGGTTTTTTTTTAAAAAAAAAAAAAAAAAAAACTCACATACAAAAATAGGGTTATGGCATTTCCATACAGAGTTTGTTTATGTTGGTCTTCCCCTGTTCCCTCCTGTAGCTTGTCCCAAGCTTAGCCAGAGGCACCTTCCTCTGCTGAAAGGTCGCTGCCCAGGCACATACAGCAGAAGCCTGGTCATGGTATCCAAGCCTGGTTGATTGTGATTCTTGGTTCTTTGATGTCAGAGATGGAAATTTAGCTCACTCTGTACCTGGCTATAATCACAATCACCCTAGAAGCCAGGGCAGCTACAGGACTGTTTATTTCTATTTGTATTTTGAAGTTTATAGATGGGGGCTTGTTTTCCTATGCTACAAAGGGCCCTAAGAAAGTTGCAAAGAAGAGCCCAAAGGCTAGCTAGCGGTCACTTGTAACAAAAGCCAGCATCCTCGTTGTCATTCTAAGATAGATATCTAACACACATGCAGGGTGCTCAGTTAGGACTAGAGGTACCACCACCTGCCCCTTGGAGATGCAGCTATGGCCTGCCTGGATGGAGCCAGGTCTCCAGAAAGAATCTGGAAGACTCTCGAACACACTGCCAAAGGGCATCTGGTCCTGTTGCCTCCCGCATCCTCCCTCCCCAGGCACGTGGTGCCTCCGTGCCATGCAGAGCCACCACCCCCAGCTCACAGAATGCAGGGACAACACCCAGCCTTTGTGTGTTTGCCGGGCTGACATTCAAAGAAAGCCCATGAAGAATGCCCTGAGAAGGCATATTCTTCTGCTATCCACGGTGAAAGGTCCATTTACAGAGAGCATTCTCTTCTGTCCTGGGGAGAAAGGGAGGCTGTGCCGTGGCCTCTAAGGAACAGGTTTCCCAGCCTTAGGATGTCCAGGCCTTATGAAATATGAGGAGGTAGGTGGCTTTGAGGAAAAGAACAAAGACACCTCAGGGCTCTGACCCCTTTACCCCTCACCTACTGCCAAGCCCAGCAGCCCCCAGGCTTAGAGCAGTCCCCAGGCCCACCCACCATCTTCTCAGAACACAAATCCTAGAAAGATTCCTTCCCATTCCAAGCAAGCATCTCACAGAGGAGCTAAGCTGATCATGCAGTGTCACTCACACCCAGATAGTGCGTGCGCACGCGCGCACACACACACACACACACACACACCAGAGAAGATAGCAGCTCCTCTTCCATTCTTCCGGAGAGGGAGGAACAGTCTAAGCTAAAACCACCTTAATGGTGGCTTCGCCTATATTTTTTGCTATCTATTTATTGAGCATGAAATCTCCATTTCTAACCCACCAATGCATCTTCAGATGGCTGCTCTGCCTCTGATTTTGACAGGACAGGATTAAGACCATTCTTACCACTCAGTACTACTGGGTGTAATCGATCTTGTAAATTGCCCAGAAGGTCTGTTTCCTGATACTTTCTATGGCATTCTAATTTGTATTAAACACTGCTCCAGTCTCCAGGTACTTTACTCTTCACTGTTAACATTGGCATCCGAAGGTTGCCAATAATCTTGCCATCCTGTGGAAAGGTGACCTGAAAGGTCACATGAAGGACACAGAGGAAGTGCCCATGTGATACTCCCAGTGTTCCAGCAGAGCCACTGTCAGAGAGACAGTGTGTGTGTGTGTGTGTGTGTGTGTGTGTGTGTGTGTGTGTGTGTGATCGCCATCTGCTAATAAGCGCTAGGGGTCCAGGCGGAAGCAAAGAGAACTTTCCCGTAAGCCACTAGGGATCAACAGACCACTCACTGCCACCTACCCACTTGACGATAGTTTCCAGAGACTCCTTAGAGAAAGTCTGCCTATAATGGACACTCTAGCATCTGTGTCCAAGTGCATACTTCTGAGATTTCTTGTATGAATTGCTTTATGGAGAGTCCTTACCTTGATCAGGTATGGGTCCCTGGTGGCTAACTCTGCCTTTCTGCTGCCTTGGCCGTCACAACCATTCACTGCTACTTAAGTACAAATTCATACTGGAATTTGACAGGCATTGCACCCTCTGTAAAAGTGAGATGTTTGTACCTTGTGTTTGTATTTGATGGTGATACCCTTAGGTGGTTGTAATACGATTTGATTTTGTTGTAAACTTCCGCGTAATGTATATCTCTGCCTTTGTATGTACTCATTAAACATCTGAACAGACCAAAGATGGTGTACTAATTGCACGTGGACTCTTTAACTTGTATTTTTATCTTATTAATGGTACTGTGTGCCTGGCATTTCCATGGCCTTGAGAAACACCCCCAGGTAAGTCTGGGCACTCAGGCTGTTGCCCTCTCTGACAATGGCACTGTCCCTGGTACTCTGTCTCCACCAGAGACACTGTGTGGTCTCTCACCACGACAGTGTGGTATCTAACTCTCCCCCTTCCCCATAGCCACTGTTCCTGCCTACAACACCTAACGATGTGTTCTATGGATGTTAAGGGATGCGTGGGTGCGAGGAGGCTGACAAAGGGAAGCCAGCAGTTACTGAGCATCTTCTCCATTGCTGTGATCAAATTGCCAGACAGACACAACTGAGGGAAGCAAGGGCTTGTTTCAGCTCAGGGTTCGGCACACCACGACAGCAGAATCTTGAGGTGGCTGGTGACATGGTGTCCACAGAAGGGGAACAGGGAGATCGATGCCACTGCTCGACTGGAGTTCTCCTTTTTCTTCAGTTCAGAGTGCCAGCCCAGTGACTAGTATGCTAGGGCAGGTCTTCTTATCAAGATAATCCCTTTCAAGCCCAGAGGCATGGCTCCTGGTGAGTCTGGTTGACAGTCAGTGTCAGCCATCACACTGAGTGGACACACCATGACTGCCCTCCTGGGCTCCCCAGGGAGGATGTGTTCAAAGAGACAGGGCTCCTGCAGGTAGGCAGGCTCCTCTTGAAGGTGATGCTGAATAAACCTGATGCTGATAAATGAGAGATAAAAGCAAAGACTCCGAATACATTAGAATGTGGTCTGTGTGACATATCCTCCCCAGAGACACTGATCCTGACTCACCTCCTTCTAAACCCATGTATACTTTAAGGAATTTATTTCCCAATCAGTTAAAAAAAGGATTAGCTAAATGGTGACAAGCAGTTCTGACTGGTTGATGGGGAGTGTAACTTGACATGTAAAGGACTAGATCATTGTGGGGAAAAATAATCCCTCTTTGAGCTCATGATGAAAGTCATTGAGACGCCAAAAGACTGGCTTAGTATCTAAGAATTCTTGGACATTCTCCTCAAAGCATGGCTTAGTGTTTCATCTTGAAGCTGTTTTGTGGTGTTGTTTATCTGTTGTGTCTATTGCCGCAGTCTCAAATGGGCTAAAACAATTCTTGTTTGTTTATGAATAAAAAAGGCAAAGAGCAGGAGTTCAGGGAAGATGAAGTGTCCTGGGGGAGCCCCCTCCATGTGAGCTTAATGCCTGTGATTCTTCCTAAGGGGTGTCCTTCACACACACACACACACACACACACACACACACACACACACACACACCACACACATCACTCCTTCCAACCTGCAGGTACAGCTTAGGCTTGGAAGCACTTGCTTCCCAGATAGTCAAAGACATTTTGCTTCTTGTCAGACTGTGCCCACCCTGACTCAACACTCAAACCTATGTGTACCCACACAGCAAGGGAAAGGCTTGTCATCCTTTGTCTAACTCTGTTCAGAAGTAGCGATGTCGGGGTAAAGATTACACTTCTGTAAGCATCACTAGGTCATACTTTCTAAGAGCCACAATTTTGCTCTGAGGGAGCCATCTACCTACGCTGTGTGTGGATGTCAGAGCTGCAGGGGTCAGGGGAGCTCACAGTGACTTTCATGGAGAAAGTTGTCTTGTTCCACAAAGGAGGCCATAACAGAGGCTTCTCCTTCACCTTTTGCCCACATGTGTAGCCTGGGTTTGCTCAGTCACCCCGCCTTGAGCGGTCACTCTTTGGGGACAGCCAAGTCTTATCACATAGAAACCTACACAGGCTTCCCCGAGGAGGTTTACTCCAACATGAGTACTGGAGTTTCTCACTCTTTTCAGCTCCCAAAGTAGGGAATTTAAGTCACCAGCATTTCTTGCTAGAATAAAAGTAGCCTCTCTTGTACGGGTAAGGACTCTCGTTCATGAGCTATGCCACTGAGCACAGGTCACCCCAGACTCTCCTCTTTGGACCCTGGTGTATTGACTTTCAGTGGTGCTTCCGGAGGGGCCAATCACACTACAGTCACCTTCTTGACCTTCTTGCATAACCTTCCTGCCCACCCTTAACAAGACCATTCATCTGCAGCAGAGCAAGTCTGGGACCTACTGGATTGACGTTCTCTCTTGACTGAGCACTATAAGCAATCCTCCCACATTCTCCCCTCCCTTCCTCTTCCCCTTCTCTCTCCCTCCTTTTCTCCCATTCCCCATCATCCCTCTTTCACCTCCTCCCTCCTGATTATTTTACCGTGAACAGTCAAAAAGATGGAGATGCCCCCAGTAGGCCGTTTACTTGGGCACTCTGATTCTGTTCTTTGAAACTCACTTGACCTTCCTTGATGTCAACATACTCTCTCATAGCTAATACTCTAAATTAGAATACTCTAAATCAGGAATAAGCTCCACATCACAAAATATACATCAGTATAGTTGAGAGTAACATGACTCCTGCCAGGAAAAAGGTGCTTCTATGTTCTTACTGAGTCTCTGAGCTTTACCAATAAAGAACGTGGACAGAAAATGTCACTCCATGTGGCCTCAGGAGTGACTCTGGGCACTGCAGGTCCTGAAGTCATCTGGAACTCTGTAGAGGCCTTGAAAAGGTGAGAGAGTGCCACCCACGGCTGGGTCCTACTTGGAAGCCTAGCACAAATGCCACCATATTTGCCAGTAGAGAATAAAGGCCTGCAGATAAAATTCAATGTAAAATGAGGCCATTCCATTGCAACTCCGTAGTAAGTTTCCAAGAACTTTCACAACACCAGACAAGAAAGCATTTCTTGGGCTAGAGAGATGGCTCAGAGGTTAAGAGCACTGGCTGCTCTTCCAGAGGTCCTGAATTTAATTCCCAGCAACCACATGGTGCCTCACAACCATCTATAATGAGATCTGGTGCCCTCTTCTGGCCTGCAGGCATACATGCAGGCAGAACACTGTATGCATAAGTAAATAAATAATTCTTAAAAAAAAGAAAGAAAGAAAGAAGGAAGGAAAGAAAGAAAGAAAGAAAGAAAGAAAGCAAGCAAGCATTTCTTGCCCTGCTGGAGGTCGGCTACACTGATCCTAGAGATTTTCAGAGGACTCTGGGGCTCTGCATGCAGTGCCCACACTGGACTCACCCGGCCCACTCTGTCCTCGGCAGGTACCCTGGCTAAAGCAGAGCCGGAGCCCTCTGGCCCACAGCCGTCCTGGGCTGTGCAACTTGTACAAGGTAAGCTTTGGTCACTGTCCCTCCAGCCAGGGGTCACCTGTGTGTGCAAATGCGCTCAGCTCTATGGGCAAGCCTTTGAGAGAATCACATGGGTTAGGACAGGCAGCCCCTTCAGGGGCTCACTGTGTCCCAGGGATCCAAGAGGTCTTCAGGGCATCTGTGAGGTTCTGAAGGGACACTACAAGGGAGAAATTTCAAAACAAAACAAAAATCCATGTAGGAAGCAGAGTCTGTCTTTGAGTCTGTAGTATGAAAATCTCAAAGCACCAACCAGGACACGGTACAGCTCTATCAGGTCACCACAATGGAGAAGACCTGTGGTGTGGCCTTCTATAATGCCACACAGGTTGAACAGCCACCAAGCTCCTATCAGATAGCAAGCATTCCCCGAATATCAGCTGAATTAAACTCAAATGGCAAGTGTCCTTCTGAAGTCTGGTCCCCTGGTATCTGTCCCTCTGAGTATATCACAGATAGAGCGGCTGAGAACTGCCCTTACTTCCCAGTGTAGAAACTGCCACAGTGACACACTATGGATAAAGCTGGGGAAGGCAGAGACAGGACTGCTGTTCATGAAAGCTGAGTGTCACCACACAAATCGTGTGTCTGTCAGTGACATGTCATACAGAAGCACACTCCATCTGCACCTTGACACCTGTCAAGAGAGCAGGTGAAAAGTTGAAAGCCGCTGCTCAGAGACCTAGCAACTAGAACATTCTCTCTCTATGCTCCATTGAGCACCTTGGAGGGAGGATGCCTAGGAATCTGTGAGCACACAATTCCGACATGTATTAATCATAAGCCCGAGCGGTGGCTCACCATGACCGAGGCAGGCAGCAGGTAGGGTGTCCATAACCCAAGGGCTTTGGACTGTGTAGAAGCTTGCACAGGAATCTGCTTGAGGTAGGCACCCTGGGGAGCAAGCAGCAGGTGCTTGAGATGGGCGCTGTCCCATGCCCTGCCGAAGAGACGTGAAGAAGGAGGAACATTCCCAATGGCCTCTAGGATGGCCAGGCAGGGGCCAGGGCTGAGAGGGCAGCAGAGAAAAGCAAGGTTACACCAGCCCAGGGCCTTGGATGTGATTCCAGCACTGGGACCCCTGGGGGCATTGTGATGCCTCTTGAGAAGTGACAGGAAGGAGTCTTGTGCACAGTGTCTGGCATGGCAGAGTCCTGCTCAGTTTTAGCTGAGCCTAGCTTCGAGGGCCCTTTCGACTCTTAAAAATGTACCACTTCCCCAGAGTAGTTTGTGAGGGCCCACCGTCGCTCCAGAGTTCATCTTTTTGGGACCTGCTGGGGCCTGCATCCACTTGACTTTCCTAAACTGGCAAAGGTCTGGGGTGACAGCACCCGCCTGACAAGTGTCCAGTCCCACCGCTTCAGGACTTAGCATGCAGCTAGTGTGACAGGTTTGAATCCTGTGACAATGACAGGTGCTTCTCCTGAAGGCAACAGAGGCACGTGGAACACAGGGCCAGGTGACTGAGCCAGGCCATAGGACACTTTGATCATCTTGAACAGTGCTGACACCATCCACCCTGTCCTCCGCCAACTTGAGACACTCTGCTCCAGAAAGCAGACCCTGAGTGAAGTGGAGATTCTGGCCAGAGCCCCAGGGTCTCCCACAGGGAACCACAGCCAGGAACTCTCAAGAGAATATTTGCTTTTCCTCCTTTAAGCATTACTTAGCGGAGAGAAGCCAGGTCCCCTATTCTCTACATCTTCATCCCAACTGTCTATACTTCCAGTTTCCTGTGCATATATTTTAAAGGCTGGCCAAACCTGGGGGCCAGCTGTAAATGACATCCTTGCATGGTCACAGAGTCCAGTCTCTTGTGGACATGTATTTAGGATACTAAAACATGCTACCGGATCCCAGCGTGAAGTTCTTTGCATATATTATCTGTGAGTTCCCACTTTCATTCAAACAGGGTTTGAACTGACTGGGCTGGAACACGCATTGGGACCAAAGTAAAACAGACAGGGGCTATTAGGTGCTGTCTACTGCGAGGAAAAGCAGGTGTAAGCCCAATCTAAAGGCAAGAGACTAGTGTGTTCTACCAGGCAGCAGAGAACTCTTCCAGGGCCCGTGTGCTGAAGTTACCCTGGCCTTCCTGATCCACCAGGGAGTGCCCAGTCATGGTTCTGGGTCTGTCCCCATGTCAGGTAAGCACAGAAGCGAGTGCCTGTCCTGACAGCCTGGGAGTTTCCCTCTCACAGTTGCAAGCCCACACGACTTCTTTCCTGATGGTTGTCTTCTCTCTCGGCGTGGGTGATGTCTTCCTCCAGCACTGTGGTCGTCTTCCGTTAAGAAAGGGGTGATGAGTCACAGGGTGTGGATGATACAGCATCAGCCACAGGGAAAGCACAGGCAGGGCCAGCCCCACTGGTGCTCTCAGAGATACTCTTGTCATTCAGGATTCGGTGACTTGAAATGAACTTGCCCAGGAGAACAAGGCACTAGGTGGAAGCTGCAAGTTGGACAGCAACTTAAGGCATTGGGAGCTTCAAACTCTCTCCTCTGCAAGTTCAAAACTCAGAAGACACCCATGAGCATTGCTGAGCTGGTAGTCTGTGCTGAGTGGCTGCGAATGCTTCTTCCTTGCTTTGTATCTGTGGGACATCCTCCTTACTATGCCAACAAGGCACCAGAGGGGCTCCCCAAGCACCGCAAGCCCGCCCTGCTGATTGACGGGTCTGACTTCCTCCTGTGGCTCCTCATGGCTCTAAGTAGATCTGGATGATTTCTTGTGGCTGCTCATGGGAGGGGGTCCTACTGTCTGTCTTTGGAGCAAGTGCTGCCCAGGACAGGAGGCCAGCTGCCTGCCTGAAAGCCCAGCCTTCTAGCTCAGGGATGTTTGGTCAGCACCCAGTACCTGCTTTGAGCTCAAGGCCTTGCTTGCTGGAAAACCTGTCATTGCTTCCTTGTCCTTCCAAGGACACCTCCCCAGACCTGACCCTGTGTGCTGCCCACACATTGTGCAAATGGGCCCAAAGTTCCAAAGCCACAAAACCAGGCACATCCTTCAATCCCAGCACTGGAGATGTGAAGGGGATCACAAGTTCAAAGGTCATCCAGTGCTACATAGCATGACCTTGTCCCCCAAGAAAAAAGGCCCCATATCATCAGTATTTGGTTCATACTCCTAGTGTGACTTATGTTTGGTATTTTTATTAAATATTACACTTTGGACACATGGGATCTTAAAAACGATGGAAGCAGTGAAGAAATGTGAGCATTGTGACCCATTCTGCTTCCCACCATATTTAGAAGAAAGCAGGGACAACGCCCCAGGAACTAACGGATGGTGGGGCTAGGTGCCACCAAGCTGCTGACCTCCTCAAGGAGGAGAGGTGAAGAGGTCAGATCTGTGACTTCCTTCCAAGTCTGACAGCCTCAGCTCCCACAGGGCCCATTGCCCACCTCTGTCGCCCCTCTTCTGGGGAGCCACAGGCCGGGAGAGGTCTGGAGGCAGGCATCAGAGCTGGAGCCCTCTGAAGCCTGGAAATCCCTTGTAGATATAACCGTCTTATTAAATAAGAAACACAGAGCCAAATACAGTTAATAGCCAAGAGGTCAAAGCAATAGTTAAGAGCTATAAACCTTACCCTTCACTGCCACTCCTGTCCTTCCCTCTGCAAGAGGCAGGAAGCCGGACCCACTGCCAAGCCAAGTGGTTTTCTAATGAATTCTTGCCACTTTGGATGTCAGATGTAGCATGAATCTTATAGGTCTTATTAATAAAATCAAACCCGGAGCCAGGTATTGGGATGAATGCTGGAAGATCAAAGAGACAGAACAAGCCACAGCTACCTCACCTTGCTAGTTCCTCAGGTGATCCTGTTTCCTCAGACTGGAAGCCTCTGTGTCCCCATCCCAGTGGCTCTCAGCTAAACTGTGCTGCTCAAAGCCTAAAAGCTTAACCAGCCAGATGCTTCTAGATTCTGGTCTTCACGCTTTATATATCTTTCTCTTTCTGCCATCACTCCCTGGGATTAAAGGCATGAGTCACCATGCTTGGCTATATCCTTGAGCAGATGGATTTCTGCCTCTGGAATGCTAGGGTTAAAGGCGTGTGCCACCACTGCCTATCCTCTATGTTTAATATTGTGACTGTTCTGTCTCTGACTCCAGATGAGTTTATTAGGGTACACAATATTTTGGGGAACACAGTACCATCACAACCCCTGGCCTGGTGAGCATCCAGTTAACACCAGAAGTGCCTAGGCTTTCTGTCTGTCTTTCTGGTCACGACTAAGTTTCAAGTTCATATCTCAGGAGGTGAGAAGCCCTGAGGACTCTGAAACTAATCCCTACACTGCCAAAGAAAGGGGCGAAGTTGCCAGAGGAGGCCAAGGTATCTTTGTCCTCCATGTTCTGGAGCACCATGAGGGAGCCGGTGCCCCTGCAACATGACAACAGTTGCCCCCCCACAACTTTTCAGCAGTGTCAAAGTGGCCTTCACTTCACAATTGGCTGAAGGTCAACTTAGGAACCGAACACTGGAATGTGTGGCAAAGCATCATTTTCCCCTGGGGACAGTGGCTTGAGGGGAATGCAGTACAGTGAAGCCAGGGGACATCCTGAAGTTTCCACCTACACAGGAAGTCTATCCACAGCTTTCCGTGAAGAGAAGAGGTCTCTTTCATCAGAGTCATAATCATTAATGACGTGAAACACTATGTTCTGATGCCCGGCAAAGACCCCAAAATAGGGAAGTCTGCACATCACTCCCAGACCCCAGAATTTCAAATGCATGAATTTTCTAGGGGGAAAAAAGAGAACACTCTCTCCTGAGACACATCAGAAGCGCTTTGATCACAAATGGTGTCCTAGCTTCCTCTACAAGTGTGAACATGGCTAGAACTGGAGCCAGCCAGGCGTGAGAGGGACACACGTGCTGAAATGTCTTGAAACAGCCACAGCATCTGGGCAGTCAGGGTACGAAGAGTCAGAAATGGAGAAAGACGGCCTCCTACTGTAGACCGATTCTCTACACAGATCACCATCCTGGGACTTTTGTCAAGAATGTTGGTTGCCTATGACACTCATTTCATCATGACCCGGACATTTAAATGGATCACAGACAGGTTGGCTGTTGAGCCCTGCCACTGACTCCCAAGTGGACAACAAGGGTGACAATCAGACTGTGAGAGAAGGAAGCTAGCCATGGCCTTCCTCCTCTGGAGACAGCGTTAAAGAGGAGAATGCCAGCCAACAGAAAAGCTTTAGGGCAGGAGAGGCAGCAGAGGCCAGCCCTACCAGAGAACCGCTCTATGGGTGTCGGTAGTGGAGAGTGGGGATAGGAGAAAATCCACTTGCTTTACTTTCCCATGCGCAGGGGAGAAAACACTTTCTCAAAGCCCTGGCCTCTGTGGGTCAATTGAAGACAGTTAAATGCAGATGAATTTCCTCACTCCCTCTCTCTGAGAACTCTGTGGACTGTGGTGTCCTGACGCCACCATGTGGCTGAGATGTTTGCAACCTTCTGTGAGGCTCTATAGCAAAGCCCTTGTCCAGCCTGTGTGCTGGGGCCATGGCTTAAAATTAAAGTTAAAGGAAAGAAAGGAACGTGGATCAGAAGATAACCTGGTTGAATTTTGTATCCCATGGGGGAACAGAATGTTCCTAACTGCTGGTGTTGAGGCCTAGTTTTTCCTTTGACAGAAACTAATAGGGTCCTACCTTTTAATTACATGGAAATGAAACCATTTTGATGATAATGACATGGGAAATGCTCCCTGTCATTAACCTTAACTGAGATCGCATTTGCAAATCCAACTTAATTAGGAACTGACTTCCCAGGCCCAGTGGACTCCATCCATCCTCAACACTCAGCTCTTATCCTCAGATATAAACAATTTCTTTCTGGCCCACAGCTTCAGAACTTAGTATAAATCTGCAAACTTTGAACTAAATAAGTAAAAGCCGTGACTTAAAATTCTGTTCTGTTCCCGCATCTTACCCTCTTGCCGTATGACAAGCTGGCAGCCGCCTGTAGCCGCTGCCTGTAACGTGACCCACTGGTGCTGTCTAGTTCCACACGACCAGGTGTCCCCGAGGTTGTCTCCAGCACTGGACCCAGGCTACCGAGGGGCCTCAGCAGGAAGGTCCTTGGACCCTTGCATCTCAGTTTCACCCACAAATGAAGCAGAGCAGGGCAGTAGTGATAGGTGACGGTTTGGACTCAAGTTGGTGAGGGACATAGCATCTTCTGTGTAAGTGTTCTTCGGGGCTTACACAAATCTGTTTGGAGATAGGAGAAGGAAGAAAGTGTAACCCCAGGCCCCTGGGTGACGCTGGTCATACTTCCAGGCAAGGGGCCTTGGGGGACACTTCTCAGGCCAGCAATGAAGTCAGAATTGGAATCTTTTTCTTTTCCTTGACCATCAAACCCTAGCCTCCCCCCCACCCTCCCCCTCATCCTTGTGTAATATCTGCACTGATAGGCGGTCACTCCTGACCTGTAATGAACTGCAGATGGCAGGGGTGTGTCTCATGCTGTTTTCAGGAGCAGCCTCTCTTCAGGGGAACAAGCAGACACTCAGTCTGACGGCCACTGACTGACCCCCTGATAAAACATCTACATTTAGGGTTCACAGCTTTCACCTACAGGAAACTGGAAAAACTTGAAAACCTCCTTTCCTGGCCTCTAACGAGCACTGTTTCCAGCTGAGGGAAATGGTTAATTTTTCAAAAATAGTACAAACAGGCTAAAGGAGAAAGCACACAGCTCAGAGATCAATGGCCTGCTTGGCCGGGGATCCCTTCCACAGTTCCAAGCAAAGCGATTCATCACCATTTTGCCTTCTGTCGCCTCAAAAGGTTTGTTGCCAGCTTTGCTTGGTTAATACGATGCAAGGCTGAGCTGACAGGAAATGGGGTTCCTGATGTAATGCGAAGAAAAAAGAAAAAAAAATAGACAAAGGGAAGACAGCATGTAGTAGGATCCCATTTAAAGCCTTCTGCAGCACAAAACCTGGGCTGTCCCACAGCAGGGACGTCGCTTATTTATCACCTTCCTGTAAGTATGCACCAGTGTCCAAACAACGGAATTTTTTTATTTTTAAAAACAAGACTAGTTTTACAGGCCCTCGCTTGTTCCAAATGTCCAACTCCAAACACAGCCATGGGGTTCAGGCAAGCCAGGTAGCAAGACTCTCAAGCCCCTCAGGTCCCATGAGTCCTGGCCAGGCCAGCACTGGCCTTCTTGCTGGTGGTGAACTGACCTTGTTAGGATGCCTGTTAGTAACCTACCAGGGAGATATGCTGCTGGAGACAGGCTGGGCACAGACAGAGACTGCAGTCTTGGGGAACAATAATAACCATTCAATGTGGACTCCTCCCTCAGCCTTAGTGAGCACACCATGCAGTTACCTGCCAGAGCATAATTGCATGGATAGCTCTTATGAACTAAGAGACGAGAGCCCTTTCTCCCAAAGACACTAGCTCGCCAGATTGCAAGTGACCTTGCCCGTCACCAGGGCCCTGGGTCAGACACTCAGAAAATCTGGAATATTCCTACATGGAATATGGAGTGAGTCCCACTGTGGGAGATTAGGGGGATTACCTATGATGAATTGCATTTTGACAAAGAGACAGAGACCACTCAACAGAAAAATAATGATCTTTTCAACAGGCAGCCTTAGAACAATTGGACACTCCCCTGCCAAACACCAACAACAGCAAATGTTAATCAACTCAACCCTCACCTTATACAAAAGTCACCTGAAACTGGATCATAAACCTCTACTGACACTAGAAAATCCTAAAGTTTTAGACAAAATATAGGAAACAATCTTCTTGACCAGGGTAGACAAGAGTTTCCTAGACCTGACGTTAAAAGCTGGTTCATCAAGAAAATAGGTAAATCAGACCCCATCAAAGCTCAACACTGTTTGCATGAAACATTGTTAGGAAACACAGTCAGGCTACAGACTGGGAGAAAACATTCCTATCTTCATGGAGTCTGAAAGTAGGGTAGCCAGAGAGAGATGAGGGCTTAACCAGGTCAGATTCTGCCAGGTGGTAATGGATGCACAGTTGCTACTGAACTGTGTCCTCAGACATGGTTAAAATGCGACCTTGTGTCCTGCATATTTTAAAAAATGAGCTCAGATGCAGCCCTGGTCTGACACATGCAGTCTCTTGCCCCAGCCCAGGATGTTGCTACCATGGCAACTGAGGTGACTTCTTGGATTTTGCTGTACTCATCGCAAAGCCACATAAGTCTAGAGTTGGGGGATGTCCCAAGGTGTGACTGTCACACCAAAGAATTGCCATCTTCTTCCCAACTGCACTTTAGGCCCATGCTGCACACGAGGAGGGTGGAGGCTGGTCCACCCAGCAGCTTACCAAGGACTCCTAGGGTTCTGGCATCAGGTCCTGGTGAGTGCCCACCACAAAGATAGGTCAGCCTAAGGCCATCCCCTTCCTGTGTACTTAAAGCTCCCCTTTCTCTCGTCTCCTAACCACAGCCACCCCACTACTGCTCTAGTCCCCACCATCGTAGGGCAGGCTTTTCAAGAATGTCACCTAAAAAAGACGATACATGTAAAATCTTTCTGAACGGCTTCTGTCATTCAGCACAACTTAGAGATGCCTTGGTGTTATAATGTGTTTCAAAACATGGTTTGTTTTATTGCTAATTAGCATTCCACTGGATAAGCATACCATGGTGTGTTGATTCTCCTGTTGAAGAACATTTAAGTTGCTTATAGTTTGCAGGACATAAAAAGTTCTATAAGCCATCATGTACAGGCTTTGAGTGAATATAAGTTCTTTATTTAAGATCTAAATTGTTTTCCTTCAAATGATTAGTGATCAATATATTCATCTGATATATATGTTTTAAACCACTTTCAAAATCACTTTCAAAAATGTAGCATTTCTGTTTCATCCTTCAAAGCATGAAATGTGATTGCAAGGCCATCCATTAAATACACAGTTGGTGCTGTAAGAAACCACCAGCTTGTTTTTCCCAGTGACTGTTTTGTACTCCCATGACAACACATGGGAGTACCAGTTGCTCCCTGTACTAGCCAGCACTTGGTGTTGTCTGTATTTTTTCTTAACTATCTGAACAGGTGAGTAGTAGCATCTCATGGCTCTTGTTTGCATGTGCTTGGTGGCTGTTGGTAGTGAGCAGTTGTTGTTTGTGTGCTAATTTGTTTTCCACACATCTTTGGTGAAATGTTTGTTAAAGTGTTTTGTCTAGTTTTTAATCAATTAACTTTTACTGCTGAGTTTTGAAGGTTTAGTGTTTCTTTAAAAAAAAAAAAAAACATACCTGTGTTTAATTCTTTTTTCTCACATGTGATTTGCAAATATTTTCTCCAAGTCTGCCATTTGTCTGTTCATGCTCCTAAGAGTATTTCATGTTAATAGTGTTGAGCTTTGATGGGGTCTAATTTACCTATTCTCCTGATGAATCAGCTTTTGGTGTCTGGGAAGCCTTGCTCGATTACTATAGCTATGTAATAAATCTTGAAAATAAAGCCATGTGATTTGGATAACATCTCCATTTTCACAGCGGTTTAGCTCCTTTGATTCTTTTGCATTCCCATTCAGGTCCAGATCAGTCTGTCAGTATCTAATCAAAGCCCTACTGGCAAATGCATTAAACAGGTAGATAGATTTGACATCTCTACTATTTGAGTCTTCCAATCCATGGATATAGAATGTCTCTCCTCTAACTCTTCTTCGGTCTCATTTCTAGCCTAAAGATTTTCTACATGGCACTATTGTGTTTTGTTCTGGGGTGCCAGAGGCTGATCCCAGGGCCTTACACATGCTAGGCAAGCGTTCTACTGCCGTGATACAGCTCAGGCCATAAGTGCTTCGTCAGGTTCTTTTCTACCACTGGTCTAGCAGCATTAGATTTTGTGTTTGTGTTTAGCTGTTGGCTGCTATTATATAGACATATGATTGCCTAAATATCGTTTTATTCAAAAAAGTCTGCAGATATAGCAAAACAGATATAGTTACATTGCTACCTCAAATTATCTATGGAACAGTGTAGATTCAAGTGTCCAAGTCAGTGACCCTCCTCAGTGTGTACGTTAGCCATATGCATGACCCTTAGCATGTAGACTGCTTCATGGTTAGGTCCTATATCAAGAGAGATCTGTGCAGGCCACACAGTAGTTGCCTATAGCGGATGCTTGCACAGGCCACTCCCTGACTTATCATGGACAACCCTGACCCCAGATTCCATAGCTCTACAAGTTTTAACACAACCTACAAAGCTCTTGAGCTCCTTAAAATATTTAAATTACTTTTCTCCCAAAAGTTTGGTGCCTGTGTATTCACTTTGGCAGCACTGAAAGTGGAATGATACAAAGATTAGCATGGTCCCGCCCCAAAGGCTAGCTGTCTTAGGGTTTCTATTGCTGTGAAGAGATGCAAAGCCATGACCACAGCAACTCTTATAAAGGCAACATTTGAGTGACTTACAGTTTCAGAGGTTTAGTCCATCGTCATCATGGCGGGACATAGTGGCACACAGGCAGACATGGTGCTAGAGAAGGAACTGAGAGTGGAGAAGGAGCTACATCTTGATCCACAGGTGACAGGAAGTGGTCTGAAACACTGGGATGGCTTGAGCATCTGAGCACACCTCCACAGTGACATACTTCCTCCAACAAGACCACACCTACTCCAACAAGGCCACGCCTCCTAGTGGTACCACTCCCTATGAGCCAATGACATCAAACTACCAAACTACCAAACAACGTATTCACCAGAGAAACAAGTAATGAAACTCTGTAGCCTTCCCTTAGCATTCAGAGCTGGGAAGCATCTTATTTCCACAATGTTTTTTCAAATCTCTCAGTGTACCCATGCTTCCAGCATGAGGTCTGTGACATGAGTGAGAAGCTGCACCTTCAAAAACTGAATGTGCATTTAAGCATTTCTTCCAGTTTAATCCAATTGCAAGCTGAGGGGTTTAAGGCAGAATCTTTCCTGTGACTTGAACACCAGCATAAAGTAAGAACTTGGGGGCTGGGGATTTAGCTCAAGGCCCTGGGTTCGGTCTTCAGCACCAAAAAAAAAAAAAAAAAAAAAAAATGTGTAGAACTTATTCTGAGGCAAAGAATTTTAAAATTCAAATAAAGTAAGAACTTGGATAAAGGCTAGGTGAAGGGCAGTGCTTAACTGTTGCAGGCTGACAGGATGTGCCTAGAAGTAATGTCGTCTAGTGCCCACGTTAGGCAGAGGCCTCTCTAAGCTGGTGATCTACCACTGTGACATCTCTAAGGACCAGCAGATAAGGGAATAGCATAGGATATGTGTGGTGGTCCAGGAAGGTCAGGCCCCTCACAGCAGTTAAGGAAGAGTGAATGGCGTTCTGAATCCTCAGCAGGCCACAGGTGAAGTGAAGAAGAATGGACCTTAAGAGTTTTTTAGGGTGTGAGCTGACTGTCAGGGTGGGAAGGATGGAAGTGGAGAGGCAGCCATTTAGAAGGTGCCAGGTGGAGGTTGTCTGGGAAGGCAGAGTTTGACCTTGAAGAGTGAGCAGATTTGGTATGTGGTCTCTGGGAAGCAGTGAGCTTTGGTCTCTGTGCAATAGAGGGAGGGGAGGGGGGACAAGAACTGTGTCCAAGGTCCGTTGATGTTGGGGGGTGGGGTGGGTGAACAGAATCAAAGTGACAGGGAGGGACCAAACCTTGACATGTGGAAACCCACAGCTAGGATCACATAACTACTAACAAGCGCTCTGTCTGATGCTACCTATAGTGAAGGGTGTGGAGTAGACATTTGTCCATGCCCTCAGGGTGTCCAACACAGAAGGTGATACTCTGTTAGCTGTTTAGTTCATCACAATCAGGATCATGACATAACAGACTCAGAGAAATGCTGAGTAATTGGCCAATGGCATCCCATGAAAAGAGTCATCACCCACAGAGCCACACCCATCGCCCACACCCTCAAAAGCGAAGAGGTTCTTGGCTCTCTAGTGGCAAACTCCTCAAGGAGGCTCCCCCAACCCACATACAGAGAGACAGGATGCTGCTAAGTGACCCCAACTACCATCTCCGATGCTTAGCTGTGACCGCTGCAGACACACATCACTCCTGCTGTCCCCTTGCTGCTGGCTGGCTGAGGTTCCTCCAGGCACAGTGGTGGTTCTGAGCACGAGCTGTGAGCAGCAGAGGCAGACCGGAGGAAACGTGTGCAGACCCCTGCTGAACTCCCTCTTATTTCCTGAGAACTGTAGTGCTGTGAAGTCTCTTTATGGACTTCTTTCCAATGATGCCTGCTTGGATGCAGACTCTTCCTGTGGTACTGTGCATGTCCGCTGGCGTGAGCACAGATTCTGAGTGGCAGCCAGGAGTGGCAGCCAGCAAAAGCCAAGTCATCTCAGCCTCCCCTCCCAGCTCATGCTCACTTGGGATACAGCACTGCCTCTATGCTTGCTAGAGTCTTACTGGCTGTATCCACTGACCCAGAACCTTTGGGTTCTGTGGACTATAAATGCTTAGATCAGATGGACACTCACACCAGGTATTACTCTCTACTTCCATCTTACTCAAGATGGGAAAGTGATATTGGCACACTGGCAGACTCAGAATTCCAGTGACTTTGAGGCAGAGGCTAGCTCATGATGCCATCACTCCAAAGCTAATGAACAGACGACCTCTGTCAGTGATAGCTTCAGAAATAGAGAGCATCCACCTGGCAAGCTATGGTTACACTACCAAGCATGCTCCAATAAGCCCCGTGCCTAACTCAGGTGTTTGGTGACATGCCAGCAGCTTCCCAATCATCAGGATGCACGGAATGGAGACCCACTTTCCTCAGGACAGACTTGGCCCAGCTATGTTCTCTTCATCCTAAGCTGTATGCCTCTCTCTTTCAGGACTCACACACATCAAGAACTACCCACTATGGCTCCCTGCCCCAGAAGTCACAGCATGGCCGGACCCAAGATGAAAACCCAGTAGTCCACTTCTTCAAGAACATTGTAAGTAACCATGCATAAGGGGACCAAGAAATCATCAAAGGAAGGGTTACTGGATCCAAGCGAGTCCTTAGCTCACCTATGGCTTCCTGGGATCCTTCTCAGGGTGCAGCTGGCCTGAGGGACACCACCCTCAGTAGAAACTTGGTTACATGGATTCCAAGTCCCAAAGGGCACTCTTGGCTGCATCCGCCATGTAACAAACCATGTATTCCAATAAGAATTCAATCAATTCTCCTGAAACCAGACAGCTAGTTAATGCTTAAGTAAAAAATATAAGCTTTGTAACCCTGAGAAGAGTTAAGGATGGGAATAGGTATTACCCAGGAGGATTGAAGGGTGAGCAGAGAAAGGCTGGGTATTCTAGGCTGGCTCTGTGTGGCATTGTAAAGTAGGACACAAGATGTTTGCCTATACACATAGGATGCATACCGCATGGGGTGAGCCCTCAGGTATCCAGCTGATAACAATAATGCTCCAGTATTTGTTTATCAATTATAACAAATCGCATTAATGCTGATGCTAAATAACAGACACTAAGTATATGGGTGGGGTGCCCTGTGGGTGTAGGGGAAACATGTGATTTCATTAGAATGTCTGTGTAAATATAAACCCATCCACAAAACAAGTGTCTTAGTTACTTTTCTATCATTGTGATAAGATACCATGGCCAAGGCAACTTACAGAAGAAGGAGTTTAGTTTGGACTTACAGGTCAGAGGGTGAGTCAATGGCCATCATGGCAGGGAGCATAGCAGCAGACAGGCATGCATGGCAGTAGGACAATGGCTGAGAGATCACATCTTGAGACACAACCATGAAGCAGAGAGGTGGCGAGGGGGAGATAGATAGATGATGATAGATGATAGGTGATAGATGATAGATGGTAGTTAGATAGATAGATAGATAGATAGATAGATAGATAGATAGATGATAGATATAGATAGATTGATAGATAATTTATAGATGATTGATAGATGATAGGTAATAGATGATAGATAATAGATTGATAGATAGATGACTGATGGATGGATGGATGGATGGATGGATGGATGGATGGATGGATGATAGAGTGATAAGTGGGAATGACCCACCCCAGTGACACACCTCTTCCAACAAGGCCACACCTCCTAATCCTTCCCAAACAGTTCCACCCACTGGGGGCCAAGCACTTGCATATAAGAACCTAGGGGGGTTACTCTCACTCAAACCCACCACAATAGAGTTTATGAAAAATTAATGATGAGGGGCTGAAGAGATAGCCCAGTAATCAATAGAGCATGCTACCTGCCTGAGTTGTATTTCCCATTGTGGTGATAAAACACCATGGCCAAAGGCACCTTGAGGAAGAAAGGGTTTATTTCACTTACACTTCTACATCACCATCCATCACGGAAGGAAGTCAGAGAAGGAACCTGGAAGCAGGAACTGAAGTAGAAGCCATGAAAGAATGCTTTTTGCTGGCTTGCTCAACCTGCTTTCTTATGGACCCCAGGACCACCTTCCCTGGGGATGGCACCAACCACAATTACCTGGACCTTCCCACATCAGTCATTCATTAAGAAAATCACTACAGATTTGCTTACAGGCAAATCTTACGGAGGAATTTTCTCAATTGAAGATTCCCTCTTCCCAATGACTCTATCTTGTGTCAAGTTGACATAAAACCAGCCAGCACACTGCTCTTGCAAAGGATCTAAGTTCAATCCCTATCATCCGTGTTAGGTGGCTCATAACTGCCTATAACTCCAGCCCTGATACCATCTGTGGCCTCCATGGGCACCTGCACTCACATGGACAAACCCACACGCATAAAACAGACACATTAAAATGAGGCATCAGGTTGAAGGTGAGTATCAGTGAGTACAGCATGTCCATCCCCAGGAAGGCCATACTATAGAGGCCTGTGTAAGTGTCTGGTACCTTATAGACTGAACCCATGTCTGCAGACATAAACTGGTGGGACCCTCTGAGAGAGAGTGGGACTGCCCACACTTCTCTGTCTTCCAGGTGACACCTCGCACACCACCTCCATCCCAAGGAAAGGTAAGACCATAGATGCTTTGATCATTGTCAATCAATTGATATGATTACCCTGAAATCCAAACTGTGTTCCGAATGGAACTGGGCTCAGGGCTCTCTGAATCTACCACAATCTTGCTCCCAGAGGTTCCCAGTGAGACACAGCTGTGGCGGGTCTCTGGCTATGTAAACAAGATCAGTGCATCCCTGCACTGGCCCCCTGAGCCAGAAGTCACACCCTGGCTTTGGACCTGCAGATGGCCCTGCCAACCCCTGGATCTGGCGCATCTGAGGGAGCCTGTTCCTACTGGGGGAGGCATGCCATTTCGGTTGTTCCTGTTGGTTTCAGGACTTCGCCCTGGGTGATCATCACCACATCACCACTGTTTCTTTCGTCACTGTTTCTTTCTCTTCCTCACAGGGGAGAGGCCTGTCCCTCAGCAGATTTAGCTGGGTAGGTGATGCCCAAATTTCCTCTGCTTCCTCCCCTCTGCAGCCTGCACAACCCACTGACTTCTAAGTTTTTTCTGTTGCTTAACACTCGCCTTTTCTTTCCTGCCCAGCCCAGCTTGCCAGCCACAGTTGACAGGCTGTTTTCTGTTTCAGGGCAGGGATGAAACCTTTCAGTGTGAATGGCTGCCAGGCTGAGCCCCAGGCAAGCCCCATGCCTCCTCCCCACAGGGGTTCTGAGCACCTTCCCAGGGAAGAGCCACATCACACTGGAGAAAATCCCTAATTCTTCTCCAGTGCCTCTGATGGGAAAATCCAGTCCCCACAGGCCAAGTACAGAACGACGCTGGCCACCGCTTAAAATAATACTGCTGATCTAAAGGAAGAGACGCCGAGCCCTGTTGTATTGTTTCTCATACCCCCTTCCCCTTCAGTCCAGGAGATTTGGTGTTTTGTTGTGTGTTAGTAACACTAACACTGAGGTAATAAACTACCAAGAAAGATTCCTTGGGGGCTCTAAATATTTTAGACACAGAGCAAAGTTTCAATGAAGGCTTTAATTGGTTGAATGGCTTGGCTTCTAAATACTAGCGACTCTTGATGTCTATGCCAATTTAAAATGCTTACTGATAAATCCTAACCAAATATATTGACCCCAGCTGCTGGCAGATACTAGATATGGCTCTTTTCCTTGTAAATAGCTGTCATTTTCAGAGCTATATAGATGCATAAGCACCAGCCTGTTAGCCAGAGGGGGGGTGGGGCGCTGAGAGGTTGTTTCTCTGTGAATAGTGCTGTACAGAGGCCATCTGTGCCAGCCAAACAACACACAAGAGAGTGAGTGAAGGGGAAGGAAGAGAGAAACAGAGAAAGGAGAGAGAGGGAGAGAGAAGAAAGAGGGATGGGTAGAAACAGCAGTAGGAAGAAGACAGGCAGCCGGGACACACACCTGTGATGCCAGGACTCAATAGGTGGAGGCAGGAGGATTGCCAAGAGATCAAAGTGAGCCTATGTAGGGGCGACCACAGAGTTGCCTTGTCTCAAAAAACAAAAATAAAATGAGAAGAGGGAGATGTACAAGAGGAAGGATTGCTTGAAAGACAGCAGATTCCATGGAGCTCTGGCAACATTCCAGCACTTTCTCACATTGAACTATGAACCGTTTGCTGGAATGTTTTATGTAAACGCCCATTGGGCCTGATTTTTTTTTTCCTCCCATGGCAAATCTTGAAAACTGGTGACAATAAGGTAGGCATCTACCTGGACCCCACCCATGGCCTCTTCTTGTTTTTGACTTTCTGTACCACCAGCAAACAAAATGATATGAAGAATGACATCTGTATTTACCTTAGAATTCTTTAGCTACTGCTATACATGTCTCTTAATTTTCTAAGTCTGGGCTGTCATGGCATTGTACAAAGACTGGATGTGAGGGGATGGGAAGAGGACACTTCATCCTGGTCCTGGGGGATTCTTTGACCCCCTAGCAAACAGGAGAGGCCTTGGCAAATATCTCTGCGATCTCTAGCTTTGGTCTGTCAATGTCCCCTTGGGTCTCTCTTTGTCCAAAGTTCTTCCAGGTTTTCATTGTCTGTTTTCAGGATGGCCTTCTTGTCTGGCATTTCAGAAACTCCCTCTTGGTCTCTCATATCCCTGTTGCATGTATCCTGACAATGTCGAGGCTTTCCAAGATGAAAGTGACTGAGAAGTTCTACATTATTGGTCTGGGCAGTTCAGCCGAATTCAGGTCACAGAAACTCTTGGTTTGGGAGAAAAGCCATACTCTGGGACAAAGGGACCCATCATTCACCAAGAGAAGCCTGTGTTCCTGCCACTTGGCTGCCTGTGTGTTCAGTGCCACACTCCTTGACAGCCACAATCCCTCCATGTAGTGTGCAGGAATCCATGTGTCCAAGATGCTTCCAGGTGGCTCCGGCTGGCCACTAAGTATCATATCCACTAAGACCTTTCCCTACCATGTGTCCCATCCCTTACCTCATTGGACAGACAGACCCCTGGCAGCTAGGGGACCGCTATCTGTCCCAAACACAGACTAAAGAGAAGGAAATTATATAAGTAGCTGGAATAGGGGAGGTTAGGTCACATGGCCTGGGTCCTAGCTTCCATCCTGCCTCAAGCCAGCCTACCTGGAAGAGCCTGGGATCTTCTTGATCCTGCCCATAGCATGTCTAAGATGGCAGGTGGCTGGATTGCATCTCAAGATCCTTCTTGCCTAAAGCACTTCTGTGAGTCAGCAAGGCTAGGATGCTGAGGCTAAAGGCTGCTTCTGATGTTGGAGCTGTTAGCAGTTAGCAGGTTGGCAACAACTGGTTTCCTATTTCCTCTTGTCAAAACCCAATGCAAAGTCTTGAATTCTGCCTCAAGGGCAGAATTCTGTGAGTCAGGGGGAGTCTTTCTGGTCAACCTCCAGGACTGCACTCTGGGGCTGGGTGAAGACCTTACCCAGAATGCTGGTATCACCACTCAAACCTACCTCAGGCACCCTTCTTTGTGCATAAGCCAGTGCTGAGACCCAGAGATACTCTACTCTGATCCTCACTGTCCATTGCTGCATCCACAGGAGGTGGCCATGCCAACAGTGTGAGGGGGCTGTGGACCAATGGAGGCAGGAAGGGGTGCCTATCCTCCTTAGTGGCCAGTTCCATAAGGACACAGGTGCAAAGGTGGCACTTAGGACTCTGCCCCATCCTGTGAATGAAAGAGCAGTACTAACCCCACCATGCAGGAAACTGAGGCTCCCACACCTGCCCAAGGTCAGCCACCTAGAAAGTGGGAGGAACTGCTATCAGGTGCCACTTGCTTCCTGCACAGTGCCAGCAGCTGTGGCACCAAACAGGAGCCTGAATCTAGGTCTCACCATGGCCACCACAAAGAGTCTGCCCTGGACCAGAGACTGGGAAACCAGCCTTTTACTTTAGGAAAGGTAAATCTCATAGAGTCCAGAGATGATTCCTCCCAGGCCACAGAGGCAGCAGAGCACGGGTAAGCAGAATCTGAGCTGTGTAAGACCAGCAGACACAAACTTGAGGGCCAGGTACAGGGTGACCTTCCTTGCCCTTGGACTCCAGCACCTTTGGGGGGCTCCTGGAGATGTGATTCCTCTGCTGATGAGGGTGGAGGCCCATGTTGGGAATTTGAGAGATAACTTGTCTTTTCCCCACAAAGATGCCCGGGACAGAGCTCCGCAGCTGCCTGTAAAATAGGACATTTGTGCCTCTGCACACACAGCACCACCTGGCCCAGCCCTGAGCCCTCTGTTCTCCAGTGACACCCCTGATGGACTTGGGGACAGGCACTTCTCCAGCCCCTCCCCATCAGAGCTCCGTGCTGCTCTGGCTCCTGAAGGACTCACCGACGCCACCTGGTGGTTCAAATCCTCTGGGTTAGGCCCTGGTGGCAGGTGTGAGCAGACACTGAGCTCTGGTCTTTTCTTGCAGGGGGCCGAGGGGCAGAAGCCAGGATTTGGCTATGGAGGCAGAGCTTCTGACTATAAATCGGCTCACAAGGGATTCAAGGGGGCCTACGACGCCCAGGGCACGCTTTCCAAAATCTTTAAGCTGGTAATGTAACATTTCTACCAATGGGGAAACACCTGGGCACCTCTACGGGACATGGGGGCCTGGAGTCATGCTCTGGGTTCACTGTGCCCCACTCCTCCAGGAGAAACCGTGACCCCGGAGTGATGCCAGGGGTCAGGAAGAGTATCACTGAAAGACAAATTATAGAATCCCCCAACTAAGCTTAGCCAAAGGCTCAGTCACCTCCTCCACACCCACATCTTGCCCTCCCTTGTTCTTAGCCAACATAGCTCTGCCTTCCTTCTTGGTTTCCTAGGAAATGAATGTGGAGCCAAGAGCCTTTTAAAGGAGACCACTGTGCAAAGCACAGGCATCCCTGGGCCTCACTGTGAGCCCATACTCTGCCTCTTCTCTCCCAGAGGTGGAAGTCAGGTGGGCCACGGACCTGGGTCCCCAGCCAAGGGCCTAGGTGGGAATGAGTAGCACCTGTATGTGGAAATGGCTGTTAGGAGCCCCCTTAGGGAGGCTCACTAGAATCACTCAGGGGGACCCAGGAAGACCCAGGAAAGGGCCCACTATGAGCTGCATAGGTACCAGAATCATACAGCCCAGTGATAGTTGCCTGGGCAGCTGTTTGTTAGTCTGTGGCCTCAGTTCTTGACTTCTCTGAGACACGATTTGCTCATCCACAGTCTAGGGGGAGATGTGCCCACTTACCTCATATCTGCTGAGGTGGTGTGAAGGCCCTGGTAGGAGTGTGGTTGCACCACAGGCCAAGCAGTAGCTAGTATATAAAGCAGTGCTGGCTTAGCCCAGAAAAATCTCACAGTGTGGCTCTAAAAAGGTCACCTGGAAGTGAAGACTAGAGCTCAAAGGTGTCCTGTGTCTTCCCTATGGAACCCCGAGGGTGAGGTCTATCCTGGAGGAACATGGTGCCCAGGCCAGGCTTTGATTCTGAACCAAGTCCCAGGTTTCCCCTAATGAAAGCTACTCTCTCAACAATTCTCTGGCACTCTGAATCCCCAGTGGTCAAGGTGACCACTGTCAGGACAGCCAGGATACTCTGGGCCAGGGCTGCCTTCCTAGAAGGAGGAAGCCTAGAGACCTGGCAGGCAGGGCCAAGACCTCTCAAATCTGAGAAGCCAATCCAGGTGCCCTGGAGCTCGGCGGTTCAATGGAAGACATTCTGTAGAGGAAAGGGGCTGAGGTGCTCTGGGAAGCATGGGGGAGGGGTGCTGTACCTCTAGAGTAGGGATGTGAGACTTGGCTAAATTATAGAAGAGGAGCCAGCATACATGTAGGAGAAGCACTAAGGGCAGACAAAGGTGTGGAGAAGGCTTCAGAGGGTTCTGGGAGAAGGGGGCGACCACTGAGCTGCCTTTGACATGCTGGGCCAGCAGGAAAGAGAGAGCCCCTAGAAAGGGATCCTTGAGTCTGATGTTCATTGAGGGTATTCCAGGGACAGGATGGCAGGTGATGCCTGCATTCAGGTGTCAGGGTTACAGTTGCATGCCTTGGCAGAGGTGAGGAAAGTGGAACCTGGGTTACAGAGTCTCTGGGCTGGCTGACACAGGAGAAACCAGGGTTTATAAAGGTCCAGGGATCTGGTGGCATGGCTCAGTCCCCAGTTATGAGTCTACATCACAGGGCCTCTAGGCTGGAGACAAGCAGGGTCTGATACATCAGTGTCTTTCCTAGCAGCTGTTGGAGGTAGCTTCCCATGCTAACAAGGCTCTGAGGCATTTGCTATCCCTGAGCCCAGGGCTCCTGACAGTCCTGGCACTAAGAGCCACCATCTAAGAAGTTCCCTTGGCTCTTAGAATGGCATCCACAGCTACCATTCTCTCTCACTCCATCTGAGCAAGAAGACCTGTCTCTGCGTTCTGACATCACAGGGACAGCTAGCAAACACACTCAGTCATTCTCTGCTCTCCACAGCCAGTTTCTTTTCTGATGCCAAGGTGAACAATAGGGAACACAGAGGCCTGTGAACCAGAGCCCCTGCTGCAGGTGTAAACCTCAAGGTGCTGCCTACCATGGTGCCACCACACCCAGCTTCTTTTTTGGGTGAAACATTAATATTCCTGTAGAACAGTATCCAGGCAGATGGTTCAAGGAGCAGAGCAGGAGTCTGTGCTGAGTCCCAGACTGCAGCACCCACACAGCTGGACTGTAGCATCCCCACAGCTGGACTAAAGCACCCACACAGCTGGACTGCAGCATTCCCACAGCTGGACTGCAGCATTCCCACAGCTGGGCTGCAGCATCCACACAGCTGGACTGCAACATCCACACCAGCTATGCCGTCCCCACAGACTAGCCTTGGGTGGTGGGTTGGGGATGCCCTCCTGCATTCTCCTTCTACCTCTCATGTTTTGTGACTGAGGATGTCACGTATTTGGGGGAATGGATTCTCATACTTTAGATTCTAGTGTCTTTGTCTCTGATAAGAATGGGGACACGACCCCCATTCTAGGACCATCTGTCAACCCATGGCTGGCGATGGGATGTGCAAAGGTTCTGATGTGGGGTGTATGTTTCCTAAGAGAACCACCACATCAAGGTTTCACAGTTTGTGACTGCTTGGGTCTGTAACACAAGCTCATTGAGGTAATTCCCAAGTTGTTCGGTGCATGTATTTACTGGTAGGATGCGTCCATGGTCAGCCCACGCAGAGGGCAGGTACAGGCTTCTGAGTCCTCAGTAAGCAGGTGCATGATTATCTGAGCCCATACACCCCAAGGCCTATGGACTAGGCATTGTAAAGCTCAATGAGACCCGTGTGCCTCAGGGAAGTTAGTCAGGAAGAAAGCATCACACTTTTGATGTGAGTGGAACTCAAGCGACACCCACTTTCTGTGTCAGGCCAAGTGCAGGCATTTCCCAGTCCCCAGAGCAGAACCTAGTAAGAAAATAAATTCTATCCCAAGCAAAAGGCCTTCTTGACCCACTGCCTGGGTTCTGAAGGTTAAAGAGAGGCTACAGAAAGGTATTTTCTCCAGTGACCTCTGAACTCAACCAGGAGGTCACCTGTGCCCATTGGCCTCAAAGCTAACCTGGGCTAAGGTCTCCCAGGCTTCCTGCTCCAGATGTTATCAGCTGTCTTGGCAACCACACTCCCCTGGGAAGTACATATTCATCCTCTACGTAACTAGTCACTTCACCCTGGGTTCCGGGAGTGTTAGACACATGGAGTGTGGCAGCATGGACCTGGCGTAGGAGGGTTGGTCTGCTCGGTGGCTCCCAGCAAACCTGGCCCTGCTCTGAGATGAGGTGCATGGCCATGGGTGATTCCAAAAAGATTGGACTCGTGAAGTGGGACTGTGTCCACGGCCCCACTCAGGCGTGCCTGTCGCTTGTGTGCTGGCGGCATGAGTGTGTGATACTCGCATCTCTTAAATGGGTTCGAGAGCCTCCCTAGGCTTCTCCCTGTAAACAGCTTTGTAAACGGCTTTAAATTTCTGCGCAGATCAAGGAAGCCTGACGATTTCCAGGGAGTGTGGTTATAATGAAGACGTATTGTGTGGACAGTTCGTGGCGGGCTAACAGGCTGCGTGAGTGGGCGGGAAGAAGGCTCAGAAGGTTCCCTGGCTCTTAACATCACCACTGCCTCACTGCTTCCTGCTTGTCCGTTTTCCCCACCCCACTCTCTGCAGCCGGCTCCGAGAGAGGGGCTCAGATTTGCCAGTTTGGTGTGGCAGCTAGCACCTGGCTGGAGAGAACTGTGGGTCACCCTGTCTTGGGGACTCATGTCTTATTTCCAGGTGCATAAAGGGAGCCTTTGCCTCTTGGAGTGTACCCGTGAGGATGTCGGGTCTCACGGGACAAAGGTACCTGTGCTTTGGGCAGATAATGCTCACTCCGTGTCTTCAGGTGCAAGTCCAAGCCAACCTTTACCTGGTGAGCACGGATGAGTCAATTACGGGGCCTAAAGCCCACCCAAGACAGGCTAAGTGGTACAAGAGACAAAAAAGCGTGACAGAGAACATGGAGGCAAAGGTCCCCACCTTGCTGGCTCTAGCCTCACTTCTTCTGCTAGCTGGCTGGCCTTGGGCAAACAACTCTTCCTCTCTGATCTTTCTGACTCACATGCAAAAGAAGGAAAGCAGGTGGAGGGACCTCTGCTGGAGGCAGGTGCTCAGACTGAGTATCAAAGAAGAAGTCAAAAGGACTCCCAGATAAATCTTCAGAGGCCTGGCAGGACGGCTTGTGATTGGACAGTCACAGAACCAGCACTGTGGAGGGGAAGCGACATCCCACAGGCCACACAGGCTCTGGCCTAACTCCTGTCTTTTCCTTTTCCCAGGGAGGAAGAGACAGCCGTTCTGGATCTCCCATGGCGAGACGCTGAGAGTCCTTGCCTGCTCAGCCTTCCCGAACGAATCCTTCCCTCGGCTTCTTAATATAACTGCCTCAAACTTTTAATTCTACCTGAACCAATTAGCTAGTTAGAGCAGACCCGCTCCTAATCCCGTGGAGCCACGCACG
The DNA here is from genome assembly GCF_903995425.1 of Onychomys torridus. Classification (NCBI taxonomy): domain Eukaryota; kingdom Metazoa; phylum Chordata; class Mammalia; order Rodentia; family Cricetidae; genus Onychomys; species Onychomys torridus. The sequence continues at coordinate 70,832,141 of NC_050455.1, forward strand.
TGGTGGGGCCAGGCTCACGGCACCCCGGCTGGCTAAAACTGTCCCTTTTCGTTTGAAGATTGAGTTTCCTCGGGGTCTTCCCGGCCCTGCCTGGTTCCCCGTGCACTTTGGTCGACTCCGGAGGTCCAAGTGCACGGAAACCCTTCCGAGTTCACCCCTACTCCATCCTCAGACTTTCTTTTCACGGTGAGGCGCACCCCTCCAGCTTCCGTGGGCACTGCGGATAGACAGGCACACCGCCAAGGAGCCAGAGAGCATGGCACAGGGGACTGTGTGGTCCAGGCTTCCTTTCTTTTCTCCCCCCTAAAGAGCTTTCTTTTTCCTAACAGGATCAGACAGTCATGGAGTGGCTTATACATCGGGGGCTTGTGGTATGTGAGTGCAGGCTGGGCAGCTGTGAGAGTCCAGAGTGGGGTGACCCTGGGGATACTTCCAGGCCAGCTGTTCCCTGCACCCCACCAGCTGATTTCGAGCGTGGCAGAGGAAAGGAAGGGGGCGAGCGGGCTGGGCGATGGCCCCAACAGGAAATGGGGACTTAGGGGAACACGCTGGAGATGTCATGTGTGGCCACCAAATGTCACCATCTCTCCTCAGTGGCTCCTCAGAGCAGGTGCTTTTAAGAACCCCATTTCCTCTCAGAGCCCAGGGAGAGTCCAAGGACATGGCGCATCTCGAAATGGGAACGCAGGAGTTCTCTGGTGGCCTCGCGGTGTCCCTCTGGCCACCACTCCCATTGGGATGGCCAGTGGCAGCCCGCCATGGCAGTGCCCATTGGTACACACTAACCTCAGTGAAAAAATAACCTTCCCCTACCTCCTAGAAACAACTCACTCATAGCTGATTTAGGAGTGTGCCTGTCACTGAGTTGCTACCCTGGATCCAGGGCTGGCCTGGGCGACCCTTCAGGGATGAGGAGCTCCGAGTCCCACCCTTCTAATGTCCATGGACACCTCTCCGTCCCTCTAACCTACTGACTAATGTCTTTTGATTTAGCATGTCTTTTATAGACCTTCCAAAGAGCCCCACACTGGCCCCGTCACCCTTGGAAGGAAGTTGATGGTTGATGTAGACCAACATGCATCTTGTTAATCTGTTCTAATTCTGAGTATAGTGTGGGTTTAAGATAACATCAATTAATACATAGCCTCAATAACATGAGGGTAAGAGAAAAGCAGGGAAGAAAATTCCAGAAGCAAACCCTCCAGATCGTTCCCACAGGAGCACTCGCCCTCCGATGTGACTGAACGCCCTTGCTCATGGCTTCGTCCAGACAGCTGTAGAATGCCTGGACAGGAGCCCCCACTGGTCTTGAATATTGAAATAAAATAATAAACTTGCAATGATCTTTGCATAGATGTCTCATTTTACATTCTGACTTGTAGAAACAAGCCCATGTAGAGCACAACCTCATCACAGGACCGAGTACTGCCCTTCGGTCAGGAGCATAGAGTTGCCTCACACTGACCTTAGGGGAACACCTCAAGGGCCGTGTTGAGGAGGCCACACAATAATAAGCCAAGTGGATGGAGCAGAGGTGACATGGGACAGTAACCCATGGCACACAAGGAAAAGGATTTTCAGTCACTCTGAGGACCATTTCCA